>NC_092048.1:45861636-46529108 GCF_003086295.3 Arachis hypogaea | reverse complement strand
TAAGTGACAAGCTAAAGTTGACAAGGTGAAGCAAGAAGTGTTGTTGGAAGTGTGGTGAGGTTATTTTCGGCAAGAGATGTTATGCTATGATGGAAAGAAAATGTGCATGAAGGAGATTGGTGGTGTGGAACTCGTTCCCCAAGTGGTTCTTTATAGTGCCCGTAAGTGAAAAATGGACGGCTAGGGTGATTTGTGAAGGGTGGCCTGATGGTAAATATATGAATTAGGGGAGAAGGACGAATTGCTTTTCATTTTTCTTGGAAGTATTCTGAGTGCATTAGGTTGTACATGTAGCTATCTTTTCATGCAGAACTCCCTTTTCCCATGTGTTAGTTTCAAAGACTTGTGAACTTCCTTTTTGACCAAGCACCGTACCTCCCCCCTTGTCTTTTTCCTCCATTCTTATCTTTCCTTTTGTACCTGCACGAACAACAAATTTGCTATCATTTTTTTCGGTCATGTGAATAATGAATAGTACTTGTACATGTTTTTCCTTCTTTTGATTGTAAATCAATGATTGATTCCTGAGCTTATAGCCGTGACCTTTGTATGTATGCACACTTATTATGGACACCAAACTTAGTGTTTGGTAATGTCTCCTGATGAATGAAATCCATGTTGGTTGTCCTTAATGAATGTGCATAATTCTAATAAATCTAGTCACTTTGGCGCTTTGATCCTAAACAATTTTACTACCTAAAGTAATTGAAATCAAAGTATTAAAACATGCAAATGGTATACTTGTCATGAACTTCTAAATCCAGAGGAACTTCTTGCTTTTCATTAACTGTGTTCAAAAGGAACACCAAACTTAATGTTTGGTCGTGCACCTTGAATGAAAGATTGAATACAATTTGAATAAGATTTGGGAGTGCCTTCAGGCACACCAAACTTAGAGACCAATTGTAATTTACATGCAATGTTTAGTGCACTTTATCAACAGTTGTCCTGAGGATTCAAGTTCATGCATAAGAAACCATGCTTTATTAGATGTAAAGCAAAACAATAAAGAGTAAGGATACTAAAACATGGGTTGCCTCCCATGAAGCGCTTCTTTAACGTCACTAGCTTGACGGTTGTCCTTGTTAGGGTGGATTGTAGTGCTTGATGTCTTCTCCTCTCACTATGAAAACGTCCCCATTTGATTCCTTCATGACTTCTAAATGTTCCATAGAAAGAACTTTCCTGATTGTGAACACATGAGGGAGCTGGGAAGGAATGGTTTTGAGGCCAGGTGGGATTGGCAGATAATGACTTGATATCACTTTATCTCCCGGAGAAAAACCTTCAGTGGGAATTTTCTTGTTTCTCCACCCTCTTGGCAATTTCCCTACCATTCTTCCCTTTCTCTTGAGGATTTCTTCATTGACCCTTATGCCAGGAGGATCCTTCTGATCTGTTTCCATTGATTCTTGTGGCTTTAACTCTTGCAACTCTTGTTTGCCTTCCAAGGACTGTTTTAAAGTTTCAGCTGCTGGATTACTTTCCTCCAAACACAGATGGCTACTATCATCCTTAGGCTTTTTAGGTTCTGGTTCAGGCTCAGATGCAGGTTTGAAAACTTTGAAAATGAGCTGTTCATCATGTATTCTCAGAATTAGCTCTCCTTGTTCTACATCTATGAGCGCTCTAGTAGTGGCTAGAAATGGCCTGCCCAGAATGATAGGGTGTAAGTAGCTTTCCTCCATGTCCAAAATGACAAAGTCTGTGGGGAAGTAATAATCTCCCACTTTCACCAGCACATTCTCAACTACCCCTTCAGCTTGCTTCTGAGTTTTGTCAGCCAGTTGTATGATTACATCAGTGGATCTCACCTCATTCAGTTGTAGCCTCTTCATAAGAGTTAGAGGCATCACATTTATGCTAGCTCCTAGATCACAGAATCCTCTGTCAATTTTTGTTTCCCCTATGATGCAGGGGATATGAAAACTTCCTGGGTCTGTTTTCTTAGAGACTGTGTCCTTCTTGATGAGGGCACTGCATTCTTTGTTCATTGTTACCGTTTGTCCTCCTTCAAAACTCTTTTCTTGCTCAACAATTCCTTTAAATACTTGATATGTGTAGGCATCTGCTGGAGAATCTCAGAAAGGGAATATTGATATGGAGAGACTTAAATGTCTCTAAAACCTTGAATAGGTTTCCCTTTTCACCTCCTCCTAACCTCTGAGGAAATGGTGCTTTTGGTTGGTATGTTTCCATCGTGCCTTTTTGCAGTTCCTTGGCTTGATCAGTTTCACTTTCCTACTTAGCTTCTTCCAAACCTTCCTTCAAGATTTCTGGCTCCTGTTCTGAGGGTCTGATTCCTTCTTCTTCTGAGACTTCCTTCAATATGGTGATGGCCTTGCAGTCTTCCCATCTCACTCCCTTTTGTTCCCCTTTAGGATTCTTTTCCGTGTCACTAGGGAACACTGCAGTTGACTTGGGGGCTTGTTGAGACAGCTCTCCTACTTGAGACTCCATCCTCTTTAGTCTTTCACCATGGTTCCTTAGGTAGATCTCACATCATCCCTAAAGCTTTTCAACTCACTTACGTCCTGACCCATGTTTGCCAGCCTTCCTTCTATCCTGTTCAATTGATCTTGAAATTGTTGGTTCGGATTAGGTTGGGTAGGTTGACTATTTTGGCCATGATATGATGGTTGGGAGTAAGTGTTTTGTGTGGCTTGATATGATCTTTGGTTGGAGTTTTGGTATGTGGACTTGTTATGTTGGTTTTGCTGGTTTCCCCACCCAAAGTTTGGGTGGTTTTTCCAGCCTGGGTTGTAAGTGTTGGAATGTGGATCATATGGTTGCCTTTGTTGATTTCCTACATAATTGGCCTCTTCCCAATCACCTCCTTCAGTGCTTGCTTCCTCTTGATCTTGTGTGTATATTGCAGCCACTTGCTTTGTTTCTAATTTCCTGGTGAGCTCTGCTAGTTGCTTGGCAAACACCTTGTTTTGGGCTAGAATTGTATCAACATGGTTCAGCTCCATGACTCCCTTAGTGTTGTGTCTCTCTGATGCATAGTAGTACTCATTCTCAGCCACTGTCTCAATCACTTCAATGGCTTCTTCCACGGTCTTTTTCCTGTTCAATGAACCTCCTGATGAATGGTCTACAGCCTTCCTTGATTCATAAGAAAGTCCATCATAGAAAATGTGCAATTGCACCCAGTCATGGAACATGTCTGGTGGGCATTTCCTTGTCAAATCCTTGAACCTCTCCCATGCCTCGTAGAGAGTTTCACCATCTTGTTGTCTAAAAGTCTGAACCTCAGATCGAAGCCTATTGACCTTTTGTGGGGGGTAGAAACGTGCCAGAAACTTGCTTTCCACCTCGTCCCATGTTGTTAGGCTCCCCCTTGGGAATGATTCCAGCCACTTAGCTGCTTTGTCCCTAAGTGAAAATGGGAACGAAAGCAGTTTATAGGCATCTTCCTGGACTCCATTAGACTTCACAGTGTCGCAAATTCTCAGGAATTTTGTGAGATGTTGGTTTGGGTCTTCATTAGCACTCCCACCAAATGAACAATGATTCTCCACAAGTGATATTAGCTGTGGTTTGAGCTCAAAATTGTTGGCCTGAATGGGTGGTTTCTGAATGCTGCTACCACAATTCCCAGATGTTGGGTTTATGTATGAACCAAGAACCCTCCTCTCGGGAATGGCATTGTTTCCATCAGCTCTCCCATGGTTATGAACTTCTCTTTCCATGTTGAGATCTAGAGCTTCCTCAAAATTGTCCTCAGATTCTCCTTCAGATTCTTCTTCTCCCAGTACTCTCTTCCCTCTTGCTTCCCTTCTAAGTCTATGAAGGGTCCTCTCTGGTTCGGTATATGGAGGAGTTGATGTCTCTCCTCTCCTACCTGTCATACAAGAACACAGCACAGGCAACAAACAAGTAAAATACTCTTGGTTAATGGAAGAGTATGGTTAGAGCAGTTGAGGAATTAATTCAAATAGTTAGTGAGTCAGTGAGTTAGTTGCTTGAATTTAAAGGCATAAAGAAAGAAAGCATGTAACAGAGTGCAGAAATTAAAATTAAACAAGTAACTTGAACTGAATGAACAAAGCAAAAAAAAATGCTCAATCTAGTTAACTTCCAAGGCATCTTAGGCGAGTTTCACTAGCATTTTTCTGTTAGTTTTAGTTGTTTTATGCACTTTCTTGAGCTTAAAGTAACCAAGAATGGTTAAATGAATAACAAAGCAATGAACCATCCAAACAGTATGATTTTTATGCAAATTTCATGAGTTTTTAGTTATATTACTTGAATGCTATGAATGGAAGATTCTCATGAAAATTTGCAAGACTTTGATGCAGTTGTTTGGATGATTTCAGGAAAGAAGAGGCTAGGCAAGGAAGCAACAAAAATCAATAAAGGAAGCTTGAATATCACATGTGGAGTTTAAGTTCCAGTTTAAGCTTAAACTGGAACTTAAACGGCCAAAATCATGAAAGCTGAGGAAAGGGTGAAAGTGGCGTTTAACCTCCAGTTTAACCTTAAACTGGAAGTTAAACGCCAGAAATGGGAAATGCACCAGGGAGCCATTTCCACGTTTAAGCTCCAGTTTAACCTTAAACTGGAGCTTAAACGTGTTCGACCAAGTTTTCTCCTCCAGGGTTGCTTTCTCCATTTCCACGTTTAAGCTCCAGTTTAACCTTAAACTGGAGCTTAAACGTGTTCGACCTCCAGGGCTACCTTTCTCCGCTTCCACGTTTAAGCTCCAGTTTAACCTTAAACTGGAGCTTAAACATGTTCGACCTCCAGGATGGCTTTCTCTATTTCCACGTTTAAGCTCCAGTTTAACCTTAAACTGGAGCTTAAACGTGTTCGACCTCCAGGGTTGCTTTTCCTATCTCCACGTTTAAGCTTCAGTTTAACCTTAAACTGAAGCTTAAACGTGTTCGACTACGTTACCCTCCAGGGCTGCCTTCTTCCATTTCCACGTTTAAGCTTCAGTTTAACCTTAAACTGAAGCTTAAACGTGCTTCCACAAAAGGCATCACTGGAAGTGTCTGGCGTTTAAGCTGCAGTTTAAGCTTAAACTGCAACTTAAACGCCACTCTTGGAAAAGGTTTCTGGGCCAAAAATATTGCAGTTTAAGTTAGCATTTGAGCACAAACATTAACTTAAACTAACTCTGGTATGAAACCCAATTGAATATCATGGTTTATGGGATTGGGCCTGAAGGATTGATGAGTCTGGAATTTTAATTTGTTGAGTCATGTGTCATTACTTGATTATCACTAAGTTGCCGGGGATTGGTTTTCGATTGACAATTCTCCAATTGGAAGTTAACTAGATTGAGCAATTTTTCTTTTCTTTTGTTAATAGTTTTTGTTTCAGTTTATTACTGCTAATTTCTGCAAATTTTAATTTGTTTTCTTTGCTTATTCACTTGTTAGCATACTAACCACTAGCTGTTTGTGATATTGCCTCACTATGGAATTTCCACTATCTTTGGATGAGTATTGTTTGAGACTGAGCACATTGCAAAAAGAAAGGAGTATCCATCATCTTTTGGTCAATCAAAATTCATGAGAAACTCTCCACCACCACAGAATGATTCATGTTATTATGCTCATGGTGGGTGGGAGTATCAGGAACAGGAAACGGGGTACTTCCCAGAGCCACAAAATGGTCCATGTTTTGGTGAATTTGATCACTACTCAAGTTGTGGCTGGGAAGATCGAAACCAAAGAGATTTCACTTATTCACACCCCATTCATCAAGAGCCATCACCTCTGAATTATCCAACCTCACCTCCTAGTTTTACATATCCAAATTCTTCATCACTTGAGCATTTCTCAGCACAAAATTCCTTCTCAAATTCATACAATTCATTTCACTATCCACAAGACTCATTCCACTACACACAAGAGTCATACCACTACCAACACTCCAACCAAAGACTCTATCAGCCCACACAAAACACATACTCCCAGCCACCATATCACAGCCAAGATAATCAACCTCATCAACCCAATCCGAACCAATCACTTCATGATCAGTTAACCAGGATAGAAGGAATGCTTGCAACTATGGGCAGAGATGTGGCTGATTTGAAAAGCTTTAAGGAAGAAGTGATATCCAACTTACAAAATCAAGGTGCTGCCATTCAAAAGCTAGAAGCACAAATTGGATATCTATCAAAGCAAATCCCTACCCACAATTCTTCTAGTGATACCATGGCAAACCCAAGGGAGGAATCAGAAGAACAAGAAAGGGAGAAAGTCAATCAAGGGAGATCACACTCCAATGAAACAGAGAGTTGCAAAGAGGAAGGGTTCATTGAACCACAAATTCAGGAAGCTTTTGATGAACAGGATACTCCAACTGTCCAACAACAACCAAGTTCTGAGATCAAGGATGTGAAGGCAGTAGAAACAAGCACCAAAATGAGGATTGTGACCGAGAAACAAAGGACCATATCCATGAAGAAGAGAAGGTCGAAGAACAATCCAACTCCTGAGCCAACAAGCAAGTTCACTCAAGCCAATCACAAGGGAAAGCTTGCTGGAAAGAGGCATTCACAACAAGGGGCACTAACTAGCTCCTTTATCCACTTGAAGTCATTCCTCTTAACAAACTGGAGGAAGAGGAAGAAAGTCAGGAACAACATGTCAAGCTAATGACAGTAAACGAGCGTTTGTTGGGAGGCAACCCAACCAAAGGTAGTTTTTCTTTTGTAGTTATTTCAATAAAAGAGTTAAGTAGATTTATCTGTATTGCAAGGAGCTAAGTTTGGTGTTGCACACCAAAACAATTCAAGGGTGAATGTGAGATTCTAAGTTTGGTGTTCCACCAAAAACTTCATTAAAAGCACATTTCTACCTCAGCATGACTAGTCACTAGCTCCAACCAATCAGGGAAACTACTTAAACAATAGTTTAATTTCTAGTTCATAGTTATTTTCTTAATAAAAGCACATGAGGTTTTCTGCATATGATCCAAATTGCTGCATATGGCAAGGAACTAAGTTTGGTGTTCACCGGCAAGTGCACCGGTTATCGTCAAGTAAAAACTCACAATAGAGTGAGGTCGAATCCCACAAGGATTGGTTGAATGAGCAATTCGGATTAGAAGTGTGTCTAGTTGAGCGGAATCAAGAATTAGATGAGAGTTGCGGAATGTAAAATTGGCGGGAAACGTAAATGGCAAGAAATTGCGGAATCTTAAATTGCATGAATTAAAGAGCGAGAAGCTAAATTGCTGAAATTAAAAGGGAATAGGGGTGATTGCATGAATTGAATTGCAGAATGTAAAGAGAAAGTGGAAATCGGAGATGGGGAATTCATTGGGTTTTAGGAGATATTGAGATCTCCGAATCAAAACATTTTTATCTCTTCCTCAACCAATGCGTTCATTGAATTTTTTCTTGGCAATCTTATATGATTGGATCCCAATCCCTTGGCTCACCAATTCTCTCTAAAAACAAACAAATTTCCAATCCCTTGGCTTAAATGTTCATAAGAAGAGATGATGCTCGATCACTGATTATACCACACAGTTTCATGAACCACAATTTGGTAGGATTACATGTCACAATATCCATCCAAACCCCAATCCAATTCACTGTGAGAAAGCTTCTCTAGCATGAACCCTCCATTCCTTTCCCAAGGTTCCGAAGGATTCCAATTATGGGTAGTTTCTTTCCCAAGACAACTACCCAATGGAATTAGATCGAGAAGCTTTCTAACAAAATTCAAGAGAAAAGATTGAAGAAGAAGATAAAACTATTATTGATTCATTGAATTACAATAGAGCTCCTTAACCCAATGAAAGGGGGTTTAGTGAGTCATAGCTCTGAATTCAATTACAAAAGTATGAAAACTTCCCCAAAAATGAAAAGGTAAAAAAAAAGTCCCTCTCTAACTTAAATTCTATCCTATTTATACACTTTCTTCATTGAGCTTCTGTTGTGTTTCTTGGGCTTTGAGGCCTCTCCCTGCTTTCCTTTTGCTTTGGGTTTATGATCCATAATCTTGATGAGGCTGCTGATCCAAATTCTGTAACATTCATTGAGCCAACTTAGTGATAATCAAGTAATGACACATGACTCAACAAATTGAAATTCCAGACTCATCAATCCTTCAGGCCCAATCCCATAAACCATGATATTCAATTGGGTTTCATACCAGAGTAAGTTTAAGTTAATGTTTGTGCTCAAATGCTAACTTAAACTGCAATATTTTTGGCCCAGAAACCTTTTCCAAGAGTGGCGTTTAAGTTGCAGTTTAAGCTTAAACTGCAGCTTAAACGCCAGACACTTCCAGTGATGCCTTTTGTGGAAGCACATTTAAGCTTCAGTTTAAGGTTAAACCGAAGCTTAAACGTGGAAATGGAAGAAGGCAGCCCTGGAGGGTAACGTAGTCGAACACGTTTAAGCTTCAGTTTAAGGTTAAACTGAAGCTTAAACGTGGAGATAGGAAAAGCAGCCCTGGAGGTCGAACACGTTTAAGCTCCAGTTTAAGGTTAAACTGGAGCTTAAACGTGGAAATAGAGAAAGCCATCCTGGAGGTCGAACACGTTTAAGCTCCAGTTTAAGGTTAAACTGGAGCTTAAACGTGGAAGCGGAGAAAGGTAGCCCTGGAGGTCGAACACGTTTAAGCTCCAGTTTAAGGTTAAACTGGAGCTTAAACGTGGAAATGGAGAAAGCAACCCTGGAGGAGAAAACTTGGTCGAACACGTTTAAGCTCCAGTTTAAGGTTAAACTGGAGCTTAAACGTGGAAATGGCTCCCTGGTGCATTTCCCATTTCTGGCGTTTAACTTCCAGTTTAAGGTTAAACTGGAGGTTAAACGCCACTTTCACCCTTTCCTCAGCTTTCATGATTTTGGCCGTTTAAGTTCCAGTTTAAGCTTAAACTGGAACTTAAACTCCACATGTGATATTCAAGCTTCCTTTATTGATTTTTGTTGCTTCCTTGCCTAGCCTCTTCTTTCCTGAAATCATCCAAACAACTGCATCAAAGTCTTGCAAATTTTCATGAGAATCTTCCATTCATAGCATTCAAGTAATATAACTAAAAACTCATGAAATTTGCATAAAAATCATACTGTTTGGATGGTTCATTGCTTTGTTATTCATTTAACCATTCTTGGTTACTTTAAGCTCAAGAAAGTGCATAAAACAACTAAAACTAACAGAAAAATGCTAGTGAAACTCGCCTAAGATGCCTTGGCATCACAACACCAAACTTAATACTTGCTTGTCCCTAAGCAAGTCCTGAGTTATTTGAGAAGAAAGTATGAAACAGAAAGCAACTACATTGGCTATATTAGTAAGCACTTGAAGTTCATCAGAAGGGTTTTATGCAGAAAGTTACAGCATCACTTTTTCATTGCATTCATCAAACACTGCTATGGCCTCTTGTTATTCTTATGTCCTTGGCACTTTTCTCTTCTTTGTTTTTCTATTCTTTTTCTTTGAGCTCCTTTGCTCCTTGTTTGCTTAGTGTCATGTGTTGCACATGCCTTTGGCATTTTCTTTTTCTTATCAGTGCACTACACATATCCACTGCAGGCATTTTAGTTCACATTTCTTCTTGAGACATTGGTGCCCAGCACCTCTTTGTGTGACTAAATGTTTTGTATTTAGGTTGCTCTTGATAATGGACTTTTGGTTGATAATCCCGGGTTAGTTAACCCAAGTTACCAAGTGTTGAAACACTCCTCAGAACCTATTCATCCAAGCATATCCTTAATACATAAACACCACAGGCATTTGTCTCAGAAGTTCAAACCATTGGTGCCTAGCTTATTTTCTCAATTTTTTTTTTCTTTTTGGTTGCCTTTTTTTAGTGGCTTTTTCTTCTTCTTTTTCTATCTTTTTCATGGCCAAAGACATTTATTCATCAAGATCCATAGACAGTTTTCAATTTCTACACAAAAAATGATAATTCTACACTCTATTTCCAGTGATCTGACTAAACAATCAAGCATGCATACCACCACTTAATTCTACTTGATTTGTCACTAATTGAGCCAAGCTACTTTTGTTCAAACTTTTCTTTTAATTTTTGGAAACAGAACAAGCATGGCAAGCATTTGTTTAAGAAGGTGAAGTTATATCCAAACATCTAGGCATTCACTTTATTCAAAGCAATAAACAGACAAACATACTAGAACGTTCACATAAAACTTAAATGACTTATAATGAAAGAAAGCTCATAAAGACAATTCATCAATTATCATTTGATTATTAAGGAACGAGACCACCTCTCATTTATTGCTTGGTTCTTCTTGATTCTTGGGATCCTGCTTCTTCTTGCTTCCTACCTCTTTTTGACCACTTGTACTTCCTTTGTCTTTTCTTATGAGCTTTTTCCAGAATCCAGCCTTTTTCATTGTTTCTTCCACTCCTTTTTCAAGGATCATTGCCTTGTTTATTTCTCCTTCTTTCCTCCCTTTGAAATACTCATCAAAAGCTGGGAATGCTGGGTCCATCTTGTGTAGATGTTCCCCTATGTAGTTAAGCTTGATTTGAGAACTGATGTTGTAATCAGCTTGCACTGAGTATCTTGCGTTCTGTAAAGTGGTGGCTTCCTTGATTGCCAAGACATTGGCATCTTGGTGTTGGCATATGTGGCTGAGGGATTCCTGTAATTGTAAATTCTGTTCCCTTTGCAGATCTAAGAATCTTGATTCAAAGTTCCTTTGCATATCCATCATTTTTAGGTGAAAGTCCTCTTGTCTCTCCTGAGACCTCATGTATTGTTGAGACATTCCTTCTATGATTTCCTGCATTCTGCTCATATCCATGGGGTCTCTGGGAATTTGTTGTCTTCTTTCTGGAATTCCTTGCTCTTCTTGCTCTTCTTCTCCTTCTTCTCCTTCTTATCCTTCTTGCTCTGCTTCTTGCTTTGCTTCTGCTTGTTGCCCTTCTTCATTTCTTCTTTTTGTATGTCTTGGAGCAATTGGGCCAAGAGTCATTCTGTACGCAGTTATAGCCATTCCAGGATATAGCCAATTAGGTCTTTCATCTTCAAGAGGTACTTGGGCATCGATGCATAGTCTAATGATGGTGCTAGGGAAGTGGAGCCAGGATTCAGGGTCACTTTTCTCACTAAGCTCTTGTATCTGTTCAGCAATGAGCTTATGAACTTTGATCTCCCCTCCCACCATAATGCAATGTAGCAAGATGGCTCTTTTAGGGACTATTTCTGAAGAGTTTGCAGTGGGTAGGATGGATCTCCTAACTATTGCATACCACCCTTTAGCTTCAGGTGTTAGGTCTCCCCTTCTCAAGACTCTTGGAGCCCCTCTTGTTTTTCTCACCCATTCAGCTCTGATGGCACAAAGGTCTTCCGCAATAGTCGTATAGTCAGGTTCTCCTATCATCCTTTCCTCATAACTTGCTTGGCTGAAACGTATGTTTTTCAGGCCAAGAGTTTTCATGATTGCCTTGGGGCTGAAGTCAACTTCCACCCCTCTCACATAGCTTTTGTATGTGGGTTTCACGGTTGAATCCTCCCTCACTGCATTTGCATAAAACTCTTTCACCAGGTTGATGTTGATTTTAGTGATTGGCTTAGTCAGGAGCTCCCACTTCCTCTTTTTGATCTTCTCCCAAACACCTGGGAACTCATCCTTTTCAAGGTCAAAGGGAACCTCAGCTAGTACCATTTTAGGTCTCATCCATTCGGCTTGAATCTCATGGAAAACTGATTTGTATCTCCATGCATCGAATTCCCTGTTCTCCTCCATTGGCTGCTTGTCTTTTCTTTTTTTGTGGCTAGATGAGGCTGCCATTGGTTCTTTAGTTTTGGTAAGTGACAAGCTAAAGTTGACAAGGTGAAGCAAGAAGTGTTGTTGGAAGTATGGTGAGGTTGTTTTCGGCAAGAGATAGTTATGCTATGATGAAAGAAAATGTGCATGAAGGAGATTTGGTGGTGTGGAACTCGTTCCCCAAGTGGTTCTTTATAGTGCCCGTAAGTGAAAAATGGACGGCTAGGGTGATTTGTGAAGGGTGGCCTGATGGTAAATATATGAATTAGGGAGAAGGACGAATTGCTTTTCATTTTCTTGGAAGTATTCTGAGTGCATTAGGTTGTACATGTAGCTATCTTTTCATGCAGAACTCCCTTTTCCCATGTGTTAGTTTCAAAGACTTGTGAACTTCCTTTTTGACCAAGCACCGTACCTCCCCCCTTGTCTTTTTCCTCCATTCTTATCTTTCCTTTTGTACCTGCACGAACAAACAAATTTGCTATCATTTTTTTCGGTCATGTGAATAATGAATAGTACTTGTACATGTTTTTCCTTCTTTTTGAATTGTAAATCAATGATTGACTTCCTGAGCTTATAGCCGTGACCTTTGTATGTATGCACACTTATTACTGGACACCAAACTTAGTGTTTGGTAATGTCTCCTGATGACATGAAATCCATGTTGGTTGTCCTTAATGAATGTGCATAATTCTAATAAATCCTAGTCACTTTGGCGCTTTAATCCTAAACAATTTTACTACCTAAAGTAATTGAAATCAAAGTATTAAAACATGCAAATGGTATACTTGTCATGAACTTCTAAATCCAGAGGAACTTCTTGCTTTTCATTAACTGTGTTCAAAAGGAACACCAAACTTAATGTTTGGTCGTGCACCTTGAATGAAAGATTGAATACAATTTGAATAAGATTTGGGAGTGCCTTCAGGCACACCAAACTTAGAGACCAATTGTAATTTACATGCAATGTTTAGTGCACTTTATCAACAGTTGTCCTGAGGATTCAAGTTCATGCATAAGAAACCATGCTTTATTAGATGTAAAGCAAAACAATAAAGAGTAAGGATACTAAAACATGGGTTGCCTCCCATGAAGCGCTTCTTTAACGTCACTAGCTTGACGGTTGTCCTTTGTTAGGGTGGATTGTAGTGCTTGATGTCTTCTCCTCTCACTATGAAAACGTCCCCATTTGATTCCTTCATGACTTCTAAATGTTCCATAGAAAGAACATTCCTGATTGTGAACACTTGAGGGAGCTGGGAAGGAATGGTTTTGAGGCCAGGTGGGATTGGCAGATAATGACTTGATATCACTTTATCTCCCGGAGAAAAACCTTCAGTGGGAATTTTCTTGTTTCTCCACCCTCTTGGCAATTTCCCTACCATTCTTCCCTTTCTCTTGAGGATTTCTTCATTGACCCTTATGCCAGGAGGATCCTTCTGATCTGTTTCCATTGATTCTTGTGGCTTTAACTCTTGCAACTCTTGTTTGCCTTCCAAGGACTGTTTTAAAGTTTCAGCTGCTGGATTACTTTCCTCCAAACACAGATGGCTACTATCATCCTTAGGCTTTTTAGGTTCTGGTTCAGGCTCAGATGCAGGTTTGAAAACTTTGAAAATGAGCTGTTCATCATGTATTCTCAGAATTAGCTCTCCTTGTTCTACATCTATGAGCGCTCTAGTAGTGGCTAGAAATGGCCTGCCCAGAATGATAGGGTGTAAGTAGCTTTCCTCCATGTCCAAAATGACAAAGTCTGTGGGGAAGTAATAATCTCCCACTTTCACCAGCACATTCTCAACTACCCCTTCAGCTTGCTTCTGAGTTTTGTCAGCCAGTTGTATGATTACATCAGTGGATCTCACCTCATTCAGTTGTAGCCTCTTCATAAGAGTTAGAGGCATCACATTTATGCTAGCTCCTAGATCACAGAATCCTCTGTCAATTTTTGTTTCCCCTATGATGCAGGGGATATGAAAACTTCCTGGGTCTGTTTTCTTAGAGACTGTGTCCTTCTTGATGAGGGCACTGCATTCTTTGTTCATTGTTACCGTTTGTCCTCCCTTCAAAACTCTTTTCTTGCTCAACAATTCCTTTAAATACTTGATATGTGTAGGCATCTGCTGGAGAATCTCAAGAAAGGGAATATTGATATGGAGAGACTTAAATGTCTCTAAAAACCTTGAATAGGTTTTCCCTTTTTCACCTCCTCCTAACCTCTGAGGAAATGGTGCTTTTGGTTGGTATGTTTCCATCGTGCCTTTTTGCAGTTCCTTGGCTTGATCAGTTTCACTTTCCTGCTTAGCTTCTTCCAAACCTTCCTTCAAGATTTCTGGCTCCTGTTCTGAGGGTCTGATTCCTTCTTCTTCTGAGACTTCCTTCAATATGGTGATGGCCTTGCAGTCTTCCCATCTCACTCCCTTTTGTTCCCCTTTAGGATTCTTTTCCGTGTCACTAGGGAACACTGCAGTTGACTTGGGGGCTTATTGAGACAGCTCTCCTACTTGAGACTCCATCCTCTTTAGTCTTTCACCATGGTTCCTCAAGGTAGATCTCACATCATCCCTAAAGCTTTTCAACTCACTTACGTCCTGACCCATGTTTGCCAGCCTTCCTTCTATCCTGTTCAATTGATCTTGAAATTGTTGGTTCGGATTAGGTTGGGTAGGTTGACTATTTTGGCCATGATATGATGGTTGGGAGTAAGTGTTTTGTGTGGCTTGATATGATCTTTGGTTGGAGTTTTGGTATGTGGACTTGTTATGTTGGTTTTGCTGGTTTCCCCACCCAAAGTTTGGGTGGTTTTTCCAGCCTGGGTTGTAAGTGTTGGAATGTGGATCATATGGTTGCCTTTGTTGATTTCCTACATAATTGGCCTCTTCCCAATCACCTCCTTCAGTGCTTGCTTCCTCTTGATCTTGTGTGTATATTGCAGCCACTTGCTTTGTTTCTAATTTCCTGGTGAGCTCTGCTAGTTGCTTGGCAAACACCTTGTTTTGGGCTAGAATTGTATCAACATGGTTCAGCTCCATGACTCCCTTAGTGTTGTGTCTCTCTGATGCATAGTAGTACTCATTCTCAGCCACTGTCTCAATCACTTCAATGGCTTCTTCCACAGTCTTTTTCCTGTTCAATGAACCTCCTGATGAATGGTCTACAGCCTTCCTTGATTCATAAGAAAGTCCATCATAGAAAATGTGCAATTGCACCCAGTCATGAAACATGTCTGGTGGGCATTTCCTTGTCAAATCCTTGAACCTCTCCCATGCCTCGTAGAGAGTTTCACCATCTTGTTGTCTAAAAGTCTGAACCTCAGATCGAAGCCTATTGACCTTTTGTGGGGGGTAGAAACGTGCCAGAAACTTGCTTTCCACCTCGTCCCATGTTGTTAGGCTCCCCCTTGGGAATGATTCCAGCCACTTAGCTGCCTTGTCCCTAAGTGAAAATGGGAACAAAAGCAGTTTATAGGCATCTTCCTGGACTCCATTAGACTTCACAGTGTCGCAAATTCTCAGGAATTTTGTGAGATGTTGGTTTGGGTCTTCATTAGCACTCCCACCAAATGAACAATGATTCTCCACAAGTGATATTAGCTGTGGTTTGAGCTCAAAATTGTTGGCCTGAATGGGTGGTTTCTGAATGCTGCTACCACAATTCCCAGATGTTGGGTTTATGTATGAACCAAGAACCCTCCTCTCGGGAATGGCATTGTTTCCATCAGCTCTCCCATGGTTATGAACTTCTCTTTCCATGTTGAGATCTAGAGCTTCCTCAAAATTGTCCTCAGATTCTCCTTCAGATTCTTCTTCTCCCAGTACTCTCTTCCCTCTTGCTTCCCTTCTAAGTCTATGAAGGGTCCTCTCTGGTTCGGTATATGGAGGATTTGATGTCTCTCCTCTCCTACCTGTCATACAAGAACACAGCACAGGCAACAAACAAGTAAAATACTCTTGGTTAATGGAAGAGCATGGTTAGAGCAGTTGAGGAATTAATTCAAATAGTTAGTGAGTCAGTGAGTTAGTTGCTTGAATTTAAAGGCATAAAGAAAGAAAGCATGTAACAGAGTGCAGAAATTAAAATTCAACAAGTAACTTGAACTGAATGAACAAAGCAAAAAAAAAATGCTCAATCTAGTTAACTTCCAAGGCATCTTAGGCGAGTTTCACTAGCATTTTTCTGTTAGTTTTAGTTGTTTTATGCACTTTCTTGAGCTTAAAGTAACCAAGAATGGTTAAATGAATAACAAAGCAATGAACCATCCAAACAGTATGATTTTTATGCAAATTTCATGAGTTTTTAGTTATATTACTTGAATGCTATGAATGGAAGATTCTCATGAAAATTTGCAAGACTTTGATGCAGTTGTTTGGATGATTTCAGGAAAGAAGAGGCTAGGCAAGGAAGCAACAAAAATCAATAAAGGAAGCTTGAATATCACATGTGGAGTTTAAGTTCCAGTTTAAGCTTAAACTGGAACTTAAACGGCCAAAATCATGAAAGCTGAGGAAAGGGTGAAAGTGGCGTTTAACCTCCAGTTTAACCTTAAACTGGAAGTTAAACGCCAGAAATGGGAAATGCACCAGGGAGCCATTTCCACGTTTAAGCTCCAGTTTAACCTTAAACTGGAGCTTAAACGTGTTCGACCAAGTTTTCTCCTCCAGGGTTGCTTTCTCCATTTCCACGTTTAAGCTCCAGTTTAACCTTAAACTGGAGCTTAAACGTGTTCGACCTCCAGGGCTACCTTTCTCCGCTTCCACGTTTAAGCTCCAGTTTAACCTTAAACTGGAGCTTAAACGTGTTCGACCTCCAGGATGGCTTTCTCTATTTCCACATTTAAGCTCCAGTTTAACCTTAAACTGGAGCTTAAACGTTTTCGACCTCCAGGGCTGCTTTTCCTATCTCCACGTTTAAGCTTCAGTTTAACCTTAAACTGAAGCTTAAACGTGTTCGACTACGTTACCCTCCAGGGCTGCCTTCTTCCATTTCCACGTTTAAGCTTCAGTTTAACCTTAAACTGAAGCTTAAACGTGCTTCCACAAAAGGCATCACTGGAAGTGTCTGGCGTTTAAGCTGCAGTTTAAGCTTAAACTGCAACTTAAACGCCACTCTTGGAAAAGGTTTCTGGGCCAAAAATATTGCAGTTTAAGTTAGCATTTGAGCACAAACATTAACTTAAACTTACTCTGGTATGAAACCCAATTGAATATCATGGTTTATGGGATTGGGCCTGAAGGATTGATGAGTCTGGAATTTCAATTTGTTGAGTCATGTGTCATTACTTGATTATCACTAAGTTGGCTCAATGAATGTTACAGAATTTGGATCAGCAGCCTCATCAAGATTATGGATCATAAACCCAAAGCAAAAGGAAAGCAGGGAGAGGCCTCAAAGCCCAAGAAACACAACAGAAGCTCAATGAAGAAAGTGTATAAATAGGATAGAATTTAAGTTAGAGAGGGACTTTTTTTTTACCTTTTCATTTTTGGGGAAGTTTTCATACTTTTGTAATTGAATTCAGAGCTATGACTCACTAAACCCCCTTTCATTGGGTTAGGGAGCTCTATTGTAATTCAATGAATCAATAATAGTTTTATCTTCTTCTTCAATCTTTTCTCTTGAATTTTGTTAGAAAGCTTCTCGATCTAATTCCATTGGGTAGTTGTCTTGGGAAAGAAACTACCCATAATTGGAATCCTTCGGAACCTTGGGAAAGGAATGGAGGGTTCATGCTAGAGAAGCTTTCTCACAGTGAATTGGATTGGGGTTTGGATGGATATTGTGACATGTAATCCTACCAAATTGTGGTTCATGAAACTGTGTGGTATAATCAGTGATCGAGCATCATCTCTTCTTATGAACATTTAAGCCAAGGGATTGGAAATTTGTTTGTTTTTAGAGAGAATTGGTGAGCCAAGGGATTGGGATCCAATCATATAAGATTGCCAAGAAAAAATTCAATGAACGCATTGGTTGAGGAAGAGATAAAAATGTTTTGATTCGGAGATCTCAATATCTCCTAAAACCCAATGAATTCCCCATCTCCGATTTCCACTTTCTCTTTACATTCTGCAATTCAATTCATGCAATCACCCCTATTCCCTTTTAATTTCAGCAATTTAGCTTCTCGCTCTTTAATTCATGCAATTTAAGATTCCGCAATTTCTTGCCATTTACGTTTCCCGCCAATTTTACATTCCGCAACTCTCATCTAATTCTTGATTCCGCTCAACTAGACACACTTCTAATCCGAATTGCTCATTCAACCAATCCTTGTGGGATTCGACCTCACTCTATTGTGAGTTTTTACTTTACATATCCAAATTCTTCATCACTTGAGCATTTCTCAGCACAAAATTCCTTCTCAAATTCATACAATTCATTTCACTATCCACAAGACTCATTTCACTACACACAAGAGTCATACCACTACCAACACTCCAACCAAAGACTCTATCAGCCCACACAAAACACATACTCCCAGCCACCATATCACAGCCAAGATAATCAACCTCATCAACCCAATCCGAACCAATCACTTCATGATCAGTTAACCAGGATAGAAGGAATGCTTGCAACTATGGGCAGAGATGTGGCTGATTTGAAAAGCTTTAAGGAAGAAGTGATATCCAACTTACAAAATCAAGGTGCTGCCATTCAAAAGCTAGAAGCACAAATTGGATATCTATCAAAGCAAATCCCTACCCACAATTCTTCTAGTGATACCATGGCAAACCCAAGGGAGGAATCAGAAGAACAAGAAAGGGAGAAAGTCAATCAAGGGAGATCACACTCCAATGAAACAGAGAGTTGCAAAGAGGAAGGGTTCATTGAACCACAAATTCAGGAAGCTTTTGATGAACAGGATACTCCAACTGTCCAACAACAACCAAGTTCTGAGATCAAGGATGTGAAGGCAGTAGAAACAAGCACCAAAATGAGGATTGTGACCGAGAAACAAAGGACCATATCCATGAAGAAGAGAAGGTCGAAGAACAATCCAACTCCTGAGCCAACAAGCAAGTTCACTCAAGCCAATCACAAGGGAAAGCTTGCTGGAAAGAGGCATTCACAACAAGGGGCACTAACTAGCTCCTTTATTCACTTGAAGTCATTCCTCTTAACAAACTGGAGGAAGAGGAAGAAAGTCAGGAACAACATGTCAAACTAATGACAGTAAACGAGCGTTTGTTGGGAGGCAACCCAACCAAAGGTAGTTTTTCTTTTGTAGTTATTTCAATAAAAGAGTTAAGTAGATTTATCTGTATTGCAAGGAGCTAAGTTTGGTGTTGCACACCAAAACAATTCAAGGGTGAATGTGAGATTCTAAGTTTGGTGTTCCACCAAAAACTTCATTAAAAGCACATTTCTACCTCAGCATGACTAGTCACTAGCTCCAACCAATCAGGGAAACTACTTAAACAATAGTTTAATTTCTAGTTCATAGTTATTTTCTTAATAAAAGCACATGAGGTTTTTTGCATATGATCCAAATTGCTGCATATGGCAAGGAACTAAGTTTGGTGTTCACACACCAATCTAAGTTCAGAGGCCTACAAACATACATGCATGCTAACCAATTCTCAAAGTGCTTGGGGAACAAGCAACTTCTAATAGCTTTGCAGGAAGACAATCAATCTCATGGAAAGAATATACATCATCATCAAAGAGAACACCAAGGCTAGGAAGGATGATGAACAACAAAGAAGATGCTAAAAGGTTGTATTGTCACTTAATTGCTTGTACTTTGAATTGCTAATATTGGAAGTTTGCATGCACCCCTGCTTTAAGTTTGAGTCATTGCAGTTTTTGTTTGTCTGTTTGTTTAATTTCCAAATAAGTGATAGTCTAAGTGTCTGGATAAACTTCACTTGCTTAAATGTATGCTTGCCATGCTTGTTCTGTTTCCAAAAATAAAAGAAAAGTTTGAACAAAAGTAACTTGGCTCAATTAGTGACAAATCAAGTAGAATTAAGTGGTGGTATGCATGCTTGATTGTTTAGTCAGATCACTGGAAATTGAGTGTAGAATTATCATTTTTTGTGTAGAATTTGAAAACTGTCTATGGATCTTGATGAATAAATGTCTTTGGCCATGAAAAAGAAAGAAAAAGAAGAAGAAAAAGCCACTGAAAAAGGGCAACCAAAAAAAAAAGCAAAAAAAAATTGAGAAAATAAGCTAGGCACCAATGGTTTGAACTTCTGAGACAAATGCCTGTGGTGTTTATGTATTAAGGATATGCTTGGATGAATAGGTTCTGAGGAGTGTTTCAACACTTGGTAACTTGGGTTAACTAACCCGGGATTATCAACCAAAAGTCCATTATCAAGAGCAACCTAAATACAAAACATTTAGTCACACAAAGAGGTGCTGGGCACCAATGTCTCAAGAAGAAATGTGAACTAAAATGCCTGTAGTGGATATGTGTAGTGCACTGATAAGAAAAAGAAAATGCCAAAGGCTTGTGCAACACATGACACTGAGCAAACAAGGAGCAAAGGAGCTCTAAGGAAAAGAAAAACAAAGAAGAGAAAAGTGCCAAGGACATAAGAATAACAAGGGGCCATAGCAGTGTTTGATGGATGCAATGAAAAAGTGATAATCTTACTTGATAAGAATGAAAAAGTGATGCTGCAACTTTCTGCATAAAACCCTTCTGATGAACTTCAAGTGCTTACTAATATAGCCAATGTAATTGCTTTCTGTTTCATACTTTCTTCTCAAGTAACTCAGGACTTGCTTAGGGACAAGCAAGTATTAAGTTTGGTGTTGTGATGCCAAGGCATCTTAGGCTAGTTTCACTAGCATTTTTCTATTATTTTTAGTTGTTTTATGCATTTTCTTGAGCCTTAAGTAATCATTTGGGCCAAATAGTCATGCTTGTCTTAAATCATTCAAACATGAAGATTTTGATGCAAATTCCATGAGTTTTTAGTTATATTCCTTGAATGCTATGAATGAAAGATTTCTCATGAAATTTTGCAAGACTTTGATGCAGTGGTTTAGATGATTTCAGGGAAGAAGAGGCTAGGCAAGGAAGCAACAAAATCAATAAAGGAAGCTTGAATATCACATGTGGAGTTTAAGTTCCAGTTTAAGCTTAAACTGGAGCTTAAACGCCAAAACCATGAGAGCTAAGGAAATGCTGAAAGTGGCGTTTAACCTCCAGTTTAACCTTAAACTGGAAGTTAAACGCCAGAATTAGAAATGCACCAGGGAGCATTTCCACGTTTAAGCTCCAGTTTAACCTTAAACTGGAGCTTAAACGTGTTCGACTATTTTTTCTCCTCCAGGGTTGCTTTCTCATTTCCACGTTTAAGCTTCAGTTTAACCTTAAACTGAAGCTTAAACGTGCTCGAGCTTGTGCCTCCAGGGAGTGCCAGCGTTTAAGCTCCAGTTTAAGCTTAAACTGGAGCTTAAACGTGTTATATGGAACAGCTTGACCATGCCTTCTTCAAACATAAATAACTTGAGCTACAAAACTCCAAATGAGGTGATTCAAAATGCATCGGAAAGAAGACATCTAGAGCTTTCCAAGCATATATGGCATGCATGGTGGATACTAAAAATTGAGGGAGAAAACAGCCCCGTAATGTGCATAGAAGAGCATAGTACCAACATGCAATCAGGCCAGCTGACCTCTTCACCTTCCATGGAGTATAACTCGAGTTGTAGAACTCCAAATGATGCGCTTCCAGTTGCATTGGAAAGTAGACATCCAGATCTTTCCAACGATGTATAGAAGTATGGGGTGGACAATGCAACTGAGCTCCCAAAATTGGCATTTTCGAGCACGTTTAAGTGACTTAAACGTTGGCTTAAATGCTGTCAAACCAACCAGCAACCTTGTCACCTTCAATCAAGCATAACTTGAGCTATAGAGATCCAATTGAGGTGCTTCCAGTTGTGTTAGAAAGCTGACATCCATAGCTTTCCAACGAGGTATAAGAGTCTATATTTGAAATCAAATTGGCAAGGTTGACAAGAGAACAAAGTGACGACTCAAGAAAGGGGGGTGCAACGTTTGAGTGTAGTTTAATGGATCATTATCCTTTTTGGATCAATTATGTCACTCTACCCTTCAAGCAAGCAAGGCCCATCAACAACACCAAATCAAGGCCACAAGAATCATCTAGAATAGTTTATTTTCATTTGATTGTAATTTGCTTTGAATTTCATTTTCATTTTGTAATTTAGGGAGCCTATTTAAAGGCCTTAGTTTCTGCATTTGAGACACGGGGGGATTGAGGGGGAATCCAGCCCCTGAGGGGGAAGTTTAGACACACGGAGAACTTTGGATCATTTTCTTTTAGTTTTGTAATTGAATTCAGAGCTATGACTCACTAAACCCCCTTTCATTGGGTTAGGGAGCTCTATTGTAATTCAATGAATCAATAATAGTTTTATCTTCTTCTTCAATCTTTTCTCTTGAATTTTGTTAGAAAGCTTCTCGATCTAATTCCATTGGGTAGTTGTCTTGGGAAAGAAACTACCCATAATTGGAATCCTTCGGAACCTTGGGAAAGGAATGGAGGATTCATGCTAGAGAAGCTTTCTCACAGTGAATTGGATTGGGGTTTGGATGGATATTGTGACATGTAATCCTACCAAATTGTGGTTCATGAAACTGTGTGGTATAATCAGTGATCGAGCATCATCTCTTCTTATGAACATTTAAACCAAGGGATTGGGAATTTGTTTGTTTTTAGAGAGAATTGGTGAGCCAAGGGATTGGGATCCAATCATATAAGATTGCCAAGCAAAATTTAATGAATGCATTGGTTGAGGAAGGGATAAAAGTTGTTTTGATTCGGAGATCTCAATATCTCCTAATACCCAATGAACTCCCCATTTCTGATTTACCACTTTCTCTTTACATTCTGCAATTAAATTCATGCAATCACCCCCATCCCTTTTAATTTCAGCAATTTAGCTTCTCGCTCTTTAATTCATGCAATTTTACATTCCGCAATTCTCATCTAAATCTTGATTCCGCTCAACTAGAACATACTTCTAATCCGAATTGCTCACTCAACCAATCCTTGTGGGATTCGACCTCACTCTATTGTGAGTTTTTACTTGACGATAACCGGTGCACTTGCCGGAAGGAATTTTGCCGATCGTGCAATTTCCTAAATCGTAGCATAACAAGTTTATGCGCATCAATGGTTTAGTGATCACGGATAAACACACCAAACTTAGAGGTTTGCTTGTCCTCAAGCAAAAGAAAAGAAAGGAGAGGGATAGAAGGAGAGCTAGTGTAGGATGGTGGATGAGAGGAAGGAGGCCGAATGGGTTTTTAAAAGGAAGGGGGGGTTTTCGAAAATAAGGAGAAAGATAAGATAGAAGATATGATTTTTAGAAAAAAAAGTATGATAAGAAAATATATGATTTAAAATTAAAAAGATATGAAAGATATTTGAAAAAGATAGATTTGGATTTTTGAAAAAGATAGTATGGAGATTTGAAAAAGATATTGCTTAGTTGAAAAGATTTTTGAATGAAAAGAGATAGATTTGTTTTGAAAATTTTGAAAAAGAGTTGAATTGGATTGAAAAAAAGGATTTGTGCTTATGGATTAAGATACATTTAATATTTTTAAAGAAGGGTTTTTAGAAATTAGGAATTTTAGAAATCAGGGTTTGTAACATGTTTATGCAAGAAATCATGAATTGAAACATGAAAATTAGGATTAAAATGAAAAATATGAAGAAAAAACGAATTTACCTCCTCCCCACCATCCTGGCGTTTGAACGCCCAAACGTTGCATGTTTTGGGCGTTCAACGCCCAAATGCTGCCTCTCCTGGGCGTTCAACGCCCAGCTGTTGCTTCTTTCTGGCATTGAACGACAGGAACTCCTTTGTCACTGGGCGTTTTTCTGAACGCCCAGGACGCTGTAAATCTGGCGTTAAACGCCCAGAAGGAGCTTCTTTCTGGCGTTCAACGCCCAGAAGATGCTTCTTTCTGGCGTTTAACGCCCAGATGGCTATCCTTACTGGCGTTCAACGCCCAGTGGATGCTTCTTTTGGGCGTTGAACGCCCAAAACAGACTTTTACTGGCGTTTTCTTGCCAGTGAGCTCTTTTTCTCTGTTTTGTGTGCAGAATCCTTCTGTAACCCTGTGAACTTATACAATTGACTCTTTACCTTAGTATCAGTAAACTTTATATAAACAAATAAAATCAAGAATAGGGCAAAATGCTTAGAGGAAGTGATGCCCCATGGCTGGGTTGCCTCCCAGCAAGTGCTTCTTTATTGTCTTTAGCTGGACCTTGCTGAGCTTTTAATCTAGCTTCAGCCTTGAGCACTCTTGCTCAACATTGCCTTCAAGATAGTGCTTGATTCTCTGTCCATTAACAATGAACTTTTTGTCAGAATCAATATCTTGAAGCTCCACATAACCATATGGTGATACACTTGTAATCACATATGGTCCCCTCCACCGGGACTTCAGTTTCCCGGGGAATAGCCTGAGCCTAGAGTTAAACAACAGAACCTTTTGTCCTGGTTCAAAGATTCTAGATGACAGCTTTCTGTCATGCCACTTTTTTTATTTTTCTTTATAAAGCTTGGCATTTTCGAAAGCAGTGAATCTGAATTCCTCTAGCTCATTTAGCTGGAGCAATCTTTTTTCTCCAGCTAATTTGGCATCAAAGTTTAGGAATCTGGTTGCCCAGTAGGCTTTATGTTCCAGTTCCACGGGCAGGTGGCATGCCTTACCATACACAAGTTGGTATGGAGAGGTCCCTATAGGAGTCTTGAATGTTGTTCTGTAAGCCCACAGAGCATCATCCAAGCTTCGTGCCCAATCCCTTCTACGGGTACTTACAGTCCGTTCCAGGATTCTTTTTAGTTTTCTGTTAGAGACTTCAGCTTGCCCATTTGTCTGTGGATGATATGGAGTCACCACCTTGTGGCGAATCCCATACCGGACCATGGCAGAGTAAAGCTGTTTGTTGCAGAAGTGAGTGCCCCCATCACTGATTAGTACCCTGGGGACACCAAATCTGCTGAATATATGTTTCTGGAGGAATTTCAGTACTGTTTTAGTATCATTGGTGGGTGTGGCAATGGCCTCAACCCATTTTGATACATAGTCAACTGCCACCAGAATATAAGTGTTTGAGTATGATGGTGGGAAAGACCCCATGAAATCAATGTCCCATACATCAAACAACTCAATCTCCAAGATTCCTTGTTGAGGCATGGCGTAACTGTGAGGCAACTTACCAGCTCTCTGGAAACTGTCATAGTTACGTACAAACTCTCGGGAATCTCTGTAGAGTGTAGGCCAGTAGAAGCCACATTGGAGGACCTTGGTGGCTGTTCGCTCACCTCCGAAATGACCTCCATATTGTGACCCATGACAATGCCATAAGATCCTTTGTGCTTCTTCTTTAGGCACACACCTACGGATTATGCCATCTGCACATCTCTTAAAGAGATAGGGTTTATCCCACAAGTAGTACTTTGCATCAGTAATTAATTTTTTCTTTTGTTGCCTGTTGTACTCCTTGGGAATGAACCTTGTAGCTTTGTAGTTTGCAGTGTCTGCAAACCATGGTGTTTCCTGAATGGCAAACAAATGCTCATCCAGAAAGGTCTCAGAGATTTCAAGAGAGGGGAATGACGTCCCTTCTATTGGCTCTATCCGGGATAGATGATCAGCCACTTGGTTCTCTGTCACTTTTCTGTCTCTTATTTCTATATCAAACTCTTGCAGAAGCAACACCCATCTTATGAGCCTGGGTTTTGAATCCTGCTTTGTGAGTAGATATTTAAGAGCAGCATGGTCAGTATACACAATCACCTTTGATCCTATCAAGTATGATCTAAACTTGTCAATGGCATAAACCACTGCAAGCAATTCTTTTTCTGTGGTTGTGTAATTTTTCTGGGCATCATTTAAAACGCGGCTAGCATAATAAATGACATGCAGAAGCTTGTCACGCCTTTGCCCAAGTACTGCACCAATGGCGTGATCACTGGCATCACACATTAGCTCAAATGGTAATGTCCAGTCTGGTGCAGAAATAATTAGTGCTGTGACCAGCTTGGCTTTCAACATTTCAAACGCCTGCAGACACTCTGTGTCAAACATAAATGGCGTGTCAGCAGCTAGCAAATTGCTCAGAGGTTTTGCAATTTTTGAAAAATCCTTTATAAACCTCCTATAGAATCCTACATGCCCTAGAAAGCTTCTGATTGCCTTAACATTGGCAGGTGGTGGTAATTTTTCAATTACCTCTATTTTTACTTGATCCACTTCTATTCCCTTGTTTGAAATTTTATGCCCAAGGACAATTCCTTTAGTCACCATAAAGTGACATTTTTTCCAGTTTAAAACCAGGTTGGTCTCTTGGCATCTTTTTCGAACTAGTTTCAGGTGATCAAGACAGGAGCTGAATGAGTCTCCATATACTGAGAAGTCATCCATGAAGACTTCCAAAAATTTTTCCACCATATCAGAGAAAATAGAGAGCATGCATCTCTGGAAGGTTGCAGGCGCATTACACAGCCCAAATGGCATCCTTCTATAAGCAAACACTCCAGATGGACATGTGAATGCTGTTTTCTCTTGATCTTGGGAATCTACTGCAATCTGGTTATAGCCTGAGTAGCCATCCAAAAAGCAGTAATAATCATGACCTGCCAATCTTTCTAGCATCTGGTCTATGAATGGTAAAGGAAAATGATCCTTTTTGGTGGCTGTATTGAGCCTTCTATAGTCAATACACATGCGCCACCCTGTAACTGTTCTTGTAGGAACCAGTTCATTCTTTTCATTATCAACCACTGTCATGCCTTCCTTTTTGGGGACAACTTGAACAGGGTTCACCCAGGGGCTATCAGAAATAGGATAAATGATCCCAGCCTCCAGTAATTTGGTGACCTCTTTCTGCACCACTTCCTTCATGGCTGGATTTAGCCGCCTCTGTGGTTGAACCACTGGTTTAGCATTATCCTCCAATAAGACTTTGTGCATGCATCTAGCTGGGCTTATGTCCTTAAGGTCACCAATGGACCACCCAAGAGCTGTCTTGTGTGTCCTTAGCACTTGAATAAGTGCTTCCTCTTCCTGTGGATTTAAAGCAGAGCTTATGATCACTGGAAAAGTGTCACCTTCTCCCAGAAATGCATATTTCAGGGATGGTGGTAATGGTTTGAGCTCGGGTTTAGGAGGTTTTTCCTCTTCCAGAGGAAATTTCAGAGGCTCTTTCATTTCCTCTGAATCCTCCAAATCAGGCTAAATATCTTTAAAGATGTCTTCCAACTCTGATTCGAGACTCACAGCCATGTTGATCTCTTCTACCAAAGAGTCAATAAGATCAACTTTCATGCAGTCTTTTGATGTGTCTGGATGCTGCATGGCTTTGACAGCATTCAACTTAAACTCATCATCATTGACTCTCAGGGTTATTTCCCCCTGTTGGACATCAATGAGAGTTCGTCAAGTTGCTAGGAAGGGTCTTCCTAGAATGAGAGTGGCACTCTTGTGCTCCTCCATTTCCAGCACTACAAAGTCAGTGGGAAAGGCGAATGGCCCAACTCTGACAATCATGTCTTCAATCACGCCTGATGGGTATTTAATGGAGCCATCAGCAAGTTGGAGACATATCCGGGTTGGTTTAATTTCTTCAGTTAAACCAAGCTTTCTGATAGTGGATGCAGGTATTAGGTTGATGCTTGCCCCAAGATCACATAAAGCTGTCTTGGTGCAATTACCTTCTAATGTGCATGGTATCAGAAAACTCCCAGGGTCTTTAAGCTTTTCAGGAAAGCTTTTCAGAATGACTGCACTGCATTCTTCAGTGAGGAGAACTCTTTCAGTTTCTCTCCAATCCTTCTTATGACTCAAGATCTCTTTCATGAACTTAGCATAAGAAGGTATTTGCTCAAGTGCCTCTGCAAATGGAATCTTTATTTCAAGAGTCCTGAGATAATCTGCAAAGCGAGCAAATTGCTTATCCTGCTCCTCTTGGCGGAGTTTTTGAGGATAAGGTATATTGGCTTTATATTCCTCAACCTTAGTTGCTGTAAGTTTATTTCCTACAGAAGTGGTTGAAGAAGCCTTTTTAGATGGGTTGTTATCAGCACTTGTGTGTGTCTGATCCCTCACTGGCAATTGAGTGCCAGAGTTAGAAGCTGGAGTGACGTTAGACGCCAGCTCCTCATCTGTTTCTGGTGTTTGAACGCCAGAACTGTGCTTCTTTTGGGCGTTCAACGCCAGATCCTTGCTTGTTTCTGGCGTTGAACGCCAGTCCTGAGCATGGTCTGGGCGTTCAGCGCCAGCTTTCCACCCAACTTCTGGTGTTTTAGCGCCAGAATTATTTTTCCCTGGGCTCTTGCTGTCCTCAGATGGATTTTGGGTGGTTTGCTCATTTCTTGGTTTCCTGCTGCCTTGAAGTGGGGTATTTAGTGCTTTCCCACTTCTTAATTGAACTGCTTGGCATTCTTCTGTTATTTGTTTTGACAGCTGCTGCTTTATTTGCTTTAATTGTACTTCCATGTTTATGTTATCCATCCTTGTCTCTTGTAGTTTATCCTTGAATTCAGCTAACTGCTTTGTTAGAAAATCCAATTGCTAATTGAATTCAGCAGCTTGCTCTGCAGGACTGAGTTCAGCAGTTACTGTTTTAGCCTCTTCTTTTATGGAAGGGTCACTGCTTAGGTACAGGTGCTGATTTCTAGCAACTGTATCAATGAGCTCTTGAGTTTCTTCAATTGTCTTTCTCATGTGGATAGATCCACCAGCTGAGTAATCTAGAGAGATCTGAGCTCTTTCTGTAAGCCCATAATAGAAGATGTCTAACTGAACCCACTCTGAAAATATTTCAGAGGGGCATTTTCGTAGCATCTCTCTGTATCTCTCCCAGGCATTATAAAGAGATTCATTATCTCCTTGTTTAAAGCCTTGGATGTCCAGCCTTAGCTGTGTCATCCGTTTTGGAGGAAAGTATTGATTCAGGAATTTTTCTGTCAGCTGTTTCCATGTCCTTATGCTAGCCTTAGGTTGGTTATTTAACCACCTCTTGGCTTGGTCTTTTACAACAAATAGAAACAATAATAATCTATAGACATCCTGATCTACTTCCTTATCATGTACTGTGTCAGTAATTTGTAAAAATTGTGCCAGAAACTCTATAGGTTCTTCCTGTGGAAGACCGGAATACTGGCAGCTTTGCTGCACCATGATAATGAGCTGAGGATTCAACTCAAAGCTACTGACTCCAATGGAGGGTATGCAGATACTACTCCCATATGAAGCAGTAGAGGGGTTAGCATATGACCCTAGAGTCCTCCTGGACTGTTCATTTCCACTTAGATCCATGATGGAGAAAGGGAGATGATGTAAAATAAAAAAAATATTTTTATTTATTTATTTATTTATTTAATTATTTCGAAAATAAAATAAATTAAAATAAAATAAATAAAAATAGGTGAAGATTTTCGAAAAAATGAGGAGAGAGAAAGTGGTCAGGAAGTTTTGAAAAAGATATGATTTGAAAAAGATTTGAAATTTTGAAAAAAATCTGAATTTTAAAAATAAATTTCGAAAATTTGTTTTAAAAATAGAGAGAAAAGATCTTTTTGAGTTTAAAGAGGAAAGAGAGAAACAATAAGATAGCACAAGATTTAAAATTTTTAGATCTAGTGCTCCTTGTTTTCGAAAATTTTGGAGGGAAAACACCAAGGAATACCAAACTTAAAAATTTTAAGATCAAGACACAAGGAAAACTCAAGAACACTTTGAAGACTCACAAGGACACAAGAACATGAAGAAAGAACACCAAACTTAAAATTTTTAGAAAACCAAAATAAAATTTTCGAAAAACAAGGGAAAATCAGCAAGAAAACACCAAACTTAAAGTTTGGCACGAGATTTAATAGAAAAATTATTTTTGAAAATTTTTTGAAAAGAACATAAAAGACTCTGACCCAAAAGACAAAAATTTCCTAATCTAAGCAACAAGATTCACCGTCAGTTGTTCAAACTCAAACAATCCCCGGCAACGGCGCCAAAAACTTGGTGCACGAATTGTAAATCACACTTTTTACAACTCGTACCACTAACCAGCAAGTGCACTGGGTCGTCCAAGTAATACCTTACGTGAGTAAGGGTCGATCCCACGGAGATTGTTGGGTTGAAGCAATCTATGGTTATCTTGTAACTCTTAGTCAGGAAAACAATAAAATAATTCACTTATCAAATTTAATTGCAAGGAATAAAAGGGCAGAACACAAATTATACTTGTATGCACTGATGGAGAATATGTTGGAGTTTTGGAGATGCTTTGTCTTCTGAAATTCTACTTTCCTCTGTTTTCTGATTCACGCACGCACGTCCTTCTATGGCAAGCTGTGTGTTGGTGGATCACTGTTGTCAATGGCTACCATCCATCCTTCCAGTGAAAAGGGTCCAGATACGCTGTTACCGCACGGCTAATCATCTGCAGGTTCTCAATCGTACCGGAATAGGATTTACTATCCTTTTGCGTTTGTCACTACGCCCAGCACTCGCGAGTTTGAAGCTCGTCACAGTCATTCAATCCCTGAATCCTACTCGGAATACCACAGACAAGGTTTAGACTTTCCGGATTCTCTTGAATGCTGCCATCAATCTAGCTTATACCACGAAGATTCTGATTAAGCGATCTAAGAGATATTCATTCATTCTACGGTGGAACATAAGTAGTTGTCAGGCACGCGTTCGTGGAGAAATGATGATGATTGTCACGTTCATCACATTCATATTGAAGTGCGAATGGATATCTTAGATAGGAACACGCATGTTTGAATGGAAAACAGAAATACTTGCATTAATTTATCGAGACACAGCAGAGCTCCTCACCCCCAACAATGGAGTTTAGAGACTCATGCCGTCAAAAGGTACAAAGTTCAGATCTAAAATGTCATAAGATACGAAATAAACCTCTAAAAGTTGTTTAAATACTAAACTAGTAACTTAGGTTTACAGAAAATGAACAAACTATGATAGATGGTGCAGAAATCCACTTCTGGGGTCCACTTGGTGTGTGTTGGGGCTGAGACTTAAGCTAATCACGTGCATAGGGCTGTTTTGGGCGTTCAATGCCAGCTTTGGATCCTTTTCTGGCGTTGAACTCCAACTTGTAACTTGTTTCTGGCGCTGGACGCCAGACAGCAACATAGAACTGGCATTGAACGCCAGTTTACGTCTTCTATCCTTGAAAAAAGTATAGACTATTATATATTTCTGGAAAGCCCTAGATGTCTACTTTCCAACGCATTTTGAAGCGCGCAATTTGGAGTTCTGTAGCTCCAGAAAATCCACTTTGAGTGCAGGGAGGTCAGAATCTAACAGCATCAGCAGTCCTTTTCAGCCTGAATCAGATTTTTGCTCAGCTCCCTCAATTTCAGCCAGAAAATACCTGAAATCACAAAAAAACATACAAACTCATATTAAAGTCCAGAAATATGAATTTTGCTTAGAAACTAATGAAAATAAACCAAAAACTAACTAAAACATACTAAAAACTATATGAAATTAACCCCAAAAAGCGTATAAAATATCCGCTCATCAATCATTCGATGGGATGATACATTATCCATGTCCTTTGTATGGGTTCTGGTTTTTCCAAACTAGAGAGGATGCGTACTTTCCTCTCATTCCATAGTTGTAGCGATTATTCATGTCCAGCAAAACATCCGTGGACATGTTGTGGCACAAGAGAGGAACTAACTCTGACGGTTCTTTGAGGCATCCCATGGATGGTGAGGCCTGGAAAGCATTTGACAGGAGATATATTGACTTTTCTGGCGATTTGCGCAGTGTTCGCTTAGCCTTGGCCAGTGATGGCTTCAATCCTTTTGGAAACATGAGTTCAAAGTACTCAATATGTCCAGTGATTCTTATTGCGTACAACTTACCTCCCTGGATTTGCATGAAACAAACCAACTATATTCTCTTCATGATTTTTTTGGGTCCTAAAATGCCTAGCAATGACATAGATGTATACCTACAGCCCCTGATCAATGAGTTGAAGAAGTTGTGGGCCAGTGTTGATACGTACGATTCTAGTGAGAAGAAAACCTTCAAGATGTATGTTGCGTTGCTATGAACTACTAGCAATTTTTTGGGCTTGGAAAATTTATCTAGCTGGAATACGTACGGTGGGAGAGCTTGTCCCACGTGTAATTTGGATTCCGAGACTAAGTGACTCACCTTCAGTCAGAATGGTATTTCATGGGTCATCGTCGCTTCTTGAATCACGATCACAGATGTAGACAGAACCGAAATAGATTTGATGGTAAGATAGAGGATAGATCCCACCTGTCAAATTAATTGGCAAGGATGTCTTGAGACAATTGGAGGGTGTGCACGTCTCACTTGGCAAGGTGCAAGCGCTGGCCGAAAAAAGAGGGCGTGGATGCAAATCCTCATGCAAGACGAGTCTTCTTGGAAAAAGAGGAGTATATTCTTTGATCTCCCATACTAGGAGAATAACAAATTACGTCACAACCTTGACGTGATGCACATAGAGAAGAATGTATGTGACAACGTTGTTTTCACCATATTGAATGAGTGGTAAATCCAAAGACCACCTAATAGCTTGAAAAGATCTCTAGTTGATGGGAATCAGGCATGATATGTGGCCACTTGAAGGTGGAAAGTATCGCTCTGTAGTCTTTACCATGTCCAATCTATAGAAGGATGTCTTTCTTAGGACCATGAAGAATGTGGTCTTTCCAGACGGGTAAACATCTCTCGCTGTATTGATTTAAAATAGCGCAAGTTGTTGGGCTTGAAGAGTCATGATTGCCACATTCTAATGGAACATCTATTGCCAATTGCATCAAGAAATGTATTGCCCACCCCAGTGTCTACCGTCTTGGCAGAGTTATCAACCTTTTTCGATCAATATGCAGTAAATCCATAGATCCTCAGTAACTTCCCCTCCTTCGGGATCGTGTGGTCCATACTCTGTGCCACATGGAGATGATTTTTTCACCTTTCTTCTTCACAGTCATGGTTCATCTAACGATGCATCTGGTCGATGAGGTACGCTTTGGTGGCCCAGTGCATTATTGGTGGATGTACCCAATCAAAAGGTAATCATATAAATAAGCATTTTTGACCTATTTTATTAAGATAGCTTGAACCTAGTAGTTTACTTGTTATGTTCTCGAAAATGCCTATATCGTCTCAAGCAGTACGTGCGTAATAGGGCACAACTGGAAGGCTCAATTACAGAGGGCTCCTTATCCGATGAGATTCTCATATTATGTTCAAGGTACCTAAATAATGTCGAGATTAGGATCAACCGACCAACGCGCGTTGATGATCGGCTGAGCGAAGCTGCACCAAGCAAGATTGCCAGCATGTTCCCATAGGTTGGAAATGTTTCATTATTTACTCTAATAGCAACTGAAATCCTTCAAGCACATCGTCATGTTTTGGTCAATTGCATTGCTGTAGAGAAATTTTTAGAGTAAGTACAGAGTGTGAGTTCTAAAAGTATGAAGTGAACCAATATGATATTGAGAGTATTAACCTTGAATTAACTTTTTGTATGCACAGTGAGTCAGAGCCATCACAAAGAGAAAGCTGCAAAATAAAACAAGGTCCCAATCCCATATAGGTAGTGTTGTGCATAGAGAATTTTCCAACTGGTTCAGGCATGAGGTAATCCTTTATTTCTCATGATCCTACTACCCTTTGATGCTATCTTGTGTCTAATTGTTCCATGCCAGGTCCCATTTAGAAGCACTAGTCATTTGAACAAGTTGTAGTGGCTTGCCTGTGGTCCCATTGCTCAGGCTAGACGTTTTAAGGCCTACAACGTCAATGGATTTAAATTTAGAACCATGTCGAGGGAGAAAACGATGAAAAACACATACTAGCGGGGTTTATGTCACTTCAGATACTAGAAGTTATGCAAGCAAATGGGATAGCAATGTTGCTGTTGGTGGTGTCTCATATTATGGGAGATTAGTAGACATCATTAAGCTAAATTACAATGGTCAATTCACAGTAGTCTTGTTCAAGTGTCTTTGGGCAGACACCACGTCGGGCAGAGACATGTGACAAGACGTTTTGGGCCATACCTATGTCAACTTTGCCACTCCGATTCACACCGGTGATCGAGAAGACGATGAGCCATACATCTTAGCATCTGAGGCATATCTTGTGTTCTACGTGGATGACGAGGTTGACAACGGATAGTGTGTAGTAGTCCATGTAAAGCCAAGAGAATTATTTGACATGGGTGAAGATTATGAACATTGTGAGGTCGACCTTCATTCCCAGCCTTGTATGACTAGCTTGCTTGAGTTTGATGTCGAAGGCCTACGATTAACAAGAGACGGTGATTTAGAAGAATCCACTAATGACGACGTTGAAGATTGTGATGAGGCAGCCAATTCATAAGTACATTTTTCCATCATGCATGTAGCTCATATTCATAGGAGATTCTGCATATATATTACTATCATGCTTCAACAATGATTTACAGTGAATTGTATTTTAGTCATATCATTAAATAATAGATTGAATTGATTGATATATTTTAGTTATTTAAATTTTTTTTCTTTCATAAAAAAGCTCTTTTATCTAAATTTTGGCAAAAAAATATAAATTTAAGAGAGTGATGGATGTAAGAACATTTAGAGAGTGATGGACATAAGAACATCTAGAGAGTTATAACACAATAATTTAATATCATGCATATTTTTAAACTTAGTCTAAATCATTCCAAGAATCTGAATTTAGGATATTAGAGTGTTGCAGACACAAATGGAGTACTTAATTTAGAATCTGGTTTCAAACAGTGGTGTGATTTTTTATTCAAGTCTTCTTGCAACTATATTTTTCTTCTATCTTTGTACATTCTTTTTATGTCTGTGACCTATCAGAAAAATTGGAGAGTCGAGACTTCTTTTTGGTTTGCACTAGCATCTGGTTCGTAGAGAAGATGATAGATGCATCTCCATTCTCTTTGTTGGACCACGCAATATCCTTTGCAAGACAGTTGTGGTTTAAAGAGTCCCGTATACAATCATGGTTGGATGCCTTCTCTGGAGACATATGCCTCACTGATGCCATTGGTCATGTGCCTGCTTCAATGAAGAAGGTTTGCTTGCTGCTGCCCAACAAATTTTGACATCCTTTTCATATTTTTGGATGAAACCCGACAAAGATATCAAGTTGTTATGTTAAAATTTTAGAAATTGCTTCAATGGGACTGAAGGTACAAGGCTAAATTTGGATTTGAGTTTATAACAAGTATGGACACGTGGTTCTCACAGAAAATACTTGAGGTGAAGATAAATATTCATGTGTTTACTTTTATATTTATCTATGTCTGACGTATATCAAAAATTCTTTAACTATATAGTTAAATTCTATGTTCAGTTTTGTATACCATTATGGTATACCCAAAACATTATCAGCAAACTCTAAATAAGGAAATTTGAGCGCTTTCTAAAATCATTATTAAAATAAAAATATTCATAATTGGATTATAATGAGACATACTTGAATTGGCTGCATGTACTTCTCGCTCCATAGCCTCCATTTTTACAAGAGGTGAAATAAAGAACTAAGAAAATCTGATAAGAGAAGAAAGACCAAAACAAAAGTTTTATAAGAATTCTAGCATACCTATCAAGAGGATTGAAAATTCCAAGGACCTCTTAATATGTACAAAATTGATACATTAGATTCATTTAACTATGTTTAAGAGCAAAAAAACAACAAATATTGATAATAAAAATATAATCTGAATCACCATTGAGGAGGGATAATTAATTGTATATTGTAGAACAAGATAAACTCTATTTGTCCTTGTTGGAAGAAACTTAATGGCATAAGAATGATTGGTCTTTGCTCTTTTAAAGTTCTTGCATGTCTCTACCTTCTACAAATCTGTTGGTTTATAAATATACCCTTGCTACATATTGGCATGATGTGAGATTGCTCAAATTTGACATGCTATTGTAGCAGCTCTGATTTTCAACAATTAAAGGCCTTGTTTGATGTCATTAGGAAGCCTATATCCATGATCACCTATCAATATAAGTTATTCTGTTATCTTAAAGCACATTCCAAAATGTCTGATCCTTTAGATAGAATTTATTAATGAAACCAACTTTGGCATATTCCATTGGACATCATTTTTGTACTCTTCTTTTTATCCTGTTAACTAATCGTTGTCAATATTTTGAAATGATATTATTTAATAATTTATTGGTGAGAATCAATTTATAATGTGTCTTTGCATAAACAGTCTTTATCAAATTTGTTAGAGTATGTTGAGGATTGTTGGTACCTTATATCCCCTGGGTAAGCTCCCCATTCTTCAGAGACGTTTTTTTTTTAATATTGAATTGTGAAAGATTAGCAATATATCCTTGCTAAGGGGCTTTAGTGGGTTGATGCCAGGAAAAATTCAAATCTGAGGGGACCAATTTTTGCATTTATAGAAGTATTTTGTTTTTCAATTATATAGTTATCACGGAGCAGTTTCTTAAACTTTTGAGTATTATCAAATTATAATATCTTTTTATATGGTTTGGTCTTTGTGTGTTTTCCTTATTATTATTATTATTATTATTATTATTATTATTATTATTATTATTATTATTATTATTATTATTATTGATTCTTTTCTATGTCAGTTATCATATTAAGATTAGAATATGATTTTTTTCAGACAGTATTTGTACATTAATTTTGGTATATTGTGCAGGAACGCAATGAAAACTCCCTTGTCGTTGAACTGGATATTGCAGCATGGGAGAAATTCAAACTCATAGAACATGGCCTTGAACGACTATGGGAACGTAAGAAAAACACGACTTCTACAATGTTTATGTAATCTAATTATGTTCACACACTAATTTTTCATATTTTGGACTTGTTTGGCTATGATGTAACTCTCAGGAATATCTCGAGACAAGATTCAAAAGGCATCCGAAGAACCGGGAGAGTTGGTTCCAGATTCAATAGAGAAAGAGGACGTTGTCTCTTCCGATAGTTCTGATGAGGTTGATTCTGCTGACCGAAAGACTTCCATGCTATCATATGACCTCAATAAAATGCCAGAATATGATGAATATCTTTATAGTAGAATGACTCCTGAGAAGACAAGTGCGTGGCACTTGGCTATATGGGCTAAACGATACTTAGAACCTTGAGGATAATACAGTAGTTTAGATGAAGAATTTCGATCTAGGTTGTATAGGATAGTCGAGACTTGTTTGTTGAATTTGTCGTAACTTTATAATTGTTCAGTTTGTTATTAGGGATTGTTATTATGCCATATTGAAAGCCCTTGGTCTACCATTTTACATATTTACTTGCAATTTCTATATTCTTAAGATCTTAAAAACTTTACGTTTATGATACAATAGCTACATAATTTCTGAGTTACTGGCTCTTTTTCTTTGCATGCATTTCATAAATTGTTAAATTTTCCTCTCTTATAACAGGTGGTGAGAACTATTATTGCCATTCTTAGAATAGCACTGCCTGATTGTGATGATAGCTCATATATCCGTGTCTTTAAGGCTTTACTGCAATTTTCATTAGATCAATAAAAAAGGGTACAAGTTTTATAAAGATTTGTAGTCTTAACATGCTTAAGAGAGTATATACCTTTGGTTTCTTTCTATATTTTCTTCAGTTTATGGAAATCCTTTCAGCATGTGTTTTTTGCATTTCCATTGTATAGTCTTGAAAACTAGCTGGTAATCTTGGTATATTGACTTTTGTTAGTACTAACATTTATTAGTCTACATAGTGAAGAAATCGTGAAAAGCAGAAGGAATTGAGTATACTTTGGAATAGCATACAAGAGAACAGTTGCGAATTGTTAAGGCTGAGAGTGCTTTCCAAACTCTCCAGATTTTAATTACTAAATCACATGATGATCTTAGATCTCTTGTAGATGTGGTCTATAATAAGGATGAAAGTATGAAGAATATGAAAGGCAACAAAACAAACCTTAGAGGATGAAGTTCACAGGGTCAAAAAAGATGGCAATCATTGGAAAGAGGAATATGACACTGAAGTAGAAGGGGTAGTACATGCTCAAATGAAAAGTTTCATCTTGCCGAAAAGCATCACTGATTTGGAGCAAAAGATTTTCTCACTAATAGTAGAGAGTCAAAGACTCTTGGAGGCATCCATGATGTCTGATACAACGATATCTAAAGTGGAGAATGATAATGCTCAAATGCAGGTTGATGTGAACTCCATGTTCATAAGCAGGAAGAGTTACATGAGTCTATGCATAACTTTTTCTCATTTCATTCATAAATCATACATTCATATATAAAATTACTCAATGGGGGATAACCATTCTTGGAAATTTATACGTGCCCGGTCACCTTTACAATGTGAGGTCAACAGAGTATCGAATCTCAACCTGAAACACGTGGTGGCAAGCCACAGTACTTTACCCAGAGAAACTCGTATCTCAGATAATCATTTTACATTCATTTATTAACATCTCATAATCATTCATTTTATTTGAAAAATCACTTTATACCTCATATGTTTGCATCTTTATACTTAGTTTATCATAACCCGGAGCAAGTGGGGGCGAAACCACAACCCTTGTGTCTACCCGGGGAGTCTCTATACTAACCAACCTGGAGCAAGTGGGGTGAAACCACAACCCTTGTGTCTTCCCAGGAGGTACATTCTCATATGCCCAGGAGGAAAAAAGGAGGAGATTCTAACCTCCCACCATCTCGCTGGGGGCAATTTTACAATACTAGGAGGAACAAAGAAGGGGATCCTCACATTTCACCATCTCCTGGGGTCACACTTTCAAGAAAGAGTGCTCAGATGCAACATTTATTCCTTTCATTAGCTATTTTCATAATTGATATAGTACATATATACATACATACATAATATATATATATATATAAGCACCCTACCTTCTCGTACTCGTACGAAATCATCACTTTTAGCCTTTACTTCATTCTCAAGTTACCACATATTCCTAGCTTCATCTTATTACTAGGCTTACTATTATATTTTATAACTAAAAGAATGAAAATAGAGGTTTAGAAGTTTAAAATTCCGTTTAAAATAACAAAATCCAGTTTTGCAAAAAACAGAGGCCATGCGCACGCGTCGGCCATGCGTACGCGTGGGCATGCAAGTTCAGCCCATGACGCGCATGCATTGGCTCGTTCGTGTACACATGCATGGGGGCAGTAGCCACCACATGCGAATGAAGGTTCCGCGTACGCAAAAGTATCATGTCACACGTACACGTGGGCCATGCGTATACGTGGGCGTACGTTTTACCAAAAATTTTACTAAGTCTGAATCCTGCAGATTTACCATTTTAAACCCCAAACTTCTGAGGCGCATAACTTTTTCGTCTTAAAATATTTTTCATCCGTTCTTCGAACGGCATAAACTTCACGGACCTAATTTTTATACAAAATAAGTTTGAAATCATTTAGGGGTCTGGAAGCCAAGTTATGGCTTGTCAAAGTTCGACCAAAAACTCAATTTTTCATAAAATCCTTCAAACCTCAATTTCATAACAACCAACCTCAAAACCAAACTTCTACACCTACAAAAAACCCAACAATGTACCAAAACATACCAACACAGCATCAAATTCCTCATTACACCATTTCAACCTAAATTCATCATTTTACATCAACAACATTTCACCCACTTACACAATGTATATATATATGTCATTTCCTTCATTCTTCACTAACTCATCAATTAACATACAATTACCAACACAACAACAATCCACATCATAATTGTCATCAAGGTTACTAAGCGTTTAACATTTTTCATACATTCCAACCTATCCTATGGTCATTTAGCCTAAGTTTTCACAGAACATTATATATTAAATACGTGAAACCTAAATCATACCTTGGCCGATTTTCACATATTTCCCGAGACAACCCACTAATGCACCGAACACAGCCCCAAGAGGTCCGAAATCACCGAGGCAACGTCAGCCAACCTCCACCAAGTCTCAAGTGTCCACAAATCAAGCTCCAATTAATATATATACACCTAACTTCACATTACCACACATATACATATCCAAATTTAATACCCAACACACAAAATTAGAGAATTAACTAGAGTTCTAGGACACCCACTTTACCAACAAAAAAATTGGGACAAGACTCGGCAAGTTCACCAAGTTAATTTGATCCTAAACACTGAAATTTAACAATTTTCAACATCCTTTGCACATGAATTTTCAAAACTAAAACTTAGAAAATTGAGGAAGAAAACATGACTTCTTTACCTTACAATGTTCTGGGTTTTGTAGAGCTCGACGTCGTGGACGCGTGGCCGCAAACGGTACGACGATCAGAGCTCCGGATAAAAAATTACGTAGATTTGAATGAAATCAAGGGTTTTGGAACTTACAATGTGCTCTTCCCCCTGTTGAATATTCCCAGTGTGTTTGCATGCTGTAAGGGAGAAGATGAGCTTCAGCTCATTATATCTAATGAGTTGATTGGGCCCACGGGCCTGGTTCGACTAGTTCGGCCCATTCGGCCCAATCTTGGGCCAAATTTTTTGAAATTAGTATCAAAATTCTCGTTTTAATTAGCTCAATCTATTTTAATATAAAATTTACATTTCTAATTTCTTTTATTAAAAATTAATTTACTGATTAATTATTTGCTAATTTTGTGAGATTTACACCCTTTGTTAAACTGGGCCCAAAGAAGTTTCAACTGGCTTCGGTTTGAATTAGATTAAAGTAATTGATTTTCAAATTCAGTTCAGTAGCGTTAAACTAAAAAATCTTTTGCTACGGGTGGAATAAGGCTAGAATGGCTGGGTTTGGATTATTATCTATACATAGATATTGAAAATATCTGTGTTTGTTTCTGTATCCCTGTATTTCCATCTCAAAGACCGAATCTAATATAGCCATATGAATATATGATGACTGACAATGCAATTTCCAATGCTGCTTACTTTTAATTATTGTTGCAAATTTATCTCAGATGTTTCTAGACAGTTTCAATTTCAATATATTTAGAAACAGTTAGGGTAGAATTGAAATAATTCAGTTTCACTTATTCCTTATTTCTTTTTATAGTGGTTGGCATCATTTGGAACAGATGTTCTATTTTGGTGGTTTTATGTAAATAACTTTTGAAAAAATCTGTATTTGACATTCTATTTGGGTTTCCAAACTCTACTCTCAAAGTTTGATAATCATTAATCACCCTAAATCATCTGGCTATATTATAGTTTCTTTTCCATTTGATGCTTCTTAGTTCCCTCTTCCTTGTATGCTAAGTTGCATTTTTAGTTTTAGTTAAATTTAATGTATTTGAATCGGATCCATATTGTTAAAATGATGCAGTATATTGGTAGTGAAAGACAAATGTTCAATTTAAGAAGCATACACAATGACAATGAAGCTGAGTAATATAACAAAACTATAATGATAGATAAAACCAATTTTTTTCATTCATAATTGTGTGTGTTTTTACTATGATGAAAGTAATGCAGTTAATCATCTTGTTTGGCGTGTTCTTGTTATGAGATGGACCTATCAATAAAATGATTGTACTTAGTGATTTGTGTCTGTAGGAAAGACTTGAGGAGATTGAGCAACAGGATGAGTCTTCTAGAGTGTTAGCTCAAAATGATTCCATTGCTCAGGTTTTCAGAAAAGGGAAAACGGGTAGAGTGCGTGGTGTGGGTTTCGGACCGACTCCTAGTCAACTCTTTGGCCCGAATTCGCATCCACCGGGTGATGGAGTCCAAGTAGAGGAGATCCAGAGGAAGCTGCTTGAACTGCAGGCATAGTTGAAAGTCGAGAAGTTGAAAAGGAATGCGATCGAGGATGAAGCAACAGCAGAGAAGAGAAAGAGGCAAGCGATGGAGAGTGCTCTGAGATTTCTATTTCAATGGTAAGGTGAGGAGTTGCCACTGACATCGCTGCAGGGATGAGTTCCGTGGAATGATAGAGTAACAAATAGTATATTAGGATATGAATTATTTTGGTTTGAAGTAACCAGTTAGTTGAATTTGACTATACAACTCTTTCGGGGAGATTTGTTTTATTGATATTTTTATAAGTATATTATTTTGTTTTGCAGATAATTTATTTGTTTTTGCCACAGGTTTAGATTCTAGACCTGAAAATATTAAGACTCAAAATATTAAAAAAATCCAAAAAACACAAAAAATATATCTATAATATTTAGAAAAATCGCAATTTTTATAGAAAAACGAAATAATTTCTTATAAATTTTTTTTTTAAATTTAGCGGTGGTTCAAACCACCGAAATGGCCTTAAATTAAAAAAATCCAACCTAGATTGCGATGGTTTGCAACCGCGGGTAAACATGCTTCAAAACCCACAATTTCATATTGCGGCAATTTTAAAACCGCCGCCAAAAAGTCACAAACTTTAAAAGCTCGTGTTAAATAGCGACGGTTGTTTAATTGGATGCTGTAAAAATACTGATTTAGTGGCGGTTATACCAACGGTTGTTGAAAACCGCCGCAAAACATAAACCCGCGCCAATTACCAAAGCATTTTCCTTAACCGCCGGCGTTTGATTTTGTGCGGTTTAAAACCGCCACTAATCATAAAAAAACCGCGGTAAGTAACACTTCTCTTGTAGTGTGTATATCTCGTTTACATTCATCTATTGTGTTTTATCGTTTAAAGTGTAAACGAGATAAATAATAAAGTACAAATCGGTAAAAACGCTACAAATTATTTATTTTCGTAAATAAAAGATTTATTTTATTTATTTTAAAAAAATGCCTTTTATCCCATTAATTTGCATAATACTTTTATTTTCTAACTTTTTAATTAATTTAGAGTGAAGTGTTATGATGGTAAAATAATTTCCATAATTTTTTTTATAGTAGTTCTGCAAAAGCTACTGATTCGGTAGACTAATTTTGACGCTACTAATGAAAGTCCTCTATGGCTCTATAATATCCGACACGATTTCCTCTTTCTATATATTTATAAATGTTTAATTATGTAGCTACATATATACTTAAATAACTATGATTGAAATTATTTAGGAGAAAAAAGTAATGAAAGATAGCTTTTTCGGGTATTCATTTTAATTTCACTCTCAAGGGTTAGTTCTTGTTTGTGTAATTGTGTACCAATTTCAAGAGGAGCAACTATTCAAATTTAAAGTGGGAGACAAAAGGCAAGCCCCGACATCGTTCCACCTTTAAGGATTTGATTAAAAAGACTTAATAAAGGAAGAAGAAAATTTTAAGAAAATAATTTTCATATTTAGCGTATTTATTTATTGATATTTATTAATTTCATGCCTCTATATAAAATTATTTGATATATTTGTTAAAAATCAAGTTAATGATATATACATGTTTAAAATGAAATATGAGATGATTGGATCATATTTGTATTTATGTTTATTTACAATATTTAGTACAAATGATCTTTTTTGTAGGTACTTATATATAATTTAATGGTTAGATCTATAAATTATTTTTTACAAAAGATATAAGAAGAAGTGTAGTTTTACTTAAAATTTTAAATTTAAATAAAAACTATTTTTAATTTAATGTTTTTAGCAAATATCCCCCAAATTCATGTTAGAAATTAAAATCTAATAATAATAATAATAATAATAATAATAATAATAATAATAATAATAATAATAATAAGGTGAATGTTATATGGTGACTAAAAAGTGGTGCTTATTTACTAAAAAGAGTTAAAAATTAATATTTAATTTAAGAGATATTAAAATAAATTATTTTTAAAAAATTTAAAACTTACAACAAAAGATAAATTAGACAAAAATTAGACAACAATTTGATAGACACCATAAAATTGGCATAATAATAATAATAATAATAATAATAATAATAATAATAATAATAATAATAATAATAATAATAAGTACCTAATCACAAAGTTTGATGCTTCATTATGGTGCGTATCGTGCAGGTCAAGATGGTCAAAAATCAAGACCATTCAATTCAATTCAATAATAATGTGTGGAATCTGTCGTGGAAGTTGGCACAGTGACACTTTTTTCTTTCTTTATTTGCAGCCATGCTCCTTTTTGAATGGCCTAATTAGTAATTACCACTGTTCCCTCCCTGGATCGCATGCCATCACTTACGTTCATTAATCCAAGGAATTTGCATGGCATAATATTATGCATTAAACTTAAAAGTAATATGAATATCCGATTATGAATAAAATGATAGTCCACGGTCACAATGTTTACTTGAAATAAAATAATATCGTCAATTATGTAAAATATTCCTCGCTCGCACAAACGTGTATAAACGTAACATGTACTTTCCAGATCAATCTATTATCTATGTATACAAAATATATCAAAACCAGCAATGACTCTTCTAGATTTTGACTCTTCACATATATAATCACATACAACCCCTATATATCTTTCACTATTAATGAGTCATCGATTTAATTATTGAAAATAATTTAATTGAGCGAGTCATTATTTATCCAAAGCCGCCTTTATTTCTATATAACGAATTTAATTTAACATAAGAAAATGAGACCAACTTTTTGCGAAATATTTAAATGGCGTTTTCTTATTTTATGTTTATAAAATATATATTTTTTTATAAAATTAAAATAATATACACTTACAAATATTAGAATTTAAAGTTTAAAATTTAATAGTAAAAAAAAAAAAAAATAAATAAAAAGAAAATATTTGTATATAAATAAGAAGGCTCAAGTTTGTTAAAAGTTTATTTAAATCAAGCAAGTGTTAGATTTTCACCTCATGCTTGAAGTGTCCCACCTTATGTTTTGAAGTGTCGTTCTATCATGTTTTTTGTTTTAAAGTAATTTTGGTACAAATTTAATCTGAGTCGTCTGTTAGTTATGTTGTCTTGTAAATTCGGTGTGTATTAATTAGAGAGTTGCGGTTAAAATTAAGTTAAGAGGTCACATAGAGTCTAATAGGATAGAGGGTTAGAAATTTTACTAAATTAATGACTCAATTTTTTTGAAAATGATAGTTGACACTGGTGATCTAATCATTAACCTTAGGAAAAATGCATGACGACATATTACTACTAGAGGACGATGATTTTGAAGAAGAAGACGGGTTGATCGAGACAAAAAAGAAGACGAGTTTGATGATCGAAAACTTACCTCGAAAGAGGAGGATGATGAACCAGACGAAGAAGATGATGATTCTAAATAAGGTTAACTTAAATATAATTTAACTAACTTGTTGTAGGTTCAAATCATATTGTAATCAAATCATATAATTACAACGCACGTTAGCTTTAGTTTTATTTTATGTATTTCTTTATTTCTTCTTTCGGCTTTTTTATACTGTATGTTTGATCTTTTACATCATATATAAATTACTATTTTTAGATAAATTATTAATTTATATTTTATTTATTGGGAGTTGACTATTGATTATTAACTTTCAGGATCCATTATAGACGATTGAAAATGAAAAATTGTAAAAAATTGGCATTACCATCGAAGTGTTCTCGACGGTAACGATTTTCCATATTAAAAAAAAACATATTGGACCTACCGATAACTTTACTCGCGACAAAATTTGACAGTAATAACTCGCGAAGTTTCCATGTTTGGCGCCACAGTTACCATTGAAAAAATTCCGACGATAAGTGGCATCAGGTTATTGTCACTTAAACTTTGAATTCCATCCATAATTCTGCCAGAAATTATCGTTGGACAAAAAAAAATATGCTGCTAACCAATTTACTGACGAGGTTTATACTGTCGAATACAATCTGTCATAGAATTTGACAGTAATCAATTTATCGGGGGATTATTTTCGTTATTTTACTGATAAATCTGACGGTACTCAACATTTTTCTTGTAGTGTAATTAATGATTTATCGATAGAATCAAGCTCATGTGTCAATGATCAAGTTGTATGTTAAATTCGATGAGTTGGCTATTAGTCAAGAAGCGGATGAATCCTTTCTAAATGATGGGGAGCAACATAGACTGATAAGAAAACGACAGTGATAGTAAAAAAGAGTTTTTAGCCAACGAAAAGATTCCACTTAGAGGAACGAAAAAACTCCACCTGTACGAACGGCTACGAGAATCGGAGCTAGCCAAGGCATTCGCTTCCATGTCCAGACGTAAAACAAAACTAGTGGACCATCTATCACTTTCATATTGTAACACGAGGCCCAACACAAGGACTTATATAAATATGCCAAACATACATATCTCCAACTGTAAAACTTGATTTTCGAAAAATTTCACAACAGAGGCAAGTATTTGCAGCTCACCATCGATGTCAACTTGTCAAGAAAGAAAGTGATCTCAATCAAACAGAATATGTGATATCGGACATAGTATTGCACGGACTTTGCAGTGTCCAATGCTTCTGCATCACAGATTTGTCTAATCCATCACAACTTGATCGCACTAAATATGTGATCATTTTTGCCTGAAGGTATCCCAAAATTGGCCATATATTTGTCGATCAAGTGGACAAAATTATTGTTCGTTTTTTCACTTATAGCACGACTGTTGATCGGGAGACCATAAATGTGTGACATCTTCCAGTATAATTGTGCATTCACCCACTGAAAGATGAAATATATGTATCTCGGACTATCATCTGTCTATTAATATTGTTATTAGGAATGATTTACATATTTACTCTTTCTATTTGATACATGTATAAAAATCGATTTTTCGTAATGTATCAATCACTAAGTAACAATATCATTTTGATAGAACCAATTTTCTCAATTTTAAAACTTTTGCCGCCTGAATATAAATCAACATGAAAATAGTTAGACTAACGTACAATGAAAATTATAAAAACTATATTTATAATTAAAAATACTTTATATATACATATAATTTTTAAATAACATGGATATATATTACTTAAAATTTATGTACTGTGACTACTACCGTCGGTAAAATATATATTCCATTAATCTTAATATTAATTGTATCTATTATCGACATTCATGTTATTATACTACTATATTTATATATTAATAATATATTTATATATTAATAATATATTTATGTATTATTAGCATGAATATATTAAAATAAATATATTTTATTAACAAAAATATATAAAATACTTTATATGTTAATACATATAATCATTTTGACATTCAGTAATAATTTATTATAATAAAAAATATGAATATTAATATATAATATTATTCAGCATGTAAAATAATATTCAATATTCATTATATTAATATTAATGCCATATTTTAAAAGTTAATAATAATATATAATGTTCAGATTATTACACATATAATATTAAATTAGATAATAATTTTTAACAATAAAAAAAATACTACTAAACGCTATTAAAAAAATTATACATATTACTTACAAATATTAATATTTAAGATATATATGTACTAAGATAATTATTGTAATAATATTAATATTATCATTAGTGATAACACTAAAATAATAGTAATGTGAACAACCTAGAAAAAAACAACAATAACAGTAAAATAAAGATATCTATAAATAATTTAACAAGATAATAATTTATATATCGAAGGTGGTGTAGATGCGCAACAATATATTTTTTTGATAGAGTTAAATCTCGTAGAATTTTGTATTCAAAGCACACTTTAGATTGCGTTCGCTTTTTAGAACAGGATAAAACAAGATATTGAGAACAAGACACAAAAGATAAAAATATAAAATTTTGTATTTTTATATTCTAATTTATTCTATTTTTTTATTAAAAAAATTTGAGAAGAAAAATATAATAATAATAAATATAATTATAAAAAATTAACAAAAATAATAAAAGAAAAAATAAAAAATAAGTTTTGTCCCTTGATAGTGTCTCTATGCCCTTCTCGTCAGGATGGACATAAAATACACTAATTCAGTATCTCTGGACATAATGTCTCTATCCATGTTTTATCTGACAAACATGATTTTGTGTTTGTATCCATGTCTCAGTGTCCCATCCCTGTAAATAAACAAAATATATATTAATATCTTTACTTTATCATTTTTTCTTATCAAAGCACTGCTCTCTCTCACTAACACCACTCTCACTCACTATTATTACTGAGCTTCATAATCTCTCAATCTACTCGGTCACACTGAGAAAGAACAAGTTGGATTTATAGAAACTTTGGTGGTGGGGATAGCTACACACTACAAGAAAACGTTGAATACCAATGAATTTATCATCGTCCTAGAGTTGACGGTATAAATGGCGCCAGAAAGTGTTTACCGACGGATTATTTTCGTCTGACGCTAATTACCATGGATTTTATGTCAATTTTTTCAATAGATTTGTCGAGATTGAGTTAATGATTATTGTCGGATTAATCCGACGGTAACTTTGGTGCCACTTCACATGTTTAGGCACCAAGTTACTGTCGAATTTATCTGCCTATAAATCCATTGGTAGTTATTTTTAGTTTTTTATTTTATTTTTTGGCGCAGTTAACCCATAATTATTAGTCAAATTAAAACTCTTGTTACCAAAATTGTTAATTAGCAGAAATCTAAAATTATCATAAATGAACAAATTATTTTATTAAAAATAAATGGTCTGGATATAATAAAATGTCACAAAAGTAGAATATAATAAAGTAAACAAAAAAATAAATTTCTAAACCCTATAGATCCCTGTAATCGTCGTTGTCGTCGTTGGGGTCTCCTACTAAGGCGGCGGAGTAGGTTCTGACGTCGGTGTCCCACCAGCGGCAATGCCACTGGAATCATCAGCGCCACTGTGATGTCACAGAGGTCAACAGGGTAGTTGGGGTAGAGGACAATGACTGAGCAGTCCCTGTGGATTCGGTGGAAGCGCTCCCTCTACCACGACTACGAGACCCACTAGATCTACCTCTGCTACTTGTCAAATTCAACCAACCTCAAACCACAGCTCATTAGTCAAAACACAATTAAATTCACATTTCTAGTAGAATATATTAACTTGTTTTTGTAACACCCTACCACACAAATATTTACACCTAGGATGTAAAACAGAGGTGGCGAGGCGCTACGACCTCTAAAAATAAAATCTTATATATAATATAGTTGAAATGAAGATTTATCTAGGAGCCTTTGAAGGAAAGCTAAACAAAACGTTAAATGGAAAAGCGCAGCACCTCCGAAAGCATTAACGTAAATGAAACAAGATGAGAGTAAACTAAACATGAATATATACAAAAAGAGTTCCAAGATACAGATAACAAAGCTTCTGACCCGGCTCACGAAGTTAAAACCGGCCAGAGCATATATACATATATACAAGATAAATCCCCAAAAGTCCCAAAAGACAGTTTACAAAATCTAGACCCACCTATTTGAGCACTGGTCCAACCCTTGTATTTAATCTTTGAAGTATCAACCATAATGCGCCTTGCCTTGCAACCCCAACCATGAAACATCCTTCTCTTATGCTTCATCCCACAAAGTTTCTAAGTTGACCATCCATTTTAAACAAGCTATATTCGAGTGGAATAATAAAGCTAATAGAGATGAATTTCACCAACTCAAATGTAGAAGTAGATGACAACCTAGGCAAAGAAGCTTCCAAGGATCTTAACAAAGCGTATCCCATCCTCCTTTTTCTAAGGATCTCCACCTCTTCACAAGATTTCTCAATTTCAATCCTTTGTTCATCAATTCTATCTTTTTCACCAAGAAGATTTGATGCTTGATCTTCAATTCCAAGGGAACTTAATTCTTGCTCTATCCCATCCAATTCTTCATACGGGATATGCTTTGGAGGATGTGCACTTTCCTCCTCAACACCAACTTCAATCTTGTTGGAGGGATTTTCTATGACCTTAGATTCCCATAGAGACTCCGCATCTCCTAAATCTTCAACCACTTCTTCCTTGTCTTCATCAATCATAGGTTCCTCCAATTGTTCCAACACAAAGCAACAATCTTCATTTTCCACCGAAGTTTTCAATCTCTCCATCATGCTATGCTCTTCAACCGATTCTCCACATGTGGCCATGGGAGTTCCTTGAGTGCTCAGGCATTGGGTGGCTAATCGGTTTACCACCTTATTCAAGGCGACCACGAATTCTAGTGCCTCCCTTTGCATTTCTCTTTGTTCTTGAAGTAGCAAAGTGAGAGAATCATCCATTGGGGCTTGGGGTGGATAGGAGGGTTCATTATTTTGGAGGAAGGGTTCATAATAGGAAGGTGGTTCTTCTTGGTAGGGTTGTGGTGGTTCAACACTCTCTAATTTTTCTACTTGTTGCACAACACACTCCATGGTTGCTTAAAGCCGGTCCATTGTTTCCTTGAGGTGATCTCTTGATTCTTGTTCCAACTTGCAAGCATAAGCAAGATTATGTTACTCTTGGATTGATGGACATGAATATTCTTCCATAAAGGGTTATGGTTGAAAGTTGAATTCATCTTGTGGGTGAGAGTTTGCATACATTAGAGGTGGTTCATCTTGGTAATAGTATGGAGGAGGTGGTTCTTGGAAGTGTTGGGGTTGAAACGGTGGTGGCTCTCTATGTGGTTCATACGGCTCATATGGTTGTTGGTATGGTGGGTAAGGATTAGGGTCATATGAAGGTGTTTAGTAAAAAAAGGCTTGTGAGTATGGTTGAGGGTTATGTTGAGGATAAGATTCATAAGCATATGGTGGGGCTTGTTGGTAACTACAAGGAGGTCCATCATAGCTATTAGATTGATATGCATTAGGAGTGGAATTATACCTATAAGAGACCGGAGGAGGTTGTTGCCAAGAAGGTTGTCCATAAGCTTGAGGCTCCTCCCACCTTTGATTGTTCCATCCTTGATGCATATTCTCATTGAAGCTTCCATTTCCTACAACATAATTGTAACCACACTCATAGCCAAATGGATGAGAATTCATGATAGCAAAAGCAAATGAAAACAAAATCTAATAAGAAACAAGAAAACTAAATCCTAAAACTAGCCAAAACTAACAAAGGCAAACATATTCACAATATTCACATATATACAATAACCAATAACAAGCGTACATTTGCAATTTCTCGGCAACGGCACCATTTTGATGAAGGAAAAATTGACGGTTTAGAATTTCACAATAAATTCTCGTTGCAAGTATAGTTTCTAAACCAACAATAATCCTCTCATGCAAAAATTTGGTTGTCACAAGTAACAAACCCCTAATATAATAAACGAAGTATTCAAATCTCGGGTCGTCTAACTAGAATAATCAATTAATCATTGTTTGCTTAATCCATTAATCCTTGTGAGAACGATAACCCACTCACCGTGGTATTACTTGATGCGACTCAGTGCACTTGCTGATGAGTTAAGCATAGAAATCTAATTTCATGCTATCAATATGATGCATGCTGGTGCGGAATTTGAATACCACAAACTAACCGGCAAGTGCATCAGGTCGTACCAAGTAATACCTCAGGTGAGTGAGGGTCGATCCCACGAGGATTGATGGACTAAGCAACAATGGTTAAGTGATTCACTTAGTTAGACAAATAGAAAAGAGTGTTGAGAGTTCAAATGCATCAAACAGTAATTCAGAGAATCAGAAAACAAGCAGTAAACAAGTTGTGAAGTATATATGGAGAAATAGTTAAGGCTTCAGAGATATCTATCTTCCGGATTGACTTTTCTTATTAACTATTTTAATCATGCAAGATTCGATTCATGGCAAACTATATGTGACTAAACCCTAATTTCTTAGACCTTTTTAGTCTTCTCTAACCTTCATCAATCACCAATTCCTTGGTCACTTAATTCCAATTAGAGGGTGAAGTTCAATTCTAGTTTATATGCCACAAAAACCCTAATTACCCAAATATAAGAGGATTATATGTCACGTATCCCGTTAAGTCCAGATAATTAGAAATTTAGGAGAAATTATTTTCAAGCTGTTGTTCAAGTAAAGAGCTTTTCCAAGTTATACAAGAACTCAATTAGAACAAGGGTCATACTTTCGTTCCACCCAAATTCATAAGATAAAGAACGAAAACAATTCTTGAAATTGAAATCAGTACATGAATTAAAATAGAAAAATAATAGTATCAATCCCTACAATAGACAGAGCTCCTAACCTTAACAGTGGAGGTTTAGCTGCTCATGGTTCAAAGAGAAAACTATGATTCAGAAAAACTGTAAATTGTAGAATGAGGTAGAAGAGAAGAGAAGAGCCCGAAAAGCTGATTCTTTTTCCTTTTATATCTAATCATAATTAATGTAAATTATATTTTCTAAAACTAAATAATATCTTTTTCTATTTTAAAAATAAAAATAAGGTTTAATCAAAACTTAATAAATAAGTTGTGCAGCCTTCATAGAGCGAATGGGGACCACTTGAGTTATCAAAGGTGGCGCCAAACTTGGAGAATCCAAGTTTGGCTTCAACACACTCGAATTCAATTTTTCAAGTTTCCTTAGCTGGCGCCAAACTTGAGGTATCTCAAGTTTGGCTTCATCAAGTCCGTAAGCACTCCTTCAAATCTCCTTAGTTGGTGCCAAACTTGAGATATCTCAAGTTTGGCTTCAAATGAACCGCATGCAATCCTTCAAAGTTCTCTTTGCTGGCGCCAAACTTGAGGTAAAATCATCCGTGTGCATTCCTTGGAGTTTTGAGTGTGGTGCCAAACTTGAGGTATCTCAAGTTTGGCTTAACTGCCGAAAGCAATGGGGCTTGTGTAGTGCTCCTGGCGCCAAACTTGGAGAGTCCAAGTTTGGCTTCACCTCCTTATTCTGCTGTGGCTTCGTTTTTTTACGCAAACTCTGTCAAATTCGCCCAAAATGCTACCTGAAATAAACAGAATTGCACACAACTCAAAGTAGCATTCATAGTGGCTAAAAGATATTTAAATCTTGATTAAACTTAACAATTCAAATGCAAATTCACTAGAAAAAGATAGAAGAGATGCTCACGCATCACAACACCAAACTTGAATTGTTGCTTGTCCTCAAGCAACCAGAACTAATACATATTTAAGATGTGAATTTGCATGAGGAGTGAGAGTTCAATCAGGCTCATGTCTCTTCTTGAAGTGGGGCTTATCTATTGCAATACTGAATAGTTTTGCCATCTCACTCTCCTTTGAATCAGAGGAATGTCACTATCATTCGAAATTAGAATCCGCATACTATTATGAATTCTCTAATCTTTATACTTCAATTTAATCCTTGAACACAGTAAATATCCTTTAATTCTCTTTTCTTTGGTGCTTTGCACCTTGAGCCTAGCCGTGACTTTAAATATTTTGTCTCAAGCTTTACTGGACACAAAAACACCACAAGCACTTAACTGGGAAACTCTCTTGAAGTTCTGATTTTTTTTTTCAGTTACCCCCAGACAGTGGTGCTCAAAGCCTTTGGCATACTCTGTTAATTGCATTTGATCTCGACTCTTAGTGTTCTGTCTCAAGGATTACTTGACACATTCATACCACAAGCATATGACTAGGAAAATAACTCTTTGAGCTTTTAATCATGTCTGACCTCTGATGAGCGGATATTTTATACGCTTTTTGGGGTTAATTTCATATAGTTTTGAGTATGTTTTAGTTAGTTTTTAGTCTATTTTCATTAGTTTTTAGGAAAAATTCATATTTCTGGACTTTACTATGAGTTGTGTGTTTTTCTGTAATTTCAGGTATTTTTCTGGCTGAAATTGAAGGAGCTGAGCAAAAATCTGATTCAGGATGAAAAAGGACTGCTAATGCTGTTGGATTCTGACCTCCCTGCACTCAAAGTGGATTTTCTGGAGCTACAGAACTCGAAATGGCATGCTTCCAATTGCGTTGGAAAGTAGACATCCAGGGCTTTCCAGAAATATATAATAGTCCATACTTTGCACAAGGATAGACGACGTAAACTGGCATTCAACGCCAGTTCTCTGCCCAATTCTGGCATCCAGCGCCAGAAAAGGATCAAAAGCTGGAGTTGAACGCCCAAACTGGCACAAAATCTGGCGTTCAACTCCACAAATGGCCTCTGCACGTGGATTGCTTAATTCTCAGCCCCAGCACACACCAAGTGGGCCCCAAAAGTGGATCTCTGCATCATCCATCATAGTTTACTCATTTGTTGTAAACCTAGGCTACTAGTTTAGTATTTAAACAACTTTTAGAGACTTATTTGTATCTCACAACATTTTAGATCAAAATTTTGTACTCTTTGACGGCATGAGTCTCTAAACTCCATTGTTGGGGGTGAGGAGCTCTGCTGTGTCTCGATGAATTAATGCAAGAAATTCTGTTTTCCATTCAAACACGCTTGTTCCTATCTAAGATGTTCATTCGCGCTTAACTGTGATGAAGGTGATGATCCGTGACATTCATCACCTTCCTCAAACCATGAACGTGTGCCTGACAACCACCTCCGTTCTATATCCGATTGAATAAGTGTCTCTTAGATTCCTTAATCAGAATCTCTGTGGTATAAGCTAGAACTGATGGCGGAATTCATGAGAATCCGGAAAGTCTAAACCTTGTCTGTGGTATTCCGAGTAGGATTTAATGATCGAATGACTGTGACGAGCTTCAAACTCACGAGTGCTGGGCGTTAGTGACAGACGCAAAAGGATGAAGAATCCTATTCCAGTATGATCGAGAACCGACAGATGATTAGCCGTGCTATGACAGAGCATGTGAGCATATTCTTCACTGAGAGGATGGGATGTAGCCATTGACGACGGTGATCCCCTACATACAGCTTGCCATAGGAGGATGTGCGTGCGTGAATTAGAAGACAGAGGAAAGCAGAGATTCAGAAGACAAAGCATCTCCAAAACTCCAACATATTCTCCATTACTGCATAACAAGTAACCTTTAATTTATGCTCTCTTGGTTATTCGCAATTCAACTGATAAACATAATTGACTTCCTGACTAAGGTTTACAAGATAACCATAGATTGCTTCAAACCAACAATCTCCGTGGGATTCGACCCTTACTCACGTAAGGTATTACTTGGACGACCCAGTGCACTTGCTGGTTAGTGATACGAGTTGTGAAAAGTGTGATTCATAATTCGTGCACCAAGTTTTTGGCGCCGTTGCCGGGGATTGTTCGAGTTTGGACAACTAACGGTTTATTTTGTTGCTTAGATTAGGAAAAAATTCTCTTTTTGTTTAGAGTCTCTTTTTATTGTTGTGTTAGAATCTTAGAATTCTTATTTTCTTTTAAAAATCTTTTTCAAAAAAATAATTTTTCTATTAAATCCTGTGCCAAACTTTAAGTTTGGTATTTTCTGGTTGATTTTTCTGTGTTTTTCGAAAATTTATTTTGGTTTTCTAAAAATTTTAAGTTTGGTGTTCTTCCTTTGTGTTCTCGTGTTCTTGTGAATCTTCAAAGTGTTCTTAAGTTTTCCTTGTGTCTTGATCTTAAAATTTTTAAGTTTGGTGTTCCTTGGTGTTTCCCCCCCCCCCCAAAATTTTCGAAAATAAGAAACCTCAGATCTAAAAATTTTAAATCCTGTGTGTCTTATTATTTTTCTCTCTCCTTTAAAAATTCAGATTTTTATTTCAAAATTTAAAACCTTTTTCAAAAATCATCATATCTTTTTCAAAATCTCCTAACCACTTTCTCTCTCCTCACTTTTTCGAAAATCTTTTACTCATTTTGATTTATTTTATTTTGATTTATTTTATTTTTGAAATAAATTAATAAATAAATAAATAAAAATATTTTCTCTATTTTACATCATCTCCCCTTTCTCCATCATGGACCTAAGTGGAAATGAACAGTCCAGGAGGACTCTGGGGTCATATTCTAACCCCTCTACTGCTTCATATAGGAGTAGTATCTGCATACCCTCCATTGGAGTCAGTAGCTTTGAGTTGAATCCTCAGCTCATTATCATGGTGTAGCAAAGCTGCCAGTATTCCGGTCTTCCACAGGAAGAACCTACAGAGTTTCTGGCACAATTTTTACAAATTGCTGACACAGTACATGATAAGGAAATAGATCAGGATGTCTACAGACTATTACTGTTTCCATTTGCTGTAAAAGATCAAGCTAAGAGGTGGTTAAATAACCAACCTAAGGCCAGCATAAAGACATGGAAACAGCTGACAGAAAAATTCCTGAATCAATATTTCCCTCCAAAAAGGATGACACAGCTAAGGCTGGACATCCAAGGCTTTAAACAAGGAGATAATGAATCTCTTTATGATTCCTGGGAGAGATACAGAGAGATGCTACGAAAATGTCCCTCTGAAATGTTTTCAGAGTGGGTTCAGTTAGACATCTTCTACTATGGGCTTGCAGAAAGAACTCAGATATCTCTAGATTACTCAGCTGGTGGATCTATCCACATGAGAAAGACAATTGAAGAGGCTCAAGAGCTCATTGATACAGTTGCCAGGAATCAGCATCTGTACCTAAGCAGCAACCCTTCCATGAATGAAGAGGTTAAAACAGTAACTGCTGAACTCAGTCCTGTAAAACAAGCTGCTGAATTCAATCAGTAATTGGACTTTCTAACAAAGCAGCTAGCCGAATTTAAAGACAGGTTACAAGAGACAAGGATGGCTAATATACATATGGACGAACAGTTTAAGCAAACAAAGCATCAGCTGTCAAGGCAAATAGCAGAAGAATGCCAAGCAGTTCAACTAAGAAGTGGGAAAACATTAAATACCCCACCTCAAAGCAGCAAAAAGCTAAGAAATGAGCAAACCACCCAAAATTCACCTGAGGACAGTAAGAGCCCAGGGAAAAGTAATTCTAGAACTGAAACGCCAGAAAATTGGTGGAAGGCTGGCGCTAAACGCCCAGACCATGCTCAGGACTGGCGTTCAACGCCAGAAACAAGGCAGGATTGGCGTTCAACGCCAGAAATGGGCAAGGATATGGCGTTGAACGCCTAAAATGGGCAAGATCTGGCGCTGAACGCCCAAAATGGGCACAGTTCTTGCGTTCAGACGCCAAGAGCAGACAAGGAGCTGGCGTCCAGTTTCACTCCAGCTTCTAACTCTGGCACTCAATTGCCAGTGAGGGATCAGACACACACAAATGCTGATAACAACCCCTCTAAAAAGGCTTCTTCAACCACTTCTGTAGGCAATAAACCTGCAGCAACTAAGGTTGAAGAATATAAAGCCAAGATACCTTATCCTCAAAAACTCCGGAAATAGGAGCAGGATAAGCAATTTGCTCGCTTTGCAGATTATCTCAGGACTCTTGAAATAAAGATTCCATTTGCAGAAGCACTTGAGCAAATACCTTCTTATGCCAAGTTCATGAAAGAGATCTTGAGTCATAAAAAGGATTGGAGAGAAACAGAAAGAGTTCTCCTCACTGAAGAATGCAGTGCAGTCATTCTGAAGAGCTTTCCTGAAAAGCTTAAAGACCCTGGGAGTTTTCTGATACCATGCATATTAGAAGGTAATTGCACCAAGACAGCTTTATGCGATCTTGGGGCAAGCATCAACCTAATACCTGCATCCACTATCAGGAAGCTTGGCTTAACTGAAGAAGTTAAACCAACCCGGATATGTCTCCAACTTGCTGATGGTTCCACTAAATACCCATCAGGCGTGATTGAGGACATGATTGTCAGAGTTGGGCCATTCGCCTTTTCCACTGACTTTGTTATGCTGGAAATGGAGGAGCACAAGAGTGCTACTCTCATTCTAGGAAGACCCTTCCTAGCAACTGGACGATCCCTCATTGACGTCCAACAGGGGGAAATAACCCTGAGAGTCAATGATGATGAGTTCAAGTTGAACGCTGTCAAAGCCATGCAGCATCCAGACACATCAACAGACTGCATGAAAGTTGATCTTATTGACTCTTTGGTAGAAGAGATCAACATGGCTGAGAGTCTCGAATCAGAGTTGGAAGACATCTTTAAAGATGTTCAGCCTGATTTGGAGGATTCAGAGGACATGAAAGAGCCTCTGAACTTTCTTCTAAAAGAGGAAAAACCTCCTAAACCCGAGCTCAAGCCATTACCACCATCCTTGAAATATGCGTTTCTGGGAGAAGGTGACACTTTTTCAGTGATCATAAGCTCTGCTTTAAATTCACAGGAAGAGGAGGCACTTATTCAAGTGCTAAGGACACACAAGACAGCTCTTGGGTGGTCCATAGGTGACCTTAAGGGCATAAGCCCAGCTAGCTGCATGCACAAAATCTTATTAGAGGATAATGCCAAACCAGTGGTGCAACCACAGAGGCGGCTAAATCCAGCCATGAAAGAAGTGGTGCAGAAAGAGGTCACCAAATTACTGGAGGCTGGGATTATTTATCCTATTTCTGATAGCCCCTGGGTGAGCCCTGTTCAAGTCGTCCCAAAAAAGGGAGGCATGACAGTGATTCATAATGAAAAAAATGAACTGGTTCCTACAAGAACAGTTACAGGGTGGCGCATGTGTATTGACTACAGAAGGCTCAATACAGCCACCAGAAAGGATCATTTTCCTTTACCATTCATAGACCAGATGCTAGAAAGACTAGCAGGTCATGATTATTACTACTTTTTGGATGGCTACTCAGGCTATAACCAGATTGCAGTAAATCCCCAAGATCAAGAGAAAACAGCATTCACATGTCCATCCGGAGTGTTTGCTTATAGAAGGATGCCATTTGGGCTATGTAATGCGCCTGCAACCTTCCAGAGATGCATGCTCTCTATTTTCTCTGATATGGTGGAAAAATTTCTGGAAGTCTTCATGGATGACTTCTCAGTATATGGAGACTCATTCAGCTCCTGCCTTGATCACCTGAAACTTGTTCTGAAAAGATGCCAAGAAACCAACCTAGTTTTAAACTGGGAAAAGTGTCACTTCATGGTGACTGAAGGAATTGTTCTTGGGCATAAAATCTCAAACAAGGGAATAGAGGTGGATCAAGCAAAAATAGAGGTAATTGAAAAATTACCACCACCTGCCAATGTTAAGGCAATCAGAAGCTTTCTGGGGCATGCAGGATTCTATAGGAGGTTTATAAAGGATTTTTCAAAAATCGCAAAACCTCTAAGCAATCTGCTAGCTGCTGACACGCCATTTGTGTTTGACACAGAGTGCCTGCAGGCGTTTGAAACGCTGAAAGCTAAGCTGGTCACAGCACCAGTCATTTCTGCACCAGACTGGACGTTACCATTTGAGCTAATGTGTGATGCCAGTGATCACGCCATTGGTGCAGTATTGGGATAGAGGCATGACAAGCTTCTGCACATCATTTATTATGCTAGTCACGTTCTAAATGATGCCCAGAAAAACTACACAACCACAGAAAAAGAATTACTTGCAGTGATTTATGCCATTGACAAGTTCAGATCATACTTAGTAGGATCAAAAGTGATTGTGTATACTGACCATGCTGCTCTTAAATATCTACTCACAAAGCATGATTCAAAACCCAGGCTCATCAGATGGGTATTGCTTCTGCAAGAGTTTGATATAGAAATAAGAGACAGAAAAGGGACAGAGAACTAAGTGGCTGATCATCTATCACGGATAGAGCCAGTAGAAGGGACGCCCCTCCCCTCTCTTGAGATCTCTGAGACGTTTCCAGATGAGCATTTGTTTGCCATTCAGGAAACACCATGGTTTGCCGATATTGCAAACTATAAAGCTGCAAGGTTCATACCCAAAGAGTACAACAGGATACAGAAGAAAAAATTAATTACTGATGAAAAGTACTACTTGTGGGATGAACCTTATCTCTTTAAGAGATGTGCAGACGGAATTATCCGTAGGTGTGTGCCTAGAGAAGAAGCACAGAGGATCCTGTGGCATTGCCACGGATCTCAATATGGAGGACATTTCGGAGGTGAGCGAACAGCCACCAAGGTCCTCCAATGTGGCTTCTATTGGCCCACACTCTATAAAGATTCCCGAGAGTTTGTACGTAACTGTGACAGCTGCCAAAGAGCTGGCAATCTGTCTCATGGTTACGCCATGCCTCAACAAGGAATCTTGGAAATTGAGTTGTTCGACGTATGGGGAATTGACTTCATGGGACCTTTCCCACCATCATACTCAAACACTTATATTCTGGTGGCAGTTGACTATGTATCAAAATGGGTTGAGGCTATTGCCACACCCAACAATGATACTAAAACATTGCTGAAGTTCCTCCAGAAACATATCTTTAGCAGATTTGGTGTCCCTAAAGTACTAATCAGTGATGGGGGCACTCACTTCTGCAATAAACAGCTTTACTCTGCCATGGTTCGGTATGGAATTCGCCACAAGGTGGCCACTCCATATCATCCACAAACCAATGGGCAAGCTGAAGTCTCTAATAGAGAATTAAAGAGAATCCTGGAACAGACAGAAAATACCCGTAGAAAGGATTGGGCATGGAGCTTGGATGATGCTCTGTGGGCTTACAGGACAGCATTCAAGACCCCTATAGGGACCTCTCCATACCAACTCGTGTATGGTAAGGCATGTCACCTGCCCGTGGAACTGGAACATAAGGCCTACTGGGCAACCAGATTCCTAAACTTTGATGCCAAACTAGCAGGAGAAAAATGATTACTCCAGCTAAATGAGCTAGAGGAATTCAGATTCACAGCTTTCAAAAACGCCAAGCTTTATAAAGAAAAATAAAAAAAGTGGCATGACAGAAAGCTGTCATCTAGAATCTTTGAACCAGGACAGAAGGTTCTGTTGTTTAACTCTAGACTCAGGCTATTCCCTGGGAAACTGAAATCCCAGTGGAGGGGACCATACGTGATTACAAGTGTATCACCATATGGTTATGTGGAGCTTCAAGATATTGATTCTGATAAGAAGTTCATTGTCAATGGACAGAGAATCAAGCATTATCTTGAAGGCAACATTGAGCAAGAATGCTCAAGGCTGAAGCTAGATTAAAAGCTCAGCAAGGTCCAGCTAAAGACAATAAAGAAGCGCTTGCTGGGAGGCAACCCAGCCATGGGGCAACAATCCTCTAAGCATTTTGCCCTATTTTTTATTTTTATTTTTATTTGTTTATATAAAGTTCACTGACACTAAGGTGAGGAATCATTTACAGAAGACCTCGGCACACAAAACAGAGAAAAAGAGCTCACTGGCAAGAAAACGCCAGTAAAAGTGTATTTTGGGCGTTCAACGCCCAAAATGGGCATCCACTGGGCGTTGAACGCCAGTAATGGTAGCAATCTGGGCGTTCAACGCCAGAAATGGGCACCCACTGGGTGTTGCACGCCAGTAATGGCAGCAGCTGGGCGTTGAACGCCCAGGAGAGCAGCATTTGGGCGCTGAACGCCCAAAACAGGCAGTGTTTGGGCGTTCAAACGCTAGGATAGCAAGGAGGAGCCAAATTCATTTTTTCACACGTATTTCCATTCTAATTTCAAATTTCATGTTTCAATGCATGATTTTTACATGAACATGTTAAGAACCCTGATTTCTAAAATCCTTAATTTCTAAAAATCCCTCTTTCCAAATTCAATCCAACTCTTTTCAAATCTTTTCTGAAAACAAATCTATCTTTTTCACTCTAAAATCTTTTCAACTAATCCATATCTTTTTCAAATCTCCATATTATCTTTTTCAAAATTCAGATTTATCTTTTTCAAATATCTATCATATCTCTTCAAAATTAAACTATATCTTCTATCTTATCTTTTTCAACTCAATCTTTTTATCTTATCTTTTCTAATTTTTCGAAAACCCACCCCCCATCCCTTTAAATTTGGGTTCGGCCTCCCTCCTCCTCCATCAACAATTGCACCTAGCTCTCCTTCTATCCCTCTCCTTTCATTTCTTTTGCTTGAGGACAAGCAAACCTCTAAGTTTGGTGTGTTTATCCGAGATCACTAAGATCATGGCTCCTAAAGGAAAACAACCCACTCCAAGAGGCAAGAAAGAGAGCGTTCCAAAACCACTTTAGAATCAATGGAAGTTCTTATCTAAAGAACATTCAGACCATTATCTTAAAATAATGGGTCTGAGATCAGTGATCCCGGAAGTTAGATTCGATCTGAAAGAAGATGAATATCCGGAGATCCAGGAGCAAATTCGAATCAGGAACTGGGAAGTCCTAGCTAATCCTGAAACGAAAGTGGGAAGGAACATGGTCCAGGAGTTCTATGCTAATATGTGGCAAACTGACAAGCAGAAACTATCTGGAACTGCCTTCTATGACTATCGGACCGTGGTCAGAGGAAAGATTGTTCATACCCACCCTGACAGAATCAGGGAGATCTTAAAGCTACCTCAGCTAAAGGATGATCCAGATTCCTTCAACAGAAGGATGATGAGAGTAGACATTGGCCTGGATAAGATTCTAGAGGACATATGTATCCCTGGAGCCAGGTGGACCACCAACACAAAGGGTGTCCCAAATCAACTCAAGAGAGAGGATCTCAAACCAGTCACCAGAGGATGGCTAGACTTCATTGGGCATTCTCTGTTGCCTACTAGCAACCGTTCTGAAGTCACAGTTAAAAGAGCAGTGATGATCCATTGCATCATGATGGGAAAGGAAGTGGAGGTTCATCAGCTGATTTCAGCTGAACTCTACAAAATTGCTAACAAAAATTCTAAAAAGGCCAGGTTGGCTTATCCAAGCGTGATTTCTCTGCTCTGCAAGGACGCTGGAGTAAGGATGGGAATAACTGAGTATATCTCAATTGAGAAGCCAATCACCAAAGCATCAATGGAAAAACAACAAGCACAGGATGATCCCATCAAGAAGAGAGCACAGGAATTCCTCCCAGAGATCCCTCAATCTGAATACTGGGAGTATCTTGAGACGTCTGTTACCAAGATACGGGAAGCTATGGAGCAAATAATAAAAGAACAGAAGGAACATAGTCAAATGCTGACCTATATGTTTAAAGAACAAGAGGAGCAAGGGCGTGACTTAAGGGAATTGAAGCGCCAAAAGTCTTCTCTTGTAGGACCAAGCACCCCAAGGATCAGAGGAACCCCCGTTCCCCCAGAATAAAGGTTGTTAATTTCCAATTTTTGCCTTAACTCTGTGACAGTGTCCTTATAGAAGTTTAACTTAGGAGTCATATAATAGTAATTAGTATCTATTTTGATTTTATCTCCAATTAAGCTATAGTTTATTTTTTCTCATCATCAGCAAACATGAATAAAGTAGTAGATCTTTTGAATAAGAGGCAATAAAATTTCGAGTTTTAATAAGAGAAATTCTAATTAGTTAAATGTGGTGGCAATGCTTTCTGTCTTCTGAATGAATGCTTGAACAGTGCATATGTCTTTTGAATTTGTTGTTTAAGACTGTTAAATATGTTGGCTCTTGAAAGAATGATGAACATGAGACATGTTATTGATAATCTGAAAAATCATAAAAATGATTCTTGAAGCAAGAAAAAGCAGCGAAGAACAAAGCTTGCAGAAAAAAAAAAGAGAGAGAGAAAAAGCCAGCAGAAAAAGCCAAAATCTCTTAAAACCAAAAGGCAAGGGCAAATAAAAAGGATCCCAAGGCTTTGAGTATCAGTGGATAGGAGGGCCTAAAGGACTAAAATCCTGGTCTAAGCGGCTAAACCAAGCTGTCCCTAACTATGTGCTTGTGGCGTGAAGGTGTCAAGTGAAAACTTGAGACTGAGCGGTTAAAGTCAAGGTCCAAGGCAAAAAGAAGAGTGTGCTTAAGAACCCTGGACACCTCTAATTGGGGGCTTTAGCAAAGCTGAGCCACAATCTGAAAAGGTTCACCCAATTATGTGTCTATGGCATTGATGTATCTGGTGGTAATACTGGAAAACAAAGTGCTTAGGGTCACGGCCAAGACTCATAAAATAGCTGTGTTCAAGAATCATCACACTGAAATAGGAGAATCAATAACACTATCTGAATTCTAAGTTCCTATAGATGCCAATCACTCTGAGCTTTAATGGATAAAGTGAGATGCCAAAACTGTTCAGAAGCAAAAAGCTACTAGTCCCGCTCATCTAATTAGAATCTGAGCTTCAATCAAAAACTCTGAAATATTATTGCTTCTCAACCTATTAGTCTTCTATTTTATTTGTCTAGTTGCTTGAGAACAAGCAACAGTTTAAGTTTGGTGTTGTGATGAGCGGATATTTTATACGCTTTTTGGGGTTAATTTCATATAGTTTTGAGTATGTTTTAGTTAGTTTTTAGTCTATTTTCATTAGTTTTTAGGAAAAATTCATATTTCTGGACTTTACTATGAGTTGTGTGTTTTTCTATAATTTCAGGTATTTTTCTGGCTGAAATTGAAGGAGCTGAGCAAAAATCTGATTCAGGCTGAAAAAGGACTGCTGATGCTGTTGGATTCTGACCTCTCTGCACTCAAAGTGGATTTTCTGGAGCTACAGAACTCGAAATGGCATGTTTCCAATTGCGTTGGAAAGTAGACATCCAGGGCTTTCCAGAAATATATAATAGTCCATACTTTGCACAAGGATAGATGATGTAAACTGGCGTTTAACGCTAGTTCTCTGCCCAATTCTGGCGTCCAGCGCCAGAAAAGGATCAAAAGCTGGAGTTGAACGCCCAAACTGGCACAAAATCTGGCGTTCAACTCCACAAATGGCCTCTGCACGTGGATTGCTTAATTCTCAGCCCCAACACACACCAAGTGGGCCCCAGAAGTGGATCTCTGCATCATCCATCATAGTTTACTCATTTGTTGTAAACCTAGGCTACTAGTTTAGTATTTAAACAACTTTTAGAGACTTATTTTGTATCTTACGACATTTTAGATCAAAACTTTGTACTCTTTGACGGATGAGTCTCTAAACTCCATTGTTGGGGGTGAGGAGCTCTGCTGTGTCTCGATGAATTAATGCAAGAAATTCTGTTTTCCATTCAAACACGCTTGTTCCTATCTAAGATGTTTATTCGCGCTTAACTGTGATGAAGGTGATGATCCGTGACATTCATCACCTTCCTCAAACCATGAACGTGTGCCTGACAACCACCTCCGTTCTATATCCGATTGAATGAGTGTCTCTTAGATTCCTTAATCAGAATCTCCGTGGTATAAGCTAGAACTGATGGCGGCATTCATGAGAATCCGGAAAGTCTAAAACTTGTCTGTGGTATTCCGAGTAGGATTCAATGATCGAATGACTGTGACGAGCTTCAAACTCGCGAGTGCTGGGCGTTAGTGATAGACGCAAAAGGATGAAGAATCCTATTCCAGTATGATCGAGAACCGACAGATGATTAGCCGTGCTGTGACAGAGCATGTGAGCATATTCTTCACTGAGAGGATGGGATGTAGCCATTGACGACGGTGATCCCCTACATACAGCTTGCCATAGGAGGACGTGCGTGCGTGAATTAGAAGACAGAGGAAAGCAGAGATTCAGAAGACAAAGCATCTCCAAAACTCCAACATATTCTCCATTACTGCATAACAAGTAACCTTTAATTTATGCTCTCTTGGTTATTCGCAATTCAACTGATAAACATAATTGACTTCCTGACTAAGGTTTACAAGATAACCATAGATTGCTTCAAACCAACAATCTCCGTGGGATTCGACCCTTACTCACGTAAGGTATTACTTGGACGACCCAGTGCACTTGCTGGTTAGTGGTACGAGTTGTGAAAAGTGTGATTCATAATTCGTGCACCAACCTCCCTAGTCATTAATGCTCAGAGCCTTGGACCTTGCTCTTTATTTTTTTTTTTTTGCTGTTTCTTTTGCTTCAAGGATTAAGCTTTCACTAACTTCAGAGAATTCATAATAGTTCTCTAAATTCCTATTCCTTATACATCAACATCCCTTGATTCAAATTCAAATATGCACTATTCATGTCATGCATTCATAATCACAAAGAATACCACCATAATTAAGTAATTAAGACTACTCTTTGTTATAAACTATATTTCTCATGCAATACATCTTTTTCTTCTTTTATTTTTCTTTTGAATTCAAGATCAGTGAGTAATACATGAGACACTTTCAGAATTAAAAGCAAATAACAGAATAAAAATAGCAAATCAAACTAGAACCTAGAAATTGAAATAACAAAGGATCATGCAATAACTAAGACAAAACAGCAGAAAATAGGAACCTAACATAGTAATGGCAAAATAATATAGGAAGTGAAAAGAACTAACCTGATGAGGATCTCTCTCCTCTGGCTGTGATCTGTTTGGTCTTCTCAAGCGATTATAATCCTGTCTCAGCTGATAAATCTCCTGGCGCTAAGAGTCCTGAGCTGCTCTCATCTCATCAAGGGTGGTGATGAGGTGCTCCCAACGGCTATTTTGTGTCACCCTCATCTCCTCAATAGATGTAGTGTACTATTGCCAGCGGCTATCCTGCGTGATCCTCATCTGCTCAATGGAGGATGTGAGCTGCTGCCAATATTCTTGAGATGAAAAGTAGTGTCCCTGAGGCAGTGGTGGATGGTCCTATTGAGCTTCTTCTTCAGCTTGTTCTATTCTGGGGAGCCTCTGGTATTCTCTGACCAGTTCCATAGTCTTCTTCGTGATAAGTCTCTCGACTGGAATAGGGAAGTCATTCTCTATCTTTACCCTGGCGACCTCATAGAGATGGTAGATGAGATGTGGGAAGCCCAACCTGGCATTCTTAACGGTGTTGGAGGCGACGTGATAGAATTGCTGAGCAATAACGTCCTCCACTTCCACTATCTCTCCCCTTATGATGCAGTTAATCATAATGGCCCAGTCTACAGTGCATCAGACCGGTTGCTAGTGGGCATGATAGATCTCCGGATAAAATCTAGCCATCCCCTAGCCAAAGGACTCAAGTCACTCCTCTTGAGATGGCACGGGTTTCCCTCTGTGCCCAATCTCCACTGGGTCTCTGGGATGCATATATCAGCGAGCACTTGTTCCAATTGCTAATCTCTATTTACCCTCTCATTGTAGCATCAAAGTGTGGGCGCATTTTGTGGTAATCGGAGGGTCTGTCGGATAATCTCTGGACTAAAATCAATGATTCTTCCCCTCACAAAGCTTCTGTGGTTCTTTTTATTAACTCTAGAGACATCTTTGTATGTGATCAACAGATTCCCATAAAATTTCTGAATCATCAATTGTCCGACCTCCGTATGCGGATTACATAGGAACTGCCATCCTCGTCTCTGAATCCGGTACCGAATTTTTGGATACTCATCCGGTTGGAGTGCAAATCGCACTTTCGGTAGTACAAGCCTCTTGCTAGTAACCTCAAAGAAATGATCTTCATGCAATTTAGAGCGAAATCTCCGTGCATCATGAGAACCGATGGCCGGTTCCTTTCCTTTTCTCTCTTTGGAGGGTTGAGTGGTATTTGGTGTTATGAAATTAACAGAAGAAAACAAGCAAAGCGACAACACCAAACTTAAAATTTTTCCTCGTCCCCGAGCAAATTAAAAAAGTACAAAGGCAAAGATAGAGGAGAGAGAGAGAGAAAAAATTGGAAAAGAAGAAAATAAAATTTAATACTAAAATTTTCTTTTCTGTTTTTTTTTTTATGAAATAGAAGAAAACAGAAAGGGATTAAGGAAGGAGGAGCGGCTGGACAGAATGGGGTTGGGGTTGGTGAGGAGGGGGGTACGGTTAGGTTGAGGTGAAGGTTTAGGGGTTATTATAGTTGTGGTGGACAAGGGAATGGGGGAGGCTTTTTGATCTTCGAAGAGGGTGGGGGAAGGGCTATGGTGGTGGGTATAGAATGAGGGAATGAAGTGTTGTGTGATGTGGTCTAAAGAGTGTGGGTTAATAGGGAGTGGGGTGGGGTTTATATAGGAAGTGGGGTGAAGGAGGGAGGGGTCAAGGGTGTGGGGGGGTCAAGGGGTTGGGGAGTGGGAATATTGTCGGGGCTTGGGAGTGGAGAGTTGTTCATAGATTGGGTTTGGGGGAAGGAAAAATAATCTTTGGAAAAAAGGGGTGTTGCAGGAGCCAAGAGGGTCTTGGTCAAGGGGGGTCACGGGTTGGGAAGGATTTATGGGGAATATTGGTAAGTGACAAAGGGGGGAGGATCCGGTCAGGGGTGGGGACCAGATGAAAAGGGATTCTGATTTGGAATATGAGATTTGCTTTTATTATTAGCCAAATCAAAGTAGCTGGCGCCAAACTTTGAAAAGCTGAAGTTTGGCGCCGTGTTGCCCAAAAACAATGCTTCCTCCTGGCGCCAAACTTGGTGCAGCCTAAGTTTGGCGTCACCCCTATCTTTTTTTTTTTTTGTAAGAACTCTCAAGTCAAACGCTAGGGGAGCCAAGTTTGGCGTCCCCTTGGCAGAAAGTGTAGGCCTTGTGATTTCTTATGGTAGCGCCAAACTCCAAGAACTCCAAGTTTGGCGCCACCCTCCTCCAAATTTCTCCTATTGTGTTGCCTGTGGCACTAGACTTGGAATTTCCCAAGTTTGGCACCACCCTTCCAGAGTTGTTTTCCCTTGTATGCGCCTCATGTGGTGCCAAACTTGGATATCACAAGTTTGGCGCCACCTAATCCAAAATAAATGTCTCCAGGGTGGTCAAAATTTCTTCTAAGTGTACCGATTCTTGTTCTAAATATTCTGCATGATCAAAACACACATAAAAGAAAGGAAAAACAGTAGAAACTCAAAGAAAATCAAATAAATAACAAAATCAAAACAACAGAAAACAAACTAAGGATACGAAAATATTGGGTTGCCTCCCGACAAGCGCTTCTTTAACGTCACTAGCTTGACGGTTAGTTCTGCTAGTTCAGCAGATGAATGGACCTTTGGCGATCAATCTCGCCTCCAAGATAGTGCTTCAACCTCTAGCCATTAACTGTAAACTTTCTGTCAGAATTCTCTTCTTGAATTTCTACATGACCATACGGTGATGCTCTGGTAACCACAAACGGTCCTGAGTTCAAAATTTGGGAATGTCGCGTATGCGGACCATCTTTGCGTACGCGAGAGTACTCGGACAGAAACATTTGATCATGTCCCGTGCTACTTCCGTGTACGCAATAATGCGGATTTTCAAAAAGTTTATATGTTGCAGAAATTCATTTTTTCAACCTAACTTTGAACTTTTATAATATTTTATATGAAAATTATTTTCTAACCATTCTTAAACCATTGGAAAGATCATTGAATAAATTTTCATAAAAATCTAATTTCGTTGAATTTTTAACTTCGAGGACCAAGTTACGACCCGCCGAAGTTGGCTAAAAATCTGTTTTCACCAATTTCTCATAATTCTTCAATTTCATAAATTTTCAATTCAATTCAATCCTAAACCATTCCAAAAAGCATTTTTACACATCCCAAACACTCGCTCATCAATCCTCAACTATTTCAATCCTAAATCAATCCACTTAGAACTTATTCAACACATTCTGTCAACTATATCCATATTCATCAACAACATACAACATTCATATATTCAAACCCCCCATCAATCAACAATCAATCATCTCATTCTCACACAATAATTTACACCACTTACCTCAACTTACCACATAGGGGATTCTTCATCCTATCACGGCCTCTGGCCCAATTTACACCAATCACAATATTCATACATCCAATTCTCAATTAAAACTTCAACATACATGCTCATTTTCATGCAACATAACACCAACATATTTCACAATATTCAATTGCAACCATATTACATAGCACTTCTCAATTCATCAAAAACTATTTTCACTCTCAATTTCACGCCAAAACACATCAACGAACTCAATACTTATACTAACCATTATTCAACTATATCAACAATTAATTCCATTCAACTTATCCTAGGGGCAAGTAATCTAGGTTTTTACATAACCTTACATAATGCCTACTCGAAACTACCACCTGTATATTAATGTTGCAATTCCAAGCTTCCAAGCTCTCCCTTCCAAGATTCCACCAAGCCAAGCTCCCAATCACCCAATCTAACATCATATTATACAATTTGACATAATATTAAAACTAGAATTTTCATAAATTGATAAATCAAGAGGAAAAAAGGGTTTCTTATCTTTACTCATTGAAATTGGTGATGGATACCACCAAGAACATAGGCTAGAGAATTCCTATAACATTAAAATCACCAAAAATTCTCAATACCCAAACAAAAAATGCGATTTCAAATGAGAAACTAGAGTTGAGATTTCGAGTTACTCACCAAACTAATCAAATAAAATTGAAGAGGAGGAGACAAGCTTCACGTGGCCGTAAACAGTGCGGTGATCGGAGCTCCGGAGCAAAAGTTATGGGCAATTGAAGTTGAAGGAAATTATGATTTCATCCTCTTTTCTCTCTTCTCTCATTTTCGTGTCTCTCTCACTAAATGGGGCATGGGAAAAAATGAGCTGAATTATTGAAGTGTAAGGCTTATAAGCCTTGGGTTTGGGCCCCGTGTCGCCCAATTTCATTTTCTTAGCTCGTTGGCCCAATTTTGTACCAAAACCTTTAAGATAAGCATTTTAATTCGCACGCTAAATATTTTTATTTTTTCAAATTATAAATGTTAATTCTCTAATCTTTTTTCGCTTTCATTTAATTTATTTATTAATTGTCACCTAATTATTTAATATTTTGCTGGGTCTTACAATAATCATAAAAATCAAAACTTTTAGAGACAGAAAGTTTAAAACTTATTAAAGATTGTACTAATTACTCTTGCTTATAATCTTGAAAAATTTTGACATATTATATGCTAAAATTGGGCTTAACCACCATTAAAGATTCTCTCAAATTCAACCAACCTCATACCATTTATTCTACCATTCTCCAACCTCAATTTAAATATCAATTTACATCATTCATTCTCATGCACAAAGCCATAAACTCAACACAATAATCAATCACTTAATTCCTTTTATTGAAATCAAAACCACACATTTATAGCTCATCGAGTCTTTGTCAAAATAACCATATTCAATTCTTCAATTTTAAACCAACCCAACATGATTAATTATGATTCAACTTGCACAATCATAAATATCAAAATAGATTCATCATTTTATAACACAATATTCTCAGCAAAAACCAACCATAAAACTCAACCAAATTCAAGTCTAAGTTATACTCATCTATTTTACCCTTATCTTCCTCTAACTTTTTGTCAATAACTAACCAAATATCAAGTTTATCTCATTCTTTATAAAATTTTTCAATCCTTAAGATAATAATTAACTAGCCTTTTAAACTTTAATTAATTAAATCTCTTTTCAAGTTAACTTTAATTACTCTATTTATTCTTTTGATTGTTAACCAAATCAAACAAGTTAACTTATCCCTAGACCTCATAAATTAACATAACCATACAATCTTTGATCAACCAAACTTTCAAACTAACTTCAACTCCATTTTAAGTTTAAGACTCTTCCAAAACATAATTCTTTAATTAGAAAATCAAATTAATCTCCAAGACAAAGTCTCTTGTCTTTATGAAAACACAACAATTGTCATTATCTTCATTATTCAATTCTATTCAAGACTTATAAAATTTTTGACAGAATCTCTCCTAAAATTCGGATATTTTCACCCTTCAAGGGTTCCATCTGACTCAAATCACTCTTAAATCCTTTTCAACCATTTCAAACACTAAACAATTTCTCAACATCAATATATATATTTTCTTATCTTAATTTATTTTTAAGTTATTAAATTTTTACACTTAGGACAACAAACAAGTTGTTCAGATCCTATCCAACCACTAAGAAGTTTCAAGTATTGTTACTAATTAATTTTATTATTACAGCATTTAAACCCTTTTTAAAAAGTCACAATAGATTTGCATGCATTATCAAAAATATTTAAACTCTTCAAGCATTATTTTCAACTTCTTCAACCTTTCATTGTTTCAGTTTTTCACACGTCTCTTTTTAGAAAGACACAATAGATTTGCATGCATTATAAAAAATATTTGATGATTTTTTTAAAAATAATTGTGTACAATATTTATGAATTTTTTTATACTTTTTTATTTGAGTTTTTATTTTTTTATTTTTTTTATTTTGTGATATTGGTAGTAGCTAATAGCTAGACTCTTCCACTTTTATTTGTTGATAAGATTTTTATAAATAATTTTTGTGTAAAATGTTAGAAATCTTAGCTTATGATTATGTTATGATTTCTTTTGTTTAATAAATATGTTTAAATTTTTGATATTTTTGTTGTTGTTTGTTTGTTCAGGAGGAGATCATCAAGCTATTTTAATGAAAAATTAAAGAAGAAGCAGAGAGGTTGATGGATTAGTTGGGAATGAAGAAAAACTAGGATAATAAAAGACATAATGATAATATATGGTGGTTGTGATTATTGTGAAGAGAAAGGATAATGAAAAAAGTGTTGGATGTGTTGTGGTAAAAGTATTGTAAGTGAAAATGTTCATAGAAATGTTATAAATAAATTAAAAGGTTAAAAAAAAAATTTACTTTCATTTCTCGCAAAATATGAAAAGTACTTTCGCAACCTTTTAAAAAAAAAAACAAAAAAAAAAAAAAAAAACCACTCTTGCGCTATTTGTGAGAGACTACCAGAATTTGATATTATATATTTTAAAAAAAGAAAAAGGACAAGGGAAGCCCCCGTCTATACGACGGCACATCACCACCCAATGCCATTTTGAGGCATTGCTCCATCCTATATACCATAAGCACATTTTTTGGCAGCTGTTCCATAGTTCGAAGACATTTTTTGTGGTTTATTTTTCTTTCTCTCATTTGTGCACTACTCTTAAGTCTATAAGAAAAAAGACCGCAAGTAACAAAAAAACTTTCGGACCAAACCATAAATTTTTGGTTTTTGGTCTTGGAGCTAGAACCTACATGTTAATCTTTTTGTGGTTATAGATCAATAAATTACCACAGATAACTAAATAAAGCCCAATAAAGTATCCACCAAAAAGGCCCAGGAAAGCCCGAATGATTGGTGAATTTAATTTTGTGGGCGCGGTGGCTGAGGCATGTGATGTAGTGGCAAAGATATTTGCCTCAAATGAAGCCACACCAAGTTCGAATCTTAGTGTAGTTGCTAGGTTTGCGGCTGTGAGTGTGTTGTATGAACAAAAAAAAAAAAAAAGAATTTTGTGAGCGCGTATATCCTCGTTAGCAGTGACAGGTTTGCAATCTGTTGAGTTGTCTGAATCAATCCGTCACGCCGTTTCTCAATCCCAGCGGATGGAAATGGATGACTTTGCTCAATCAACTGAAAGTCACTGATCTTCATTCATTCCAATCTTTTCCATGCGTTTGCGCTTTGCCAACTCACACTCTCTCACACACACCCCCCTTTTTTAAAACAAACTCCTCACATTAACAGCCACACCCTCTTCACACATTCTCAACTCTCTCAACAAACACACGCAAACATCCTCGTACTCTCTCTCTCTCTCTCTCTCTCTCGCAATGGCCGATTCTAATTCCAAGGATGTTGCCTACTCTGTATCAGGTGATCCCGCTCAATCACTCTTGTTACTCCCTTATTCATCACAACTAGTTCATATACGTATGTACATAGTTTTCGAGTTTCGACCATCTAATTAATATACAAAATGGACTCCCCAGTTTGAGTTTACATGTTGATTTTTGTATAAACTTGTGATTCCAATACCAACAAGCAATCCTTATTGCGTGATTCGTAATTTCATATACGTTGATCTTACTTTTGCTGTTTATTTATTTAGGTCAAATGGTGTTTAATTGTTCAGGACTTAGAGGGTCTCTCTTTTTTTTTTTATATATAATTGCAAGTTTTGGTTCTGGTTTCAACTTCTATTGTTAGTAATGTCGGTAGATTTGATTTTTATGTTTAAGATTACAAAAAGAAAAAACAAATGAATGGGGAAACCAGATGAGCAAATTTTTATTTAGCTATGAATTCAGAGAAAAAAGAATGAGCTATTTATCACTTTATGCGTAGAATTCATTGCAAATTTTGTTACTACATGAGCAATATGTGAAGTTTATAACAAATTCCCTAACTTTTGGATGGCTTTGTTATGATGTTTTCTGCTATCAGTTAAGGAAGAAGTTGATGCTAAAGTGCATTCTGAGAAGTCAACTTGTCATCATCATCGTAATCATAGCAGGGAAACTCATGGAGTGAATAATTGCATCGATGAAAACACGTCTTTGGATGATGTGAAGGCTCCAAATTTGTTTGAGAGAGCAAAGGAGGAGTTTCAAGCACTTGCTCAACTGTTCCATCAAAAGAAAGAGGCCCATGCTCATGATACAGGGTTTTCATTTTTCAAACCTTTCCTCGTTGTCTTACCATCTTTTTGTTTTCAGTTCATAATTGACTTCTTTTCTGCTGAGAGACTCTGATTTCTTGTTTTTGTGTTGTAGGGATGGAAATCAAATAGCTGAGTCAAAATTCAAACATGAAATCCCAAACTCTCCATCAGGTACATCACAAAATATGTGGGAAATGTTATCTTTTCCTTTGGTCATTTGGAGATTGTATAGATGAAAGAGAAATGCATTCTTTGAATTAGTGGTTGGTGAATGGTGACAACTAATATAAATGGTCTCATTAATTTTGCTTATTTGATTCTAGAGTTTTACTATGCAAAGTCATTTCTTTGTTTTAACAATGTTTTGGGAATCTTTCATATAGGAGAACAGTAGGGCCTATCAATTTATTATACGTTCTTGTTCCAATTCTTTGGATGCCTTAGTTATCTTGTCCAGGGATTATACGAATTTTCTGTTATATGTCTTGTTACTATGGACTACTAGATTTGATTTGTATGCTCTATCAATGTAATAAAATTTTATACAGATATCTAAATTATGTACTATGACGTCGACAAAAATGTCTGAAAATTAGTTTCATGCCCTTATAAAGGCTTTCCAATCTAGAGTTGCTGGTTTATATAAAAATAATAACATAGTTAAGGGTCAAAAATTTTGTTGCTTAGATGGTTATGAGCTATATTTTCTAATAGCAGAAAAGAAGGCAAAGTCATCATCAGCAAACCTTATAGCAAGAACTAAGAAAGAGATCAAAGCCATCATACACAATAATAAGTCAAAGCACCATCATCATCACAAAGAAACTCATGGAAGAAATGATGATATTGACGAGAATACCCCTGCCAATGAGGTCAAGGGTCCAAATGTATTTGGAAGGGTAAAAGAGGAATTTGAAGCTGTTTTGCAAGCAATACTTCCTAAGAAAGGAAGTTGATGATGAATCAGATAAACAGTAAATACATGTTTGTAACTTTGTAGTGTATCAATACATAACTGTCAATATGACAATATATACCAGATGTAAATCTTTGTCCACACCCCTAAGATATTTACTTTTTTGGGAAAAAGGTGCTAATATGGTTTTTTTTTTTAAATATTTTTCATCATTATTGAAGCTTGAAGAATAGTAGTTAACATTTTTACCTTGCTCATCATAAGAAATATTATTGTGTGAACTTCTTGTTATGGACAGTTATGGTTCTAATCTTTATCCACATATAGTTTACACATAAAGTTGAGTCTTTTACATGAGTACATGGAATACTTGAACACATTGGAGGTATTTATTTTTCTGAAATGAAATTCAATTTGGATTGTGAAAAAAAATATTTATTTTTTATTTTTTTAAAAATATATTATAATTAAAAAAAGTTATTTCGTATTTAGATTAGCTTTTTAAAAAGAACTTTTAGGTATTAAATTTCTTTTTTTGCTTTTACGTTTTTCTTAAACAAAGTACTATTCAAATTCAGAAAAAAGACATTTTTTTAATAAAAGTGTATTTTTTACAAAAGGTATTTAAATATATTTAAAATAAAAAAAAATATTTTTCACTGACAGAAGCCAATTCAAATAAAACTAAGTGTGTATTTGGATTTTAGTTTGTAAACGGGAGTATGCATAAAATTGATTTTGCAAACTTGATTCTCATAAAAAGTAAGTTTGTGTTAAAGTAATTTATGTTTGGTAATCTTTATATCAAAATGGATTATAGTAAAGTAAATATTGTTTGGATTACACTACTCAAAATTACTTTTAGATAAAAAATTACTAAAATAGACATCAAGTTAAATAAATTTTTTATATTATTCTATCATTTTACATTAGATATTTAAATAAATATTATTAATTAATTTTATAATAAAATTAATATTTACTTACTAAAATAAAAATAATATATAAAAATTGACAAAATATATTTTTATATCAAAAGCAAAAATAATATATGAAAAATATATCAAAATATACTTTATTAAATTATATTACTTATAATTATTTTAATATTCTCAGTATTCTTTTATTTAATACTATTTTAAACTATAAATTTTAATTATTCATGACTTTATTCTTAGTTATAATTAGTTTTTTATTTATTTTGTTCTTTTTAATGGCATCAATAATTTATATTATAATAAAATTATAATAATAAATTAATATACAAGAATTACATTTACAAATTTTAACAAAACCAAATAAAAATATTTTTTTAGACAAAATCAAAAGTAAAAATTTAATAAAAAAATATAATTATATATTTGAAATATTTGAATACTAAAAGGACTACAAGCAACGAAGTAAAGGGTAAAATTGATAAAATAAAATAAATTCAATCCTAATCTGATTATCTAAACGCAGAAGCTACAATTTCTACCTTCTTATAAACGCACGTTAAGAACTTAAAATCACGTTGGCGTTTAAAAAAAAAAAAAAGCATCCAAACAAAAAGAAAAAGCGTTCAATGCACTAAAATGTGCTTCTCTTCCTTCTAACGCAAAACCAAGCACACCCTAATTCCCATCTTCTTAGTTAAGGAACTAATTGATGAGCCACCAAATGAAAGCCACCTAGTGATATATCTAGGGTCCGTTTGGAAACTCTAGAAGTAACTTTTTTTTACTTTTGACTTATAAAAAGTAGTAGTATTAATGTCTGGTGCAATTTTCAAAACTAAATTGCAACTTTCTAAGAAGCTATTTAGGAGTTTATAGAGAAGTTAAAAAAAATGACTTCTCTCATAATACTTCTATTTTCATCACATTTCTATAAAATAAGTACTTTTAGAGTTAAAAATCTAAACACAAAATAACTTATTTATAAGTTACTTTTAATAGAGTCATTTATTATTTAAGTTATTTTATAAAAAAGAACTTAATTAAGTTGGTTACCCAAACTGAGCATTATTCTTATTTACAAGCTAATAATATGGACTAGTACCTTGTTTTAAATATTTACATATAATTAACAAGCTCAAGTCCAATAAACCAATTAATTGCTTAGGCCTATGTTGTTTGCCTCCGGAAATAAACCAAAAGCCACTCATTGTACGACATTGGATTGGCCCCTCAATGCTCAGTTTGGTTCGAAAATCATTAAGTAATACTAATACCACAATCCAGTTCTCAAAAAACTTTTTTGTAGCAGATTTTAGTTTTTAAAAATTTAATTATGAAATTAATCTCCAAGTTTTTGTTTTGTATAACTGTTTATTTGGAAGGGCTAATATGAAAATTTCAAAAGTTTTCAGATTTTATTGTCTTTATGAAGTAATCATAGTGACGGATTTATCTAAAATTTTAAAAAATCTAACATATAATTGATTTGTCTAAATAAAAAGTTAAAGATTAATTTGATAATTAAAATTTATTAAGTTTTAAATATTTGACTAAAAATTTATTGAAGACTGATTTGGAGTATTACACGTTACTTTCATATCATAAGTTCTAAAGTAATCAAATTGGTCAACAAAATTAATAATATATAATATTTAAATTAATCTCATATTTTTTGTTAACTCCATTATATGAAAGTTAACGCCTATCGGTACCACACATACTACTAAATACTTTGTTAATATATCTGTTTATATCCTGACCCAACAAATAAAAGTCAGGCCTAATAAAAATAAAAAAGTCCATCCAGAGGGGTGGCCCTCACAACACATCCGACTTCTTTAAAGAGATCGAATACTGATTTAAGGAGACAAAAGTTCTACTTACCCAAGGTAGATAATTACCTCCAGTAATCTCTCCTACTATATATATCTTTTCTAAAATATAGATCCCAACAAACTCTCAAGATAAAGGGAACAGTTATCCATCTAAAAAGATGGAACTACTCTAACGAAAGTGGTTATCGACTCTACAATAAATACACTGGCACCCCCCATGTATATTCACGCCCTAATCTACGAAAAACCTGCTTAAAGCCCTTGCTAACTTAAGCATCGGAGTCTCTTGCAGGTACCACCCCCCACCTCCTCACGAGGAACTCGGACAGGCGGCACCTCGGCACCAAAGAGGTCGGACGCCGCCATATTAAGGGATCTGGATCTTACGTTCAGGCCCAAATCAACGTTTTAGGTAACTCTCGTAATATTGACGCCGTTGCCAGGGAACTGGAATTCTCCCTTTGACAAATGGCGGATCATGAACATGAAGACGGCCATACAGTATCTGAATCTGAGCAAGAAGCTCAACCAGAAAGCCAGGCCCTCGTGCTTCCTCCTCCACCACAACACCTCACGGGGAAGGTACCTCGGGAAATTCTCATCCAAGAAGGATCCATTATGAGGTCCACCGTCCCGAGGATGAAGACTGTCCTCATACAATCGAGATCCTAGACCTAGTTCATGGCCAAGGGGATCGGCTACAACAGCTCGAACATGAGGCTGAACGGCAACGAGAGACAAAACGGAAATTGCGAAGAGAGGTGAGACGACGAAAGGAGCTAGAAGACAAGCTCCGAAAGCTGGAAGCTGATTTACAAAGGAGGAATGATCGGAGGGAGCATGATGAAAGTCCCCTGGGAGGAGAAGACCCGTTTACAGAAGAGATCATGAAGGCTAAAGTTTCTAGGAATTTCAAATCGCCCGACATGGACCTCTATGATGGCACATCCAACCCGAGCCACCACCTCAGCAACTTCAAAAGTAGGATGTACTGTTGTAAAGCATTCCCGACTACTTTGACGAAGGCAGCCATGAAGTGGTTTGATAACTTACCACCTAGGTCAATAACCAGCTTCGATGACCTTGCTAGAAAGTTCTTAACCCGATTCTCTATCTAAAAGGAAAAAAACGAAGCACGCCCCAAGCTTACTGGGAGTAAAACAAGAGGTTGGAAAACCATCCGTAACTACATGGAAAGGTTCAATAAAGCCTATTTGGAGATACAGAACCTGCCAACCGAAGCTGTAATTATGGGTTTGGTTAATGGTCTTAGAGAAGCACCATTCTCCCAGTCAATATCCAAATGACACCCGACTTCTTTGAATGAAGTTCAAGAAAGGGTAGAGAAATACATCAACATGGAGAAAAATTCTTGACTTAGAAAGCCTTCCTTCTGAACAAACCTGTCCTACTATCAATCTCGGGACAAAGAAAGGGAACCCAAGAAAAAAGAGGAGCCAAATATAGAGAAACCTCGAAAGTATCACAATTACACTCCTCTTAGGGTTTCCCTGGTGGATGTTTACCGTGAGATATGCCACACGGAGAAACTTCCACCTCCTCATCCAATTAAGCATAAAAAAGCCGGAAGTCGGACTGAATATTGCGAGTATTATAAGCTGTACAGACAGTCTACCAATAAATGTTACGACTTGAGGAATGTCATAGAAAAGTTGGCCAAAGAAGGCCAACTTGACAGATACCTGGCCGACAGGTCGGACAATCCCAGGAAAAGAAGACGAGATGAAGAAGGAGGACGACCTGAACACCCTCCTCACACCCCAGAGCGACACATACACATGATCAATGGTGGGTTTGTAGGAGGAGGAATATAAAAATCCTCGCAAAAAAGACACCTCAAGAAGGTATATCAAGTCGGGGAAGACAGCCAATCAACCGACCTACACACTATCTCATTCACTAAAAAAGATGCTCAAGGGATATTACCAGGGCATGACGACTCAGTGGTAATGACTATGATCCTAGCAAACGCTAATCTCCACAGAACCTTGATAGATCAAGGTAGCTCGGCTGATATCCTATTTAAACCCGCTTTTGACAAGCTCGTGTTAGAAAAGAAAGATCTAAAGGCATACCCCGACAACCTCTTTGGGCTGGGAGATACCCCAATCCGACCCCTTGGTTATATCTCCTTGAAAACCACTTTCGAAAAAGGTATCCGATCAAAGACACTAAATATCGACTGCATAGTAGTCGATGTAACTTCGTACTACAATGCCCTAATAAGTCAGACTACCTTAAACCGACTTGGAGCTGTCGTCTCTACTCCTCACCTCTGCATGAAGTTTCCAACATCAGAAGAAATTGCTACTGTAAAGGGGGATAAAAAATTGGCATGAAAATGTTACAATGAGAGCCTCAGTTTGAAAGGCAATCCAGGGGGAAAAGAGGTCAACACCATTGAGTTAGGAGGGATCTGAACTCATTGAAAGAAGCCTGGAAGGAAGCCTGAAGGAATAACTCATTGACCTGTTAAGAGAAAACTTTGACCTCTTCGCTTGGAAGGCTTCCGACATGCCTGGCATAAATCCCAACATGATGTCCCATAAACATGCAGTATATCCTGGCTCCCGACATGTTCAGTAGAAACGCAGGAAGCTCAGACCAAAACGGACACAGGTCGTAGAAGAACAAGTACAAACCTTGCTAGAGGCAGGGTTTATAAGGGAGGTAAAATATCCACTATGGTTAGCTAACGTAGTGTTGGTGAAAAAGCAAAATAGAAAGTGGAGAATGTGTGTTGATTATACCGACTTCAACAAAGCCTGCCCTAAAGACCCTTATCCACTCCCCAGTATTGATGCTCTAGTCGACTTAGCATCAGGCTATAGATACTTATCCTTTATGGATGCCTACTCGGGGTATAATCAAATCCCGATGTATAAGCCTAATCAGGAAAAGACCTCGTTCATAACTCCAAAGGCTAACAATTGGTATGTAGTAATGCCTTTTGGATTAAAGAATGCAGGGGCTACATACCAACAATTAATGAATACGATGTTTTTCGCTCACATAGGAAAACTCATGGAAGAATATGTAGACAACATGCTTGTTGATGAGCGGATATTTTATACGCCTTTTGACATCACTTTTCATATAGTTTTTAGTAGTTTTTATTTAGTTTTTATTAAGTTTTTATAGGTTTTAGTGTTAAATTCACATTTTTGGATTCCACTATGATTTTTTGTATTTTTGGACAATTTCAGATATTTTCTGGCTGAAATTGAGGAGCTAGAGCAAAAGTCTGATTCAGAGACAAAGAAAGCACTGCAGATGCTGTCCGGATCTGACCTACTTGCATTCGGAAGAGCTTTTCTAGAGTTACAGATGTCCAAATGGAGCTCTCTCAATAACTATGGAAAGCTGACTTCTAGAGCTTTCCAGTAATATATAATAGTCTATACTATGCTTCAGATTAGAAGGCCCAAAACCAGCGTCCAACGCCAGCCACCTGCCCCCTTCCAGGCGTCCAGCGCCCAAAGAGCAGAGACCAATGTACAAACGCCCAAAGAGGATCCCTAGCTGGCGTTCCACGCCAAAACACTTTATAGCACGTGGATCTCATCAAAGCTCAGCCCAAACACTCACCAAGTGGGCCCCAGAAGTGGATTTTAGCACTAAATAGACTTTTTACCTTTACTAGTCATCTGTTTAGTATTTAAAGTGTATTTTACATGATTTGGGGGGGGGGGGGAACAGAAGACCTTTTATACTATTTTTGAGTTTTACATTGTGTTTTACTTCAGTATGAGTTTCTAAACCTCCTAGGTTGAGGGGAGGAGCCCTGCTAAGTCCTATGACTTAATAAAAGTATTACTATTTCTTCTCCGATCTGTGTTTGATCTGTTTCTAAGATGTATAATCCGATCTTCATCATGGTGAATAGGATGATCTAACCAATTAGATCTGTTCATCACATTAAGATGAATGTGCTTGACAAACACCCACATCTACTTGGGTTCGTGTGAATACGTGACTGGAAAGCACAAGCCAACAGCTATGTTTATGCATCTCTCAAACGGTTAATCCACGACTTCGTTGGGGACTTCTCGAGACACCAGTTCAGCCGAATTCCGGGGAGATTATGGTCTCCGTGGTATAGGCTAGAATCCAAAGAAGCAGCGTTCTCTGATCCAGAAGATTCAACCTTGTCTGTGGCACTTTGAGTAGGATCGCCAAGAGAATGACTTGCTAAGCACTTCACCCTTCGTCAGATTGGATGACCATGGCCAATGGCGTTCAATCTGTAATAGAGGAGATCAATGACCACGACCCATGGCGTTGATCACATACAGCCTGCCATAGAAGAAGATCATTCGCAAGCAGAGAAGATAGTACTACCAGAGTTAATTCAGAAAGACAAAGCAACTCCAACTCTCAACCTTATTCCTATCCTTATTCCTACTTAACATCCAAATATTTGATATAACAAGTACTTATACAAAGTTCCATCCAATGACCTTCTGATTCTGCCTGACTAAGACCTGCAAGATAACCATAACTTGCTTCAAGCCACAATTCTCGTGGGATCGACCCTGACTCGCTTAGGTATTACTTGGACAACCCAGTGCACTTGCTGGTACTGCTGTACGAGAGTGTGGGGTTTGCAAACATGCACCATGTTTTTGGCGCTGTTGCTGGGGATTGTTGAGTTTGGACAAACTGATAGATTGTCTTACTCCCTTGATCAGGTAATTTATTTTATTTTATTTTAATTGAGTCTTCTATTTTTGTTTTCTTCTTTTCTAATTTTCGAAAATCATTAAAAACCTTTTCAAAAATATTTTTTTCTTTTCTTAGTTCAATTTATGTTCTTGTTGAGTCTTTGATTTTTGCAAGAGGATAACTTTGATTTGAGTCTTTTATTTTTATTTTCTTCTTCAATTTTTCGAAAAATTCAAAAATCTTTTCAAAATATTTTTTTGTTCTTTGTTTAAGTCTTATGTTCTTGTTCTTGTTGAATTTTTTGTGCTCTTGGAGTCTTTCTTTCAAAAAAATTTTCAAAAATAGTTTCTTTGTTTAAAATTTGTGTCAAGTCTTTAAGTTTGGTGTCTTTTTGTTATTTTTTTTGTTTTTCAAAAATTTTGGTTTAGTTTTCTAAAAATTTTAAGTTTGGTGTTCTTTTTATGTTCTTGAATTCTTTAAGTCTTTAAATTTTGTTCATTGTGTTCTTGTGAGTCTTCAAAGTGTTCTTGAGTCTTGTATGTGTTTTGATCTTAAAATTTTTAAGTTTGGTGTCCCCTTGTGTTTCTCTCCAAAATTTTCGAAAATTAGGGGAGCTAGATCTAAAAATTTTAAGTTTTGTGTTTTTCTCTTTCATCATAAAATTCAAAAATAAAAAAATTATCTTTTCTATCTTATCTTTCACTTAATTTTCAAAATTTTTTGATTAAAATTTCAGATTTTGATTTTAAAATTTTATCTTATCATATCTTAGTTGTCAAGTTTTCAAAAATCAAATCTTTTCAAAAATAAAAATCATATCTTTTTCAAAAAAATCTTATCTTTTTCAAAATCATATCATATCTTTTTTCAAAATTTAAAAATCTTATCTTATCTTTTTCAAATTTTAAAATTTAAGAATTCAAATTTCAATTTTCAAAATTAATTCTTTTTCAAAATTAAATTTCTTATCTTATCTTTTTCTAATTTCAATTTTTAATTTTAAATCTTTTCTTATCTTATCTTCTATTTTATTTTAAATTTAAAATCTTCTCTTAATTAATATCTTATCTTTGCTTTCATCTTTTTCAAAACCACATAACTAACTCTCTCTTCTTAATTTTTGAAAACTACTTCTATTTTTCTCTCTCTTCTTTTTTTCAAAACCTCCTAACTAACTCCTTCTATTCTTAATTTTTGAAAATAATATCTTCTTCTCTCTCTCTTCTTTTTCAAAACTACCTAACTAACTCTCATCTCTCTTATTTTTCAAAAACTTCTTTCTCTTCTCTCTCCTCTATTTTTGAAAATTTAACATTTAAATTTTAAAATATTTTTAAATTATTAACCATAATTTTTGAAAATTAATTAATTAATAAAATAAAAATAAAAATATTTTAATTCTTATTTACTTTTTCTATTTATACCTCTCTTCTTCTCACATCTCTATTATTCGACTTCTCACCTTCTTTCATCTTCCATCTTCACTTTTTCTATCTTCTTTTATTTACTCTTATCTCCTATTTCCAAGGTATTTTTTTCTTCTACTTCTTTTCTATCTTCTTCTTCTTTCTTTACTTCTGACTTTAAGGAGGAGCTTCTTGCCAATTGGCACAAACAACTTTCTTCTTTTTCTTTCTTTTCTTTTCTTCTTGTTTATGACCAGGAATAGGAATAAAGAACCCCTCTTGACTCCTGATCTTAAACCTAAGAAGACTCTAAGGAGGCATTTACAACAAGCTAAAGCACAACATTCCGGAAGAGACCTCTCAGAAAGTTTTGAAAAAGAACTGGAGAACATGGCCGAACCACAAGAGGAGCCCAGAAAGGTCCTTGGTGACTTCACCATGCCTACCTCTGATTTTTATGGCAGAAGCATTGCTGTACCTGCCATTGGAGCTAACAATTTTGAGCTTAAGCCTCAGTTAGTCTCTCTTCTGTAGCAAAACTGCGAATTCCATGGACTTCCAATGGAAGATCCACATCAGTTCTTAGCAGAATTCTTGCAGATCTGTGATACTGTAAAGACTAATGGAGTTAATCCTGAAGTCTACAAGCTTATGCTTTTCCCTTTGCTTTAAGAGACAGAGCTAGGTTTTTGTTGGATGTCCAACCAAGAGAGAGTCTTGACTCATGGAAAAAGCTTGTTAATGCTTTTCTGGCTAAGTTCTTTCCTCCTCAAAGGATGAGAAAGATTAAAGTGGATATTCAAACCTTCAGACAAAGAGAAGGTGAATCCCTCTATGAAGCCTGGGAAAGATACAAGTAACTGAACAGGAGATGTCCTCCTGACATGCTCTCAGAATGGTCCCTCATAAGCGTGTTTTATGATGACCTGTCTGAGATATCCAAGATTTCATTGGATAGTTCTGCAGGTGGATCCCTTCACTTGAAGAGAACACCTGCAGAAGCAAGAGAACTCATTGAAATGGTTGCAAATAACCAGTTCATGTACACTTTTGAAAGAAACCCTGTAAACTATGGAATCTCTCAGAAGAAAGGAGTTCATGAAGTTGAGACTCTAAATGTCATTCTGGCTCAGAATAAAATCTTGACCCAACAGGTCAACATGATCTCTCAACATCTGACTGGGATACAAACTGCAGCTGGCAGTAATCAGGAAGCTTCTCTTAAAGAAGAAGCTTATGATCCTGATCAACCCACCATGGAGGAGGTGAATTACATAGGAGAGTCCTATGGAAACACTTACAACCCTTCATGGAGGAATTATCCTAATCTCTCATGGAAGGATCAACAGAAACTTCAGCAAGGTTTCAATAACAACCAAGGTGGTAGGAACCAGAATAGGTTCAATAATAGACCACCATTCCCATCTTCTCAAGAGAATATGGAGACCTCTAAGCAGAGCCTTTCTGACTTAGCCATTCTGGTCTCCAGCCTCACTAAGACCACCCAAAGTTTCATTAATGAAACAAGGTCCTCCATTAGAAACTTGGAGGTACAGATTGGTAAACTGAGCAAGAGGATCTCTGAGACTCCTTCAGACACTCTTCCCAGTAATACTGAGGTTAATCCTAGAGAAGAGTGCAAGGCCATAACCATGGAGGTTGAGGCCGAAACAAAGAAGATTGGGAAGGCGTTAAACGCTAGTGAAGAAGCCTTCACTGGGCGTTCAACGCCCGCAATGGCAACAAGCCTGGCGTTAAACGCTAGGGAGCTCTGGCTGGGTGTTCAACGCCCAAACAGGAAGGCTTTCTGGTGTTGAACGCCAGTGAGGAACCCCTCACTGGGCGTTCAACTCCCACCCAGGCAGCCATTCTGGCGCTGAACGCCAGTGAGGAACCCCTCATTGGGTGTTCAACGCCCAGAATGCTAGAGAGACTGGTGTTTAACGCCAGTCAGGGAGGACAACAAGGGCGTTCAATGCCCAATAAGCTGACAAAGCTAGCGTTGAATGCCAGTCAGAGCACACCCTCTGAGTGCCTCAATTCCACTCAAGAACCCTCTAGCCCAGCGCCAAAGGAAAACATAAAGACTATTGAGGTTCCTTTGAATATACTTCTTCAGTGCATGAGTTCTTATGACTACTTATCCTCAAGTGAGGGTGAAGACACTAGCAAAGAGCAAGTTGCTCGTTTCCTAGGAGCTCTAATGAAGCTGAATGCCAAAATATTTGGTACAAAGCCTTTGGAAGAAGAACCTTCATTGCTTACCAAAGAACTCCATGCTTTGGTTCAGCAAGAGCTACCTCAGAAGCTTTCAGACTCTGGACGCTTTCTGATTCTTTGCACCATAGGCACTATGACCTTTGATAAGGCTCTGTGTGACCTAGGGTCAAGCATTAACCTCAATGCACTCTCTGTAATGGAGAAGCTGGGAATCCTTGAGGTACAAGTTGCACAAGATGGCAGACAAGACCATGAAGAAGCCATATGGCTTAGTAGAGGATGTCTTGGTTAAGGTTGAAAACCACTACGTCCCTGCAAACTTCATTGTCTTGGACATTGGAGAGGATGAGGATGACTGTGTCATCCTTGGAAGACCCTTCTTAGCTACTGCAAAAGCCTTGATTAATGTAGCTAAGGGAGAAATAATTTTCCAATTAGGAGAGGACTACATCTTATTCACGATGTCCAATCCTATTTTTCCCTCTGATAAGAAAGAGATAACTGTGCAACACCTAGTGTGCCAACCTTCTCTTTCTATGCAGAGCTTTACAGAGCCCACAGACATCAATTCTAAGTTTGGTGTTGGGCAGCCCTCAACAAGCTCTAAGCACAAAGGTACTAAAAAGAAAGTACCTAAAGGCTGAAAGGACAAGAAAGTCCCAACTGAAGGCCTCTCACCTGGCATAAGAGTTGTCTTCACTAAGAATCCAATCCTACCACATACAGTGAGTCGTGTCCTATCTCTAGAGCATGTAGAGCTCATTCATGAGAGGACAGAAAGAAAATTCCCTGTCAGGGGTAAAAATCTGAGCTCTTACTCACCTCTTTAAGGAGCTGAAGGCCTCTCACCTGGCATAAGAGTTGTCTTCACTAAGAATCCAATCCTACCACATACAGTGAGTCGTGTCCTATCTCTAGAGCATGTAGAGCTCATTCATGAGAGGACAGAAAGAAAATTCCCTGTCAGGGGTAAAAATCTGAGCTCTTACTCACCTCTTTAAGGAGCTGAAGGTCAAGCTAGTGACTTTAAAAGAGCACTTGTTGGGAGCCAACCCAACTTTACTCAACTGCATTCATTTTTAATTTTTATTTCAGTTGTTAAAGTCAATGATCATGTGCATCAGCCAAGAGACAGAATTCACAGCAGTGAAAATAGAGCACTCTAGATTGAGTGTCAAAGTTGAACGCCAGTGAAGAAGCCCTCACTGGGTGTTCAACGCCTTAAGAGGGGAGCATTGCTAGCGTTGAACGCCAGCCAGGGAGCAGTCCCTGGGCATTCAAATGCCAGTGAAAGAGAGTAGGGAATCTGGAATTCCCTAGCAGAACCTGTAGGTCCCACAGCATCTTTCACCTACCCTACCTACCCCACCTACTTTCACACTTCCCCATACACACTTCCCCCATGAACCCTAGCTCAATCAAATCCATTCCTAATTAATGTAAATTATATTTCCTAAAACTAAATAATATCTTTTTCTATTTTAAAAATAAAATAAAATTTTAATAAAAAATTTACAAAGCAATCCATGCAGCCTTCATAGAGCGAATGGGGACCACTAGTTGCACTAAGGGTGGCGCCAAACTTGGAGGATCCAAGTTTGGCTTCATTGATGCCGTATGCAATCCTTGGAGTTTCTTTGGTTAGCACCAAACTTGAGGTATCTCAAGTTTATCTTCAAGTCACCCGTGATGCACTCTTCAATTCTCCTTGCTGGTGCAAAACTTGAGATATCTCAAGTTTGGCTTCAAGTGAACCGCATGCAATCCTTCAAAGTTTTCCTTGCTGGCGCAAAAATTGAGGTATCTCAAGTTTGGCTTCAGCAAGCCAGTATGCTTTCCTTAGAGAATGAGTGTGTGGCGCCAAACTTGGGATATCTCAAGTTTGGCTTCACTGAGGCCGAAAGCAATGGGGCTTGTGTAGTGCTCCTGGCACCAAACTTGGAGAATCCCAAGTTTGGCGCCGTTGAGGCCGAGTGTGCTGGGGAAGAAGTGTGCATTATTATAAATCGTTGGAAAGCTCTAGATGTTAGCTTTCTAATGCCACTGGAATCACGTCAATTGGACCTCTGTATCTCAAGTTATTCTTATTGGAGTGCAGGGAGGTCAGAGTTGATAGCATCATTCACTTTCTTCTCTTTTTCTACAGAAACTCCATCAAATCTATCTAAATGCTATCTGAAATAAACAGAATTGTACACAACTCAAAGTAGCATTCATAGTGGCTAGAAGATGATTAATTATTGATTAAACTCAATAATTTGAATGCAAATTCACTAGGAAAAGATAGGAAAGATGCTCACGCATCAGTCAGCAAGTTGGAGGCAAATACGGGTAGGCTTGATATCTTGAATCTAAAGTTTCTTCATAAGTGAAAATGGAATTAGGTTAATGCTTGCTCCAAGATAACATAAGGCCTTCTTTATGCAGGTGTTTCCAATAGTGCAAGGGATCACAAAGCTTCCAAGGTCTTGCAGTTTCTCTAGGAGATTCCTCTTAATGACTGCACTGCATTCCTTGGTGAGTATAACTATTTCTGCCTCCTTCCAGTCCCTTTTGTTACTCAATATGTCCTTCATGAATTTAGCATAGGAGGGCATTTATTCAAGAGCCTCTGCAAAGGGGATTTTGATCTCAAGTTTCTTGAAAACTTCCAGGAATTTGGCAAATTGCTTATCTTTTTCTGCTTTATAGAGTTTCTGAGGATATGACAGCTTAGCCTTGTATTTTGGGGCTTTTGGCAGTGTAGGATAAGTATCCAGGGTGACTGGAAAGGGATTATTAGGGTGTCTGGGGGGAACGTCCTTTAGGTTGACTTCCATTGCTCCTCCCCCTTCTGGGCGTTGAACGCCCATCCTGCTCCCTTTTGGGCACTTAGCGCCCTTGGTAGTGCTCTGGGTTGCTGCATTTTCACCCTCTGGTATCTCCTCTTCATCCTGTGGTTTATTGTTCTGAGATTGGGCATCCAAGATCTTATCACTCCTCAATTGAATAGCTTGACATTCTTTCCTTATCTGTTCAGATATCTGCTGTCTGGCCTGGCTCAATTGTGCTTCCATATTCTTGAGGGAAGCTCAGGTTTCCTGCAATGCTTCTGTAAGCATGCACACTAGGTTAGATGCAGTGTTAGGTTGTGGGGGTTGAGAAGAAGTGTGGTTGACTGAACTTTGTAGGCTTAACACTTGTTGTGTGAGAAAGTTTAGCTGCTGAGCTAAAGATTCATTCTGGCCAAGAATTGCATGTTCAGTGGATGCTTCCTTGACTTTCCTTTTCATTGAGGCCTCACTGGGTGAGTATAAATATTGATTGTTAGCGACCATCTCAATGAGTTCATCAGCTTCTTCAGGTGTTTTCTTCATGTGTATTGAACCACCTGCAGAATGATCCAAAGACATCTTGGCTATGTCTGAGATCCCGTCATAGAAGATATCTAGCTTAACCCAATTTGTGAACATCTCAATGGGGCATTTCCTGAGCATCGACTTATACCTCTCCTAGGCATTGTAGAGGGACTCGCTCTCTTCTTGCCTAAAGGTCTGAATATCCCTTCGTAGTTTAGTCAACCTCCTTGGGGAAAAATACTTATTCAGAAACTTGTTGACTAACTTACTCCAGGTGTTCAAGCTCTCCTTGGGTTGGACATCCAACTAGTCCTTTGCTTGATCACTCACAGCAAATGGAAAGAGAAGTAGCCTATAGATGTCAAGATCTACTCCATTGGTCCTTACCGTGTCACAGATTTGCAGGAAGTCAGAGATGAATGATAAATCTCAATTTTGTGGTTTATCTTGTGCTTAATTTAGGAGATTTTATCAACTTTTCTAACATTTATTCAATAAAATAGCATGGTTTTGTAATTCTCTTTTAATTTGTGCTTAAGTGTAAAAACATGCTTTTTAGGCCTTAAAATAGCTAAATTTAATTCACTTTAATTTCATTCGATGCCTTGATATGTTTTTTAAGTGATTTTAGTTTTAGAAGGTAAAGATTGGATTGAAGGAATGAAAGAAAAGTATGCAAAGTGGGAGAACTCATGAAGAAATGAAGGAATTGCTAAGTTGTCAATCCTGACCTCTTCGTACTAAATCGATCATAACTTGAGCTATAGAGGTCCAAATGAGGCGGTTTTAGTTGCGTTGGAAAAATAACATTCGGGGCTTCAAAATGATATGCATTTTGCCATAGTTGCCTTGCAGTTAGTCAACGCGCACGAGTCGCCCATGCGTGCGCGTCGCAGGATCAGCGTGGGCCATTTTTAGCAACTCGTGGCCAGCAATTTCTAGCTCATTTTGCGCACAATCCAACTCATTTTTTATGCTATTGAACCCATAGATTAAAGGGGAATAAACTAAGGAGTCATAGGATAGTTTTCATCATGTTGTAGGTAGACTTCTAGAGAGAGAAGCTCTCCCTTCTCTCTAGAATTTAGGGTAGTTTAAGTTTAATTTTCTTAGATCCAACTTTCAATTCTTATTTTGATTTAGTTTTTCCTTTTATTTTCTTATTGTTATATCTTTACTCTTCTAGTTTTACTTGTTCATTTCCTTTATTTTGCTCTTATGTTTATGAACCTTGTGGATCTAATTTCCTTTTAATGCAATTTTATGTTTCCATGTCTTTTTATGTTTATCTTAGTTGCTATTATTGATTTCTTGCTTTGATTAGTTATGGCTCCCTTTTAATTCTTGCAATTGATGATGTTTACTTTTACTGCACACTAGGTATTTGATAGAATGTTTTCACTAGTTTTTGGGTAGTTCTCTTGACTTTTGGCCTAGGCTAAGGAGATTGAGTGACCTTGAGTCATTGGGTCTCATTGAATTGGTGATTTGAGAACCCTATGTGGTCAATTTGATAACCATTGACTCTAGCCTACTACTAAGTCAATTAGTAGCAAGGTTAGGACTTATGGATTGATGTTGATCAAGCTTATTTGACGTAATTAATGCTTAGAGGTAGACATTATACTTACTTCAAGTATAGGAGTAGACTTAATGGGTTGGTCCCTCATAATTATTAATGTATGATTCGTAGACAAGGATGGTGATCTCAATTACCTATGTCTAGCCAAGAGTTTGTTCCTTTATTTTATTAGTTCTTGTCATTTAATTTCTTGTTATTATATTTTCTTGTCAATTGAAAATCAAACCCCATTGTTCTTCATAGCCAATAATTGATCACTTCATTGCAATTCCTTGTGAGACGACCCGAAGTTTAAATACTTCGGTTAATTTTCATTAGGGTTTGTACTTATGATAACCAAAAACATCTTTTAAATTTGATGTGAGAATTATTTGTTGGTTTGAAACTATGCTTACAATGAATATATGGTTCATATGGTTCACAAGGTGGTTAAAACACCTCCATATGACCCTAATCCTTACCCACCATACCAACCACCTTGTGACCATATAAGCCATATGTAGAACCACCCCAAGTGGGTAAAATTGAAAGTGAACCATATGAACCATATGAACCATCCTACACAATATTCAAGTGGGTAAAATTCTTATCCCTAGGCTTTACTTTCTCACTTGAATATGGTTTGATAAAAAATGATGATCAACTTAGAGCTCTTTGTGGAGCTAAGAGTAGGAGAGAATTGTGTAGTGGTTGGAAAAACAATGTTAGGCTCATTAAGGTTGAACCCTCAAGGCATAGATACTATGGTTGGAGGAATGTTAAATTGTATGGGTCTAGGATGAGAATTTGGTGCCTTAAGGAGAATTCTATGTACCCACCACCCGGATGGAATAATGATGACCAATTAAAAGATAGGTGTGAAAATAAGATTTGGGATCCCGGATCGCAACATGAAGACCAATTTTGGGAGTTCATATCTTGGGAAGAACTTCACCCAAGCTTGGTGAAGACAGTTGGAAATTCTGACAACCGTTTGAGGAGCAAGCATCCTTGGAGGTTCAAGGATGAATACAAGCATAAACCACCTTGACAAGGAGCTTCCCAAATGTCCAACTTAAGGACTTAAACTAAAAGTGCTAGGTGAGAGACACCCCACCATGGTAAACTCTTTCCATTCTCTTGTATATATAATCAATGAATGCATTGAGTTGTCATTGTTAGGTAGTTTTCTTCTTTGCATACTCTTGTTATAGTATTTTGGTTGTTAGTTTGTTTGATTAGATTTATGCCTTAAGTTGTAGAGTAATTGTTGTTGAGTAGTGTTTTACTTGAAGTGTAAGTTTTGTTTGTTTTGTATTTGAAAATTTTTCAAAAACCAAAAGATTTGTTGTTAAATTTGAATTTTGGGTGATTTAGAATGTTTATAAGTTAGGAGAGTGTCAAATTCTGTTTTAGGCTTCTTTAAAAAAAAAAAGGTCACCCCACGGTTAAGCGTGGGTGACGCTTATGCGTCGATTGCACTTTCGTAACTCCTGGTACAAAAACCAGAGAGTTGTGTGGAATTTGTGCGTGAACTGTGCGGGGAGCACAACTGCTAGCCACGCGTAAGCGTGGGCGACGCTTAAGCGTTGCTTGTCCTTCCTGCAAGCCACGCTTAAGCATGGGCGACGCTTATGCGTCGCCTCGCGCCCCTTTTTCTTCTCCTTGCTTCTTCTTTCTTCTTCCTTTTTCTTTTCTTATTCTTTCTTCTCTCTTCTTCCTTTCTTACTTTCTTCTTTTCCATGTCAAAAGAAATTAATTAAATAAAAATAAATAAATAAATAAAAATTTCTCATTTTCTTTTGTTTATTACATTTGCATACTTTTATTCATTGTATTTTAATTTTGTCTTTATAGCTTGTTCTTATTTTCTTTTCTAAATTTCTTATTTTAATAATGGTGTTGGATCCTCCTACTCAACTGTTGAGAATTTCTTACTTTATTTTGATGCTTCATGACTTGTTTAGCATTAATTGTAATATTTGTTCCACACATAAGATTAGTACTTTAGTCCTTCCTAACTCATTATTCTTTGTTTTTGTACCTCATTATCATTGAGTTAGGATGGGACCAAATACTCTCATGCTTATCACTAATCTTGTTTGTGTCCATTCTTGCTTGAACTTGATGCTCTTCATGTCATTTACTCATGCTCTGATTTTACTATTGCATCAAGTATTAGTTGATATGCCCTTTGCCTATACTGCTCTCTCACTTACGTGCATAGCTAACATGTAGTGTGAACCCTACTCTTATATGGCATCATCCCCCGCCTATGTTCTATTGCTTTGATATCTTTGTTGTAGGATTAACTTTCTTTCTTTTTCTTTCCTTTTAGGTTGGCCACCAAAAGAGGAAAAGGAAAAGCTTCTAAATGGGGCAACAAACAAGTTCTCCCGCACAATCCTTTGAGGAAGCTCATCAGTTGTAGCAACCCATCCACCTTGCTCTTCTTTGCATGTACCGAGGATGGTGCAATCTTCAAGTGTGGGGAGGTCGTCCGACCGATCTCCATGGGTAACAATTTTTTTTTTCAACACCAATGTTAGCTAGTTGTTGCATTGCATGATAGGGTGCATGTTAATTAGAATTTGTACATATTTCACCACTTCTTTTTATGTTAGGACTACTTGGTTAGGGTGATGATTTCTTTTCCAAGAAACTGTTTTTAGGGCACCCTACTAATTTGAAAAAAAAATTTGTTGAACTTGCTTGAAGAATTTATTTTGGAACATGGTTTTTGAGCTAAGAACACAAGCATGTGAGTTTTGAGCCCAATTGCGTGGTTACATCATATAACTACTTATTTTCATTCTTGTGTGTATTATTCTCTCTCTATGATTGTAATCTTTGATTTGTTTGATTCTTTATGTCCATTATTCCATGTATGAATGCATTTATATGATTGAGGCCATAATTTTATTTGGCTCACTTACCCAAATAAACCATTGTTAGCCAATTTTGAGCCTATTTAATCCCTTTTGTTCTTAATTTCAGCACATCACTACCCCTAAGTGAAAAATAATAAATGTCCTTAATTTGGATCTTTGATTAGCTTAGGCTAGTGAGGGTGTGTATCATTTGGGTATGGAAAACTTGGGACATTGGTTGAGGTAAAAGTGTATTTTGTATTTTTGTTGAAAATCATGGGATTAGATACATGCTCATGCATTAAATATGTTAAACCATATGCATTGATGTTCTTGTATATATTTTAGTTTGAAAAAAATGAGAAAGACATAATAAAGAAAAATATATATTAAAAAGAAAAAAAATAGAAAAAGAAAGAAAAAGAAAAGCAATAAAAAGGGGACAAAAATGCCCCAAAGTAAAGTAATAATAACAATGCATATGGAATGTGAATTAAAGAGAATGCATGAGTATGTGAAAAAGTGGGAATCATGGGTAGCTAGGTATTGTATTAGAATTGTATAGGTTGTTATATGTGTTAGGTGAGAGCTTAGGTTAATCAAAGATTCAAATTTCAAGCTCACTTAGCCATATGCATCCTTACCTTTACCCTAACCCCATTACAACCTATGAATAAGTCCTCATGATGAATGTATGCATGCATTAAATAATTATTGATTGTTAGAAGAAAAACAAATCATGAAAAGCATGATAAGAAGAGAATTGAGTGAATCGACCCTATACACCTGAGCGACTAGAGCGGATACACTTCCGGTGAGGGTTCGATGCTTAATTCCTTGTTTCTGGCTTTCATGAGCTTTCTTCTTGCAAGTCTACTTGAACTTCATTTTGGATATTTGAATTGGTGGGATTCATGAGTTATCATACTACTTAGCCCTACTTGTTCATATATATTCTTGGAGATTGATTTACTTTTGACCAAGTAGGTAGAAGCATTTCGCATTTAGTTGCATGCATGTAGATAGGTTTATATAGTTTATTTGCATTGAATAAATGTTCATACCCTTTTCTTGTCTTTCTTGGTTTAGCATGAGGACATGCTTAGTTTAAGTGTGGGGAGGTTTGATAAACCCTAATTTTGTGGTTTATCTTATGCTTAATTTAGGGAATTTTATCAAGTTTTCTCACATTTATTCAATAAAATAGCATGGTTTTGTAATTCTTCCTTAATTTGTGCTTAAGTGTAAAAACATACTTTTTAGGCCTTAAAATAGCTAAATTTAATTCACTTTTATTCCATTCGATGCCTTGATATGTTTTTTAAGTGATTTCAGATTTAGAAGGCAAAGATTGGATTGAAAGAATTAAAGAAAAGCATGCAAAGTGGGAGAACTCATGAAGAAATGAAGGAATTGCTAAGTTGTCAATCCTGACCTCTTCGTACTAAATCAATCATAACTTGAGCTACAGAGGTCCAAATGAGGCGGTTTCAGTTGTGTTGGAAAGCTAACATCCAGGGCTTCAAAATGATATGCATTTTTCCATAGTTACCTTGCAGTTAGGCGACGCGCATGCCTCGCCCATGCGTGCGCATCGCAGGATCAGCGTGGGCCATTTTCAGCAACTCGTGGCCAGCGATTTCTAGCTCATTTTGGGCCCAATCCTACTCATTTCCAATGCTATTGAACCCAAGGATTGAAGGAGAATGAACCAAGGAGTCATATGGTAGTTTTTATCATGTTGTAGGTAGAATTCTAGAGAGAGAAGTTCTCCCTTCTCTCTAGAATTTAGGGTAGTTTAGGTTTAATTTTCTTAGATCCAACTTTCAATTCTTGTTTTGATTTATTTTTCCCTTTTAGTTTCTTGTTGTTATATCTTTACTCTTCTAGTTTTACTTGTTCATTTCCTTTATTTTGCTCTTATGTTTATGAACTTTGTGGATCTAATTTCCTTTTAATGCAATTTTATGTTTCCATGTCTTTTTATGTTTATCTTAGTTGCTATTATTGATTTCTTGCTTTGATTAGTTATGGCTCCCTTTTAATTCTTGCAATTGATGATGTTTACTTTTATTGCACACTAGGTGTTTGATAGAATGTTTTCACTAGTTTTTGGGTAGTTTTCTTGACTCTTGGCCTAGGCTAAGGAGATTGAGTGACCTTGAGTAATTGGGTCTCATTGAATTGGAGATTTGAGAACCCTATGTGGTCAATTTGATAACTATTGACTCTAGCCTACTACTAAGTCAATTAGTAGCTAGGTTAGGACTTATGGATTGATGTTGATCAAGCCTATTTGACGTAATTAATGCTTTGAGGTAGACATTATACTTACTTCAAGCATAGGAGTAGACTTAATGGGTTGGTCCCTCATAATTATCAATGTATGATTTGTAGACAAGGATGGTGATCTCAATTACCTATGTCTAGCTAAGAGTTCGTTCCTTTATTTTATTAGTTCTTGTCATTTACTTTCTTGTTATTATATTTTCTTGTCAATTGAAAATCAAACCCCATTGTTCTTTATAGCCAATAATTGATCACTTCATTGCAATTCCTTGTGAGACGACCCAAGGTTTAAATACTTCGGTTAATTTTTATTGGGGTTTGAACTTTTGACAACTAAAAACATCTTTTAAATTTGATGTGAGAATTATTTGTTGGTTTGGAACTATGCTTACAACGAAGAATTTCCTTTTCTATAAGAGAAAATTCTAGACCGACAATAATTCTTACTATCAATGAATTTATTGGGGTCTTCCTGAGGGTGTCTATGAAACTGACAATCTTCCTTCACTAAAGTGATCAGCTGTGGGTTAAGCTCAAAATTGTCTGCTCTAATAAGAAGCACACAAATGCTCCTTCCATAGAAGTCAGGAGTGGGAGTTGTATAAGATCCCAAAGTTCTTTTGTGTTGTGCACTCTCATTCGGATCCATAGTGAGCTTTTGCCTTCTCTTGCACACACAAACAAGAGACAAAGGAGAGTGGGAATCTCTATGTCAAATTTTAGAGAGCTCCCAGTGATGTACCCTAAAAGAAAAAAAAATAGGGTAAAGTAATCAATTAACTAAAAAAATTCAAAAATAAAGATGGAAGATTTAACCTAAAAATTTTTGAAAATTAAAAAGAAATATGTTTAAAACTTTTCGAACTTTAAAATGAAAGAAAATTACTAACGGGACATCAAACTTAAAATTAGAAAATAAGAGAAAATAAAGAAGGAAAATTCAAAAATAGAGAAATATAAGTAAAATTAAAGATCGAAACTTAAAAAGAAAAAGTAACTAATCAAAACTAATAAAAATACCTAATCTAAGCAACAAGACAACTGGTAGTTGTCAATCACGAACAATCCCCGACAATGGTGCCAAAAACTTGGTGCGCGAAATTAGAACTCGCACAACTTTACCGGCAAGTGTATTGGGTCATCCAAGTAATACCTCAGGTGAGTGAGGGTTGATCCCACGAGGATTGTTGGATTGAGCAAGCAATAGTTGTAACGATCCAATTTCTGGTACATCATGATCATACTAGAGACTGATCGCTACCAACTTATATTCCTAATTATTATCTATTATTTATTATATGAGCCTGATTCGTTGTTAAAAGTTTAGTTATTTTGCGATGTACTTTTTTTGTGAAAACGTTTGGATTAATAAACAGAATCATTCAGAATCAATTCACAAATGATAACAGATAAAATAGTTACAAACAACCACACATAAATACATCACAAGCAGTTGATAATATTCGGTGATTCAGCCTTTATTGGAGTATAGACTTTTAGTTAGAATACCCCTAGATATAACTAGATAATAACTATATACATATATACATACAACATCCCAGGCCCGGACCTATTCAAGAAGTCCCTAAGCTGGCGCCCAGGCTAGCCTAGACTCTATACTCACCTAGCCCCTCTAAACTACTAAAGCGAGGGAAAGTACGTTCTAAGTCTTCAAAACTCAAGTCAGGTGGAACGTCATCAAAAGGTGGAACATCTTCTACTACTCCTCTGTACGTTCATGCATCATCTTAGAGTATACCAATGGTACTTTATTGAGTGGCCGCATAATAGCAACATCGTACAGAGGACTTAGGTTAAAGTTAATAGATAAACGAGGCATAGATGTCAGCTGGTCCCACGATATATACATATAAACAGATAACGGAGTTCACTCTAGACTCAGAAGACTATCTAGAGCAGAATTCTCTTTGTGAAACGATCATCAATGAACTACGAAAGGGTACTTTTGCCTCCATCTGAACGGGGAAAGGAGAAAAGGGGTAAGAACTGGGGAGTTCTTAGTAGGACCGAGATTATTAGTTACGTTCATTAATTCGGTGTTGTTTAGCAGACAACTAATAGAATACAGCGAAGCAGTAAACAGAAGATGAAGATAAAATAGAGAAAATAGAGAAAACAGAAAATAGAACACGAACAGAAAAATACAAGAAAATAAAACACAGATATAGCATGCAAGCAGACAAACATAGAGAAATAGATCATATACAAAAAAAAGGAATGCAACAGAGAATGATGCATAGACAAGGATGATACATGTCTGGTCCTAGTGCAGGTAATGAGCTCATTTGTCGGTGACTAACCCACTCCCGACGTTACCCAGCAACCTCTGTCTGGATAAGGCTTTTCTGTTGGCAATACCAACTACAAGCAACCTTTGTCTTGCAGGGTATCCACTGCAAGCAACCTTTCTCTTGCAGGGTGGCACTTATTAGCCGATATATGCCCAACACACTCACTGTAAGCAACTTTTGTCTTACAGGAGCACAACACACTCACTGTAAGCAACTTCTGTCTTACATGAGAACAACACACTTACTGTAAGCACTCTTTGTCTTACAGGAGTACAACACACTCACTGTAAGTACCTTTTGTCTTACAAGAGCACATTGATCTCGATACCTCTGTAAGCAACTTCTGTCTTACAACATGGCATTATAGCTAGGTATCCCAGAAAAGCATTCTCAGTGGTCGCACCACCATCTATCTGACTACTTCAATGCAACAGATGAACACACAAATATCTCTGGAGTTGCCTTAATGGAACAAATGACCTTTCAACAGGCCCTCTACTTGTTCTATATTCTCTTTATTATATTACTCTTTTCACTTTATCTCTATACTCTGCTCTGATTACTCTTTTTTCTTTGTCTCTTTACTCTGCTTTGGTTTCTCTGTTTGACGTATGTATTTATACCTTATGTAAATTTCAATAGTTAGCATGTCCCAAGTATAGGATTATTAAGTCTATACTGAAACAGTTTAACTTTTCATATTATACCTAACCCTAGGCGCAACTCAAATACTAACTATGTTGCTCCTAGTTTGTTCACTAGTCACCATTTGTTTCTGTCATTAAAACCTTACAGACTTTTTCTTCGATTTTTATCTTTTCTTCAACATTTTATCTTTCCTTTGTCTTTGCCTCACTAATATGTTATTACCACTCCCTAAGTGTTTTATGAACGTAATTATGAGATTCTGAGCTTAAAGTTGTCTTTCTAAAGCTTTTACGAAAAACTACCTTTTCTGCATTATTTTATTATTTTTATTAATATATTATCGAAAATTACCCCTTTTTAAATTTTAACCTTTAAAATTCATTTTTTACCACCCGTAACTTTTAATATTTCTACTTTAACTATCCTAACTTTTAGAAATTACAAAATAACCCCCAAAACACCAAAAAATTACTTCCTTGCCCTTTTATAGATCAAAAGCCTGTTCTTCGTTGTTCTTCACCACACTCAAAGTGTTCTTCGTAAATTTTTCAGATTCTTTCTTTGTTTTCACCCGTTTTTCAATCTTTTCAATAACCGATTTTTACCAAAATTCATAATAAATTAGCAGCAACCAAAACCCCATATTTTCTACTTGATTTCAACACAAAATCAATCCCAATTTAAAGGTTAGGGTTCAAAATTCCAGCAGCCACAAGAATATGCATTCATAGCTTGAATATCATCGAATTTCATCAAATTTTCACCAAAATTTCAACAAGAATCACTCATATAAATAATCAATTTCAAGCATAACCAAACCATATCATAATCGCACAACTCAAACACAATTAATCAAGATTAATTTCATCAAATCCTACCTTGATTTGTGATGAGCGGATAATTTATACGCTTTTTGGCATTGTTTTTAGTATGTTTTTAGTAGAATCTAGTTACTTTTAGGGATGTTTTCATTAGTTTTTATGTTAAATTCACATTTCTGGACTTTACTATGAGTTTGTGTATTTTTCTGTGATTTCAGGTATTTTCTGGCTAAAATTGAGGGACTTGAGCAAAAATCAGATTCAGAGGTTGAAGAAGGACTGCTGATGCTGTTGGATTCTGACCCCCCTGCACTCAAAATGGATTTTGTGGAGCTACAGAACTCAAAATGGCGCGCTTCCAATTGCGTTGGAAAGTAGACATCCAGGGCTTTCCAGAAATATATAATAGTTCATACTTTGGCTGAGTTTAGATGACGCAAAAGGGCATTGAACGCCAGTTCTACGCTGCTGTCTGGAGTTAAACGCCAGAAACACGTCACGAACCAGAGTTGAACGCCAAAAACACGTTACAATTTGGCGTTCAACTCCAAAAGAAGCCTCTGCACGTGGAAAGCTAAAGCTCAGCCCAAGCACACACCAAGTGGGCCCCGGAAGTGGATTTATGTATCAATTACTTACTTCTGTAAACCCTAGTAACTAGTTTAGTATAAATAGGACTTTTTACTATTGTATTAGTCATCTTGGGACATCTGGTTCTTAGATCATGGGGGCTGGCCATTCGGCCATGCCTGAACCTTTTACTTATGTATTTTTAACGGTAGAGTTTCTACACTCCATAGATTAAGGTGTGGAGCTCTGCTGTTCCTCATGAATTAATACAAAGTACTACTGTTTTTCTATTCAATTCAACTGATTCTGCTTCTAAGATATTCATTTGCACTTCAATATGAATGTGATGAACGTGACAATCATCATCATTCTCCCACGAACGTGTGCCTGACAACCACTTCCGTTCCACCTTAGATTGGATGAGTATCTCTTGGATCTCTTAATCAGAATCTTTGTGGTATAAGCTAGATTGATGGCGGCATTCATGAGAATCCAAAAAGTCTAAACCTTGTCTGTGGTATTCTGAGTAGGATTCTGGGATTGAATGACTGTAACGAACTTTAAACTCGCGAGTGCTGGGCGTAGTGACAGACGCAAAAGGAGGATGAATCCTATTCCAGTATGATCGAGAACCTCAGATGATTAGTCGTGCTGTGACAGAGCATTTGGACCATTTTCACAAGAGGATAGGATGCAGCCATTGACCACGGTGATGCCTCCAGATGATTAGCCATGCAGTGACAGCGCATCGGACCATTTTCCAGAGAGGATGAAAAGTAGCCATTGACAATGGTGATGTCCTTACATAAAGCCAACCATAGAAAGGAGTAGGATTGATTGGATGAAGACAGCAGGAAAGCAGAAGTTCAGAGGAACGAACGCATCTCTATACGCTTATCTGAAATTCTCACCAATGATATACATAAGTATTTCTATCTTTATTTTCTATCTATCTATTATTTATATTCGAAAACTCCATAATCAATTATTATCCGCCTGACTGAGATCTACAAGATGACCATAGCTTGCTTCATACCAACAATCTCCGTGGGATCGACCCTTACTCATGTAAGGTTTATTACTTGGACGACCCAGTGCACTTGCTGGTTAGTTGTATCGAAGTTGTGAATGAAAAACGATTTATTAAGACGTGCGTACAGAGTTTTTGGCGTCGTTGCCTGAGATCACAATTTCGTGCACCAAGTTTTTGGCGGCGTTGCCGGGGATTGTTCGAGTTTAGACAACTGACGGTTCATCGTGTTGCTCAGATCAGGTAATTTTCTTTTTGTTTTATTTTCAAAAATTTTCAAAAAAAATTTTCAAAAATTTCTCCTTTGTTTTCAAAAAAAAAAATTTCTTTTCAAAAATTTTATTATGTTCTTCAGAATTTTTAAGAATGAATTCTAGTATTTCATGAAGCATGTTGAAGCCTGACTGGCTGTAAAGCCATGTCTAAATTCATTTAGACTGGGGCTTCCAACCCAACATTATCAAGAGCAAGCTAGTTGTTGCTAATCCACCTGCTGCTGTTCCTGATCCACTTGATTTACATGCTAAAGCTTGACTGGTTAGTAAGCCATGCCTAACCCTCATATTGGAGCTTTAGACTAAGAGTACCCGATTCCTGGAATTCATATTAAAAATTTTGGAATCCTTATTTTTCTTTTTCAAATAATTTTCGAAAAAAATCCAAAAAAAAAATTAGAAAATCATAAAAGTAAAAAATTATTTTGTGTTTCTTGTTTGAATCTTGAGTCAAATTGTAAGTTTGGTGTCAATTGCATATTCATTTTGCATTTTTTGAAAAAAATCATGCATTCATGGTGTTCTTCATGATCTTCAAGTTGTTCTTGGTAAATCTTCTTGTTTGATCTTGATGTTTTCTTGTTTTGTGTCTTTTCTTGTTTCTCATGTGCATTTTTGCATCCATAGAGTCTAAGCATCAAAGATTTCTAAGTTTGGTGTCTTACATGTTTTCTTTGCATTAAAAAAATTTTTCAAAAATATATTCTTGATGTTCATCATGATCTTCAAAGTGTTCTTGGTGTTCATCTTGACATTCATAGCATTCTTGCATGCATTCATTGTTCTGATCCATAACTTTCATGCATTGCATCATTTTTCATGTTTTTCTCTCTCATCATTAAAAATTCAAAAATTCAAAAAAATATCTTTCCCTTTTTCACTCATAAATTTCGAAAATTTGGATTAACTTTTTCAAAAAATTTTAAAATTTAGTTGTTTCTTATGAGTCAAATCAAATTTTCAATTTAAAAATCTTATCTTTTTCAAAATCTTTTTCAAAAATCATATCTTTTTCATTTTCTTATTTATTTTCGAAAATTTTAAAAATATTTTTCAAAAAAACCTTTTTCTTATCTTTATCTCCTAATTTTCGAAAATAACATCATCAATTAATGTTTTGATTCAAAAATTTCAAGTTTGTTACTTGCTTGTTAAGAAAGATTCAAATTTTAAGTTCTAGAATCATATTTTGTGATTTTAAAAATCAAATCTTTTTCAAAATTAATTTCAATCATATCTTTTCAAAAATATCTTTTTATCTTATCTTTTTCAAAATCATATCTTTTCCATCATATCTTTTTAAAAATCTTATCCTTTTCAAAAATTTGATTTTAAAATATCTTTTCTAACTTCTTATCTTCTTATCTTTTCAAAATTGATTTTCAAAATTGTTTCAACTAACTAACTAACTTTTTGTTTGTTTCTTATCTTTTTCAAAACTACCTAACTAACCCTCTCTCTCTAATTTTCGAAAATATCTCCCTCTTTTTCAAAAATTCTTTTTAATTAACTAATTGTTTCAAAATTCAATTTTAATTTATTTCTTCTTTTAATTTTCGAAAATCACTGACCATTTTTCAAAAATTATTTTTGAAAATCCTCTTTCTCTCTCATCTCATTCTATTTATTTATTTATTTACTAACATCTCTTCCTCACTCACCAAAAATCCAAACCCCCTCTCTCTCTCTGAGTTCAGATTTTTCTTTTCTTCTTTTCTTCTACTCTTCTTTTCTTCCACTCACCTAAGGGAACCTCTATACCTGGGCAAAAAGGATCCCTATTATTATTATTATTTTTCTGTTCCCTCTTTTTCATATGAGCAGGAGCAAGGACAAGAATATTCTTGTTGAAGCAGATCCAGAACCTGAAAGGACTCTGAAGAGGAAACTAAGAGAAGCTAAATTACAACAATCCAGCAAGCACCTTTTTAGAAATTTTCGAACAAGAAGAGGAGATGGCAGCCGAAAATAATAATAATGCAAGGAGGATGCTTGGTGACTTTACTGCACCTAATTCCAATTTACATGGAAGAAGCATCTCCATCCCTACCATTGGAGCAAACAATTTTGAGCTGAAACCTCAATTGGTTTCTTTGATGCAGCAGAACTGCAAGTTCCATGGACTTCCATCTGAAGATCCTTTTCAGTTCTTAACTAAATTCTTGCAGATCTGTGATACTGTTAAGACTAATGGAGTAGATTCTGAAGTCTACAGGCTCATACTTTTTCCTTTTGCTGTAAGAGACAGAGCTAGAGTGTGGTTGGACTCTCAACCCAAAGATAGCCTGAACTCTTAGGATAAGCTGGTCACGGCTTTCTTAGCCAAGTTCTTTCCTTCTCAAAAGCTTAGTAAGCTTAGAGTGGATGTTCAAACCTTCAAACAGAAGGAAGGTGAATCCCTCTATGAAGCTTGGGAGAGATACAAGCAACTGACCAAAAAGTGTCCTTCTGACATGCTTTCAGAATGGACCATCCTGGATATATTCTATGATGGTCTGTCTGAATTAGCTAAGATGTCATTGGATACTTCTATAGGTGGATCCATTCACATAAAGAAAATGCCTACAGAAGCTCAAGAACTCATTGACATGGTTGCTAATAACCAGTTCATGTACACTTCTGAGAGGAATCCTGTGAGTAATGGGACGCCTCAGAAGAAGGGAGTTCTTGAAATTGATACTCTGAATGCCATATTGGCTCAGAACAAAATATTGACTCAGCAAGTCAATATGATTTCTCAGAGTCTGAATGGAATGCAAGCTGCATCCAACTGTACTCAAGAGGCATCTTCTGAAGAAGAAGCTTATGATCCTGAGAACCCTGCAATAGCAGAGGTAAATTATATGGGTGAACCATATGGAAACACCTATAATCCCTCATGGAGAAATCACCCAAATCTCTCATGGAAGGATCATCAAAAGCCTCAACAAGGCTTTAATAATGGTGGAAGAAACAGGTTTAACAATAGCAAACCTTTTCCATCATCCACTCAGCAACAGACAGAGAACTCTGAACAAAATACCTCTAATTTAGCAAACTTAGTCTCTGATCTATCTAAGGCCACTGTGAATTTCATGAATGAAACAAGGTCCTCCATTAGAAATTTGGAAGCACAAGTGGCCCAGCTGAGTAAAAGGATCAATGAAATCCCTCCTAGTACTCTCCCAAGCAATACAGAAGAGAATCCAAAAGAAGAGTGCAAGGCCATTGAATTAATTACCATGGCCGAACCTGTAAGGGAGGTTAAGGACGTGAATCTCAGTGAGGAAGACCTCCTGGGACGTCCAGTGTTCAATAAGGAGTTTTCCTTTGAGGAACCAAAGGACTCTGAGGCTCATCTAGAGACCATAGAGATTCCTTGAACCTCCTTACGCCGTTCATGAGCTCTGATGAGTATTCTTCTTCTGAAGAGAATGAGGATGTTACTGAAGAGTAAGTTGCCAAGTTCCTTGGTGCAATCATGAAGCTGAATGCCAATTTATTTGGTAATGAGACTTGGGGAGATGAACCTCCCCTGTTCACCAATGAACTGAATGCATTGGATCAACTGATATTGCCTCAGAAGAAACAGGATCCTGGAAAGTTCCTGATACCTTGTACCATAGGCACCATGACCTTTGAGAAGGCTCTATGTGACCTGGGGCCAGGAATAAACCTCATGCCACTCTCTGTAATGGAGAAACTGGGAATCTTTGAGGTACAAGCTGCTAAAATCTCATTAGAGATGGCAGAGAATTCCAGAAAATAGGCTTATGGACAAGTAGAGGACATATTAGTAAAGGTTGAAGGCCTTTACATCCCTGCTGATTTCATAATCCTAGATACTGGGAAGGATGAGGATGAATCCATCATCCTTGGAAGACCCTTCCTAGCCACAGCAAGAGCTGTGATTGATGTTAACAGAGGTGAACTAGTCCTTCAATTGAATGAGGACTCCCTTGAGTTTAAAACTCAAGGACATCCCTCTGTAAACATGGAAAAGAGGCACAGTAAGCTTCTCTCAAAATAGAGTCAACTAGAGCCCCCACAGTCAAACTCTAAGTTTGGTGTTGGGAGGCCACAACCAAACTCTAAGTTTGGTGTTGAACTCCCATATCCAAACTCTAAGTTTGGTGTTGGAGAGTCTCAACAATGCTCTGAACATCTGTGAGGCTCCATGAGAGCCCACTGTCAAGCTATTGACATTAAAGAAGCGCTTGTTGGGAGGCAACCCAATTTTTATTTATCTAATTCTATTTTATTTTTATTGTTCTTTCATGTTTTATTAGGTTCATGATCATGTGGAGTCACAAAATAAATATAAAAATTGAAAACAGAATCAAAAACAGCAGAAGAAAAATCACACCCTGGAGGAGGATCTGACTGGCGTTTAAACGCCAGTAAGGAGCATCTGGCTGGCATTCAACGCCAGAACAGAGCATGTTTCTGGCGTTGAATGCCAGAAACAAGTAGCATCCTGGCGTTCAGATGCCAGAAATGCACAGTGAGGAAAGCTGGCGCTGAACGCCAGAAACAAGCATAGAACTGGCGTTCAATGCCAGAAATATGCTGCATCTGGGCGCTGAACGCCCAGAACAAGCATCAATTCAGCGTTTAAACGCCAGAATTGCATGCAAAGGCATTTTACATGCCTAATTGGTGCAGGGATGTAAATCCTTGACACCTCAGGATCTGTGGACCTCACAGGATCCCCACCTACCTCACCCTTTCTCTCTCCATTCATGGTCATCCCTTCTGTTTTCCATTTACCACTCACATCCATACACCTACCTACCTTCAAAATTCAACATCTCTTTCCCACCCAATCCCACCCATATGGCCGAATACACACATCCCTCCATCTCCTCCATATCTTCTTCTTCTTCTTCTATTCTTTCTTCTTTTGCTCGAGGGCGAGCAACATTCTAAGTTTGGTGTGGTAAAAGCATAGCTTTTTTGTTTTTCCATAACCATTAATGGCACCTCAAGAAAGAGGAAAGGGAAGACAATTGCTTCCACCTCTGAGCCATGGGAGATGGAAAGATTCATCTCACAAGTCTATCACTAAAAAAAGGATGGAGCAAACAAGAGATCACATTCATGGATCTCAAGAAACACATAAGGAAGCTCATCATCAAGAAATCCCTGAGATACCTCAAGGGATGCACCTTCCTCCACAAAATTTTTGGGAGCAAATCAATACCTCCCTAGGAGAATTAAGTTCCAACATGGGACAATTAAGGGTGGAACATCAAGAGCACTCCATCATCCTTCATGAAATTAGAGAAGATCAAAAAGCAATGAGGGAGGAGCAACAAAGACAAGGAAGAGACATAGAAGAGCTCAAGGACATCATTGGTTCCTCAAGAAGGAAACGCCACCATCACTAAGGTGGACTCATTCCTTGTTCTTACATTCTCTGTTTTTCGTTTTCTATGTTAAGTGCTTATCTAAGTTTGTGTCTTATTACATGATCATTAGTATTTAGTAACTATGTCTTAAAGTTATGAATGTCCTATGAATCCATCACCTCTCTTAAAAGAAAAAAATGTTTTAATTCAAAAAACAAGAAGTACATGAGTTTCGAATTTATCCTTGAACTTAGTTTAATTATATTGATGTGGTGACAATGCTTCTTGTTTTCTGAATGAATGCTTGAACAGTGCATATGTCTTTTGAAGTTGTTGTTTATGAATGTTAAATATGTTGGCTCTTGAAAGAATGATGACAAGGAGACATGTTATTTGATAATCTAAAAAATCATAAAAATGATTCTTGAAGCAAGAAAAAGCAGCAAAGAACAAAGCTTGCAGAAAAAAAAATTTATAGCAAAAAAAAAAATAGAAAGAAAAAGAAAAAGCAAGCAGAAAAATCCAAAGCTCTTAAAACCAAAAGGCAAGAGCAAAAAGCCAATAGCCCTTAAAACCAAAAGGCAAGGGTAAATAAAAAGGATCCCAAGGCTTTGAGCATCAGTGGATAGGAGGGCCTAAAGGAATAAAATCCTAGCCTAAGCGGCTAAACCAAGCTGTCACTAACCATGTGCTTGTGGTGTGAAGGTGTCAAGTGAAAACTTGAGACTGAGCGGTTAAAGTCAAGGTCCAAAGCAAAAGAAGAGTGTGCTTAAGAACTCTGGACACCTCTAATTGGGGACTTTAGCAAAGTTGAGTCACAATCTGAAAAGGTTCACCCAATTATGTGTCTGTGGCATTTATGTATCCGGTGGTAATACTGGAAAACAAAGTGCTTAGGGCCACGGCCAAGACTCATAAAGTAGCTGTGTTCAAGAATCAACATAATGAACTAGGAGAATCAATAACACTATCTGAACTCTGAGTTCCTATAGATGCCAATCATTCTGAACCTCAATGGATAAAGTGAGATGCCAAAACTATTCAAGAGGCAAAAAGCTACAAGTCCCGCTCATCTGATTGGAGCTATGTTTTATTGATAGTTTGGAATTTATAGTATATTCTCTTCTTTTTATCTTATTTGATTTTCAGTTGCTTGGGGACAAGCAACAATTTAAGTTTGGTGTTGTGATGAGCGGATAATTTGTACACTTTTTGGCATTGTTTTTAGTATATTTTTAGTAGAATCTAGTTACTTTTAGGGATGTTTTCATTAGTTTTTATGTTAAATTCACATTTCTGGACTTTACTATGAGTTTGTGTGTTTTTATGTGATTTCAGGTATTTTCTGGCTGAAATTGAGGGACTTGAGCAAAAATCAAATTCAGAGGTTGAAGAAGGACTGCTGATGCTGTTGGATTCTGACCCCCTGCACTCAAAATGGATTTTCTGGAGCTACAGAACTCAAAATGGTGCGCTTCCAATTGCGTTGGAAAGTAGACATCCAGGGCTTTCCAGCAATATATAATAGTTCATACTTAGGCCGAGTTTAGATGATGCAAAAGGGCGTTGAACGCCAGTTCTATGCTGCTATCTGGAGTTAAACGCCAGAAACACATCACGAACCAGAGTTGAACGCCAAAAACACGTTACAACTTGGTGTTCAACTCTAAAAGAAGCCTCTGCACGTGGAAATCTAAAGCTCAGCCCAAGCACACACCAAGTGGATCCCGGAAGTGGATTTATGCATCAATTACTTACTTTTGTAAACCCTAGTAACTAGTTTAGTATAAATAGGACTTTTTACTATTGTATTAGTCATCTTGGGACGTCTGGTTCTTAGATCATGGGGGCTGGCCATTCGGCCATGCCTGAACCTTTCACTTATGTATTTTTTACGGTAGAGTTTCTACACTCCATAGATTAAGGTGTGGAGCTCTGCTGTTCCTCATGAATTAATGCAAAGTACTACTATTTTTCTATTCAATTCAACTGATTCCGCTTCTAAGATATTCATTCGCACTTCAATATGAATGTGATGAACGTGACAATCATCATCATTCTCCCACGAACGCATGCCTGACAACCACTTCCGTTCCACCTTAGATTGGATGAGTATCTCTTGGATCTCTTAATCAGAATCTTCGTGGTATAAGCTAGATTGATGGCGGCATTCATGAGAATTCGGAAAGTCTAAACCTTGTCTGTGGTATTCCGAGTAGGGTTCTGGGATTGAATGACTGTGACGAACTTCAAACTCGCGAGTGCTGGACGTAGTGATAGACGCAAAAGGAGAGTGAATCCTATTCCAGTATGATCGAGAACCTCAGATGATTAGCCGTGCTGTGACAGAGCATTTGGACCATTTTCACAAGAGGATAGGATGCAGCCATTGACCACGGTGATGCCTCCAGATGATTAGCCATGCAGTGACAGCGCATCAGACCATTTTCCAGAGAGGATGAAAAGTAGCCATTGACAATGGTGATGTCCTTACATAAAGCCAGCCATAGAAAGGAGTAGGATTGATTGGATGAAGACAGCAGGAAAGCAGAAGTTCAGAGGAACGAACGCATCTCTATAAGCTTATATGAAATTCTCACCAACGATATACATAAGTATTTCTATCTTTATTTTTTCTGTCTATCTATTATTTATATTCGAAAACTCCATAATCAATTATTATCCGCCTGACTGAGATCTACAAGATGACCATAGCTTGCTTCATACCAACAATCTCCGTGGGATCGACCCTTACTCACGTAAGGTTTATTACTTGGACGACCCAGTGCACTTGCTGGTTAGTTGTATCGAAGTTGTGAATGAAAAATGATTTATTAAGACGTGCGTACAGAGTTTTTGGCGCCGTTTCCTGAGATCACAATTTCGTGCACCAATTTGTTGCCTCAAATCCGGTTATGCTTTTAGGTGTTCTTTTTGCACTTTTCCTCCTAAAACACATCAAGAACAACTTTGAATCCATAAAACCTCAACTGATCAAACCTTAATCAACATGTTAGGAAGGGATTCTTAATCTTAATATGTTGGGAATTGAAGATTCTTGGCTCACAAGTCAAGCTAAGCAAGAGATCTAAGGAAGAACATTAAGATAATACATGTTTAGCATGGTTTTCCTTGAAAACCAAATTGAAGAGGGAGGGAGACAGCCATCTCACCTAATTTCCAATCTTGAAAAGTTACATGGTTATGTAGAGGAAGAAGAGAGGATTATTTTGGTGTAATCGGAGTTTTGATTTGAGTTTTAGTTCAGAAGAAATTAAGCTTTGAATATTAGGAACCAAGAACTTTTCTCTCTTTTCTTTCTCTCTTATTTTCGGCCATGCAAGGTGAAAATGAGCAGCTTGGAGTGTATTAGGGGTGAGGGAAAAATGTGCTTGATGATGATTGGCTAGTTTGGGAGGTGGTTGAAAAATATCTCAGGTGTATAATTACTAAAACTAGATGTATTAGAACATACACTTAACAACACTTCTAGAGATTAATATCTGAGCTACTAGTATAAATGACACTAGTAACATGATTAACATGAGAATAGAAGATATATTATGAGGCATTAGCGTTGCTAAAGTCATCAGAGAGTGCTGGTGTTAACCTGCACCAGTAGATTGTGAACCCGATTAAACCGACCTCCTATTTTTAGCTAAAACAGATCAAATAATATTATAATATTATTCAAGCATATCTAATATTAATATAATAATAATATCATATTACTATTTCTATTCCCTCATGAATTGAGTCCGGTTCATCAAACTGAGACTAATTACGAAAACCAAAACGAAGACTCCTAACCGATACGGCTTAAAAACTAGGTTCTTCGTGACTGTGTCGTCAAGCTTGTCTCAAAAGAAGTTCTTGCTTAATGATGACATAATGACAATGAGGATTGAGATACTTGATGATACAATAGAGGTGTTTCCTTCACTGATCTTCCGGAGAACTCCTTGTCTTCAGAAAAGATCTTGCGTACTCGAAAACTAGGTTGTTACAATAGTTATCTTGCTAGGCTTAGTCAGGAAAATAGTAAAAAAGGTGGTTGTTGGTGTAAATGCAAAAGTAGTAAAAAAAAGCAAGTAGATAAAGCAAATAAATAGGTTTAGAGTAAAACAATGTTGAGAAAACAGTTAAGGTCTCGAAGATGTTTATTCTTCCGGATTAAAATGTATTACCAACCAATTTAACAATGAGTGATTCATTCTATGGCAAACCATAGGTGATTAAACCCTAATCTCTTAGCGATTTAATCTCTTCTAATCCTCATCTCTCGTGGTCATTCAACTCAGATCAGAGGGTGAAGTTTAGAAAACTATTTTAACGCCACAAAAACCTCAATTACCTAAAGCTAACAGGATTTTATATCACTTATCCAATTAGTTCATGTAATTAGCAGTTTAGGAGGAGTGTTTTCAAGCTGTATCTCAAGCGAGATAACTCTCTCGAGAATCACAAGAGCTCATATAGAATAAGGGTCATACTCTCGTTCTACCCAGATTCATAAGATTAAGAACGAAAACAACACCTTAGAATTGAATCAAACATTAACTAAAATAGAAAAATAATAATCTTAATCCATAGAAATAAACAGAGCTCCTAACCTTAACCAGGAGGTTTAGTTGCTCATAACTTTACAGAGAAAATAGGTTTTGAAAAGTGCAGAAGGAAGAAGGTTTCTCTAAACCTAATGTATCTTCTCCTTTAAATACTAACCTAATAATAAAGGTTAAACCTAAAATATATTACTTAAAAATAAAAATTACAAAGATAAAATAAGATAAGCCAAAGAGGTGCTAAATCCACTTGGATACCCAATTGGTGAGTGGCTCGGACAGTAAGCTGGCGTTCAATGCCAGGATTGAGCGTTGCGCGCTTCTAACTTCATGCCCCCTTGCTGGTGTTGAACGCCAGGTTGGGCGTTCAATGCCCAAGAGGGAGCTGACAGCTTTTTTGTTTCTCGCTCCAGGTTTCTCCAAACTACTTTGAATTTCACCTAAAATCATAAAAACACAAGAAAAACTCAAAGTATCATCCAAAGATGAATTTTGCACTAAAATCAAGTAAAAGTAAATAAAATCTAACTAAAAACAATATAAAATTAACTAGAAAAAGGGTATAAGATGCTCACGCATGACGCCGCAGGGCAGATCTCTTCCCATTTTATAGTCCTAATCTTAGTTGATGCAAAAGTTAAATTAAAACCTAATAGTATATTTTCTAATTATTTATTTGATTTAAAAATCAAATAAATCATTGATGCTGGTTACTAGGAGGATGTAGGGACCATTTGTTGATTCGCTGCCGATGCTAAACACCAGTGATATGGCGTTTAGCATCACCCATCCCGAGAGAAATAGCGTGGATTCCTAGATCAACGCTAAACGCCGGTGATATGGCATTTAGCGCCATGGTGGCAGAGGGAAATGGTAAGCTTTTGGTGTCTGGTGGTAAACACTGGTGATTTGACGTTTAGCGCCACCTTGCCCGAGAGGAATGGTGAGTTTTAGGGGTCCGACGCTAAATGCCGGTGATGTGGCATTTAGCGCCAGCATGGTAGGGGGTAATTCCTTGCTTTGCTTCTTCATGAATTATGCCCAATCTTTACCTAAATGCTACCTGAAATCCACAAAAGGCCATAACAACTCAAAGTAGCATTTACGAAGGTATAATACACCAAATTCCTCTAACAAATCAACAAATCACTATGTAAATCAATAAGAAAAGATACATATAATGCTCATGCATCACAATAGAAAACTTAAAGTGTTGCTTGTCTTCAAGCAACTCAAATAGCAGAAGACTGAAGTGGGTTTGATTAAAAGCTTAATTCTCATTGAAGTTCCTGTTTGTCTTATGAGTAGGGCTTAGCAACACGGTGATCGTGAGTGCTTCCTTACTTTTCACTGCTCATTGAAAACTTAGAAATGCCAATATCTTAGCAGAGCTAGAACTCGGGTGATGTTATGAAATCTCACTTGTTTTAAGCCTTGATTGATCTTTAAATCCTCTGGTTTAAAACAAAAAGAGCTTATGCTGTTTGACAACTCTTAGTTCTCTGTCTCAAGGCGACTCTTGATAGTGAGTGTTCGATCGATAATCTCAAACCAGTTGGTCCAAGTTAGCGGGTGATGAGGCACCCCGCAGATCTATTTGCTCAAGCCTCTCCTTGGCACGATTGCACCATAAGTATATAGCTGAAGCTTTAGATTCCCAACCATCGATTTCCAGAGCCTCTTTGGACTGCTAACTGTCTTGTTTCAAGGTGGCTCATATAACGGGTTTTCGATCGATAATCCCAGACCAGTTAGTCCAAGTTACCAGGTGATGAAGCACCCCTCGGATCTAATCACCCAAGCAGTCCCTTGGACAATAAACACCACAGGCACATAATTGGGTCTCAGCCATTGAAGCTCAGAGCTTTGTAAATTTATTTTCTTTTTTATTTTTTCATCATTCTTTTTCTTTTTCTTGCTATTTCTCTTTCTCTCTTTCCTTGTTCAATTCTTTATATTCAAGGGCCAATCTCTTATTTATTTTGGAAATTTCATAACAGTGCTCTAAGTCTCTGTTCATCAAGAATCAACGTTCCTCTTTTTTCCAAGGAGCATTCATACATCATTTTTTTATGCAATCATAATCACAAGTAAATATCACCACGTGAGTTCTTGACAAGACATTTGTAAAATAAACTTCAGCTTCTAATGCATTAACACCACTTTACTCTATTTTTTTTTTGAAAAATGCTTCAAGAGTGATACATGAAGCATCATTAAAAAGAAAACTAACTAAAAACTAAAAAGACTAGAAATCATGCAAATGACAAAAATTTAAATAAACAACAGAAGCATAAACATAATGATAAAGGAAAGGGAAAATAAATATGAAAAAAACTCAACCACCTCAGTCATCATGGTGGCCATCCCCTTGTCAGGTCGTGCTCTATGTGAATCTCTCAGTCTCCCTATCTCTTGTCTCACTTGAAAAAGCTCAAGGCGCTGATTCTCTTGTTCAGTTATAATCTGATTAAGGAGGACACCGTGACTATCTTGGTTCACCCTCATTTGCTCAAGAGATGCGGTTAATTATTGCTAATACTCTTGTGGTGTAAAATAGTATCCTTGAGGCATGAGGGATTATTCTTATTGAGGTGGATGGGCTTGTGGAGCTTCTTCCTCGGCTTGGCCTCCTCTCTAAACTTTTTCATATTCCCTTGTATGCTCTATGGTTTTCTTAGAGATTGGCCTCTAAATAGGGATGGGAAAGTCATTCTCCAAGTTCACCCTGGTGGCTTCATAGAGGCGATGAATGAGGTGAGAAAAGGCTAACTTAGTATGACAAGAAGGGTTGGAGGCAATGTTATATATTTGTTAGGGAATGATCTCAGCCACATCTACCTCATACCCTATCAAGATGCAATGAATCATGATGGCCTTGTCCACAGTGACCTCAGAACGATTGCTTGTTGAAATAATGGATCGTTGGATGAACTCCAACCATCCTCTTGCCACTGGCTCGAGGTTGCTCTGCCCCAATTGGTTCGGATAGCCGTCCACATCCATTCTCCACTGAGCTCCCGAGAGATAAATATCCTAAACCACTTGCTCATACCTCCGATCCCGGCTCATCCTCTCATCATAAGCATCTAACCATGGAGGGTTATTCGGAGGTGGTAAGTGGAGCATCTCCCTCACACTCCTTGAACTAAAGTCAAGGACTTTTCCTCGCACAAAGATGCGGTGGTCCTTCATATTCACACCACGGACATTTTTATATGTGATCCAAGCATTTCTATAGAACTCTTGGCCCTTCAGTTGGCCCACCTCGGTATACGGGTTGGTCAGAAATTCCCATCCCCTCTGAGTAATTTGGTTCCGGATCTCTGGATACTCATCTGGCTTGAGATCAAACTTAATCTTCGGAATCACTTTTCTCTTGCTCGTAAGCTCGAAAAAGTATTTCTCATGTAGCTTGGAGCGGAACCGTCTTTCATCAAAGGAACCGATCATCGGCTCCTTGTCCTTTCTCTTTTTTGAGGATTCACTTCCCTTGGGTTCCATTGATAATGAAAAATGAAGAGTGTGCTCAACAACACCAAACTTGAAGGGTTTCTGCTCTCTAAGAAATAGAAAATAGAGAAAAAGAGCAAGAAAAGAAAAGAAGAAAGGGAAAAGTGGAGGAGGGGGCTGCCGTGCATGAAGAAGAAAGAATGGGGAGTGGCGTTGGTGGCTTAAAAATTTGAAAAGGAAGGTGGTGTTTTGGTGAGTGAGGGAGAGAGAGAGTGTAATGTTGTCGTTGTTGAGTTTGGGGATTATATGAAGAGGGTTGGTGCACGAAATCACAATCACACTTTTGCAATTCCGCACAACTAACCAGCAAGTGCACTGGGTCGTCCAAGTAATACCTTACGTGAGTAAGGGTCGATCCCACGGAGATTGTCGGCTTGAAGCAAGCTATGGTTATCTTGTAACTCTTAGTTAAGATATCAATAATTCTCAGATTTAATTGTAAAAAGTAAAAGAACATGAAATAAATACTTGTTTTGCAGTAATGGAGAATAGGTTGAGGTTTTGGAGATGCTCTATCTTCTGAATCTCTGCTTTTCTACTGTCTTCTTCTTCATGCACGCAAGGCTCCTTCCATGGGAAGCTGTATGTTGGTGGATCACTGTTGTCAATGGTTACCATCCGTCCTCTCAGTGAAAATGGTCCAAATGCGCTGTCACCGCACGGCTAATCATCTGTCGGTTCTCACTCATGTTGGAATAGGATCCATTGATCCTTTTGCGTCTGTCACTATGCCCAACACTCGTGAGTTTGAAGCTTGTCACAGTCATCCCTTCCCAGATCCTACTCAGAATACCACAGACAAGGTTTAGACTTTCCGGATCTCAGGAATGGCCGCCAATAATTCTAGCCTATACCACGAAGGTTCTAATCTTAGATTAGAAACCAAAGAGATATGCACTCAAGCTATTGCAGATAGAACGGAGGTGGTTGTCAGGCACGCGTTCATAGGTGAGAATAATGATGAGTGTCACGGATCATCACATTCATCAAGTTGAAGTGCGAGTGAATATCTTAGAATAGAAACAAGCGTGATAGAATGGAAAACAGTAGTAATTGCATTAATTCATCGAGACACAGCAGAGCTCCTCACCCCTAACCATGGGGTTTAGAGACTCATGCCGTAGAGAATATAATATGAAATGTGTGAAGTGTCATGAGGTATCCAAATATAATAGCAAAAGGTCCTATTTATAGAAAACTAGTAGCCTAGGGTTTACAGAAATGAGTAAATGATGCAGAATCCACTTCTGGACCCACTTGGTGTGTGCTTGGGCTGAGCATTGAAGCTTTCACATGTAGAGTCTTTTCTTGGAGTTAAACACCAGCTTTTGAGCCAGTTTGGGCGTTTAACTCTAGCTTTTATGCCAGTTCTGGCATTTTGACGTCAGAATTTTTATTCTGACTTGGAACGCCAGTTTGGGCCATCAAATCTCGGGCAAATTATGGACTATTATATATTTTTGAAAAGCCCAGGATTTCTACTTTCCAACGCAATTGAGAGCACGCCAATTGGGCTTCTGTAGCTCCAGAAAATTCACTTCGAGTGCAGGTAAGTCAGAATCCAACAGCATCTATAGTCCTTTTTCAGCCTCTGAATTAGATTTTTGCTCAGGTCCCTCAATTTCAGCCAGAAAATACCTGAAATCACAGAAAAACATACAAACTCAAAGTAAAGTCTAGAAATGTGTTTTTTGAACAAAAACTAATAAAAATATAATAAAAACTAACTAAAATATACTAAAAACATACTAAAAATAATGCCAAAAAGCGTATAAATTATCCGCTCATCAAGGGTATATGTAAAGGGGTATATATAGGAGGGAAGAAGGAAAATAAAATAAAAGGGATTGGGAAAAAAGGCGGGTTACACGAAAAGGGCGATTATGGTGGGTTCATGGGAGTAGTTGGGGTTTATTGGGAAGGGAAAAGATTTGGGAAAGAGGGTTTTGATTGGATGGAGGAGGGATAGGAAGAAAGGAATGAGGAAAAAGGGGAGGAGATATGGGAAAAGGAGAGAGAATCAGGGGAATGGGGTTTAAGTTTGAATTCAAAAAGGGGAGGGGGAGGTGCAGCACAGCTGGCGCTAAACACTGGTGATGTGGCGTTTAGCGATGCCCCTCCCGAAAACATCAAACTCGTGTATTGTGTTACTGGCACTAAACGCCAGCTCGTCCTTCCTTTTTTTTTTTAATAGCTCCTAGCACTAGACGCCAACATGGCAGTGACAAACTCCTCATGTGTCATCAAGGTGATTCTAAACGCCGGTTCCTGGCGCCAAACGTTATGGTTGCAGAAGTAAATCCCCTATGCGTCGTTTAACTGGCGCTAGACGCCAAGAAGCGGCGCTAGACGCCAAGGTGCTAGAAAGCTCCTCCTCTTGCCTCTCTTACCTGGCGCTAAACGCCAAGTCCAGACGCCAAATGCCGTGGCATCAGAATGCAATTTCAGCTTCCAATCATTCCTCGGTCCGTTCCGAGCTTCCCTGTTTTTGTTTCCATCAACATGCATGAATCAAATAAAGATAAAAATAAAGAAAACTACAAACTACAAAAACAAGACAATTAAGAACTGAAATCAAAGGATACTAAAGATTGGGTTACCTCCCAACAAGTGTTTCTTTAACGTCACTAGCTTGATGGTTCGCTTTCACTATGTAAGCAGATGAGCAGTCCTATGGCGATCGACTTCGCCACCAAGATAGTGCTTCAACCTTTGGCCATTGACAATAAACCTCCTATCGGAGTTTTCTTCATTGATTCTCACATGACCATAGGGAGAGACTTTAGTGACCAGAAAAGGTCCTGACCACCAGGATTTCAACTTCCCTGGAAATATCTTGAGCCTTGAGTTAAAGAGTAGGACCTTCTGACCTGGCTCAAATGTTCTGGTGGCAATCTTCTTATCATGCCTTACCTTCATTTTCTCCTTGTAGAGCTTGGCATTTTCATATGTTGTGGTTTGGAACTCATCAATCCCGTTGAGTTGGAGGAACCTCTTCTCTCTTGCTGCCTTGGAATCAAAATTCAGTAACTTAGTAGCCCAGTAAGCTCTATGTTCTAACTCCACAGATAAGTGACAGGCCTTGCCATAGACCAATTGATAAGGAGACATTTCGATAGGAGTTTTGAAAGCTATTCGTTAGGCCCAGAGAGCATCATCAACCTTCCTAGCCGAGTCCTTCCTTGAAGCACTGATGGTCTTCTCTAAAATCCATTTGAGTTCTCTGTTAGAGACCTCCACCTGTCCACTTGTCTGAGGGTGATAGGGGGTAGCTACCTTATGTCGGACTCCATACCTCTGTAGAAGAGAATCCAGTTGTTTATTGCAAAAGTAACTTCCCCCATCACTGATTAAGGTACTTGGGACACCAAACCCACTGAAAATATATCTTTAAAGAAAGCTCATTACAACCTTGGCATCTTTGGTTGGCAAAGGTGCTGCTTCCACCCACTTGGAGACATAATCTACAGCTACCAAAATATAGTTGTTTAAATAGGAAGGAAGGAATGGACCCATGAAATTAATTCCCCACACGTCAAACAACTCTATTTCCAATATAACTTGTTGTGGCATTTTATTATGCTTGGGAAAATTCCCAGCTCTCTAGCACTGGTCACAGTTCTTTACAAACTCTCTAGCATCGCTAAAGAGAGTAGACCAATAGAAATCGCACTGGAGAACCGTTGCTGCAGTCTTTTTTCCACCAAAGTGGCCACCATACTTGGAACCATGGCAATGCTAGAGCACTTGCTGTGTTTCTTCATCTAGCATACACCTTCAGATGATTCCATCTGGGCATCTCTTGAATAGATAAGGTTCCTCTCATAAAAAATACTTCGCATCATGGAGCGGCTTTTTAACTTGCTGTTTAGTGAATTCTTCTGGAATGATCCTGTTAGCCTTGTAGTTTGCTATGTCAGCAAACCATGGGACTCCATGTATAGCAAAGAGCTGCTCATGAGGAAAGGCGTCATTCATTGGAGTTGGGTGAACCTCTTCTACCTCAAGCTCAATTTTGGAAAGGTGATCAACCACTTGATTCTTCGTACCCTTCCGGTCTCTGATCTCAATGTCAAACTCCTAAAGAAAAAGTACCCACCTAATCAAGGGAATAGTTGACCAACTATGGAATGGTATGGAATCTTTGTCTTGACTCTTCTTATAGAACTCTCAACGGTAGTTTTTCGCCTCCATAGTCTTTCTCGAGCATTCTCCCACCACTCGACTCTTGTTGACCAACTCTGGAAAGCTCCCTATCTTCATTGGTACCACGGTACTCAGAATATCACCTCCACCACCATGTCCATTACCACCTTCATTATCACTTCTGGCTTGTTGTTCCATCTTATCCACCGCTCGGTTAGTCGTAGCAGCACTAGCATTAATGGTAGCAGCCACGCTCGCCATTGTGGCTACAAAATCGGTCAGACTACCTACCGGTATGGTTACCTTGTTATCTCTCCGTCTTCGACCACGTCCACGAGATGCCATTCGGGTCGTGTTCACACCAAACAATCGATATCAAGGTGATCAGTCTTAATATCTCAAATTAAGTGCTTCAATTTTCCAAAAGTATGCTAGTGAACATTTATGCTATATTCGTCAAGCAGACATCCTAAATAGCATATAAACACGACTCAGAGTATGCTCAGATGCATAGACAGTCCATCCCTGAAGCTCACAAGGACGAACTGCTCTGATACCATAATGTAACACCCTACCATTCATATGCTTATGCTTAAGTCATAATTCGACAATGGTTTAGTGTTACAACATACGACTAAGATATAAATACTTATGTATAGAAGAAGGTATTAAACTAGAAGCCTACAAGAGAATTTAATCCTCAGATGAATGATAATTCGCCAATCATTCACACTCGATAATAGTACACGAGTCCCCACACCTTCGTACAGCTGTACCAGCAAGTGCACTGGGTCGTCCAAGTAATACCTGAGCGAGTCAGGATCGATCCCACGAGGATTGTGGTTTGAATCAAGCTATGGTTACCTTGCAGGTCTTAGTCAGGCAGAATCAAGAAGTTATTGGTTTGAAGTTGTAAGAGGAATAATGTATAAATTACTTTTTATTTTAAATGGAATCAGTAATAGGAATATAGTTGAGGATTGGAGTTGCTTAGCCTTTCTGAATCAATTCTGGTATTATTATCTCCTTTGCTTGTGAGTAATTTCTTCTATGGCAGGCTATATGTGATTGACGCTGGTTTGAGTAGCTACCAATACTCCTCCAGATCTGAACCCCAGGTTAGTGTGGATCCATTCTGATTGAGAGTGAAGCTCGTACAGTCCATTCTCCTTAATGATCCTACTCAAAATGCCACAGACATGGTCGGATCTTCCGGATCAGAGAATGCTGCATCTTTGGGTTCTAGCCTCTACCACAGAGACCCTAATCTCCCCGTAAATTAGCTGAATTGGTGTCTCGAGAAGTCCCCAACGAAGTCGTGGATTAGCCGTCTGAGAGATGTATAATCAAGTTGGCGGTTCAATGCTTTCCACTGAAGTATTCGCACGAACCCAAGTAGACACGGGTGGTTGTCAGGCATGTGGTTCTAGTATGATGAACAGAGCTGATTGTCACTGGTCATCCTATTCACCATGTTGAAGAACGAATATACATCTTAGAATTAATCACACACGGATCAAAGAGAAACAGTAATAGTTTTATTAATTCATAGGACTCAGCAGGGCTTCTCCCCTCAACCTAGGAGGTTTATAAACTCGTACTGAAAGGAAATACAATAGTAAAAACGAAAATATGGTGTAAAGTGGCTGAAGATCCTTAACAAAGAGTAATCTTCTACTATAAATACTAAACTAATGACTAGTAAGGGTAAAACAGTCTTTTTAGTGCTAAAATCCACTTCTAGGGCCCACTTGGTGAGTGTTTTGGTTGAGCGTTGGTGAGATCCATGTGCTAGGAGGCCTTTAGGGCGTTGAAAGCTGGCTAGAGGATCCTCTTTGGGCGTTTGGACGCTGGTCTCTTCTCCTTGGGCGCTGGACGCCTGAAAGGGGGCAGGAGGTTGGCGTTGGACGCCAGTTTTGGGCCTTCTAATCTGAAGCAAAGTATGGACTATTATACATTGTTGGAAAGCTCTGGAATTCAGATCCAAAGCTGTTAAGAATGCTCCATTTGGATATCTGTAGTTCCAGAAAAGCTCTTCTGAATGCAAGGAGGTTAGATCCAGATAGCATCTGCAGTGCTTTCTCTGTCTCTGAATCAGACTTTTGCTCCAACTCCTCAATTTCAGCCAGAAAATACCTAAAATTGTACAAAAACACAAAAACTCATAGTTGAATCTAAAAATGTGAATTTAACACTAAAACCTATAAAAACTTAATAAAAACTAAACAAAGCATACTGAAAACTATATGAAAACGATGCCAAAAAGCGTATAAAATATCCGCTCATCACAACACCAAACTTAAACTGTTGCTTGCTCCCAAGCAACCAAAAACACAGTAGAATAAAAAGAAAATTAAGATACAATAAATCTCTAAGTTTCCAATGAAGCTCAGTTACAATTAGATGAGCGGGACTTAGTAGCTTTTTGCTTCTGAATAGTTTTGGCACCTCACTATCCGTTGAAACTTAGAATGGTTTGCATCTTTAGGAACTTAGAATCCAGATAATATTATTGACTCTCCTAGTTCAGTTCTTTTTTATTCTTGAACACAGCTTTCAGAGTCTTGGCTGTGACCCTAAGCACTTTGTTTTCCAGTATTACCACCGGATACATAAATGCCACAGACACTTTAACTAGGTGAACCTTTTTAGATTGTGATTCAGCTTTGCTAGAATCCCCAGGTAGAGGTGTCCAGAGTTCATTAACACACTCTTTTTGCTTTAGATCACGACTTTAACCGCTCAGTCTCAAGCTTTTCACTTGACACTTCCACGCCACAAGCACATGGTTAGGGACAGCTTGGTTGAACCGCTTAGGCCAGGATTTTATTCCTTGTAGGCCCTCCTATCTATTGATTCTCAAAGCCTTGGATCCTTTTACCCTTGCCTTTTGGTTTAAAGGGTTATTGGCTTTTTGCTCTTGCCTTTTTGTTTAAAGAGCTATTGGCTTTTTTCTGCTTGCCTTTTCTCTTTTTTTTTTCTATTTTTTTCGCCACTTTTTTTTCACATGCAAGCTTTTTCTTTTTCTTTTTGCTGCTTTTTCTTGCTTCAAGAATCAATTTATTGAGATTTTTCAGATTACCAATAATACTTTTCCTTTTTCCTTATTCTTTCAAGAGCCAACATTCTAAAATTTCAACTTCAAATATGCACTATTTATTCATGCATTCAGAAAACAAAAGCAATGCCACCACATCAAAATAAATGAAATATTCTTATTATTAACATAAAATTCATGTATCTTTCAATTCTTTTCAATTAAAATTTTCTTTTAAGCAAGGTGAGAGATATATGGAACATTTTACAACTTTAAGACATCAATGCAAATGATCATGCAACAAGAATAAGAGAACAGATAAAACATAACAGAAAACAGAAAAATAACAAAAGGAGATAAAGAGAATGAATCCACCTTTAATGGTGGCGGCTAGTACTCCTCCTTGAGGATCCAATGTGGTGCTTGATCTCTTAAAGGTCACTCCTTTGTCTTTGTTGTTCTTCCTTCATGGCTCTTTGCAGGAGTGGTAGAAGTCAAAAAGCAAAGCTTTTGCAACATCAAACTTAAGAGTTTTGCTTGTCCTCGAGCAAATATGATAGGTGGGGAGTCTGTGGGACCCACTGGTCTTGAGAGGCTAGGAAATCCAGATTCCATGCCCTCTGCATTTGGTGTTTGAACGCCCAGGGCCTGCTCCCTGGCTGGCGTTCAACGCCAGCAACACTCCATCCGGAGTGTTCTGTTTTCACTGCTTAACATTTCTGTCTCTGTTCTGATTGATGTACATGATCATGAACCTACGAAAATAAATTAAAGAAAAACAAAATTATGGAAAATAAAAAATAATTAATTAAGGTTGGGTTACCTCCTAACAAGCGCTTCTTTAATGTCATTAGCTTGACGAACAACTCCTTTCAAGGAGGGAGATAGTCATAGAGGAATAAATCCTTACTCTTTATTGGGAGCTTCCTTCCTGTGCTCTCATGGATTAGCGTAAGACGCTCAAGAGACAAGATCTTGTTCACTGCATGAGGCAGGATTGGGCTTGCAGCAATATGCTGGTGTCCCTTTTTGCCACTTCCCTCTTTCATGGTGAATACCATGATGAGATAAGTGAATACCACCATCTTCTATGGTGAAAAGCCTTCAGTAGGAATATTTTTATTTTTCCAGCCCCTAGGTATATTCCTTTTAGGGCCTTCCTCCTTGGTGGATAGTATACATCCAACACTAAACTTACGTTTAGTCTTAGGAGGGATTGAATTAGTTCCATCCAAGGGAGGAGGCTTGGATGCTGAATCCTTTATGCAAGTACCTCCCTTGTTAGGGGGTAATGGAGGGTCGAGAACCTTGAACACCATCCAGTCCTTACGCAAGATAATCCTTGTTTCTTGTGCCTCTTGAATTCCCAACTTCTCCATTACAGAGAGTGGCATAAGGTCTATGCTTGACTCTAGGTCACGCAGAGCCTTCTCAAAGGTCATGGTGCCTATGGTGCAAGGGATTAGGAAGCGTCCAGGATCCGAAAGCTTCTGAGGTGGCTTCTGTTGAACTAAAGCTTTTAGCTCTTTGGTAAGTAGTGGAGGTTCTTCCTCCAAAGGCTTTGTACCAAATAACTTGGCATTCAGCTTCATGAGAGCTCCTAGGTACTGAGCAACTTACTCTTCCCTAGTGTCTTCATCCTCATCAGAGGATGAGTGTTCATCAGAACTTATACATTGTAGGAGTAGAACTTATACATTGTAGGAGTGTATACAAAGGAACCTCTATGGTCTCTACATGAGCCTTGGCTTCCTTTAGTTCTTGGATGCGGATAACTTCAGTAGGTAAGGAACAATTAGGAGGTGTGCCATCACTGATGTTCAATGCCAGCTCTGGTGGCTCTTTGGGCATTGAACGCCCATCATGCATCCCCTCACTGGCATTAAACGCCAGTTCCTTTATCCTTTTGGGCGTTGAACACCCAGCAGGATATCCTGGCTAGCGTTCAATGCCAGCTTCCCTGTCTGGTTGGGCGTTGAACGCCCAGTGAGATCTTCCCTACTGGCATTTAATGCCTTCCCAGTCTCTCGAAATTCGGCCTCTGCCTCAGTGGAAGGTATCATATTTAAACTTAATCCAAGATCATACAGGGCTTTGTCAAAAATGATCTTTCCAGTAGTCCATAAGATCTAAAAGCTCCCTGGATCTGGCATCTTCCTTGGCAGCTCATTCTAAATTAGGATATTGTACTTCTCAGTAAGTACCTCTATTTAATCTCCCCTTAAGTCCTTCTTTTCACAAGGAATGTCTTTTAGACAGGTCGTATAGGGGGTCCTTTTTTCCAATACCTTTGCAACAGAGATATTGACTTGCAGCTCCTTAAGGGCTCTTGGGAAATGAGCCAACAGCTCATTTACCGGTTCTTTTTACATGCCTAGGAAAGGCAGCTCTTGAGGCTCTTTCACCTCTGCAAGGGGGTGCTCTGTGGTAATCACAGGCTCCTCTTGAACACCCAGAGAATAATCAATTTGAGGTTCCTTCTCTTCTGTAGGGTCGTGCTCAATGGCAGTCTCAGGATCCTTCTGGTTCGTGATTGCCTTAAGTCCCTCAGTAGCATACTCCTAAGGTTCGGCCTCTTTGGTACTAATGAGGGTCAAACACTCTTCTCTAGGATTCACTTCTGGTCTCTGGAAAGAGTGTTAGGGTGTCTCTGGGAAGAGTGTTAGGGTGTCTCTGTAGTTTTTGAGGAAGGTTCCTCTGAATGATTGCATTGCACTCCTTAGTAAGAACTACTGTCTCTACTTCCCTCCAATCTCTCTTGTAGTTCAGTATTTCCTTCATGAGCTTAGCAAATGAAGGCATTTGTTCAAGAGTCTCTGCAAAGGGAATTTTGATCTCTAGCTTCTTAAAAGCTTCTAAGAATTTGGCAAATTGCCTATCCTTTTCTGCTTTCTGGAGTCTTTGAGGGTATGGTAACTTAGCTTTGTACTCATCAATCTTGATTGATGAAGGCCGAGTACCTTGTGTATTGGAAGGGGGGTTACTAGCTTGCTTAGGAGGGTTGTTATCAGTATGTGACTGGCTTCCCTTGCATGGGCGTTCAATGCCCATATTGCTGCCCCTTTCCTGGTGTTCAACGCCAGGAATACTATTCCCTTTTGGGCGTTCAACGCCCTTGTTGTTTTCCTCAATTGGGCATTCAACACCAGGGATGGATACCCCTTCTTGGCGTTGAACGCCAATGACATTCCTCTTTGGGCATTCAATGCCCTCAGAGACGTCTTGGACATCAGTCTGATATTCCTCTGTTAGCTTTTCTTTCTTGTTGTACTGAGGTTGGGTGTTTAAGAATTTTTCACTCCTCAATTGAATAGCCTGGTATTCCTCTGTTATCTGCTTAGATAACTGCTGCCTTGTTTGACTTAGCTGGGCTTCTGCATTCCTATTAGAAGCCTGAGTTTCTTGCAAAGCCTCTTGCAATTCTAGTAGTTACTGGGCAAGGGCGTGTAGTTGCTGAGTTAATGGACCATCCTGTTCTGGAGGGTTAGGTTTAGGAGAAACTGCCTTAACCTCTCCTTTTATAGAGGTCTCAGCGGATGAATACAGATGCTGATTAGTGGCAACTGTCTCAATAAGCTCTTGAGCCTCTCTAATGGTCCTTCTCATGTGTATGGAACCCCAGCAGAGTGGTCCAAAGATATTCTAGCCATGTCTGAAAGTCCATAGTAGAAGATGTCTAACTGTACCCATTCTGAAAACATTTTAGTGGGACATTTTCTTAGCATCCTCCTATACCTCTCCCAGGCATCATAAAGAGATTCACTGTCTCCTTGTTTGAAGCCTTGGATGTCTAGTCTCAGCTGGGTCATCTTTCTTGGAGGGAGGTATTGATTTAAAAACTTGTCTACTAACTGTTTCCAAGTTTTCAAGCTAGTTTTAGGTTGGTCATCCAACCACCTCTTTGCTTGGTCCTTTACAGCAAAAGGAAAGAGCAGTAGTCTGTAGACATCTTGGTCTACTCCCTCATTGTGTACTGTGTCGGCAATCTTTAAGATATTTGCCTGGAATGCTGTAGGTTCTTCCTGAGAAAGCCCAGAATACTGGTAGTTTTGCTACACTAGAGTAATAAGTTGAGGGTTGAGTTCAAAGCTACTTGCTCTGATGTGAGGTATGCTAATACTTCTTCCATAGAAGTCAGCAGTGGGATTTGTATAAGATCCTAGAGTTCTTCTGAACTCTTCATTCCCATTTGGGTGCTTGATAAAGAAAGGTAGAAGAAGAGAAAGAAGAATGAAGATAGAAGGAATAGAAGAAGAAATAGAAGTAGAGAGGATGAACAAGAATTAAAATATTTTTGTTTTTATTTTATTTATTAATTATTTTCAAAAATAAAGTTAATAATTTAAAAAGAATTGAAAATTTAATTATGAAATTTGAAAATAGAAGAGAGAGAAGAAGAATAGAATTTTCGAAAATAAGAAGAGAAGAGTTAGTTAGAAAGTTTTGAAAAAGAAAAGAGAGAAGATAAGTATTTAATTAAGAAAAGATTTGAAAATAAGAAAAGATAGAAGATATTTGAATTTAAAATTTGAAATTTGAAAATTAAATTTTAAAATTTGAATTTTGAAATTGAAATTTGATTTTTGAAATTTGAATTTTAAATTTTAAAATTTTAAATTTTGAATTTTGAAAAAGTCAACAAGATAATATAAAGATTTGATTTTTTTTTATTTTTAAAACTAAGATAAGATAAGATAAAAAATTTTGAAATTAAAATCTGAATTTTTAATTATGATTTTCAAAAATATGATTAAAATAAATAGAAAAGATATATTTTTTATTTTTGAATTTAATAAGGAGAGAGAAAAACAAGTAAAAGACACAAAATTTAAAATTTTTAGATCTAAGACACCCTATTATGCGAAAATTTAAAGAAAAAAAAAACACCAAGAGACACCAAACTTAAAAATTTTTAAGATCAAAACAACAAGAAACACAAGAACACTTTGAAGATTAACAAGAACATTAAGAACAAGACTCAAGAAATTTAAAGAACACAAGAAGGAAAGGAGGGAGAGAGGACTGTGCTGTGGTGCAGTCCGGATCGCCGCTGCTGGGAGAGGCTGGGAGGGGTGGGTTCAGCGCTCAACTGGGAGAGGTTGGGAGAGGTGGATTCAGCGCTCAGCTGGGAGGGGATGGGAGGGCTGGGTTCGGCTATGTGCTAGGAGGGGTTCCTTTGAGTTTGAACACGTTAGGTTAGGCTGTTAAGGTTAGGGAAATCTGATTTAGGGGTGGGCCGGTGGGGTAACGGAATTGGGCTAATGGGATAATGGGGTAATGGGATAATGGGTTTTTTAGGTGATTGGTTCGGTTCGGTTTGGTTAAGGTTTTCAGTGTCAGAACCGAAAACCAAACCGAACCGCAGGAAAAACAGCAAAATATAATTTTTTCGATTTATTCGGTTTTCGGTTTATTCAGTTTTCAATTTGTTTGGTTCGGTTCATCGGTTTTGTTCGGTCTGGATCGGTTTTGAACACCCCTAAGAATATGTAAAGAACACCAAACTTAAACTTTTTAAAAAACCAAACATAAATTTTCGAAAAATTAAAAGAAAAACAGAAGAAGACACCAAACTTAAAAATTGACACAAAATTTAACCAAAGAAAATATTTTTGAAAAATTTTTAGAAAGAAAGACTCGAAGTTTTTGAAAATTTTAACCAAGAACATAAAAAAAAAGACTCAAACCAAAAACAAAAATTAAACAAAGAAAAGAAAAATATTTTTTTTGAAAAAGTTTTTAATTAAAATTTTTTTCGAAAATAAAAAAATAAAATAAAATACTCTTGCAAAAATCAGAGACAATACCTGATCTAGGGAATAAGATAATCCGTCAGTTTGTCCAAACTCGAACAATCCCCGGCAACGGCACTAAAAAACTTAGTGCACGAATCCCCACACCTTCGTACAGCTGTACTAGCAAGTGCACTGGGTCGTCCAAGTAATACCTGAGCGAGTCAGGATCGATTCCACAAGGATTGTGGTTTGAAGCAAGCTATGGTTACCTTGCAGGTCTTAGTCAGGTGGAATCAAGAAGTCATTGGTTTGAAGTTGTAAGTGGAATAATGTATAAATTAGTTTTTATATTAAATGGAATCAGTAATAGGAATATAGTTGAGGATTGGAGTTGCTTAGCCTTTCTGAATTAACTCTGGTATTACTGTCTCCTTTGCTTGTAAGTGATTTCTTCTATGGCAGACTGTATGTGATTGACGCTGGTTTGAGTAGCCGCCAATACTCCTCCAGATCTGAACCCCAGGGTTAGTGTGGATCTATTCTGATTGAGGGTGAAGCTCGTACAGTCCATTCTCCTTAATGATCCTACTCAAAACGCCACAGACAAGGTCGGATCTTCTGGATCAGAGAATGCTACACCTTTGGGTTCTAGCCTCTACCACAGAGACCCTAATCTCCCCGTAAATCGGCTGAACTGGTGTCTCGAGAAGTCCCTAACGAAGTCGTGGATTAGCCGTCTGAGAGATGTATAATCAAGCTGGTGGTTCAATGCTTTCCATTGAAATATTTGCACGAACCCAAGTAGACACGGGTGGTTGTCAGGCACGCGGTCCTAGTATGATGAACAGAGCTGATTGTCACTGGTCATCCTATTCACCATGTTGAAGAACGAATATACATCTTAGAATTAATCACACACGGATCAAAGAGAAACAGTAATAATTTTATTAATTCATAGGACTCAGCAGGGCTCCTCCCCTTAACTTAGGAGGTTTAGAAACTCATACCGAAAGGAAATACAATGGTATATGGTGTAAAGTGGCTGAAGATCCTTAACAAAGAGTGATCTTCTACTATAAATACTAAACTAATGACTAGTAAGGGTAAAACAGTCTTTTTAGTACTAAAATCTACTTCCGGGGCCCACTTGGTGAGTGTTTAGGCTGAGCTTTGATGAGATCCACGTGCTAGAAGGCCTCTAGAGCGTTGAACGCTGGCTAGGGGGTCCTCTTTGGGCGTTTGGACGCTGGTCTCTTCTCCTTGGGCGTTGGACGCCTAAAAGGGGGCAGGAGGCTGGCGTTAGATGCCAGTTTTGGACCTTCTAATCTGAAGCAAAGTATAAACTATTACACATTGCTGGAAAGCTCTGGAAGTCAGCTTTCTATATCCATTAAAAACGTGCCATTTGGACTTCTTTAGCTCTAGAAAAGCTCTTCCGAATGCAAGGAGGTCAGATCCGAACAGCATCTGCATTGTTTTCTTTGTCTCTGAATCAAACTTTTGCTCCAGCTCCTCAATTTCAGTCAGAAAATACCTGAAATTATACAAAAACACAGAAACTCATAGTAGAATACAAAAAATGTGAATTTAACACTAAAACCTATAAAAACTTAATAAAAACTAAACAAAACATACTAAAAACTATATGAAAATGATGCCAAAAAGCGTATAAAATATCCGCTCATCAGATAACATACATAAGCACGTTGGAGAGCAGATGAATTAAAATCTTAAGGAAAGAATAAGTGTAATGAGACATATATGAGTATATATAAATATCTACTAGTCTCGGCCTACGAAGATTAAGCCGGCTAGAGTTATACATAACCTATCTCTCCAAGAATACATCATAAGCCTCTATAGGCAAGTCTTTAAAATAAATACATCATATACATTTTTTCAAAAGAAGGAGAGATTCTAAAACCAAAACAGGAACAAAAGTCTTCTTCGCCATCTCTCAGATAAGACTCCCGCTCACTGAGGAGCGCTGGAACCTCCACCTGAAAAACAAAAATAATATATGGGTGAGAACCCAAACCATCGGGTTCTCAGTAGGGTAAAAGTGCCAAATCGATGAAATATAAGGAATCTTAATCTTCCACATCTCATTTGATCCAAGCCTAGGGTTCCCATTAAACCAGAAAATGGCAACTTACCTAAGGATTCTAAAGTATCCATTTATTCTCAACTTTTCACAAACCTCCAATCATCACATTAGGAACAACCCTTAGCGTCACCACCGCCAGTATAAGAAATTTTTTAGTTGTTCAAACACACAAAACAATATAAAGAATACACAAATAGAGAGAACAGATAAAGCAATTAGCTTAAGTAGTATATAGATACAATTATTTAATAAGACAAACTAAATACAAGATGCACACTCAATCACACACAAATACAAATGATGCATGTGTGCCCTATGGCCAATGAAGATGATAAAGGTTAGGGTTTGGCTCTCACCTTTCTCTTCACTCCATCTCAACTGCTCTCTCACCAAATAGGAAGGGGTTGCTGAATTGCTAAAGGGTTTGGGGGTATATATGTGTGGGCTTGGCCTAACGTAGGCCCGTTTGTGAATTTTGGTTTATTTGGCCGAACCTTGGGTCAAAACTTTTAAGATAAGTGTTCGGGTTCTATTCTAAATATTTTTTTTATTATTTTCATATTTTCAATTTTTTTCACTCGTAGTACCGGATAGATTTAAGTCGGTACCAAAAATTTTAACGCTAGTACGCGTTTTCCCCAAAATAGTTATATTTTCGCGCTCAATTTAATTTTCACAATTTAAATTTTACCGTTAAATTTTTAAATTATAAATTCTAATATTTTTAAATATTTCGGGCGTCTTAATCCCAATTAACGTAGCTTTAATTAATCAATTTACTAGTTAATTTTTTTGGGTCTTACAATATTAGTATGGTGATCATGGTAATTTCATCGCGACACTAATGTGATAAAAGTTGCGAAATTATACATGTATAGCCCAAGTGAGAGATTGTTAAGAAATTATTAATATCCTAATCTATTTATCACTTTTTAATTTGGTCAGGGTTGTTTATCACTTTTAAAATCTAACGTTGGTCAGGCCCAATGTGTTTTTTTAAGTGGGTTTCCCATTTTCGACCCTTTTCAGAGTTAAGGACACACTGGTGGGAACTGAGAACTTGAAAATGGAGGGAAAATTAAACCCTAAAATCACAGCAAAATGACAAAAAAGTGTTCATGCACTACACCAGTTATAAAATCAGAAATCATAATCACACTCCATTTTCCTTAAACCCCCCTTTCATGTCACGTTTCTGATTTCTTCATCCAAAGAAAGAAAGAAACATTCCGTTTGTTTGTGCTTCTGTTTCTATGGCAAGGCTGCTCCGTAACACTTCACTTATCAGACGCTCTTTCTTACAACCCGATACAGTGGATGCATTTCTTGTTTCTGAAGAAGCTCTTGCTTATGTATGTTCTGCGGAAACTTTTTTTTTTTCCTTTTTTTTTTCTCCACACATTTTTGGTTATGTGTTGGTGGTCTTAAATGAATGGTTAGTGGTTCATTTGCCCTTTTGTTTGCTCTTACTTGCAGAGACTTAAACGAGGAATTTTCGGCATGTCTCAATCTTTGAGCTTTTCAAGTAAAGGTGCTTGTCTCAACCATTTATTCGTCTTCCTTTCTTTCTCTAATCATTTGAAAAGAGAAAATGAAAATTTGGTGTCATTAAGTTTACACTGCAGTGAAAGTTTGAAAGCCTAAATTTTCTTTCAGCTAGTCCTCATTTTAAAATGATAAAAAATGGAGGATTGTTAAAGTGGAGGATTGCTTTAGTTTTGTATGCGACAAAAATGTAACTTTAAAATTTAACAAGAAATTTTTATTACAATGCCATTCGACCAGCAATGTTCTATTGAAATAAATGTATGTCATTAGATAGGTGGGCAAGAGGGATCTAAGCATTAATGGACTCGGTCATTTAGTGCAGATATGATACATGATAGGGTATAATTGCATTGTTTGATCCATGTAGCCAACCTTACCTGTAAAATAAGGCTTTGTGTTTTGTTGTTGTTGTTGTTGTTGAAATGGGATTATCAATGCTCTGATGTCTATTCATTGTGTTTTCCACTAGGATCTTGACATTTGTCCTTGTTGTACTATTGTCTGAACCCATTAAGGAACTTGGAAAAACATAATTTCTACTTATTTGAATGATTATTGTATGTTTGAGTCATAGTAAGCAGTCATTGGCTTAAGCTAGGAGATTCTGCTTTTGCTTTCTCTGTGGTTTGTCAATTTTTTTCCCAGCATTTGGGTTTTTCTTATAGTTTGCGCAGCTTCTAAGCTGTTTTACTTCTTTTTTTTGTTGGAAAAAAAATGTACCGGTAGGTAGAAGGCGCTCTAAGTCAGATGGAAGTGACTCTTGTGAAGAGAACATGTCTAAGAAAGATTTGGCCTTACAACATGCCATGGATCAGATCACTTCTGCTTTTGGAAAGGGATCTATCATGTGGCTTGGTCGTACTATCTCACCAAAAGATGTACCTGTGGTCTCAACCGGTTCATTTGCTCTAGATATAGCGCTCGGTGTTGGTGGTCTTCCAAAGGTGCTGTTGGATCCTTTTGGCTTGTATATTGCCACTAAATATTTCATCTGAACTGTTGGAAAAAAAATGTGTCTATTTTGTACATTATCACTTGCTAAACTTCATGACTGATTTATTTGGTTTGACACTTCATACATTGCAAAAAATTGAAATGTTTCTGGTTAATTTATACAGCTAGGTAGAGAGATAGATAAATAAATGCCATTGGCTCCATCTTGTACTAGTATGCTTCTTATCTTATGTAACTTTAATATCTGCAGGGACGTGTTGTGGAAATATTTGGACCTGAGGCTTCTGGGAAAACAACTCTTGCTTTACATGTGATTGCTGAGGCACAGAAGCTAGGAGGTGATATTTATATGATGCTTTCACTGTGATGATTGTAATATCTTTTGCATTTGATTTTGTTAGATCTAGGACTAATAGTAATAGTATTGTAGTTTGTTATTTGATTGTAATAGTACTAGTAGTGTAATTGGTTATGGCAGTCACAATTGCTCTAATACTTTCTGCCTTTATTTGTCTGTGGCTGAGGCAATACGCTGGGTGCTTTCTAATTTTTTTAATCATATTTTATTTGATGAATGGTAATTCCTTTTCCAGAAGAGTTTTCTGAGTGATGTTATTTGGAAGTGGGAATTTGTTGTTTGAGTTCTATAAAAAGGTTTTGCATTTTATCAACCTTTGTGTTCTGTCTCCCAACTAATTTTCTTTAAAATTTGAATTTATGATGACAATGATCTTTTGGGACTATTATAGTTTTTTGGGCTTATATATATTCCCATTACTATGATTAGTTTGTTAAGACTTCAGAGTATGTGTTAGGAATTTTGTGGTTGGTTTATGCTGATGTAAACTGGTTTATTTCATGCAGGGTATTGTGCCTTTGTTGATGCTGAGCATGCACTTGATAAGTCACTTGCAGAGTCTATTGGTGTTAATACCGAGAACTTGCTTTTATCACAACCAGATTGTGGTGAACAGGCACTTAGTCTTGTAGATACCCTAATTCGGAGTGGTTCACTTGATGTAATTGTTGTCGATAGTGTAAGTTCATCGAAGCCTGAAAAGGTGCTGTCCTGGAGTTGGCTTGTTTTTCCATAATAGACATTGGGCCTAATTTTAGAAATTCTCAAAGAAAAATCCTTTTTCTTTTCAATTCTAGTTTGATTATATCATTGACATCTTGTTTCATTGGATTGATATCATTACATGCTGAGTCAATGAATAGTTTTGATGTTTCCATTTATAGGTGGCTGCCCTTGTTCCTAAAGGTGAACTTGATGGTGAGATGGGTGATGCTCACATGGCCATGCAGGCTAGGTTGATGAGCCAGGCACTTCGGAAGTTGTGCCACTCCTTGTCACTCTCACAGTGTATATTGATTTTTATAAACCAGGTATCAGCTATAGTTGTTGATTTCACTGTCACCAATGTTCCTATGGGCTATGGCCGATTGTGAATATTATTTATTTTATCTTGAGCTGTTTAGCTGTTGTAGGAGTCTGTCCGAAATCTGTTAGTTTCATATTGGTCTACGAATATATCTTTTTCTTGACTTAATGAACCAAAAGTTGTTCACTTCTCATGTAATGTTTGGGCTTCGGCTTTGTTATTGTTGTTTTCAGCCATCTGCATGTCTGCTTTTGATTCATTATGATTATGATGATTTCAGAGTTCTGCTACTGTAACTAATTAATAGGTTTTATCTGATCTACTAGATGTGTCGATATTAAACTTTCCCCCTCACTATCTCTGGTGAAAGTGTTCTCTTGTATTTATTTTCATTACCTGGCTACGAAGGGAATGTGCGTTATGTTTGCCAGGCCTTAATTATTGGTTTTGGTTGAAACTGCTGTTTGATCCTAGGGAATTTTATGGATGTGGATGTGTTCCTCTTTTACTTGTTGCTTAAATGTTGCATAAGAATATTTGTATCTTTCCTTTTCGCCATCATCTGTTCAAATTAATTGAGGGAAGTGTTTATCTCTAAAGTATGGGATCGTGTGTGTGTGTCTGCTTCTCCAGGTGAGGTCAAAGCTTTCAACTTTTGGGGGGTTTGGTGGGCCGACTGAAGTTACTTGCGGCGGTAATGCACTGAAATTCTATGCTTCTGTTCGGCTAAATATCAAAAGAGTAGGGCTTGTGAAGAAAGGTGAAGAGGTACAAATCATCCTTAATTCTTCACTTGTTTTCTGCTGTAGTGTTTGCCATGCCTGTTCTGATATTGTGGTATCAAATAAGCATGAAGGTTAAATATGTGAACTATTTACTAAACTTACTGTTTTCTTTTGAACAAATGAGTTAATTTCTACCTTATGAACTTAAGTCACATTGGATGAATTTGTTTATGCTTTTGAGTTTTGACACAAAAGAGGTACTCTTTTCAGTTATTTTGAATTACTAATAAATTTTTTTAATGTTGTTCATCTGTATTTCTGAATAAGGTAAAAGAATTAAATAATTAGTTTTGCTACTTTTTCTTCCCCGAAATAAGTAAGGAGTTGCTTCTCCCACAAGCAAAAGTAGAATTTGGAGGGAATTTAATTCTTAAATATGGTAACCACTTAACCATTATGTTAATTTTGTATGCAGACTTTAGGGAGCCAGGTTCAAGTTAAAATTGTTAAGAACAAGCTTGCGCCTCCATTTAAAACAGCGCAGTTCGAACTCGAGTTTGGGAAGGGTATTTGTAAAGAATCCGAGATTATAGAACTTAGCCTAAAACACAAGCTAATCTCAAAGAATGGTGCATATTTCGGGTATAATGGCCAGAATTTCCATGGCAAGGATGCCCTGAAGAGGTTCCTGGCTGAAAGTGATAACACACAAGAATTAACAGCGAAGCTCCGCGAGAAGCTACTTGACACCGAGAAAGAATCAGTCACGGAGTCACAGGAGGTGAATCGAGAGTCTCCGGATTCTAGTGACAATGAAACTGCTGTTGCTTTAGAAGCATGATTATTTTAATGATCATGAAGTATGAGGCATTCCAATTTTTTCCCTGCTTGAAGCTGAACTCTGGTGATTTGTGTATGCTGTAGATTTTATGAAACTATGATCACAGAAAAGGGGGCTTTATTCAAATGAAGGAGGCCTATAAAAGCAATGGATCCTTCATTGCGTTTTGTAGATTGGAAATTTTGTTCAATATTATGCGACACATGTAATGATTTGTCTCAAGGCTAGTATGAATTATTAAGTCATTGCTGATATATAAGGTTATCAATCTACAATTTGTATAATGGTGTTGGTGCACATGCTTCTCATCTGATAACTATTTTGGCGCTTGTTCTTCCTCTAGTTTCATATTTGGCAGTAATATGAACAAGATTGGGCTGTTACTATATTCCATTATATGCATAAAAATCTGTATCATGAATCTATGATTAGTAGTAGCAACTTATTTTTTATTTACTATGCTAATAGTTAAATTTTAATCACTATACTGCAGCATTATGCCAATATACATGATGAAATGCTCGAGTTCCATCTGATACATTATTATTTAATTGATTTCTTTAAAAAACTTAAATTATTAATTAAAATAATATGAATCCCTTTATTGTATTCTAATGTCTTTCAACCATGTCGTTTTCGTTCGATGCCAAAATTTAAACTCTTTCTTTGAGGTAGTGAGTTCAAATATACCTGGATCAATATTCAATTTTTGCTATTATTTAAGCATGATCCAGCAGATTCAGGCTCCTACCAAGAGGGAGGCCATCCATGTTCACATTGACAAACATGAATTTTTGAATTTGCTGTTTGCTCCCCTTCTATGTTCATACATACATTGGGTGTTGGGGAGTTGAGATCCAGGAGGTTGCTGTCGCTTACTACTTTTAGGGATAAGGATTGTTTTAGTTCCTAACGTTTAGAGTTAAAATCAAAACTGTCCCTAACGTAGTTTTCTATTTAAAATTATCCTCAATGTTTTATTTGATATTAAAATTGTCCATTCTAATTTTTTTCGAACATTAATGCCCTTTCGTTTGATACCGGTAGTTATGATAATAAAAAAAAGCATTACAAAAATATAAGTAATGAAAAAAAAAAAGGTAAAGTCATGTGAAATCCACTATTGCAAAATCTACCATCGTGAATCTCTTGGAGAGAGAACTCCATGGCTTCCCAAAGCTCAACCTCTTCTTGAAGCCGATCTTCCTCTCATAGCAGACTGCTTCTTTGCTCCCATGGTGAGAGGCTGGTGTTGCGAACTTCAGGGACAAAGAAGAACCCTGGTAGCAGATTTTGGGACTGTGTCTATTTTGAAGTTTGTTGTTTTCTTTTCAAGTTAAGTACTTTTTTCGTTCCTAAGGTCTTGGGTCAAAATCAAAATCATCTCTAACTTTTTTTTTCTTATTAAAATTATCCTCAACGTTACAAAACGTTATAAAATCATCCTTTTGTCCATAAACAATTTTTTTTGACGATTTTGCCCTTAAAAAACCCTTCCCCTCACCACTAACCCCCAATCCCTCTCTCTCTCTCTCTCTCTCTCTCTCTCTCTCTCTCTCTCTCTCTCTCTCTCTCTCTCTCTCTCTCTCTCTCTCTCTCTCTCTCTCTCTCTCTCTCTCTCTCTCTCTCTCTCCTAACCACAAAATAAATCAACAATCCAGCAACAGCAACAATCACAAAATAAATCAACAATCCAACAACAGCAACAATCACAAAATTAGCAACAACATAAATTAAAAAAATTAAAAAGGAAAGAAAATCAAAATCACAGTGTCTTCTCCTTTCATTTTCTGCCTCTGCCATTTACTCCTCATCCTCAACACTCCTCCCACCTCCATCACACCACTACCTTGACCCTTTCTTTTCTTACTGTAACAAAATTATCACAAGTTTAACCTTAACTCTATCCAAAATCCATAACAACAACAAAGACAAAGAGAAAGTAAATCAAAGAAAAATGATATAGAAGAAAGAAAATTAGAAAAAATAAAAGAATAAAGAATAAATTAAAATCCAAGAAATCAAGTAAAAGGAAGAAAAAATGGAGCAGAGATTTGGTTGAAATTCAGGAAATAACAAACTGTTATTTTGATCAAGTTAACAACATCTTTTTCTCTTCCACAGGCAACACATTAGCCAAAATCCTTTTATTTTTTCCTTTGTTGGCATCCCCCTTTCTGTTTGCAACAGCCTCCTCTCCGTCGTTCCTTCATTTCTCAATCCTATAACCTTCTTCTCAAGAAGAACTTCCAATTTGTCATTCAATTCTGCTGTGGAACTCTCTTCGACGACTATCGCATCTTTGGGCATAATGAAGACTGGATCGGCTTTATCGTCGACGTCTATCTCCTCCACCGCGTCGTTTGCAGTGCCGCCACCATCTGTTGTGGCTCCTCCTCCAACAGCAGTAATAACCGCCTATGGTTCAAGCTCTTGAAGAAGCTTCTACTGGATGAAGTCTCTTTATTTAGTGATTCTTTAATGTGTGTGATTCAATCTATATTTCTGTGATAATGGTGATGGTGATGGTGATGGTGATGGTGATGAGAAGATGAGCGGGGTTAATGGTGAGGGAGAGTAAGAGTTTGGGACAAAGAGAGAGAGAAAGAGGTTCGGTGATGATGATGAAGGGGGATTAGCGATGAGGGAGAGTAGGAGCTTGGGAGAAAGAGAGAGAGAGAGAAAGAGGATCGGTGACGATAAAGAAGAGGGTTGGGGGTTAGTGGTGAGGGGAAGGGTTTTTTTAAGGGCAAAATCGTTAAAAAAATATTGTTTATGGATAAAAGGATGATTTTATAATATTTTGTAACGTTGAGGATGATTTTAATAAGAAAAAAAGGTCGGGGACGATTTTGATTTTGGCCCAAGATCTTAGGGACGAAAAAAGTACTTAACCTTTTTTCTTTTCAATTGAGTCGTTTCTCGTTTGTGTGATGGAATGAAGAGTGAACACAGTGGGTATATGTAGGTTCAACAAGGGTGCAACTTCTTTCGTTAGGCAGATCTAGAGACAGAAGTGGAACATTCAGAAATTGCAAGAATATGGAGAAAGGTTTTCTCGCTGAAATCAAGAACGAAAGTGGCAGAATGAAAGCTGAAGGTCGTTGTTGTGTTAGGGTTTTTCGGGTGGGTTGGGTTTGTGTATTTGCTGTTGCAGAATTTTTCTAAAGTAAGGCAACCATGTGTAATTCCATTGAATCTTATCTGAACAGTGTGTTGGAGTATTGGTGCACGAATTGTAAATCACACTTTTCACAACTCGTACCACTAACAAGCAAGTGCATTGGATCGTCCAAGTAATACCTTACGTGAGTAAGGGTCGATCCCATGGAGATTGTCGGCTTGAAGCAAGCTATGGTTATTTTGTAATTCTTAGTCAGAAAATTAATAATAAAATGGTTGGGCTTACGAGAAGTAATTAACAAAAAATAAATAATACTTGTTATGCAGTAATGGAGAACAGATTGAGGTTTTGGAGATGCTCTGTCTTCTGAATCTCTGCTTTCCTACTGTCTTCTTCTTCACGCACGCATGTCTCCTTCCATGGCAAGCTATATGTTGGTGGATCACCGTTGTCAATGGCTACCATCCATCCTCTCAGTGAAAATGGTCCAAATGCACTGTCACCGCACGGCTAATCATCTGTCGGTTCTCACTCATGTTGGAATAGAATCCATTGATTCTTTTGCATCTGTCACTACGCCCAACACTCGTGAGTTTGAAGCTCGTCACAGTCATCCCTTCCCAGATCCTACTCAGAATACCACAGACAAAGTTTAGACTTTTCGGATCTCAGGAATGGCCACCAATAATTCTAGCCTATACCACGAAGACTCTGATCATGAACCAGGAGGCTAGGAGATACACACTCAAGCTAGTGCAGATAGAATGGAGGTGGTTGTCAGGCACGCGTTCATAGGTGAAAATGATGATGAGTGTCACGGATCATCACATTCATCAGGGTGAAGTGCGAGTGAATATCTTAGAATAGAAACAAGCGTGATTGAATGAAAAACAGTAGTAATTGCACTAATTCATCGAAACACAGCAGAGCTCCTCACCCCCAATCATGGAGTTTAGAGACTCATGCCGTAGAGATAAAATGTAAAACGTAAAAATGTCATGAGATGCATAGTAAGTCTCTAAAAGTTGTTTTTATACTAAACTAGTAGCTAAGGTTACAGAAAATAAGTAACTAAGTGCAGATAGTGCAGAAATCCACTTCTGGGGCCCACTTGGTGTGTGCTTGGGCTGAGCATTGAGCTTTACACGTGTAGAGGCTTCTCTTAGAGTTAAACGCCAGGTTGCATCCTGTTTGTGGCATTTAACTCTGGTTTGTAACCTGTTTCTGGCGTTTAACTTCAGAATAGGGCAGGAAATTGGCGTTTGAACGCTAGTTTGCGTCTCCAAAACTCGGGCAAAGTATGGACTATTATATATTGTTGGAAAACTCTGGATGTCTACTTTTCAACGCAATTGAGAGCGTGCCAATTGAGTTTCTGTAGCTCCAGAAAATCTATTTTGAGTGCAGGGATGTCAGAATCCAACAGCATCTGCAGTCCTTTTTCAGCCTCTGAATCCGATTTTTGCTCAGGTCCCTCAATTTCAGCCAGAAAATACCTGAAATCACAGAAAAACACACAAACTCATAGTAAAGTCCAGAAATATAAATTTTGCATAAAAACTAATAAAAACATAGTAAAAACTAACTAAATCATACTAAAAACTACCTAAAAATAATGCCAAAAAACGTATAAATTATCCGCTCATCAAGTATGCTATTTTTTTTAAGTTGTTGTGGGTGAATTGTCTCAGGGTTTATTATTTAGGTGGGTACCCTAATTCAATTTTTTTGAATCTGTTTTAAGTATGTATGAATGACAATTATGTAACAATGGTTGGTTTCTGAAATGAGAGTAGAATTTCAGTTCGGCAATTAGATGGGTTTTGATAGATGAGAATTTGCACCAGTTTGGATTTTTCCACTTAAGATAACTTCTGTTGCAAGTATAGACCAAACCGGCAACCAACTCCCACCATCAAATTTTAATTCTCAAGATGTCACATTTCAAAATAAAATAATTGGGAGTTTTAAGTCTCCCGAGTTGTCTTCCCTAAAAGTTGCAATGAAATGCTCAATTATTGGCTATGGGGGATTTGGAGGTTTTGATTATAAGAGGCAAGAAATTAAAATGACAAGTAATTAAATGGAAAGCAAGTAAAAGCAATGAAAATGGAAATTAAATGGCAAAAGAGCTCTTGGCAAGAATTGGGGAATTAAGGGTTCCTATCCTAGTTATGGACCACAAACATGGTAATTGTGTAGAATTAATCCCAATTAGTCAATCCTAATGATGAGCGGATAATTTATACGCTTTTTGACATTGTTTTTAGTATGTTTTTAGTAGGATCTAGTTACTTTTAGGGATGTTTTTAATAGATTTTGTGTTAAATTCACATTTCTGGACTTTACTATGAGTTTGTGTGTTTTTCTGTGATTTCAGGTATTTTCTGGCTGAAATTGAGGGACTTGAGCAGAAATCAGATTCAGAGGTTGAAAAAGGACTGCTGATGCTGTTGGATTCTGACCTCCTTGCACTCAAAGTGGATTTTCTGGAGCTACAGAACTCGAAATGGCGCGCTTCCAATTGCGTTGGAAAGTAGACATCCAGGGCTTTCCAGCAATATATAATAGTCCATACTTTGGCCAAGAATTGACGACGTAAACTGGCGTTCAACGCCAGCTTTCTACCCAAATCTGGCGTCCAGCGCCAGAAAAGGAGCCAAAACCAGAGTTGAACGCCCAAACTGGCACAAAAGCTGGCGTTCAACTCCAGAAAGGACCTCTACACGTGTAACACTCAAGCCCAAGCCCAAGCACACACCAAGTGGGCCCCGGAAGTGGATTTATGCATCAATTACTTACTCATGTAAACCCTAGTGACTAGTTTATTATAAATAGGACCTCTTACTATTGTATTTGACATCTTTGGACGCCTGGTTCTTAGATCAGAGGGGCTGGCCATCTCGGCCATGCCTGGACCTTCACTTATGTATTTTTAACGGTAGAGTTTCTACACTCCATAGATTAAGGTGTAGAGCTCTGCTGTTCCTCAAAGATTAATGCAAAGTACTACTGTTTTCTATTCAATTCTTCTTATTTCGCTTCTAAGATATCCATTCGCACCCAAGAACGTGATGAAGGTGATGATTATGTGTGACGCTCATCATCCTTCTCCCTTATGAACGCGTGCCTGACAAACACTTCCGTTCTACATGAATTAAGCTAGAATGAGTATCTCTTAGATCTCCTAACCAGAATCTTCGTAGCGTAAGCTAGAATGATGGCGGCATTCAAGAGAATCCGGAAAGTCTAAACCTTGTCCGTGGTATTCCGAGTAGGATTCAATGATTGAATGACTGTGACGAGCTCCTAACTCGCGATTGCAGGGCGTTAGTGACAGACGCAAAAGGATAGTAAATTCTATTCCAGCATGATCGAGAACCGACAGATGAATAGCCGTGCCGTGACAGGGTGCGTGAGCATATTATTCACTGAGAGGATAAGATGAAGCCATTGACAACGGTGATGCCTCCAGACGATTAGCCGTGCCGTGACAGGGCATTGGATCATTTTCCCGAGAGATGACCGAAAGTAGCCATTGACAGTGGTGATGTATCACATAAAGCCAGCCATGGAAAGGAGTAAGACTGATTGGATGAAGATAGCAAGAAAGCAGAGGTTCAGAGGAACGAAAAGCATCTCCATTCGCTTGTCTGAAATCCCTGCCAATGAATCTACATAAGTATCTCTATCCCTTTTATTGTTTATTTTAATCTAATAAAATATCATGTTTAAATCCGCCTGACTGAGATTTGCAAGGTGACCATAGCTTGCTTCAAGCCAACAATCTCTGTGGGATCGACCCTTACTCACGTAAGGTTTATTACTTGGACGACCCAGTATACTTGCTGGTTAGTTGAACGGAGTTGTGTCCACACATAGTAAAGAGCCATAATAATGATTCCATACAATAACAAAGAGTACTACATAAATGTGATCACAATTTCGTCCACCAAGTTTTTGGCGCCGTTGCCGGGGATTGTTTGAGTTTGGACAACTGACGGCTCATCTTGTTGCTCAGATTAGGTAATTTTCTTTTTATTTTATTTTCTTTTCAAAAATTTTTTCGAAAATATTTCTAAAATTTTCTCATCTGTTTTCGAAAAAAATTAAAAATGTTTTCAAAAATAAATTATTCTATGGCTTCAAAATTTTTAAGAATGAATTCTAGTGTTTCATGAAATATGTTGAATCATATCTGGCTGTAAAGCCATACCCAAACTACTTTGGGATTGGTATTCAACTAATCACTTCAGCCCATGTAATTATATGTTGCATCCTGGCTGGCTGTAAAGCCATGTCTAAATTTATTTGGACTGAGGCAGCAATTTGTTATCAAGAGCAAGCTAGTTGGAGTTAATCCACCTGCTATTGTTTCTGATTTACATACTAAAGCTTGGCTGGCTATTAAGCCATGCCTGACCCTTTGATTGGAGCTTTAGAGCATAAGATTCCTGGAATTCATATTAAAAATTTTGAATCCTTATTTTTCTTTTTTCTAAATAATTTTCAAAAAATATAAGTTAAAAATCCAAAAAAAATTGAAAATCATAAAAATAAAAAATATTTTCTGTTTCTTGTTTGAGTCTTGAGTCATATTATAAGTTTGGTGTCACATGCATATGCATCTAGCATTTTTCGAAAATATCATGCATTCATAGTGTTCTTCATGATCTTCAAGTTGTTCTTGGTAAGTCTTCTTGTTTGATCTTGATGATTTTTTGTTTTGTGTCTTTTCATGTTTTTCATATGCATTCTTGAATTCTTAGTGTCTAAGCATTAAAGAATTCTAAGTTTGGTGTCTTGCATGTTTTCTTTGCATTAAAAATTTTTCAAAAAAAGTGTTCTTGGTGTTCATCTTGAAATTCATAGCATTCTTGCATGCATCACATGTTTTGATTTAAAAATTTCATGCATTGCATTTTTTTTTGTGTTTTTCTCTTACATCATAAAAATTTCAAAAATCAAAAAAAATATCTTTCCCTTTTTCTCTCATCAAATTCGAAAATTTGGATTGACTTTTTCAAAAATTTTTAAAAATCAAAGTTGTTGCCAATGAGTCAAATCAAATTTTCAATTTGAAAATCTTATCTTTTTCAAAATCTTTTTCAAAAATCAAATCTTTTTCAAAATTATTAGCTATTTTCGAAAATTTCAAAAATCTTTTTCTAATTTTTATATAAAATTTTCGAAAATAACTAATCAATTAATGTTTTGATTCAAAAATTTGAAGTTTGTTACTTGCTTGTTAAGAAAGATTCAAACTTTAAGTTCTAGAATCATATCTTGTGATTTCTTATGAACCAAGTCATTAATTGAGATTTTAAAAAATCAAATCTTTTTCAAAACTAATTTCAATCATATCTTTTCAAAAATATCTTCTTATCTTATCTTTTTCAAAAATATCTTCTCAAAATATCTTTTCTAACTTCCTAACTTCTTATCTTTTCAAAGTTTGTTTCAACTAACTAACTAACTTTTTGTTTGTTTCTTAACTTTTTCAAAACTACCTAACTAACTCTCTCTCTCTCTAATTTTCGAAAATATCTCTCCCTTTTTCAAAAATTTCTTTTTAATTAACTAAATATTTTTATTTTTTCTTTTTGAATTCAAAAATTTTCGAAAAATACTAACTAATTTTCAAAAACCAATTTTCAAAAATCACTAACTCTCTTTTTCAAAATAATTTTCGAAAATTATTCCTCCCCCATCTCATTCTATTTATTCATTCATGTCCTAACATCTCATCTCACATTCCAATCCTCATAGTTGTGTTTCTTCCTTTACATCACATCCTTTATCTCCCCCTCTTCTTCTACTTACAAAGGGATCCCTATACTGTGGTATAAAGGATCTCTATCATTATTATCATTTTTCTGGCCATTCTTCCTTGTCATATGAGCAGGAGCAAGGATAATAACATTCTTGTGGAAGCAGATCCAGAACCTGAAAGAACTCTGAAGAGAAAATTAAGAGAAGCTAAAATACAACAATCCAGAGATAACCTTTCAGAAATTTTCGAACAGGCAGAGGAGATGGCAGCCGAAAATAATAATAATGCAAGGAGGATGCTTGGTGACTTTACTGCACCTAATTCCAATTTACATGGAAGAAGCATCTCCATTCCTGCCATTGGAGCAAACAACTTTGAGCTGAAACCTCAATTAGTTTCTCTGATGCAGCAGAACTGCAAGTTTCATGGACTTCCATCTGAAGATCCTTTTCAGTTCTTGACTGAATTCTTGCAGATATGTGATACTGTTAAGACTAATGGAATAGATCCTGAAGTGTACAGGCTCATGCTTTTCCCTTTTGCTGTAAGAGACAGAGCTAGATTATGGTTGGATTCTCAACCCAAAGACAGCCTGAACTCTTGGGATAAGCTGGTCACGGCTTTCTTAGCCAAGTACTTTCCTCCTCAAAAGCTGAGCAAGCTTAGAGCGGATGTTCAAACCTTCAGACAGAAAGAAGGTGAATCTCTCTATGAAGCTTGGGAAAGATACAAACAGTTGACCAAAAAGTGTCCTTCTGACATGCTTTCAGAATGGACCATCCTGGATATATTCTATGATGGTCTGTCTGAGTTATCTAAGATGTCATTGGACACCTCTGCAGGTGGATCCATTCACCTAAAGAAAACGCCTGCAGAAGCTCAAGAACTCATTGACATGGTTGCTAATAACCAGTTCATGTACACTTCTGAAAGGAATCCTGTGAGTAATGGGACGCCTACGAAGAAGGGAGTTCTTGAGGTTGATACTCTGAATGCCATATTGGCTCAGAATAAAATATTGACTCAGCAAGTCAATATGATCTCTCAGAGTCTGCATGGAATGCAAGCTGCATCCAACAGTACTCAAGAGGCTTCTCCTGAAGAAGAAGCTTATGATCCTGAGAACCTTGCAATAGCAGAGGTAAATTACTTAGGTGAACCTTATGGAAACACCTATAACTCAACATGGAGAAATCATCCAAATTTCTCATGGAAGGATCAAAAGCCCCAACAAGGCTTTAATAATGGTGGAAGAAACAGGTTTAGCAATAGCAAGCCTTTTCCATCATCAACTCAGCAACAGACAGAGAACTCTGAACAAAATGCTTCTAATTTAGCAAATCTAGTCTCTGATCTATCTAAGGCCACTGTAAGTTTCATGAATGAAACAAGGTCTTCCATTAGAAATTTGGAAGCACAAGTGGGCCAGCTGAGTAAAAGGATCACTGAAATCCCTCCTAGTACTCTCCCAAGCAATACAGAAGAGAATCCAAAAGGAGAGTGCAAGGCCATTGACATAAGCGCCATGGCCGAACCTGTGAGGAGAGGAGAGGACGTGAATCCCAAGGAGGAAGACCTCCTGGGACGTCCAGTGATCAATAAGGAGCTTCCCTCTGAGGAACCAAAGGAATCTGAGACTCATCTAGAGATCATAGAGATTCCATTGAACCTCCTTATGCCCTTCATGAGCTCTGATGAGTATTCCTCTTCTGAAGAGAATGAGGATGTCACTGAAGAGCAAACTGCCAAGTTTCTTGGTGCAATCATGAAGCTGAATGCCAAATTGTTTGGCATTGATGCTTGGGAAGTTGAACTTCCCTTGTTCATCAATGAACTAAGTGATCTGGATCAACTGACATTGCCTCAGAAGAGACAGGATCCTGGAAAGTTCATAATACCCTGTACCATAGGCACCATGATCTTTAAGGCTCTGTGTGACCTTGGTTCAGGAATAAACCTCATGCCCCTCTCTGTAATAGAGAAACTGGGAATCTATGGGGTGCAAGCTGCTAAAATCTCATTAGAGATGGCAGACAGCTCTAGAAAACAGGCTTATGGACAAGTAGAGGACGTGTTAGTAAAGGTTGAAGGCCTTTACATCCCTGCTGATTTCATAGTCCTGGATACTGGAAAGGAAGAGGATGAATCCATCATCCTAGGAAGACCTTTCCTGGCCACAGCAAGAGCTGTGATTGATGTTGACAGAGGTGAAATATTCCTTCAATGGAATGAGAACTCCCTTGTATTCAAAACTCAAGGATCTCCCTCTGCAACCATAGAGAGAAAGCATGAAAAGCTTCTCTCAAAGCAGAGTCAACCAGAGCCCCCACAGTCAAACTCTAAGTTTGGTGTTGGGAGGCCACAACCAAACTCTAAGTTTGGTGTTGAACTCCCATATCCAAACTCTAAGTTTGGTGTTGGAGAGTCTCAACAAAGCTCTGCACATCTGTGAGGCTCCATGAGAGCCCACTGTCAAGCTATTGACATTAAAGAAGCACTTGTTGGGAGGCAACCCAATGTTTATCTAATTCTTATTTTTATTTTTTTCATAGGTTCATGATCATGTGGAGTCACAAAATAAATATAAAAATTGAAAACGGAATCAAAAACAGCAGAAGAAAAATCACACCCAGGAGGAGCATCTGTCTGGCGTTCAAACGCCAGAACAGAGCATAGTTCTGGCGCTGAACGCCCAGAATGGGAGCATCCTGGCGCTGAACGCCCAGAACAAGCATGGTTCTGGCGTTCAACGCCAGAAATGGCAGCAAAGGGGCGTTGAACGCCCAAAATGGGCACCAACCTGGCGCTGAACGCCCAGAGTTGTGTGCAAGGGCATTTTACATGCCTAAATTGGTGCAGGGATATAAATGCCTTGACACCTCAGGATCTGTGGACCCCACAGGATCATCTCAGGATCTGTGGACACCACAGGATCCCCACCTACCTCATCATCTCCCTTTCCATTCATGATCATCCCTTCTTTTTTTTCCATTTACCACTCACATCCATACACCCACTACCTTCAAAAATTCAACATCTCCCTCCCACCCAATCCCACCCATATGGCCGAATACACACTCCCATCCATCTCCTCCATATCTTCTTCTTATTCTTCAGTCTTTCTTCTTTTGCTCGAGGGCGAGCAACATTCTAAGTTTGGTGTGGTAAAAAGCATAGCTTTTTTGTTTTTTTTTCATAACCATTGATGGCACCTAAGGCCAGAGAAGCCTCTAGAAAGAAGGAAAGGGAAGACAAAAGATTCCATCAAGGATCTATAGCTCAGTGGTAGAACATTTGACTGCAAATCAAGAGATCCCTGAGATACCTCAGAGGATACATTTTCTTCCACACAATTATTGGAAGCAACTAAGGGTGGAACATCAAGAGCACTCCATCATCCTTCATGAAATCAGAGAAGATCTAAAAGCAATGAAGGAGGAGCAGCAAAGACAAGAAAGAGACATAGAAGAGCTCAAGGACATCACCAAGGTGGACTCATTCCTTGTTCTTACTTTCTCTATTTTTTCGTTTTCTATGTGCTTATCTGTGTTTGTGTCTTCATTACATGATCATTAGTAGTTAGTAACTCTGTCTTAAAGATATGAATGTCCTATGAATCCATCACCTCTCTTAAATGAAAAATGTTTTAATTCAAAAGAACAAGAAGTACATGAGTTTCGAATTTATCTTTGAACTTAGTTTAATTATATTGATGTGGTGACAATGCTTTTTGTTTTCTGAATGTATGCTTGAACAGTGCATATGTCTTTTGAAGTTGTTGTTTAAGAATGTTAAATATGTTGGCTCTTGAAAGAATGATGACCAGGAGACATGTTATTTGATAATCTGAAAAATCATAAAAATGATTCTTGAAGCAAGAAAAAGCAGCAAAGAACAAAGCTTGCAGAAAAAAAAAATAGGCGAAAAAAAAAATATAGAAAGAAAAAAAAAAGCAAGCAGAAAAAGCCAATAACCCTTAAAACCAAAAGGCAAGGGCAAATAAAAAGGATCCCAAGGCTTTGAGCATCAGTGGATAGGAGGACCTAAAGGAATAAAATCCTGGTCTAAGCGGCTAAACCAAGCTGTCCCTAACCATGTGCTTGTGGCGTGTAGGTGTCAAGTGAAAACTTGAGACTGAGCGGTTAAAGTCAAGGTCCAAAGCAAAAAAAGAGTGTGCTTAAGAACCCTGGACACCTCTAATTGGGGACTTTAGCAAAGCTGAGTCACAATCTGAAAAGGTTCACCCAATTATGTGTCTGTGGCATTTATGTATCCGGTGGTAATACTGGAAAACAAAATGCTTAGGGCCACGGCCAAGACTCATAAAGAAGCTGTGTTCAAGAATCATCATACTGAACTAAGAGAGTCAATAACACTATTCGAAATCTGAAGTTCCTATAGATGCCAATCATTCTGAACCTCAATGGATAAAGTGAGATGCCAAAACTATTCAAGAGGCAAAAAGCTATAAGTCCCGCTCATATGATTAAAGCTCTGTTTCATTGATAGTTTGGAATTTATAGTATATTCTATTCTTTTTATCCTATTTTGATTTTCAGTTGCTTGGGGACAAGCAACAATTTAAGTTTGGTGTTGTGATGAGCGGATAATTTATACGCTTTTTGACATTGTTTTTAGTATGTTTTTAGTAGGATCTAGTTACTTTTAGGGATGTTTTTAATAGATTTTGTGTTAAATTCACATTTCTAGACTTTACTATGAGTTTGTGTGTTTTTCTGTGATTTCAGGTATTTTCTGGCTGAAATTGAGGGACTTGAGCAGAAATCAGATTCAGAGGTTGAAAAAGGACTGCTGATGCTGTTGGATTCTGACCTCCCTGCACTCAAAGTGGATTTTCTGGAGCTACAGAACTCGAAATGGCGCGCTTCCAATTGCGTTGAAAAGTAGACATCCAGGGCTTTCCAGCAATATATAATAGTACATACTTTGGCCAAGAATTGACGACGTAAACTGGCGTTCAACGCCAGCTTTCTACCCAAATCTGGCGTCCAGCGCCAGAAAAGGAGCCAAAACCAGAGTTGAACGCCCAAACTGGAACAAAAGCTGGTGTTCAACTCCAAAAAGGACCTCTACACGTGTAACACTCAAGCCCAAGCCCAAGCACACACCAAGTGGGCCCCGGAAGTGGATTTATGCATCAATTACTTACTCATGTAAACCCTAGTGACTAGTTTATTATAAATAGGACCTCTTACTATTGTATTTGACATCTTTGGACGCCTGGTTCTTAGATCAGAGGGGCTGGCCATCTCGGCCATGCCTGGACCTTCACTTATGTATTTTTAACGATAGAGTTTCTACACTCCATAGATTAAGGTGTAAAGCTCTGCTGTTCCTCAAAGATTAATGCAAAGTACTACTGTTTTCTATTCAATTCTTCTTATTTCGCTTCTAAGATATCCATTCGCACCCAAGAACGTGATGAAGGTGATGATTATGTGTGACGCTCATCATCCTTCTCCCTTATGAACGCGTGCCTGACAAACACTTCCGTTCTACATGAATTAAGCTAGAATGAGTATCTCTTAGATCTCCTAACCAGAATCTTCGTGGCGTAAGCTAGAATGATGGCGGCATTCAAGAGAATCCGGAAAGTCTAAACCTTGTCCGTGGTATTCCGAGTAGGATTCAATGATTGAATGACTGTGACGAGCTCCTAACTCGCGATTGCAGGGCGTTAGTGACAGACGCAAAAGGATAGTAAATCCTATTCCAGCATGATCGAGAACCGACAGATGAATAGCCGTGTCGTGACAGGGTGCGTGAGCATATTATTCACTGAGAGGATAAGATGAAGCCATTGACAACGGTGATGCCTCCAGACGATTAGCCGTGCCGTGACAGGGCATTGGATCATTTTCCCGAGAGATGACCGAAAGTAGCCATTGACAGTGGTGATGTATCACATAAAGCCAGCCATGGAAAGGAGTAAGACTGATTGGATGAAGATAGCAAGAAAGCAGAGGTTCAGAGGAACGAAAAGCATCTCCATTCGCTTGTCTGAAATCCCTGCCAATGAATCTACATAAGTATCTCTATCCCTTTTATTGTTTATTTTAATCTAATAAAATATCATGTTTAAATCCGCCTGACTGAGATTTGCAAGGTGACCATAGCTTGCTTCAAGCCAACAATCTCTGTGGGATCGACCCTTACTCACGTAAGGTTTATTACTTGGACGACCCAGTACACTTGCTGGTTAGTTGAACGGAGTTGTGTCCACACATAGTAAAGAGCCATAATAATGATTCCATACAATAACAAAGAGTACTACATAAATGTGATCACAATTTCGTCCACCACCTAACATCGAGAATTAGTCAAAATGGTATAATTGATTTCAATCCACAAGTCCTAGCCAACTCTATTAATGGAAGGCTTAGAGTTAGTGGAAACCAAATCAATTAACAATCCTAACACAATGTAGAATGGACATCCACAACTCAAGTTCACCTAATTATCCAATTTTTCAACCAAGAGTGTGAAAAATTAGGCAAAAAATCAACCAAGTATTTTATCAAACACTTGGAAGACATAAAAAGAAAGCATGATAAAATAACAAGAAATAATAAATTCTACAACTACGAAGCAAGGAAAGTAAGAATAACAACTTAATTAAGCAATAAAGGAACATAAAACATAAATTGCATTAAACAAAAATCAAAATAACAAGAGTGCTTATAAACATAAAAGTAACCAAAATGAGAAATTAACAAGATAAACTAAGAAAATTAAGACAATAGAATAAAGAAAGGTAGAAGAAACTAGATGAAAACAATAATTAAAAAGAGAAATTACAAAGAAATTAAGCTAAGAATCCTAATTTCTAGAGAGAAGGGAGAGATTCTCTCTCTAGAAAATGACCTACATGATACTAAACTATACCTAATTGCTCCCTCCCCCCTTTCACATGGAATGATGGCCCTTTGATATAGTACTCAATCAGCTTCAGAAAGTCCTAAAACTGGACTCTAGAGGCCCAGAAATTGCCCCCAGCGATTTGCATTAATAAGGTCACGTGTTGGGACTTGTGCGTACGGACAGACGTGTGCGTACGCACACATGCTGATTTTCTTCTTGTGCGTATGCACAGGATATTGCGCGTACGCACACATGGCTGTGTACTCCTCCTTTGATTTCTTCAAGTTTTCTCCCTATTGCATGCTTCTCCTCCACTCTCATCAAACCATTCCAACCTATTATACCTGAAATCACTCATCAAGGCATCGAATAGGATGAAAGTGGGATAAAATTGGTTAAATTAAGCACGAAATAGCATGTTTTCACAATTAAGCTCAATTTAGGGAGAGAACACAAAAGTATGCTATTTGGATGAATAAATGTGGGTTTATATGATGAAATCTACTCAAATCAATCCAAAATTTATCGTCAAATATGGATTCATCAATTCCTCCACACTTAAACAGTAGCATGTCCTCATGCTAATCACAATCAAAGGAGAAGGATAAAAAGGGCAAGCAATTTATTCAATGCAACTACTTACATGCATGCAACTATACTAAATGATATCTATCTATATCTATATTATGGTTTATACCAAAATAAACCATTAGGGCCAAAACAAGGAATTAATACAATATGATCCACATCCAAAGATTTGATTTGAAGTTTTCAAAATTAATTTCAACAACTTGCAAGAAGACACAAGGTAAGAGAAGGAATCATAGAATTGAGCGATCAAAACCCTCACCAGATGTGTATACACTCTAGTCACTCAGTGTTTAGGACTTAATCACTCAATTCTCCTTTAATCATGTTTTTCAAAGATTTTCAAGTCATCTAACAATCAACTAATATTTGATGAATAAATGAAAATATCATGAGGTCTTTGGAGGGTTGTAATGGGGCTAGGGTAAGGGTAGGATTAATATGGTTAAGTGTAGATTGGATCTTTGATTAGCTCAAGTATCCCACTTAATCCTATATCAACCTATTTATACCAAAGAAAAATAACCTAACTTCCCATTTATTTCTTTTCTAATATTCACTCATGCATTTTCTTTCCGATTCACACACATATGCATCCTTTATTTACATTCTTATTATCATACATTCCTTTTTCTTTTTTTCTTTTTCTCTTTTCTCTTTTTTTTAATAAACAAAGTATGTACATCAAAATCTTTTCTTTTATCATCAAAAAGAGATGCATATGTTTTAAGTAATAGACGCATGAGTGTTTACCCATTTTTCTAAATTTTCTCAATGAATACCCAAAGAAAACTAACTACCAATGTTTTTCCACAAATTTCCCCACACTTGAATAACACACACTCCTCCCAAGCTAATCAAAGATACAATTAATGGACATTAATGGTTTTTCACTTAGGGCAAAATATGTGCTTAAAATTAGAACAAAAAGGGGATTAAAAGGCTAAAAATTGGGTTACAATGGTAAATGTAAGGGTTGACCATATATGTTAGTGAGTTTAATTTCAGCAATAGTCTCAATCATACTAAATGCATTCAAAACATCAAATATAGGACATAAAGATTCAAGCAAATCTAAGATTACAATCATAAAGGAGTATAACACACAAGAATAAAATTTGTGGTTGAAAATGTGCAACCACACAATTAAAGCTCAATTCTCACTAGGTGTTTTGTTCTAGCTCTTTTCTATGTTCCATAAAATTACTTTAAACAAGTTCAAAAACAAGTTTTCAAATCTAATCAATGGAACGCCCTAAAAGAGATTTCTTGAAAATTCCTTATTGTTTTACCAAACTTATTTCCTATACTAGGCAACATGCAAATATTTATACTATAAAACTATAAACAAGCTAAGATATAAATAAATATTCACATAAACATAACTATTAAAAACTAAAACATAGTGCAAAGTGTTGAGAAAGAGAAATTTATGCTCCAAAATTGCAGATTTCCCCCCACACTTAAATGTTGCACGGTCCTCCGTGCACACACTCAATCTGGGAGTGAAGAACTGAGGCTCCACCTTCAACTGGTGGGCATTGGGACTCGGGCTACTGTAGAAAGCAAACAAACATGAATTGAGGAAGAGTTCGTATGAGTGAGGTATGATAAAAGACAATGTATGTTTTCTAAGTGTGCACGGTTTAGAAAACACACATTGGCCGGGTAAAAACAGCAACCAAAAAATCAAAAAAAAAATATGTGTTCCTCAATTAAATAGCCTAGATTGCAAGTAAAGCATAAGTAAGAGTAAGAGTATAGACAAACCTAGGTAACCGCAACTAAATTGAATTGAGTTTTGAGATATTGGATATTGAAATTGTACAAGTGAAAGCACAAGATGAATAAAAAATGGCACAATCAACCACAACCAATCTAATGATGAAAGGAAAACTACTTATTCATCGCAAAACATAATGAAATAATCACATGATAAAGGTACTTGTTGCAAAAAGTGATAAACTTGATAAGAATCAAGGTAAGTCACTCAAACAAATACAAAGTATTGAAAACAAACAAGTGCCTTGTTATGTGATTATATTGATATAAAAATCACGATGAACAAGAAATTCGATTCAATTCACTAAAGTAAAAGTGCACAATTCATGGTTAAGGTGCCAAACAAGGATATAATTTAATGCATATGGTAGCTACAACATATAAATCAAACACAAAATTCATTTAGGCAATCAAACAAAGACTTAATGCTTAGTGCACATAGTCATAAAAAAAAAACCAAAATTTGAGCATGAAACAACCCAATCAACGTCAATCAAACACTTGCGATTTATTTAATTAACAACAACTAAACTAAATCTAATAAAATTACTAAAATAAAAATGAAATACAATGAAAATAACTAGAACGACTAGAAAAGAGGGCAAAAGTAAGAGAAGAGAGGGGCGGAGGGAGTGGAAGTGCGTTAGGGCTCAATTCAAAGTGCAATGAAAATTTTGCCCAAAACAACACTTGTGCGTACGCACAGAAACGTGTGCGTACGCACACAGGGGAAAAAGGAAGGGTGTGTGCTCGCACAAGGCGTGCGAACACTCTGAACAGAGAGGGGATTAAGAGGTGTGCGTGTGCGCACGCACAGTGGACTTTTTTTTTACTTTGGGAAAGGATCATGTGTGTGTGCGCACAAGGTTCCGTGCGCGCACACAGGAACAAAATTAGGCAGGGGTTCATACGCACAGAGCGTGCCAGCGCTCCCAACAGAATGCGTGTAAGGGAATGTGCGTACGCACAAGGCGTGCGAGTGCTCCCATCAGAGGGCATACAGACTGGTGTGAGTACGCACAGGCGGGTACGTACGCACAGGATGCATAATTTTGTTGTTGTGTGCATGCGCACAAGGGTGTGTGATGAGTCCATATTTTCTGATATATTTTGGCTTGATTTGAATGGATTCTAGCATATGAACTCACACTTAAGCACCAAAATGGCATACCTTTGTGTTTGATCCCTAATTTGAACTTGAATGTGAGAACATACAATTTTGTGCTTTAATAGAGCAAATTTAATCCCACCTTTATGTCATTCAATGCCGTGATATGGTTTGTGAGTGATTTCAGGCCTTGAAGGCAAGAATGGATGGGCAAAAGTGGAAGAAAGCATGCACAAGGGAGAAAACATGAAGAAAACAAGGAAAAGCACACACAGCGAAGTGTGCGTGCGCACAGCTCTGCGTGCGCGCGCACAAGCAAGAATTTCCATGTGTGCGTACGCACAGGTCAATTTTCAGCCGCGTGTGCGGACGCACACGTCTATGCGTCCGCACAGGGTCCCAACACGTGATTTCATTAATGATGCACGTGCTTCGTAATTTCTGAGGGCTCTTGGCCCATTTTGGAAGGCTGAATTGCTGAACGGAAGTGCTATATAAGGGGAGAATCAACACTTATGAAGGGGGGAGGCTCACTTAGATATTTTTAGGGAGTAATTAGGAGTAGGAGTAGGAGTAGTGTACCATTGCTCTCTTAGGGTTTATGAAACTTCCATTGTAGCATTTTATAGCAAGCTTTGATATTTCATTTTGCTTCCTTAATTGTAAGTACTCTCAATTTTCTTTTAATTAAAGCACTTTCATTTCCTTTGGTTCAAACACTTTATTTATAATTGCAATTTTGAGTTCTTGAAGTTTTGATTGATGAATTTAATGTTTCTTGCTTTCTTTATGCTTGTTTGGATGTTTATTGTTGATATTATTGATAGTTGGTTATAGTTTGTTATTTCGCCTTGCAATTTTCAATGTTTTACTTTTATGCATACAAGGTGTTTGTGAAAATGTCAACTCTAGATTTTGAGTAGATTTTCCCACCTTGGCTTGTGGTTTGAGTTCTTAGGATACTAGAGTCATAATGTCCGATATTTAGTGGTAATTCTTGAGTAGTTAGTTGATTCTTGTTTCCATTGATGCTAGCTTTTTATCAACTAGTTTGGTAAGTTAGCTAGGACTTATGGATTAAGGTCAATTATGCTTGCTTGACTTACTCCTCGATGGTTGGGGTTGACTAGGCGAGATTGACTCATCATAATTACCATAGTTGTGGTTATGGCGATGATAGGATTCCTTGGATACTCATTCCCAAGTCAAGGTTCTTTATTGCATTTATAGCATTTTCACTAGTTTTGATCCTATTTACCTTTGCTTGCATTAATTACAATTTTGTTCATTCCTTAGTTCTTTGATTTCTTGGTTTCTTTAATCTTTCATTCCTTTCTTGAAAACCCCCTTTGTCCTCTTCACAACCGAAAGAAGTAACATTTCATTTGCATTTCTAGGGAGAACGACCCGAGGTTTAATTACTCTCGGTTATATGTTTTGTTTTGAATTTATTATTTGAATTGGGAATTAATTGTTGGTTTATACTATACTTTCAACTATGAAATTCTATTTTTTGTGGAAATCTAGATCGACGACAAATTCTCACTTATCAAATTTGTCGCCGTTGCCGGGGAATGCAAACGATGTTATATCTTTTGGTTGTTGTGAATATGTTAATAGTGTAAATAGTACTTTTTGGGTGTTTGTTTGCTTTTGTTAGTAGATTTTTGTTTATATTTTCTTGATGACTTTTTCACACCATCACCACAATGCACCCCAATGGAACCCAAACACTCACCTTCATAGTCACCATTCTTACACACCATTCCCCCACTACATACAAAACCAAAATCCTTACCCTCATGAGTTTGATTGTCGACTTTCATCACCTCAATCCTCATCTTCTTACATGGATCAAGCCACACAAGAAGTACTTTTCATACTCATTCAAGAACAACAAGAGTTCCGGAAGAAGTAAGAGCAAGTTATATCTACCTTAGCAAAAGCTTTGGGTCATTTAGCTTCATTGCGTTCATGCCACAAGCAAGAAATTCTAGTGGATGAATGTGGGGGACAAAGTGAAAAGTGTGGAGCGAAAGAATTGCAAAATCAAGAATAAGATGTCAAGTCACAACATGAAGCACAAGAGGAGATAAGTGAAGAGTGGGTAGGAATTGATCAAGAGGATTCCATCATTCAAGTTTTTTTGTCCGGCTTGGGTAATCCCTTCTATGACCTTCATGAACCTCTATCATTAGATTTGGAAGGAGATGTTGATGTGGATTTTACACAACCTCCAATATTTGACTTGAGTAATGATGAAGAAGATTCAAAAGAGGTTGAGGAAGATTTTATTCACCAAGAAGTGAAGATAGTTGTGCAAGAACGAAGTGAGCGGGCAAAGAATTCTCCAACAAGTTTTCTAGCTCCACATCAATATGCCGTTCTAGAAACGGATGGTCAACTTTGAACCTTTCTTGGAGTAGTGGATGGTGAAAAGAAGAATGTTGATTGGCTAAAGAATGGGAAGTTCATCAAAGGAGCCAATCCAACATTTGGAGCTCAATTTTGGTGCGAGAGTCACTTTAGTGGATTCCGGGGAATGCACAAGCATGTCAGTGGTGATAGAGGAATTCAAATATGGGATCCGGGCATATGTTTCAAGAATCAATACTTAAGGATCCTAGTTGCTAGCTTGAACTCTCTTAAGAGTTTGGTGCAATCTAATTGGGACTCCGGAGGTCGAATCAATAGCAAACTTGGTTGGAGATTCAAGTAGGGGTGGAAGCATAAGCTGGCCTAGCAAGGATCTCCTCACCAAGTCCAACTTAGGACTATAAACCAAAGTGTTAGGTGGGAGACACCCCACCATGGTAATATCTTTCTAACCCTCTCTCTTTTAGCTTTTGTTTCATGAATAATTGGTTAGTTTGCTTGGTTGGTTGGTTTTATTTTGATGTTTGTTGAGCAATTTTGGTAAAATAATGTGTTTTGGGGAGTTTTGTGATGTTTTGGGACTTGAAAACCTGTTTGGGATGTCAAGGTTGATGCCTTAGAGCCAAAATTTTTATTGCAGGAACAGAGACCTGTGCATCTGCACAGCCTTGTGCGTGCGCACAGATCCCCTATTTTCCCATTTCTGTGCATCCGCATAGTATCGTGTGCACGCACGACCTTCAAAGCTCCCTCTGGTCGCAGCACACGCACGGCTTGTGCGTGTGCACGCCACCTTTCTTTTTCCTTTTATGTGACCGCACACCATGCGTGCGGCCGCACACGTCACTTTTCTCTTAAAAAAAAAGGGGGCCCTTGTGCGAGCGCATCACTCTATGCGTCCACACAGGTTGACCAACACCCCCTGGTCGCAGCGCACGCACAAGCTGCGTGTATGCACCCAAACCTTTTCCCTCTTCTGTGCGTCCGCACACCCCGTGTGCGCCCGCACAGGCTGCGTTCCACCTTCTGCTCGCAGCGCCCACACGACCCTGTGCGCGCGCATACCCCTTCTTTCTCCCCTATGTGCATCCGCACACGACCTTGTGTGTCCGCACAGGTCGCTTTTTGAACGTTAATTCGAAAAAGGGGGTACACTCGCGCTTCAGTTCCAAACCCCCCCCCAAACCTTTCTTCTTCTTCTATCAAAACCTAACCCCTCCCGTTCCCACCGCGACCTCCCTCCGCCGGCGACGACCATATTGCCGCCGCCGACACTCTCTCTCTCTCTTCCCTTCTCTCTTCTTTTCTCTCCCTCCTACATTTCCCCCTTATCTCCCTTTCCCTGTCTCTGTACTCCACGCCAGCGCTACTAGCATAGGCCGCGCCTCTCTGTCCGGTGAGCAACCACCTGCAGCGGCAGTTCCCTGTGCTGCTGCGCCCCTCTCTGCCTCGCCCTCACCTTCCTTCATCCCTTCACCCTCTGCATTACAGGTTCAAGCCCTATTTTCCCCTGCCCTGTTTCATTTCTTTTCTGCTTCTTTTTATTGCTTCTTTTTAATTCTACTTTTAGTTTCTGCTTTAGTTCATAGGTGGTTTTACGTTAAATTATTTCTAGTTTTCTGGATTGAATGTGGATGTTGATGCTGGCTGAGTATTTTGGATTGTTTTCTGGACTGGATGATGTGTTGTTCTTACTGGAACTGTGAATGCTGCTTGCTAATTTCTGCACATGACATGCTTGATTAAATACCTGAATGGAATTTTTGATTCAATTTCTAGGACTGATCATCATAAATTTTGAATTTTCTTCCATTTAGCATTGTCAATTGCTGATTGTGCAATTTTCTGTTCATTCTAAATGCTGCCTTAAATGAGCTAGCTTATGCATTTTGTATTTAGGCCTAAACACCACTTTGAACCTGCAATATACATCTTTGTCTCTTCTGTTGGTGTTCATTGTTCCTGTGCCTACTACACTTCACCTAATGCATTGCTAGCCGGGCACTTACTTGATCATTTTGCTGTGATTTTATCTTGTTTTGCTGATTTTGTTTTTTGAAACCAAATTTGAGTGAAATTTACAGCTTTAATCAGTCTATTTGATATTTGTAAGTGCAAAGCATGCTGAATTAATGCATTATGTGTTGACTACCATTGCTTTTTGCGCCAACATCAAACTCATGTTAAACTTGAAATTCTGAAACCTATTTAGTGACATTGGTAGCAGCACATACATTACTTTCTATGTGAATTGATCAAATGTTTATTCAGGTATTTTTAACATTAATAACCATACACATAGCAACTTGTTCCTTTATGTTTTTGAGCAATGCAACCTTGTTTTTCAATCAAGCATTGTTTTGGACAGAAAGCTATGTATATGTGGTCAATTCTTATCCTTTTAATATGAATAGGTACGTGCTTTGACTGCGACCTTGATTATTGCTCTTTATGCCAAGTTTTGCACACTTTCCAATTCCTAATGCAAAAGTGCAATAATCGATGTCTTCCACCTCAATTCACATACATCATACACCTAAGTCCTTTGTATGCTTTAATTGTTGTTTACTCATTGATTTGTCACTTAGGTTGCTTGATTTGGGAAAATGCATTTTTTTTTAACATTCTATTGTTTTACACGTGTTTTCCCTGATTGAGTATTTGTTTATCTGACTGACTCTCATTTGAATTGTTTGATTATATCCTTCTTCTTTCTGTGATTTTATCTGTTTCCTAAGTTGTATTCTATTTTTGTCTTTTCAGGATGGCCCGCAAGGGAAAGAAGAAAGCCAATCCTTTGGCTCGTCCTCCTCCCGTGCCTCCCAGTGACCTTCCAGACACTTTCATTAATTTCGAGGCCCAAAAACAATATAAGAAGCTAGAAAAGCGCACCTTTCATTATGAGAGGAAGCTAAACCTGCCTGAGAAATATGTGGATGCGATACTTGACAGAATAAATTTTTATCATTGGGGATTCGTAAAATCCGACCCGGTAGAAGTAAATGAACACTAAGTCAAGGAATTTTATGCCAATCTCCTTAAGAGGGATGCCCAAACTATTTTTCTAAGAGGTGTCACCTTGGACACCTCTAATACTGCTTTAGAGGCCCTCTTAGATATTTCGCATATTCCTCCTGCTAGGGACGCTTACACTCAAATAATGACGGACGTGACCACGGGCAAAATTTCTTTGGATACAGTCCTGAAAAAGATTGGCCAGCCTGAGGCTACATGGGAATACAGCAAGGGAGAGCAGCATGTACCCTTGAGCATTGCGTGAACAGACCTCAACCCAGAGGCAAGGATCTGGCAGCAGATCATTGCCGATTACATCCTTCCGAGCACGCATGCCACACATATCAGAATCCGTGTGGCAGTGTTACTATGGGCTATTCTGGAGGGCAAGAAGATCTCTGTTCTTCCCCTTATTAGAGAGTCAATCATGAAGGTGAACCAACAGCTGAAATTCAACGTTCTCTATCCATCATTGATCACCGGATTTGCAGCCTTATCTGGTGTAGAGAGACGCCCAACAGACCGGACGTCTGTCTACATCAGTAAGCAGCTGTATCTGCCATACGGAGATTATAACGGGCCGCCTCAGAAGAAGAGGAAGACAACTGAGCCTTCATCAGCCATAGCAGAGCCTTCAGCACCTCCCACAGCTCCTGTACCCACACCCCGACCTCAGACACCATATGAGTTGTGTCGGGACATCCTTCAGGCTGTGCACCACTATGAGCGCCGCAACGCTCGCTGTTTCCAGTGGATAGTGGCAAAGTTTGAAGGTCGAGACCCTGGGCTACCTCCTCCAGATACACTAGAGCCAAAGGCCGAGGAGCCTGCATCTGAGGAGCCAGCAGCTGAAGCTGGCCAGGTAGTCGAGCACCCAGACCAGAGACCGGCGGAGCCTACGGTTGAGGAGGTAGCACCTGAGGAGCAGACAGTTGAGGAGCATAGAGTCGAGGAGCAGCGACCTGAGAAGCCGACAGCTGTAGCCGAGCCGAGAGCTGAGACAGCTGACCAAGAAGTTGCCCTGCCAGCAGCACAGACCACCACACAGCCATCCAGCGCCCTCATTGTCTACCAGCGCCATCACCACCCACCACCGCTAGGCGGTGGAACTTCACATGATTGACTCCCCCGATTGATTCCTTTGAGCACTGAGGACAATGCATGATCTAAGTGTGGGGGAGGATCTTCTATTTTTGGGTGTAAACATTCTCTCCTGAACACTTCTATTTAGTTTATTTTGAGTTTTATTATGCTTTTTGTGGATATTTATAGTACTTTGACTTATGCACTGCTGTTTAGTACTTTTAGTATATATATTAGTTGCTTCTAGTTATCTCTAGTATTGCACTCCCATTTTGGTATATATATACATATTGCATCCTTATATTGCTGATATATAGTATAGATATGGATTGTGATTGGATGATGTGAATAGCTTATGCCTAGTTTATCTTGATCCTAATTGTTCATGTTACTTTTTGCTTGTTGAAAATTAGGAAAAGAACTAGGAAAGTTTGAAAAAATTTTGCATCCATCACATCATACATACATATAGGAATAAAATTTTGGTGAAAAACACACGGATTTCCAAGAATTTTGTCAAGGGCATGCTATTGAATTGATTGAGAAATTTGTTTTCAAACTTGCTTGAATAATTTCCTTTTGGAACATAGAAGAGTAAAGAACAAATACCTTGTGAGTTTTTGGGCTGTATTGAGTGGTTACACATTTTAACCACCAATTTTGTTTATTGTGTGTTATATCTCTTCTATGATTGTGATCTTGGTTTTGCTTGATTCTTTATTTCCAATGTTTGATGTTTTGAATTGCATTTAGCATGATTGAGGCCATCATTGCATAACTCACTCACCCATATGGACTTACCCTTGCATCTACATTTGTTAACCCTTTTTGAGCTTGTTAAACCCTTTTGTTCTAATTATAACCATATCAAAACCCTAAGCGGAAGACCATGATTTACCTTGGATTACATCCTTGATTGGCTTAGATTGAAGAAGTATGTTTCATTTAAGTGTGGGGAAAATCTTTGAAAAATATTGGTAGTGAATGAAAATGATTGTTTGAGGGCATGCATTGAATGAAATATTTTGGAAAATGGGTGCATTCATGTGTGAACTATAGAACCATATACATTTATATTGATTGAAAAAAAAATCATCATGAAAAGGGGATGAAAGTTACCCCCAAAGAAAAGAGAAATGAATAAGAAATGCATATGTGATATGAATGATAAATCATACATGGGTGTTTGTGAAAAAGAAATGATGGAAGGTTAGGATTGCATTTGGTTTGATTTGATTGATATAGGTTGATGTGGATAACTTAAACTAATCAAGGATTCAACCATTTTAGTCCACTTATCCATATCTATCCCACCTTTACCCTAACCCCATTACAACCCCAATAAGTCCTCATGATAATTGCATTCATGCATTACGTGTTGTTGATTGTTAGATGAAAAGTAAATCCTTGAAAGCATGATTAGAGGAGATTTGAGTGAATTGATCCTAAACACCGAGTGATTAGAGTGTATACACACCTAGTGAGGGTTCAATTACTCAATTCTATGTTTCCATTTTTCTTATCATGCATTCTTGCAAGTTGCTTCACTTTGATGAGTTGAATCAATTCTCTAGATTTTGGATGCATTGGATTGTTTTCTTGCTTAGCCCTATTTGTCCATACTTGCTTGGGGACTTGATTGTTTGATTTCACCAATTTCATATAGATACAATAGATAGATATATACGTATAGATAGTATTACACACTTGCAAGCATATAGATAGTTGCATTTAATAAGTTGATTATTCCTTTGATCATTCTCCTTGTTAGTTTAGCATGAGGACATGCTATTGTTTAAGTGTGGGGGAGTTGATGAGTCCATATTTTTCGATATATTTTGGCTTGATTTGAATGGATTCTAGCATATGAACTCACACTTAAGCACCAAAATGGCATACCTTTGTGTTTGATCCCTAATTTGAACTTGAATGTGAGAACATGCAATTTTGTGCTTTAATAGAGCAAATTTAATCCCACCTTTATGTCATTCGATGCCATGCTATGGTTTGTGAGTGATTTCAGGCCTTGAAGGCAAGAATGGATGGGCAAAAGTGGAAGAAAGCATGCACAAGGGAGAAAACATGAAGAAAATAAGGAAAAACACACACAGCGAAGTGTGCGTGCGCACAGCCCTGCGTGTGCGCGCACAAGCAAGAATTTTCATGTGTGCGTACGCACAGGTCAATTTTCAGCCGCGTGTGTAGACGCACACGTCTGTGCGTCCGCACAGGTCCCAACACGTGATTTCATTAATGATGTACGTGCTTCGTGATTTCTGAGGGCTCTTGGCCCATTTTGGAAGGCTAAATTGCTGAATGGAAGTGCTATAAAAGGGGAGAATCAACACTTATGAAGGGGGGATCACTTAGATAGTTTTAGGGAGTAATTAGGAGTAGGAGTAGGAGTAGTGTAGCATAGCTCTCTTAGGATTTATGCAACTTCTATTGTAGCATTTTATATCAAGCTTTGATCTTTTATTTTGCTTCCTTAATTGTAAGTACTCTCAATTTCCTTTTAATTAAAGCACTTTCATTTCCTTTGGTTCAAGCACTTTATTTATAATTGCAATTTTGAATTCTTGAAGTTTTGATTGATGAATTTAATGTTTCTTGCTTTCTTTATACTTGTTTGGATGTTTATTGTTGATATTGTTGATAGTTGGTTATAGTTTGTTATTTCGCCTTGCAATTTTCAATGTTTTACTTTTATGCATACAAGGTGTTTGTAAAAATTCCAACTCTAGATTTTGAGTAGATTTTTCCACCTTGGCTTGTGGTTTGAGTTCTTAGGATACTAGAGCCATAATGTCCGACATTTAGTGGTAATTCTTGGGTAGTTAGTTGATTCTTGTTTCCATTGATGCTAGCTTTTTATCAACTAGTTTGGTAAGTTAGCTAGGACTTATGGATTACGGTCAATTATGCGTGCTTGACTTACTCTTTGATGGTTGGGGTTGACTAGGCGAGATTGACTCATCATAATTACCATAGTTGTGGTTATAGCGATGATAGGATTCCTTGGATACTCATTCCCAAGTCAAGGCTCTTTATTGCATTTATAGCATTTTCACTAGTTTTGATCTTATTTACCTTTGCTTGCATTAATTACAATTTTGTTCATTCCTTAGTTCTTTGATTTCTTAGTTTTTTAACCTTTCATTCCTTACTTGAAAACCCCCTTTGTCCTCTTCACAACCGAAAGAAGTAACATTTCATTTGCATTCCTAGGGAGAACGACCCGAGGTTTAATTACTCTCAGTTATATGTTTTGTTTTGAATTTATTATTTGATTTGGGAATTAATTGTTGGTTTAGACTATACTTTCAACGATGGAATTCTATTTTTTGTGTGGAAATCTAGATCGAAGACAAATTCTCACTTATCAGTGTGCGCACGCACATGCCCTATTTTTTCCAAAAAAAAATTCTTCAAAATCTAAGGCTTTAAGCCTTAACTCAACAAAATCTCAACTCCAAAACATTTAAAAACCATAAATTCACGATCCATACAGAAATTAACCTAACAAATCTCAAAATTAAACTAATTATAAGCTAACTAAAATAAGCAAAATGCAATAAAGTCAAATTATAAACAAAAAAAGAAGGTAAGAACAATATTACCATGGTGGGGTGTCTCCCACCTAGCACTTCTATTTAGAGTCCTTAAGTTAGACTTTATTGAGAAGCTCTCATCAAGGAGGCTTGTGTTTCAAACCTCCTTGAAGTCCCACCCAAGCTTGTATTCTCCAAGGCTTTTGAGATTCCAAAGCTTGTGCACCCAAATCTTGTTGTGAATTCCTTTCATTCCATCTAGGTAACAAGCATTTGAAATTCCCAATTCCTATAACACAATAGCAAAAAACTCATAATGCAATGGGTGAGAATTCATAGGATAAAAAGAAAATAAAAACCAAAGGTAATAAGAACAAATAAAATGAACTCCTAAAACTAGCAAAAACAAGCAATCAATAAAAATAACTATTCACATATTCACATATTAAAGATAGCCAACAATATAACACCATTGCAACTCCCCGACAATAGTGCCAAAAATTTGATAGATGAGAATTTGCACCGGTTTGGATTTTTCCATTTAAGATAACTTCTGTTGCAAGTATAGACCAAACCGGCAACCAACTCCCACCATCAAATTTTAATTCTCAAGATGTCACAATTTAAAACAAAATAACCGGGAGTTTTAAGTCTCCCGGGTCGTCTTCCCTAGGAGTTGCAATGAAATGCTCAATTATTGGCTATGGGGGATTTGGGAGTTTTGATTATAAGAGGCAAGAAATTAAAATGACAAGTAATTAAATGGAAAGCAAGTAAAATCAATGAAAATAGAAATTAAATGGCAAAAAGAGCTTTGGGCAAGAATTGGAAAATTAAAGGTTCCTATCCTAGTTATGGACCACAAACATGGTAATTGTGTAGAATTAATCCCAATTAGTCAATCCTAACATCGAGAATTAGTCAAAAGGGCATAATTGATCTCAATCCACAAGTCCTAGCCAACTCTATTAATGGAAGGCTTAGAGTTAGTGGAAATCAAATCAATTAACAATCCTAACACAATGTAGAATGGACATCCACAACTCAAGTTCACCTAATTATCCAATTTTTCAACCAAGAGTGTGAAAAACTAGGCAAAAATCCAACCAAGTATTTTATCAAATACTTGGAAGGCATAAAAATAAAAGATGATAAAATAATAAGAAATAATAAATTCTACAACTACCAAGCAAGAAAAGTAAGAATAACAACTTAATTAAGCAATAAAGGAATATAAAACATAAATTGCATTAAATGGAAATAAAAATAACAAGAGTGCTTATAAACATAAAAAGTAACCAAAATGAGAAATTAACAAGATAAACTAAGGAAATTAAGACAATAGAATAAAAAAAAGGTAAGAAACTAGATGAAAACAAGAATTAAAAAGAGAAATTACAAAGAAATTAAGCTAATAAGAACCCTAATTTCTAGAGAGACGGGGGAGCTTCTCCTCTAGAAAATGACCTACATGATACTAAACTATACCTAATTCCCCCCTCCCCTCACATGGAATGATGGCCCTCTGATATAGCACTCAATCAGCTTCAGAAAGTCCCAAAACTGGGCTCTAGAGGCCCAAAAATCGCTCCCAGCGATTTGCATTAATGAGGTCACGTACTGGGACTTGTGCGTACGCACAGACGTGTGCATACACACACATGGCTGTGTGCTCCTCCTTTGATTTCTTCATGTTTTCTCCCTATTGCATGATTCTCCTCTACTCTCATCAAGCCATTCCAACCTATTATACCTGAAATCACTCATCAAAACCATCAAGGCATCGAATGAGATGAAAGTGGGATAAAATTGGTTAAATTAAGCACGAAATAATATGTTTTCATAATTAAGCTCAATTTAGGGAGATGCATGGAGGTCAGAATCTGACAGCATCTATACTCCGTTCTTTGTCTCTGAATCAGACTTTGCCAAAACTAGCCAATTTCAGCCAGAAATTACTTGAAATCATAAGAAAACAAAAAAAATTCAAAGTAGAATCCAAAAATGTGAATTTTGCACTAAAACCTACTAAAATAAACTAAAATTCAACAAAACATAACTAAAACACTATAAAAATGACATCAAAAAGCGTATAAAATATCCGCTCATCAGCGCATCACCTCACGTCCAGTTGAGAAGACCTGGACAGCTAGCAGAAGCTTCCAGGCAGATGGGCCCAAGTGATGGGGCCCACCCGAGTTCAGAGTATCAATGGAGAGGGACCTACCCCTCTCTAGAGGTACGTAATCTTTTTAACCCTAATTAGCTGCCTCATTGTACGGACACTAACTTTAGCATCGGAGTATCCTTGCAGGTGGCCCCACGCACTGACCCACCGACGATTCGGACGGTTATCCTCCTCAAGAAGCTCGCATCCAGGTCCAGATCCTCCATCTCACAGTTGCTCCAATTTCATCACCACCTGAACCGTCATTCACCCGAGCAATTGAATAATTATGTATATAGTAACAAGATATGAATGGTTGTATGCTAACTTGTAACCTGTATGACAATGTGTGTATGTGTGTGTGTGTGTGTGCAAATAGTATGTATGATGTATATTATCTCTATCTCTGATGTTTGTGCTATTTTATCATACTTATTTAATTATTTCAATTTTTCTGAAAATTTAATCACGCGCTAATACAATTACAGGCTTAATAATAAATATTTCGTTAATTTTTGGGCAAGCAAGTTAGTGATGCTTGATTTTTAGTATGATCATGACGTACTGAAAATCGGGTTGTTACAATTTGATATCAGAGCAGTTTGTTCCTATAAAAGCCTGGGAAAATGGACTAAATCATGCTTCATTGCATACTCTGAGTTGTGTCCCATGCATATAGGATATCCTTGTGATATATATTGCATGAGTGTTGCTGTATATCCATTTCAAAAATTATTCACACTTTATCTGAGATGTTAAGACTGATCACCTTAATATTGAATATAGGGTGTAAACAGGATCTTGATGGCTGCACAGGGATGAAGACATGGTAGGCGTGGTGCGAACCCTATAGATGATCCGATGAGGGATGAAAATGCTTTTATAGCTGCAGTAAACACCATGGTTAAGGCTGTGTATGAAATGACAACTGTTACAACGTGAGGAATTGACCGTTTAGGATAGAGGAATGGAGATTGTAATGGAAGACGTAATGGTGAGCACAGTGGAGACTGTAATGGTAATGAACGTGTTGGAAATTACGATAACCCTATGACGCTGGCAACTTTTCTAAAAGTAAATCCCCAAGTTTAGAGGAATGTTGGTGGCTATTAAAGTTGATAACTGGTTCCGTGGTATTGAAAAGTCGCTGTGAGCGTAACATGTGCTAGAAGGACAACATGTGGAGTTTGCAACCTATATGCTCGAGGGAGAAGCTGAATACATGTGGCATGGAGTGTATAGTTTGTTGAGACAGGAGGTGGAAGTGATTGTCTGGGATACTTTTAAGGAGAAATTTTACAAAAAGTATTTTTCTATATCGGTTCGTGATGCTAAAGAGATGCAATCGATGCAGTTAAAACAAGGAAATATGTCAGTGGCAGAGTATTCCCAAAAATTTGAGGATCTGTGCCGATTCTCTAAGATCTGTCTGGAAAATCCAGATGATTTTGAAGAATGAAAGTGTTTGAAGTATGAATGAGGACTTCGCAATGAGCTAATGCATTCGTTAGTACCATTGAAAATACGAAATTTTGCGGAGCTTGTCAATAAAAGTCAACTGGTGGAAGACTGTGAAAATAAGATAGCAGCATGAAGGATGAGTCATCCAAGCTCACCACTAAGAAACTTTAATAATTTCCATAGACATGCGGTACAGCAAAAGGTTAATTTTAAGGCACCGAGAGTACCTATGCAAGAAAATCAACAAGTTAGAAAATTTTCTATGCGCTCTACTGCAGGAAAGACAGAACGCTGGTAAGCAACCTCAGCAGATTCGGGAAGGCCTGACGTGTAAGTAGTGTGGAAAGGATCACACTGGTAGGCCTTGTTATTTTGGAATGAAAGTCTGCTACAACTGTGGTGAACCGGGACAAATAGTGAGTAATTGTCTAAAGAAGTCGGTACAAGGAGTAGCTAGACTGCAACAGCCAGAAAAAGTATTTACAATAATTGCTGAAGATGCTGTATTCAGATTTTGGGACCCAAGGTCAGTGTTGTGTCAAGACTCATTTCCTAACTGCACCTTATGATTCTGGTACATTTCATTCTTTTATTTCTTTAATTGGTGTGCGTGAATTAGGATTAGATTTCTCAAAGTTGAATTTTGATTTGCTTGTTCATGCATCCACATCCCAACATGTTCTGACTAGTCTAGTGTGTCGACAAGTAGAGTTTGATATAGGCAGTAGAACCATGCTTTTCTTGACTATTTTGAGAAAATTGCTATTATTTGTCTAATAATTTGCATACTAGATCTGTGTCATCCCATTCTTTTTACTTAAAATTTTGTGAGAGTTATTTATAACGGGAATGAGTGTGAGGGGTATGTTTTGTTATCGGCTAGCTCAAGTGGCAGCGAACAAAATTTGGAATGGATCCGAACAGTGAAGGAACTTCCTAACATTTTTCCTGAAGACATACTAGAGTTTTCTCCTCGGCGAGAGATAAAGTTGGGTATTAATTTGATACCTAGAGTTGAACCGATCTCGATGGCACTTTATCAGATGTCACCATTGGAACTAGCAGAACTAAAGACGCTATTAGATGATCTACTTGAGGAAAAGTTTTATTCATCCAAGTGTGTCACCATGGGGAGCTCTTTAGGAAGCATTTGGAACAGAGCTGCACATGAGTATAATGTATCATTCTCAAACAGATGGACAATTAGAGCAGACAATCCAAATCTTGGAAGATATGTTGAGATCTTACTTAAAAAAACTGGAACAAGTATTTACCTTTGATTGAGTTCGTCTACAACAACATCTTTTAGCAATTGAAATGGCACCATATAAAGCACATTACGGACAAAGGTGTCAATCGCCATTAAGTTGGTATGATGGAGGGAAGGCTAGTATATTGGGACCAGACTTGGTACAGGAACAACTGAGCAGATTAAGAAGATTCATGGGAGGATTCAACCAACTCAAAGCCAATAGAAGAGCTATGGTGATAATAGAAGTAAAATTTTAGAGTTTAATGATAGTGACCATGTTTTTCTGAGAGTAACCCCTATCGCAGGAATAGGTCGAGCTCCTAGAACCAAAAAAAAAATTTAATCCTTGATATATAGGACCTTTTCAAATACTCAAAAGATTCGGTCCAATAGTTTACTAGATATTTGTTCTCCCTTTTTTGTCAAATCTTCATAATGTCTTCTATATCTCGCAACTAAAGAGGTATAATCCCGACGAAAGCTATATTTTGTAACCAAAAATGATGCAATTTCGAAGTAACTTGATACATCTTGCCAAACCGGTTTGAAAATTAGTCATGAGCGACAAGCATCTACAAGGCAAAATAGTTTCTTTAGTCAAAGTAGCTTAGAGACGAGATGAGGAAACAGAACACACCTGAGAACTAGCAGATTAGATAAGGGCCGATTATTCGCACCTGTTTACAGGTAAAGGAAATTTTGAGGACAAATTTTTTTTTAGGAGGGTAGAATGTAACACCCCGAATTTTTATACCAACACGATGTTTTTTTGAAAATTGTTATTTTCAACAATCAATTTTAGTTCGATGAGTCAATTCCGAGTTTCATAGTAAAATAAATGATAATATAATTTTATTATTATGTTATTAATTTATTTTACATGCTATAGTTATAATAGAGCCTAGATAATAATATTGCTATTATTATCAAGTCCGATATTTGCTAATATAAATAATTATCGGTATTTCTTGATGAATTTAGAGTTGCTAATGCTTCATTAGATATCTTTTATCTTTAAGTTACTAATGTTATTTATGTTAGTAACTCATATATATTTAACCCTATATATATTATCACTTGTATTTTAATATATTCAGTTTTCATAATTATTCGTTTAAGATATTTATAACTTGAATCGTTGATTCAGCAGCTCCAGAACTTGACAACTAGCCACTAAATCATTATTAATTATTGTCATTACCTTAGTTCTATTCACTTTGCCCGAAGCCATTAAGGGAACAAAAGAAAGAAATGAAATGTGGCTTATATGCATGTATACATATATATAATCATGACACATGCCTCTTTCATTTATTAACTATAAGAGCTAATGATACTTTATCACCACAAATTCTCATTCATCACCATAAGTCTTAATCATCTTCCTTTTTCCTCATGCATCACCGAATTGAACATGAAAAAAGAGAGAGAGAGAGACCGAGAGTGTTCCTTGAGAGAACTGTGACCTCCTATGAGTTTTCAGCTTAAATTTCTTGTGATCTGTAACTTTAATAAAAAATATAATCTAATTAAAGTGTTTGTATCTTTCTTCTTTACATGTTGACGTTACTTTTGTTTGATAAAAGTTGACGGTGACGTAGCTCCCCTTCCTCTTGAGTTTAGCCAATTGAACTTTTAGGAAGCACAGACGATTACAGCTCGGTCAAAAAAATTTTCTATAATTTTTGTTGTTTTGATTTTGTACGAAGTAGGGTTTTGATAATTTCTTACCAGTTAAATATGTATTGGATAAGTGAATTGATATTGTGATTAATTGTTGATTTATTTTAATTTAATTTATGTTGAATTTTTGTGATATATTGTATTTGTTATAAGCTTGAGGTTCGATCGGTTTAAGTGCAGCTAAGAATCAAATTATTTTGATGAATCCAGAGCTAGGATTATTTTGAAAATCAAGTAAAATTTTGTGTGATTAAAAGGCCGAGAGATTAAATTATAAGCTGTGAAGAATCGGCAACCGTAAAACTCGGAAGCGGATTTAAAGTTATATATATATATATATATATATATATATATATATATATATGTATATATATATATATATATTTTCAAATTGATTATAAAAAGATGTTTTTGGGCTTAAAGAAATGTATTTGTTATCATGATAATATTATTAATTTAAGAATAAAATGTGTTTTGATGAAAATTGAGGTTGATTTTATAAATAAATAAGTTTAGAGGTATTTTGAGTAAAAAATAATTATTTGGAGATGAGCGGGTATTTTTATAAAAATTCAGAATTATTTTTGTAAATATTAATAAACAAAGAGCTAATTAGTAGTTTTGTAACAATGTTAAGTTAAAAGTAAAATAATTGAAAAGTCTGAGTTTAAAACATAATTAATAAAAGTTTAGAAATAAAGCTTAAAAGAGTTAAGTCTTCAAAGAAGTTATATATACTATTTATTACTTAAATTATTTTATTTGTATTATAGAAAATAATTTTTATTGGTATTAAGTTATTAAGAATATTATTTAGTAAAGATATTATTATCGATATTATTGATTGTAAGATAATTTGAATTGTTAAGGATAAATAAGTAAAAGACTGAAGAAAAAGAGAAGATGAATCGGCACGTGTGATTATGGGAAGGTCACGACTCACGAGAGAGTGACGATAGTATGGTTCTGGTGCCAAAGGATAAATGTTAACAAGCCATGAATTTTGTATGTGAATGATTATGCGGGGATGCCCGTAAATATGAAATGGCTTTCAAGAAAAAGGGTCACATGCTTCAACTGGAGAATCAGCGCTTACAAGTACTTGCAGAGGTCATGTTCGACATACTTCAGCTGAAGAATCAGCGCTTGCAAGAAGTAAAAACTTGCAAAGGTTATGTCGCTGGAATGCCTTATCCGACTAGCGAATTGGATTGCGTCGAGTGCGGGTCAAAACCGAAAAATGAGCTCATTACTTGCGATAGGCTTAGACATGCATCATCCTTACTGCACATTTGCGTTTTACTTGATAATGTGATATTGTTTGTGATTGTCTCCTTGTGTTTGTACATTTCTTAGTTGTATTCTGAATTGTTGTGATGGGCTATTTCTATGTGATTCTTGTATTTTTTACTGTGAATTAATTGAACTATGATAATACTGACTTAACTAATACTCCCGACCCTACTAAGAGCCCGTTTGAGAAGTAGCAGAAGCTACTTTTTCTGACTTTTAAATTATAAAAAGTCACAGTACGCGTGTTTGGTACTATTTTAAAAAAAACTTTTAACTTCCCGAAAAGTTAATTCATACCTTTTTGAAGAAGTAGAAATATATGACTTCTCCTCCTCGATAAGTCATTCTATCATTTCTGTAAAAAAAAATGACCTCAAAACAAAAAAAAATAGCTTTTTGAGAAAGTAAAAATATATGACTTCTCCTTCTCGATAAGTCATTCTATCATTTTCGTAAAAAAAATGACCTCAAAACAAAAAAAAATTTATTTTCATTCTTGACTTTGTAAAAAAATACTAGAAATACTGCCCCTCCCCCACCATTTTTACCTAAGGTTCCATCTACTAGAAACATTGGCCTTCCACCATCATTTTCACATAATGATTTATCTATTGAAAATATTGACTCTCCACCACCATTTTAAAATAATGATCTGAACCACTTATTGTATATATTTTTTCCAATTTTTTTTATCATTTTATCACTCTATTTTTATTATTAAATTTATATTTAACATTGTGTGTGGTATAAAATCTCAGTTTTAATTTTATTTTTTTTTCATGTGATTTTATTTTTACGTAGCTGCTATTACTTTTATAGTTAGTTATAGCAAGTTCTTGACCCCAATAAAAGAGGAGGGAATTCTAATAGAAGTAAAAAAAATAAAAAAGAGCAACAAAATATACATTGACACACATTTCACATTTATTTTTTATTTTATCTACCATATCATACACAATAAAACAGCAAACACTAACTACACAATAATTTCTTTGGATCAAGATTATTGTGAATTAAAATTTTATTACTATTTACCACATACAAAAACACCGTTATGGGTGAAGAAGAAGTAGAATAACCAGTTTCTACCTAAAAAATAGAACTAATAAGAGAGCAAATAAAGAATTAATTGCCTAAACAATTGTAATCTTAGTGATTAGGTTATAGAAAATCAACATTCAATATTGAAAAGTATTTGTTATCATTATTGTTTTAATATCCATTTTTTGTGAAAAAAATTGTATTTTTTAGTTATTTATCCAAACGCTACAACTTTAAAATAAATACTTCTATAACTAAAAATCCAAACACAAAATAACTTATTTATAAGCTGCTATTAATAAAAGTTCTTATACTCTTTTTCCAAAAGAGCTTATTTAAGTTGTTTACCCAAACTGGGCCTAAGAATCCCCCAGTTCTTACCCCTTCCTTCTTTCTCCATCAGATAGAGACGGGCATTCTGTTTTATGAGATGAACCCTCCCTACATATGTGAGGATCTTGTACAGCATAGGTTTTATATAGTAGATGCAGAGATTAGGACCCATATGTATGCTCTACACAACCACCTTTTCCGTCATCCGATTAACACTCCTTCTTTAACCCTGATATGCCTTATGAGTTCTTGTTACATTGGCTTCATCCTGATGCTCTGTTTCACCCGTTTCATGTACCTCATCAACATCCTGATCAGCCTGAGGATCAGGTAGTCCTTTAGCCTGAGCCTATGGAGGAGCATGTACTAGAACCTATACCTGAATGGGATATTCCTGTAGAGCATATCACAGTGTTTTCGTCTAAGCCGTTATTTGAGGAGCTGCATACCACCTCCATTAGTAGACCGACGAGTGTGGGCCAGAGCACTAGTACGAGTGCCAGGACCCCTCCTGAAATTATTGAGATTTCTGATGATGAAGACGAGGATCGTGAGGAGCGTTCAGATGTGATTGAGATTTTCTATGACGACGACAGCTGATGCTTGGGAGGTGAGGATGTGGCTTTTGGGAGTTTCTTTTGTGTTAGTCTAGCTTTTGTGTTTAGTCTCTCACTTTGATTTGAGTCACTGAGAGAGTAAGATGTATATAGTTGACTAGGCTAGTTTTTGGGCTCCAATTTAGGGGCCTCATATATGGATTAGGGTCCGGAGTGTTGATGATGTATATAGTAACAAAATGTGAAGGATTGTATGCTAACTTGTGACATATATATAGGAGAGTTCTTTAGTGACTTTAGTTTTGGTGACTAAGGATAGCATAAATTTGACTTACAAGTAAAATATTGACACATGACAAGAAAATCAAATCTAACACTAAAATGATTCTCTTTTTCTCATATAATTTTTTATAATTATTTTTATCAAAATAATTTTAAAAAAATAACACCAAAATAATTTTTTTAATTATACTTATAATTATTATTTTATTATTATTTTTATTTTTAAAAATAATTTATTATAATTATTTTTATGATTGTTTTTATTAAAATAATTTTTTATAATTATTTTAATTTTTTAATTATTTATTATTATTATTATTTTTAATAATTTCTAAAAATAAAATCAAAATTATTTTTTAATTATTTTTACCAAAATAATTTTTTTATAATTATTTTTTTTGTAATTTCGAGAAACTACCACGAAAATGAAATTTTCTCTCTCTTATAATTTCTTATGATTATTTTTATCGAGTAAACTACCATTTTTACCCACGAAAATTGAAAACGCTGACATATCTACTCATAAAAGAAGAAAATTACCATTTGTACCCATGAAATATGGATTCTGCACAACAAAATTATGCAAACACTAAAAAATCACCTAAAATTCCTAATTACCCTTATCTTCACCGCCGCTTTTCTAATCTTAAACTCCACCACCACCCAAACTCTTCTTCACCACCACTCTCATCCCCAACTACCACCACCACAACCAGCTCGCTGCCCTTCTCTCCACCGTCGTCCCCTCCGACGACAATACTCCCACTCCCTCCTCCTCCACCACCTCCGTCTCATAGGTCGCGCTCCCAGACCCTTCCCCTCACCTCGCCGCCATCGCTTCCCTCCACCGCACCATCCTCTACCCTCACAACTCTCTCCTCATTACTCGCTCCGCTCACTTCCTCTTCCAAAGTCTCTCCCAACTCCTCTCTGACAAGTAAGTTAAACCCTAATCCCCACTTTTCAATTTTCAGTTTTCAAAATTTTTTCCAATTTTCTGATAAAAATTTCATCTTTTGTCGTTCTTTGTTTAGGTTGTATGAGGTTAGGCAAGCAGCTGTTGTAGCATATGGTGCACTATGTGCAGTGATCTGTTCGATTTATGTGACATCAAACAGGCGACAGAATCATGTTATATTTGGTGGTTTGGTTGACCGTTTCATAGGTTGGGCGTTGCCCTTGTTAAAGCAATGTCAACGCCATTGATGGGACGAAGGAATTGGCACTGAAAGATTTGCGTGAGTTTCTTAATGTTGGGAATATTGGTGGAGCTGAGAGATATGCTTTGCCAATTCTCAAAGCTTGTCAGGTGCTGCTTGAGGATGAGAGAGCATCATTGAGCTTATTGCATAGGCTTGTTGGGATTATTACTTTGATATCATTAAAGTTCTTGAGGTGCTTTCAGCCTCATTTTCCTGATATTGTTGATTTGCTTCTCGGTTGGGCGCTGGTGCTAGACCTTGCTGATTCGGATAGGAAGGTCTAATCGTGGGTTCCGACGATGCCACCAGAGAGAACAATAGCACGTAATAGAGAGAGGAGAAAAGGGAGAGGCTGACTCTCTGGAACAGATTTTGGTATGGGAAGGGGTGAAAAGAAAAAGGGGAGAAGACGATGGTACTAGTGGTGGAGACTGGAGAGAAGGGTAGTTTAGGAATTTCATTTAGTTTTTTAGGATTTGGATAATTTTGCTTGCAAAAACCATTTTTTATGGGTACAAATGATAATTTTTGTCTTCGATGGGTAGATATGTCAGCGTCTTCAAATTTTGTGGGTAGAAATGATAGTTTACTCATTTTTATCAAAAGTTTTTTATAATTATTTTTGTAAAATAATTTAAAAAAACTGACACCAAAATGATTCTCTCTATCATAATTTTTTGTAATTACTTTTATCAAAATAACTTTTTATGCTTTCCACTTGTCCAATATTAACGAAGGTTGTGATTTCACAAATTTGTTTCCATAATTTATCATTTTCAATATAAGATTGGAAATGTTTAGACAAATTTGTGAAATCACGACCTTCGTCAAGATTGGACAAGTGGGAAGCATAAGAAATTATTTTGATAAAAATAATTATAAAAATTTATAAGAGAGAGAGAGAATCATTTTGGTGTTAGTTTCTTGAAATTATTTTATAAAAATAATTATAAAAAATTATTTTGATAAAAATAATCATAAGAAATTATAAGAGAGAGAATTATTTTAGTGTTAGTTTTTTAAATTGCAAAAAAATCATTATAAAAAAATCATTTTGGTAAAAATAATAATAAAAATAATTATAAAAAATTATTTTTTAAAAATAAAAATAATTAAAAAATAATTTTGATTTTATTTTTAGAAATTATTAAAAATAATAATAATAAATAATTAAAAATAAAAATAATTATAAAAAATTATTTTAATAAAAATAATCATAAAAATAATAATAAAATAATAATTATAAATATAATTAAAAAATTATTTTGGCATTATTTTTTTGAAATTATTTTTATAAAAATAATTATAAAAATTTATAAGAGAGAATCATTTTGGTATTAGATTTGATTTTCTTGTCATGTGTCAATGTTTTACTTATAAGTCAAATTTATGCCACCCTTAGTCACTAAAACTAAAACCACTAAAGAACTCCCAATATATATATATATATATATATATATATATATATATATATATATATATATATATATATAGGTTTATGCTACGTGTACACCAAAATCAGTCACCAAAGTCAGCTATCAGTATAAAATACATGTTGAAATACAAATACACATTGAAAATAAATTAAACCACCCATATATTTATACACAAATACATTAGTGACTGATTTTAATGACTGATTTTGGTGTACAAATAGCATTTCTATCTCTGGTGTTTGTATTATTTTATCGTACTTATTTAATTATTTTAATTTTTCTAGAAATTCGATCGTGCGCTAACACGATTACAGATTTAATAATAAATATTTAGTTAATTTTTGGAAAAGTAAGTTAATGACGTTTGATTTTCAGTATAATCATAATGTACTGAAAATTAGGTCGTTACATAGACGATGGACATAAGTTGCTTTGCCCATGGATCGACAATGACTGCCGTGAAACACTGGCACGATTTCCTCCTACAGCTCCTCTAGTGTTAGTTGACAATTTTAGAGAACTTTGTTATTCTCTTTTGCGGCACTCAGCTCTTCCACGTGTTTCATTTTCAGCTATAGAACACATGCAAAGTCGACTATTGAAAGACTTTCTAGGACAATCATTATTTCTTGATTTTGGAAATAGATCTGCAAGAAATTTTGACATAGAAGTTATAGCAGTCAAGAAGAACGAAAATTCTATTTCTAGGTAATAACAAGTTTACTTCTGTGTTCTAGAGACTTAACGATAAATGCATTGGATGAATGATCTTTATTTATGTTAACAAATTTCAAATGTCTCATTTATTCTCTTGAAAACATCTTTGTGTATGTTGGCACTTCTTTTCATTCCTACCTTTTTAGTGTAATTTATTAGTGTTTATTTGTAGACTCAAAAGCATACAAGTTTATGTGGTTGGAATCTTCGCCCTGTGCCTTATGTAGGTGATTGCAAGGATACAATGGAGAAATCTATTAAAAAATACAATTATTCTGGATCCTTCTTCGACAACAATTTTGAAACGAATAACTCAAAAGACTCTAATAGAGAACAATTTTGTGGAGCTACTATTGGATTGTGGACATTCAGCACAGTTCCTTAAATCACTTTGATATTTAATGCCGTTGCCAAGGATTGAACCAAGGTGACGCGGGAATATTCATCCGTATTTTACCACTTTGATACTACTTTATTCAATTTAATGAATCTGATAAAAATATACATAAAATGTGAACATCTAGATGATAAAGCGTTGAACACTACATGCTTCTTTTTTTTACTAAAAATAAGGAGACTTGAACTCTTAACCTTTTTTTTTTTCTCAAAGATAAATATTATTTTATTAATATAAAATAAAAGTATTTTCATAAGGAAGTACAAAAGAATTGGGTATTTCCATTTATCACCAACTGTGACAGAAAGACTAAGAGCTTAAAGAAGAGTAAAGTAAGAGTAAAAAAAATTAGCAGCATCTATCAGGTATGGCTCACGAGTTCATGTACTAAATTGCTGGCTTCTTTCACTATCTCTAGTGTCGGGCTTATTACCTTCTAAAAAATACACCGATTCCTCGCTTTCCAAGTGTCCCAACACAGCGCCGCTATGAGGAGGGTCTTTTGTCTACCGTCGAATTGAGCCGCTGCCCAGGATAAGACTCGTTGCCACCAATTGAAAAAGGTCTCTTCTTCTCTCATCCATAGGTCAGGGGTTATTAAGCTTAGGCTCCATATTATTGAAGACAGGGGGCATTGGAACAAAGCATGAGAAATTGATTCAGCCTTCAACATGCATCTTGGACAAGTGGCAGGAGTGGATGCGAACCGACTGTGAACTTGTTGCAACATCGGAAGCTTTTCATGAAGACTTTTCCATAGAAAAATCTTAATTTTATGTGGTAATTTCAACTGCCAAATACTATTCCAGACTCTGTTGTGTATGTTCTAGGGCCTCAATGAAGTAGGAGAATGAAAGAATTCATAAGCAATTTTGTATCCTGACCCAACTTCATATATACCGGATTTTGTCCAGCACCAATTAACTTCATCCTTCTCCTCTGTTGGTTTGATTGAAAAAATTTTATTGCATATATCAACTGAAAAAATCAACTCAATCAGATTTCTATTCCAACTTCTACCAGGATTTAGTAACGCACTAACGTAATACACTTGTAGATTTGGCAGGATTGTAAGTGCATTTTGAGGGATATTAAGGGGCACTGGTGGTGGGAGCCAGGGGTCATGGAAGATGCGAACATTAGTGCCAGAGCCTATTTTCCATAACAAACCTTTCTCGATCACCTTGCGCCCTTCAAGAACACTTCTCCAGCCTTACGACGGTACACTTCCTATCTCTGCATGTAGGAAATCTATATATCTAAAATATTTAGCTTTGAGCATTCTTGATAGAGTAGAATATAAAAAGATTATGTCATTTGAACTATAACTTGTTGGCAACACTACATGCTTAATTACATAATAAAAATTTAGTAATTAAGTTAATCTTTTAATATATTTTCAAAATGCATGTTTGTTTGTTGCTTCTCCTCTAAAGTCTGATCCTGACAAGTGACAAGTGACAACTGCATCTTCTTCATTTTCACTGCCTTCCAACAGAAATAATTAAAAATATTGTGCATCTCATCTTACCAAAATATGACTAGTCCAAATAAAAATTTGTTGGATTTTTTTTTCTATCGTGTAATATATAAAAAAAAAATTAATTTCTAAAACTAATTAAAAGGACATTATTTTTTCGGATTCACTTCTTTTTTTTTTTTTACCAAAGATAGGAGACTCGAACCCGCAACCTCTTAATTGAGTATGGAAAGACTATGCCATTTGAGTTATTACTCATTGGCTCGGATTCACTTCTTTGTTTTGAGTTTTCGTAAAGTTTTTATGATGCACACAAAATTTGCCCATTGCATCGATAAACTTGGTTATTTACAAAATTTGCTTATGTTATGGTACGATTTAGATGGTACTAATTTTTTTCAATTAATCTAATTTTTTTCAAATAATTTAAAATAAAAATTTTAGTTTAAAATTTAAATAGATATAATTTAAATTAATAATTTAATATAATTTGAGAAATATCTCGTATTGTTATACTCATATAATTAATTATGTTTATTCGACTTTGAAAAAAAATTAACTTTTTGAAAATAATTTACTCGTATTATTTATTCTAATTTAAAAATAATACGAGTATGTTTATTTAAAATTTAAAAATTTTAAATAAACCTATTTATATTAATTTTAAAATTATCTATACTTCTATACTGTGTATAATGAAAATACAAGAAGATTTAGTATTTTAGTATCCAATTTTCTTTTCCTAAAATACCCTTTGTTGTTCATAATTTATAAAAAATATTATTCCCAAAATTTAAACCTATAACCTTTTGTTCATTTATAAACCAGTTACCATATCTACTAATTCAATTTTTATTATTTTTATACATTTATAATTTATAAGTTATAATTTATAATCTATAATATATATAATGGGAATATAAGAATATTTGGTGTCTAATTTTCTTTTTCTAAAATTCACTTCGTTGTATATAATTTAAGAAAACGTTATTTTTAATATTTGAACCTGTGACTTTTTGTTCATTTATAAACCACTTACTATGTCAACTAATTCAATTTTATTACTTGAGTAAAGTATTGTTTTTGTTCCAATCTTTGGGGTAAATTTTAAAGTTATCCTTAATGTTTAAATCGTTCTATTTAAGTCCGTAACGTTTCAAAATTAGTTCAATGTTGTCCTATCATTAGGGATCCGTTAACAGAATTGACAGCAGGACAAAATTGAGATGATTTTGAAACGTTAGAGACTTAAATAGGACAAAAACGTTAGGGACAAAAATAAGATATAAAAATAAATTTTAATTTTATTCTTTAATAATATCAATTTTTTATGGTACATAGTTATTCAATTATTTTTTAATCACATCTAAGTAAATTACACTTAATCACATTACTTTCATTCTAAATAAATTTATTTTTTTTTATAATTTTACTCTTAAAAATTTTTACTTATCATGAAAGATTTTTATAATTTACTTTTACTCATCATTTCTATAATTCTAAATAAAATTTTTTATAACTTATTTTTATTACTCATAATTTTTTTACTCATAATTTTTACCACATGCAGAAAAAAATACTCATATTCTTCATAATGTTGTATCACCACACACTCTCCTTTATATTAAAAATAAAAAGCATCAAATAATCAAGTGCGTTTATTTTTATAAATTAAATTAAATTATTAATTTAAATTATATCTATTTAAATTTTAAATTAAAAATTTTATATTTACAATTTTAAATTATTTGAATAAAATTGGATTAATTAAAAAAATAAAAATATACTAATACCATCCAAATCGTAAGCAAGTTCGTTGAACTCATAGACCAACTTTATGTAAATAGGCAAGTCCGCTATTTTAATAGACGAATTTTGTGTGCATTGCAGAAGTTCTCTCTCTATTAAACAAAGCTTATGAAAAGACAAAATAAAAAAAAAAAGTAGATTCTGGAAAATAATGTCCTTTTAAGTTGTTTTGAAAATTAAAGTCTTTTTTATTATACATTTTATGAAAGTGAAAAATCCAAATTCTGTATGCTTAAAACTCCAATTGAGCAGGGAAGTCAAATAAAAAATAATAATAATTATACACATATGCTAAATTAGAGATAATAAATAATGTATGTACATAAATCCGAAAATCATAAGTTACTAGTCTAGGCATGAATGACATTGGTCAGAATGAATAGTTAATATTGTTTACTTCTCTAGAGTAATAGTAACACATGTGGTGGTATCAGTTTTCTCTGAAATTAGCCTAAAATGACAAATTCCACAGCAGCACAGTAAGAACTACATTTACACTAAGAATCAACCATACATCATTGAATACAAAACTTGAAATTCCAAAAGAGGTTTCTACAAAGGAATCCTCATCGTAACTCCCTTCACTCATCTCAAAATTCTCAACTGTTGAAACTCCCTCAGAATTAGTTATTTCCTGTAAACAAGGTTTCACACTATAAGGCACTGGTGTCACTTGTTTGGCAACGTAGCACAAGTTTTCATTATTGTTCCAAGCAGCAAACCGCCTTCCCAATTTCCCATAAAACTCTTGTGAGAATTCAAGTCTCCCTGTCAAGTTGTTTCCATTGACATGAAGAGCTTTAAGACATGGCAGGTTCTCAAGATTCCTAGAGAGACTTCCATTAAGGTTGTTGTTGCTAAGGTCAAGAAACCTTAGCCTTTTCATTTCTGTTATGGACTCTGGCACACTACCTTCCAAACCCATGTTGGAAAGGTCCAAAGTCTCAACTTTTGTGAAACTTCTCCACTTTGTTCCCAAGAGATCACCCCCTATTGGATTGTTAGACAAGACCATATCTTTTAAGGAAACAAGTTCTTTGATTGTCTCAGCCAAACCACCAATAAGTTTGTTATGACTCACATCAAGTAATGTGAGATGCTTTAGCCTTCCAAGCTCCATTGGCAACAACCCTTCAAGCACATTGTTGCTCAAATCAAGCTTTAGAAGTGAACTCCAAGATCCAACTATTGGTGGTAGTGAACCTGAAAGATTGTTCCTGCTTGCATCAAATATCAAAAGCTCAGAAAAGCGTCCATAAGTGATTGGAACCTCACCAACCAAGTTGTTTCCAGCAAGGACTAGTTGTCTCAACTTAACCAAATTGCCGATACTTCGTGGCAATTCACCTGTGAGACTATTTTCCAGCAAAACAAGAGATTGAAGGCTTCTAAGGCTTCCAATTGTGGATGGAATGGTGCCAACAAGACCAGGGTTTGATCTGAGTATCAAAGATTCCAAACTTTCTGAGAACTTCTCCCAACCTGAAATTGGGAGTGTAACTGGATTTTTGTTAGGTGAAAGAAAGCAACTGGTTAATGAGAGAACTTTGAGGTGCTTGAGCTTGAATAGTTGTTCTGGGAATTTAGCATCATTGCTGCATATGAGAGAGTTGTCAAAAACTTGTCCAAGGTTCACAACAGTTACATACCAGAATCCATCATCATATAGTTCACATGAAACTCCCTGCAAATTTATTCATGAAATCAAAAAAAGAAACTATAAAGAATGCAATGATAGCAGGTAAAAGTAACATTTTGACATTCAACACAGTTTACTAAACACTGTTATTACTGTTCCATTAAAGTTTTGACTTCTGAAAAACAAAAAGAAGAAACAGTAGAAACATTGTTGTGTTCAGAATTTCAAACCTGTATTGGAGTCCAGCCACAAGGATCTGGATAAAGGTCTGAACCATTCCACCATTTTCCTACAAAACCCTGAATCACATTGTAGATGACTTGCTTCTCTTTCTCATCCATTGGTGACAATGAAGAAGAGTCTTGCCCCTCACAAACACAAAAAAGCAAAACCATGAGGAACATAAAACAAACAGCTTGTGTGCACTTCCTTGATATAATCCTAATAGCCATAAATATCACCCAATCAAACAATCAAGTCAGAAAAATTTAGCTCAGGAAATTGTGAATTTTATCAGAATAAGTATAGCAACTATGTGTTAATAGTAACACTTGTACTCAAAAGGACGGAAATGGAGGCAAAGGTAATAACAAGAGTGGTTCTGAAAATTTGAGTATAAAATGGTTAAAAAACATTCATGGGGTAGAGAGGTAAATTGACCAATAGGGTTGTGGCGAAGAAGTTCAACAGTTCAGGCTAATGCATGTGCATGCGCATTTTCATGTGCCTTTTCTTTTCTTTAGTTATTATTGTTCAACTTGTTATTGACCATAATAATTTCTCTAATATTTAATTCCCACATGGTTATAGTTTGAATGGGGGAAGGGCCTTAAATGAATGAGGGAGAAGCAGAGGAAGATTGATCCAATTATTAAAGCAAAGCTTCAAAAACTTTTGAGAATAAACCGGATAATCTAAAGATTTTTAATTTAAAAAACAAATATAGTATTTAATTTAGAAAGAATATAACTTGCAGTAGTAGAGCATTCAAATTTTCAATACTTGTTTGAAGGGATAAATGTAGGGTGTTCATAGACCGGATCCAATTCACATATCTGCTACGTTTATTCGAAAATTATGAATATCGATCCCATCCGTAAGACTATCAGATCGGATCCGATCCGCATACTAATAAGATCGGATTCCGGATTTTATGTAGATATTCGCGGATTCACAAAAATAAATAAATAAATAAGTAAATATTTTTTTATATTTGATTTTAACTAATAATTATCATTATTTTTTTATTATTTAAAAAAAGTATGTTTAATATTATTTTAAAAGTAAACAACTAAACATGTTTAAAAGAGTGAAAAAAAACAATTTTATTGATATTTTTTAATAAAAATAAGTTTTTAAAAATATTTTTATGTTTTGCGAATATATCCGAAATCCGATTCACACACCGATCGGATCCAAACTTAAAAATCGCGAATATCGAATCTTATTTGATGATTTTAATGCAGATCGAATCGATATTTTAATCATATCAAATCTAATCTGATTCGTTCACTCCTTAATAAATAAACTGCCCATTCTCGACTAACCCAAGTTAGTTTAAGAAAAAACACTTAATCAAAATATATATAAAATCTAGACATTATTCTAGATCCAACACCTCATTTTTCAACTTCAATATCAGTTCTTTAAAATGTTCTTTGTTGAAAGTTGGTGGTCACATTCAGTAGTTACGCATGTATATTTATTCTGCATTAAAAAAAAGTCAGGAAGACAATAAATTTTTTTTGGTAAAAAGATGTTATCATTATTATTACTAATGTGTCAATCCTTATTTTTATATATGTTATTGAAAAAGTGTAAAATAGTAATTTAGTCATTAAGATAGTTAGTAAGTTCTTTAATTTAATAGTTAATTGTTTCCTATTCAAATTTAAGGAATACTTTTTTCACTTAAAAAAAATCGAAATACAAATATTCATTATATATAATATAAATTATTATTATTATTATTATTATTATATAAAAAAATTAACCATCGTCATTATATATTCTACAGTTGTAAAATAATTGATAAGAAAAAAAATTCATAAATTGCTAGTTATTTATATATAATATTTGTAAAACTAAAATTAAATCTTGTCAAATCTATTATATTTTTGTTATTAATTTTACAATTAAAATACACCATATATTTTTCCTTTACTTCATTACAATTGAAATTAAATCTTTTCCTTTAAAATTAAATAGTTCTCTTTTTCTTTTTCCTTTTCTCTAACTCTCTCATTTATTTACTCACTTTATCTCTTTCATATATCATTATTAATGATTAATTACAAATTCGACAATATAAAATGTATAACATAAAATTTTCTAATTACAATTAAAATTAAATTGAAATTGAAATATAACTATATTATATTACTAATTTAATAACTAAAATGTGTCACATGACACACTTTCTTTAAAATTGAGATGAAATATTTTCTTTCAAAATTAATAAACCTTCTTCTTCCATCGTCTTATCTACGTCTCTCCCATTCTTTATTTCTCTTTACCCTTTCTATTCTATATATAACCTTAGAGTACTAATTACACAAATCAATCTCTAAGGATTTTAAAAGCGGACATTTTAGTCCCAAAAAAAAATTAATACACACAAATCAGTCTTCAACCTTTTTTTTCTGTCAATCATAACAGTTCCCAGTCTATTTTTTGACGTGACTCACTAACAGAAAATCCTAAGTTGGCACATAAACATGTACATGTGGCAGTTGAGTGTCCACGTATTCGAGAAGGACAAAACAGTCCTTGGCCTTGTAATCAAAACAGTGTCATAAGATGGCAATCCCCTAATCCCTAATTCACAAATTGCGATGCTGTTCTCCCCAACAACAATGGTTTCCAAGACTAACATGCTCTAACTTACACACCCACTCCTGCGTCTTCTCCTTTCAATCTAATACTGACACAGACACACACAACCCTTACTCTCTCTCTCTCTCTCTCTTTCTCTCTCTTACTCCTCTTCACCGCAACTTCAATCCCCCAATTGTCACCGCCACATCCACACAAAGCAACGTCGAGGGAGCACACATTTTCTAGAAGGTTCCACCCGCACTCTCACCACCGTCTTTGGGATGGCCCAACTCACCCTCAAAACCTTCTGCCATCAGCTTCTTCCGATATGTCTATGTCTTCGGTGGGGCTTTTATTCATCGCATCGCTGTAGGATCGGACAGGGCTCACAAGTTCCTGAACACGCCACTGACATTGGTGGCGGCAGGGCTGGGAAAGTGACAGGATATATATAATGGAGTTCTGATGGTTAGAGTTCTACTGAGTTAGTTTCCAAATATCCTGTGAGAGAGACAACCACTGTCCGTCATCAGAAACCTGTGGCGGTGATTGGAGGAATGCCGAGATACTCGTCGACAGGGGCGGATACACGGAGAAGCCAGGAGACGTCGCCAGCAAAATTCTTGAGCTGTGACAACATCTTGCGAAACGCGGCGGCAGGGATGATGGTGAGACACGCTTTGATGAACTTGGAGGTTTCAATTCCTAGAGATGAAAAACTAGGGTTTTATGAGGAGCTTTAGTGATGAAGAACGAGACCTCCATTAGGAACAACACCGTTTTTTATTACAAGGCCAAGGACTGTTTTGTTATTCAACTGCCACGTGTGTGAGTTTACGTGCCAACTCAACATTCTCTGTTAGTGAGTCACACTAATAGACTAGAGACCATTATGTCTGATAGAAAAAAAGGTAGAGATTGATCTGTGTATTAATTTTTCTTAAAAACTAAAATTTTCGCTTTTAAAATCCTTGGGAATTGATTTGGGTAATTAATCTTATCTTTGTAATTTATATTTTATATTATATATTACTAATTTAATATATCAAGAGATATTTTTTCATTACAATTAAAATAAAATATTTTTTCTAAAATTAATAAACTCCCCTTCTCCTTCTTCTTCTTTATTTTTATCTTTCATTCATTATCTCTCTCTATTTTTTTATTTAAAAAAAATAAAATTTATAAAATAATATCATTTAAATAAATTCATAAAATTATAAAAAATAAATTAAATTTATAATTAAATATGATTAAAGAATGATCCCATAATATTATTCATATAACAAATATATTATTATTATTATTATTATTATTATTATTATTATTATTATTATTATTATTATTATTAGTTTTTTATTTAGTTTTAAATTTTTACCGCTTATTTTTCTAATCTATATTTGCACTTCTTTTTCTTCAAATATTTATTACATATAATTTGGAGAGAATACTAATGTTGTAATTAATAATTAGAATCAAGATTCAATTATTTCAAAAAAATTAATTTTGAGTTAACTTTATAACTATTAATATAAATTTTTTTATACTAATACCTAATTATATTTATATATAAATAGAAATTAAAAAAAAATATTATTTTTAAATAATAAACATAAAAATTAATTATTTTTATATCCAACAGACTTAATATCTAATCAAATATAAAATATACACATTAAATTTTTTAAGTTTTAGATAATAAATATTAAAATTAATTATTAATAAAAAATTAAATTTTTTCATATAAAAATAACAACTAAAAAATTTGTTATTTAATTTTTTAATTTACAGAAATATTAATTTTTTAGTAGATAAAATTTTTTTTTTTTTGACAATTTTTTTATAAAAATAGTTTAATTTTATAAATCTTTTTTACTATAATTTATCATATCAGAATAAAACTGATATAATTTTAAAAAAAATTATTTTTGTAATGTTATTATGACCAAAATACTAGTAACGAAGTAAACGTGATTGGAATGGTTGTATTGAATACTAATTAGTAGATTTAGCGTTGCACGCATTATTATATGATCATTTTGCATAATTTATGAGGACATTATGAGGAAGGTACTGTTGGAATCAACGATGACAAACTAATGAACATTACTGCTCTGATTTATAAGATACAAAAAGATACCATAAATATACAGAATGATATCTAAAACGATTATATTGTGAGTGAGTTCGGTTGGAACTTTGGGGCACCATATAATTCTTATCTTTTATGCTTCTATCTCTATGTAACAATCACATGCATATATTTGAAATATCAACTTGTTCTGGTCCGGCTCAGTTGGACCTGTGTCCAAGTCCGCTGACCCGACGAGTTGGAAAGATCCGAACCAAGTAACCTAGGCGTCGTCACCCCTTCTACCTGGCACCTGATAGTTGGGGAAGGAAGCTTTTTAGAAAGTGGGTCTTTTCAATATGGGACTCGTCCTAGTACAGACTACATAGGAGGAGGGTCCTACCCCTCTCCCGGAGGTATGTCACTTAACCCTCACTTTTTCTGCCGCCTTGTACGGATTCTGACTTGAACGTCGGAGTCCCTTTTGCAGGTGGCTCTCCCCTCACCACTTCATCAGCCCGGGAGATCCTCGAGCTCCATTCCTCTCCCTTCAACGTTTGCTCGGAAGGTCCAATCACGCACGAGCGACCCGGATCCAGGTTCCCCATCACCCCCGTGTATCCAGGGCATCCGACCTGTTCAGGAACTGACCGAACATTGGCGCCGTCTATGGGACCTCTGCGTGAATGGATTTTCTTTTGGGTCCAGTGGAAGGGCAAAAGGGAAGCGAGCCGCACGTAGAGAAGAACGCTCACCGAACCAGTAGGGTGGCCTCCTTGGCTTCCTCCCGCGAACGCACGAGATCCCCCTCCCGTGGGAATGAGCTTCCCTCCCATTCCCGGGAAAGGCGTCCTTTCGGAGGAATGGGAAGTGACAACGCGAGAATAATGTAGGAGTTGTGCCACAGGGTGCAAAACCTTGAGAGGAAGCTGGCGACCAGGGAGCGCTACCAGCCCGGCCCGAGTGAACCTCGTGTCCGATCTCCTCAAAGGAGAGGGGAAACCCGAGGAAGAAGTCCACGAAGGAACCACGCCAGGCATACACTGGGTTCCCGATCCCCCCGACCCGCGTGGAGTCAGAAGGCCAAGGGAAAAGTAGGGAAATACCGAGGAGGCGATAAAACCCCATAATCTACACTCGGCCCTTAGCGACTCACGCTGAGGAGGAAGACCGAGAAGAGAGTAGGGAGAGACCGAGAAGGCGACGAAATCCCATAATCATGGGAGCAACCCCTTTTCACCACTCCATTCCTGAGGTCCAGCTGCCAAAACATTTCAACAAGCCAACGGACATGAGATACGACAGAACCCAGGACCCCCAGGAATACCTAACGGCCTTTGAGGCCAGGATGAACCTGGAGGATGTGGGTGATGAGGTGAGATGTCGCGCTTTTCCCATGACCCTGGTAGGACCGTTAATTCGATGGTTCAACGCGCTCCCTCAAAAGTCCGTGATGACTTTCACGGATATAACCCGTGGCTTTCTAGCACAATTTACCACACGCATTGCCAAAGCCAAGCACCTGATCAACCTTCCAAGGGTGACCCAAAGAAATGGGGAACCGACTAGGAAGTATCTTGATAGGTTCAACGATGAGTGCCTAGAGATTGATGGCTTGACCAACTCGGTGGCCAGCTTGTGTCTGACGAACGGGCTGTTAAATGAAGACTTCAGAAAATACCTCGCTACCAAACATGTGTGGACCATGCAGAAAATTCAGAATATGGCGAGAGAATACATCAATGACGAGGAGGTCAGCCAAGTGGTGGCGGCCAACAAATGGCAGCCCGCCCATCTTCCTAATCGCCAGCCCGGAAACGGGGAAAGGCCCAAGGAGCACTCCAAGGACGGAGGGCCGACTAAACCCTTCAAACCTTTCCCACGAGTAAGAAGAATCACAAACTATACTCCTCTGATGGCCCTGATCGTTGAGGTATACCAACAGATAGCCGACAAAGGCATCTTGTCAAAAGCCCGCCAGCTCAAGGACAGAACTGGCAGAAACAAGAATCTCTACTGTGACTACCACAAAGGTTTCGGCCATAAAACCCAAGACTGCTTTGACTTGAAGGACGCTTTGGAACAGGCAATTCGTGAAGGCAAACTGGCGGAGTTCTCACAGTTCATAAGAGAATCCAGGAGGCAAGAGCGCGACCGATCTGACGATGACAGAAGCCGTGTTGTGAAGCCAAGGCAAGAGCCTGAAGAAGACAACGACAGCAGCCTCACTGTTGTGAATCTCATAGTCGAAAGAGACATAGCATCGAGATCGAAGTCAGCAGCAAAGAAAGACGCCAAGATTCTGGCCGTATCATCAACTAACCATGGACCCTCCCTCAGGAGAACCCCAAGGATATCATTCGGAACAGAGGACCAATGGTTCCACAATATCCCGGAGAACCCGCCCATGGTAATCACGGCAAGAGTGGGAACGGGTTTGGTAAAGTGAATTCACATTGACACCGGCGCTGACTCCAACATTATGTTCCGAAACGTGTTTGACGCCCTGGGCCTCCACTTGAAAACTCATCAGTACGGGTGGTTGGCCTAGGAGATAATTTTATAAAATCTGACGGGATAGTCTCCCTCCTAGTCTCCATAGGAGGAGGTCAAGGAAAGAGGTCGCTAATGGCGGAGTTTATCGTTCTAAGGGACTCTACGACTTACAACCTTATCTTGGGGAGAAAAACAATCAACAAGTTCTGTGCGGTAATATGCACTAAGCTGCTGATCATGAAGTTTGTAGCCGATGATGGATCGGTGGGATCCCTTAGGGGAGACCTGGAAACGGTGGTCGTGTGCGACAACGCCAGCCTTTCCCTAAGGAAGAAGTCGAAGGAGGCGTCTGGGGTCTTCCTAGCCTACCTAGACGCTAGGATTGACGACAAACTGAGACCGGAGCTTGAAGGAGACTTGGAAAAGTTTAGGGTCGGGGACTCGGAGGACAAGTTCACTTTTGTGAATAAGAACCTCCCCCACAATCTGAAAGACCTTTGATAGAGATGATTCGAGCAAATGGCGACTTGTTCGCCTGGACACCTGCGACATGCCGGGGGTCGACCCTCAGCTTATGTTGCATCACCTAGCCGTGAAAGCAGATGCGAAGCCCGTAGCCCAACAGCGAAGGAAGATGTCCTAGGAGAGAGCTAATGAGGTGGCCAAGCAAACGGCCGGCTTGCTACAAGCAGGGTTCATCCGGGAACTAGACTACTCGACCTGGCTATCGAATGTAGTCCTAGTCAAGAAAGCCAACAGGAAGTGGAGGATGTGTGTAGACTACTCTGACCGCAACAAGGCATGCCCTAAGGACTCCTTCCCCCTCCCCAACATTGATGCTTTAGTGGACGCGACCGTGGGATATCATTTTCTGAGTTTCATGGACGCGTACTCTGGTTATAACCAGATACCGATGCACCAGCCGGACGAGGAGAAAACGGCGTTTGTAATGCCAGGTGGCACTTACTGCTACAAGGTAATGCCATTCGGATTGAAGAATGCGGGAGCGACTTACCAAAGGTTGATGAGCAAGGTTTTCAGTGACCTGATCAGAAAGTCGGTAGAGGTGTACGTAGATGACATTTTGGTAAAAACCGGCCAATCGGGAGACCTAGTCGATGACCTAAAGGTTGTGTTCACGTCTCTCCGGAAGCACAACATGAGGCTTAAGCCTCTAAAGTACGCCTTTGCCATGGTAGCCAGGAAGTTCCTGGGTTTCATGATAACCCAGAGGGGGATTGAAGCCAACCCTGACAAATGTGAAGCTATTTTGCGAATGACAAGCCCGGGGTGCATCAAGGATGTACAGAAGTTGGCCGGGAGGCTCACAGCCCTATCTCGTTTTCTCGGGGCATCGGCGGCCAAAGCCCTTCCATTCTTCAACCTCATGAAAAAAGGAATAGCTTTCGAATGGACCCTAGCATGTGAAGAGGCTTTCAACCACTTCAAAAGCATACTTTCGGCACCACCAATCCTTGGCAAGCCCAAGGACGGCGAGACGCTATTCTGTATTTGGCAGTAACGGACGAAGCCTTGGCGGTCGTCCTTGTCCGAGAAGAAGGAAGGGTCCAACAGCCAGTCTACTTTATAAGCAAAGCATTGCAAGGTGCAGAGTTAAAGTACAGCAAATTGGAAAATCTAGCCTATGCACTACTGACCTCGTCCCGAAGGTTGCGGCAATACTTCCAGGGACATCAAGTAATCGTCAGGACGGATCAAGCGATCTGCCAAGTCTTGCAAAAGCTCGACCTGGTAGGACGGATGATGACTTGGGCAGTCAAGCTGTCTCAATATGACCTGCATTATGAACCAGACATGCAATTAAGGCCCAGGCTATGGGCGACTTTCTAGTGGAAGTAACTGGAGACCCTCATGAGGCCCCGGGCATACGGTGGAAACTCCATGTTGATGTAGCTTCCAACCAAATGTTTTGGGGAGCAGGGATAATCCTTGAAAGCCCGACATGAATGGTGTACGAGCAGTCCATCAAGTTCGAGTTCCCGGTCTCTAACAACCAGGCGGAATATGAGGCCCTTATTGGCGGCCTGCTATTGTCAAAAGAAGTTAGGGCGACCAGAGTAGAGGTAAATAGCGACTCTCAAGTTGTCACCTCCCCAATCAATGGAACTTATCAAGCCAAGGACTCCCTGCTACAAAAATACCTGGAAAAGGTCAGGGGTTTAAGCAAGGATTTCGATGAGGTCGTAGTGCAGCATGTTCCAAGGGAAAGGAACGCACGAGCCGACCTTCTATCAAAACTAGCCAGCACAAAGCCAGGAATGGGAAACCGGTCTTTGATCCAAGGATTGGTAAAAGAGCCAACAGTCGCCCTGTGCGTGACCCGAGCAGACGTCATTCCCTTATGGATCGACCTAATTACCGACTTTTTGGAAAACGGCAAGCTTCCCGACGACTGCAAGGCCGCAAAAGCGTTAAGGAGGGAGGCGGCCAAGTATATAATAGTACAGGGCCAATTATTCAAAAGAGGACTGAACCAACCTCTATTGAAATGCCTACGCCCAGACCAGACGGACTACGTATTAAGGGAAGTCCATGAGGGGTGTTGCGGCCACCATATCGGCGGAAAGGCCTTGGCCCCAAAGCTCGTGAGGGCCAGTTACTTTTGGCCCTTGATAATGTCAGACTCCCAAGAGTTCGTCAAGAGATGCAAGAAGTGTCAAGAGAACGCTAATTTCCATAAGACCCCGGTGGCTGAGTTGAGTTTGCTAATGGCCTCCCGACCTTTCAGTCAATGGGGGATTGACCTTTTGGGACCTTTCCCGGTAGGCCCTGGACATGTTAAATACCTGATTGTGGCCATTGATTACTACACGAAGTGGGTCGAAGCGGAGCCGCTGGCCAACATCTCATCAGCAAATTGCCGTAAGTTCATGTGGAGGCAGGTAATTTCCAGATTCGGAATCCCGGAGTCCGTGATATCTGACAATGGGACGCAATTCACAGATAAGAAGTTTGGGGAGTTTCTTACGGGCCTCGGAATAAAACAGAAGTTCTCGAAAGTAGAGCACTGATGAGTCCATATTTGACGATATATTTTGGCTTGATTTGAATGGATTTCATCACATAAACTCACACTTAATCACCAAAATAGCATACCTTTGTGTTTGATCCCTAAATTGAACCTAAATATGAAAACATGCGTTTTTGTGCTTATATTAGTGATTTTAATCCCACTTTTATGCCATTGGGTGCCATGACATGTTTGTTGAGTGATTTTAGGTCCTAGAGGCAAGATTGGCAAGGCAAAAGTGGAAGGAAGTATGTACAAAGGGAGAACACATGAAGAAAATAAAGGAGAAGCACAAAGCCATGTGTGTACACACAATATCCAGCACGTACGCACAAGAAGGAAATCAGCATGCGTGCGTACGCACAATCCTCCGTGCGTACGCACAAGTGGACATTCAGCGAAGTGTGCGTACGCACAGATCCCTGCACGTGGATTCATTAATAGAACACGTGATCCGCGATTTTTGGGGGCTTTTGGCCCAATTTTGGAAGGCTTGATGCTGAATGGAAGTGCTATATGAAGGGGAAATGACCACATATGAAGACATTAGCTTACATTAGGTTTTAGTTTTAGTTTTCATTAGTTTAGGAGGCCTCCAAATATGCATTAAGAGTAGGAGTAGTGTAGAGTAGAAAATTCTCTCTTAGGGTTTTACTTCACTTTCCATTGTAGCATTTTACAGTCAAGTTTTCATCTTGGATTTTGCTTCTTTTATTGTAAGTACTCTCAATTTCTCTTTAATTACATCATCTTTACTTTCATTTTCTCTTGGTTTAAGTTACTTTGTTAATATTTCCAATTTTGGGTTTCTTGAAGTTTTGATTGATGAATTTAATATTTTATGCTTTATATATACTTGTTTGATTGTCCATTGTTGATATTGTGAATAGTTTGGATATAGTTTTCATTTTCCTTTACAATGTCTCATGTTTTGGTTATATGCCTACCAAGTGTTTATGAAAATGCCACTTGGAAATTTTGAGTAGCTTTTCACACCTTGACTTGGGAAATGAGTTCCTAGGATACTAGATCATAATGTCCGACATTTAGTGGCAATTCTTGGGTAGTTAGTTGACTCTTGTTTTCATTGACGCTAGCTTTTTACCAATTAATTTGGCAAGTTAGCTAGGACTTATGGATTAAGGTCAATTATGCTTACTTGACTTACTCCTCGATGTTAGGTGTAGACGAAGTGAGATTGACTCATCATAGTTGCCATAGTTGTGGTTATGACGATGATAGGATTCCTTGGATCCTCATTCCCAAGTCAAGGCTCTTTATGCATTTATAGCATTTTCACTAGTTTTGACCTTATTTCCCTTTTTATTTGCATTAATTCCCAATTTTGATCATCTCTTAGTTCTTTTATTTCTTAGTTCTTATAATCTTTAGTTCTATGATTGCAAAACCCCTTTTCCCCATAACCGAAAGTGTAACATTTCAATTGCATTCCTAGGGAGAACAACCCGAGGTTTTATTACTCTCGGTTATATTAGTATTTGAAAATCAAACTTTGCTTGTGGGACTTAGTTGTTGATTTGGGCTATACTTGCAATGAATAGATTCTATTTTGAGAAATTCTAGATCAACACTAATTCTCACATCAAGCACCCACAGACCAATGGCCAAATTGAAGCCGCAAACAAAGTCATCCTCCAAGGCCTCAAGAAACGGCTCGATCAGAAGAAGGGAGCGTAGACAGACGAACTTGCGTCAGTCCTATGGTCCTATAGAACAATACCACAATCCACCACTGGGGAAACTCCTTTCCGACTTATCTACGGGGTTGACGCGGTGATTCCTGTAGAGGTGGGGGAGCCGGGTCCACGGTTACTCCTAGGTGGAGTCGAGGAAGCCATAGAAAAGGACCTAGTCGACGAGACCAGGAAAATGGGCACTTGTCTAAGATGGCACTGAAGCAGAGAATAGCCCTATGTTACAACGCCAAGGTGCTAAGAAGAAGTTTTGAGCCAAATGACCTAGTCCTACGATACAACGACGTAGGCCTGCCGACCCCCGGTGAAGGGAAATTGGCGGCTAATTGAGAAGGCCCATACAGAGTAAAGGAAGCGGTCGGCAACAGGGCTTACAAGCTGGAACGTCTGGATGGGAAAGAGGTACCCCAAACATAGAACGTGGTGAATTTGACAAAGTTCTACCTTTAGAATCTAGGACGAACCCGATGGCCACCCATTTCCCCGATTCAGTAACACCCGTTTTACTTCGTGTTAAAGTGTTTTGTTAATTTTTGTCATCGCTTAACATGTTTCGATTTTTCTATTTTATTTTATTATATTTTTATCTCCATTTTTATTTGCGTTGTCAACTAACTAGTTTGGCACGATTACGGGCTCACGGGACTGATCACCCCATGGAGCCAATGATACTGTGAACGCTACACTAAACGAATACAAAAGTAAAAGCCACAACTCGAATACTTTAACATGAAAGCCACAAATCAGCTTCGCTAATTATCATCAAACAAAATGGTAAACAGTTCGCTAATTACCAACGTCGAGCAAAATAGTAAACATTTTTTACACAAACAACCAAAAAGTCCAAAACAACACATTACAAAGTAAATATACATCACTTCTTCAGGATGTCTACAATCTGCCCATCCTGAATAGTTTTGAAACCCCAAATTGTGGAGGTGTTGAAGTCGGGAGAAAGTAGCTTGATCTGGGCCTTGATTGCTTCCTCTGTCCCAGAGATCACCTCGCGTGCATTCCTCACCGTCTCCTTGTTCTTCTTCTTCAAAGCGGCAACCTCCCCCTTCGGCCCCGCGACCTCACTCTTGGCGTCCCTCGCCGACTTACCGGCCTCTTCAAGCTTGGCCTCCAAGGCAGCAATCTTAGCCTCGGCTGCAACGGTTTCACAACGAGCAGAGTTGAGCTGACTCTCCAATGTCATCTCCCGGTCGGTAAGGCGGGCCACCATTTCGTTGGAAGTTTTTAACTTCTCCTCCGAGTTGGCTAATTTCTCCTTCAAGATCCGTGACGTGACGAAAAATTGCCAATTAAAAATTTATAATAAGAATAGCATTGCAAGTACAGTTCTTAACTGACGAAAATTCCGCTTATCAATTTAAAAAGTGTTGTCACAAAATTAGAATAAAAATACTGGGAGTAGAAATCCCAGGTCATCTCCCAACGAGTTGACAAAAGAGTGCTATTTCATTAGTCAGGAATTTTCCGAGAAATTTTAAGAGTTGGAGGATAGAAAAATAAATGATTGCAAATTAAAGCAATGTAAATTGAAAGAGATTTATGTATTCAAAATAAAAAAAACCTTGACCGGGAGAAGATTAATCGGAAGTTCTATCCTTGTTGGATTTTCTCGAATATGATAGTAAAAGGTTGTTGTTTTTACTTAGTTAACCCTTACCGAATAAAGGAAAGTCAAATAATTAAGCTAACTCTTATTCACAAGTCCTAATCCTCTCCTTATGGAAGGATTAGCGTTAGTGACTAGAGAATTAGCCAACAACTTCCAATTAAAACCAACACTTGAGTATTCCAACTCAAGGGTCTCCTTTCAATCAACTCCCAAGTCAAGTTGGAAGCCTACTCCATTGACATGAATACAACGTTCACAGACATATAAGAAGAAGACATGATAAATTAAATAAAGTAATACTGTGAAAATTTAATTAAAGGTAAAAATAATTCTTTGCATTAATAAATCCCAAATCATAAACATACGTATCTGAACAGGGTTAATGGGTAATAAAAGAGTAAAGGAATAAGGAAACAAACTAGAATAATGGAAACTTCAACAGAGGTAGTGACTCTTCTCAATATCCAAATCAAAAGCATAAAACTCTAAAAACTATGAATGTGAAGAAACCTAGAGGAAGTAGTAGAATTCTCTCTAAGATTCCCAAATTAAAACTCAAAAACTATGCGAATGAGAATGTGTGTTGAGTCTCTGCTTGTCCCCTGGCTCTAGTCTGTGTTTCTGGGCCAAAAACTGGGTCCAAACTCATCCCAAAATTTCTCCCAGCATTTTCTGTGATTTCTGCAGGTGGCGTATGTACGCGTACGCGTCAGTCACGCGTACGCGTTGCTGGTCATCTTTGCATATCAGGCGTACGCGTCAGGTACACACACGCGTCGCCGTGCAAACTCCAATTCACGCGCACGCGTGAGCCATGCGTGCGCGTCGCTTCTCGCTGGTTGTCTCCTTTATTTCTTGTGTTCCTTCTATTTTTGCAAGCTTCCTCTCCATCCTCTAAATCATTCCTGTCCTATAAAGCCTGAAAACACTTAACACACAGATCATGACATCGAATGGTATAAAGGAGAATTAAAATACACAAATTAAAGGCTTAGGAAGCAAGTTTTCAACCATAGAACAAAATTGGGAAGGAATTGTAAACTCATGCAAATTATATGAATAAGTGTGCAAAGACTTGATAAAAACCACTCAAATTAGCATGAGATAAACCATAAAATAGTGGTTTATCAATCTCCCCACACTTAAACATTAGCATGTCCTCATGCTAAGCTCAAGGAGACAAAAGAAATGAATGGAGGAAAGTAAGACTCATGAGATGCAACCTATGAATGCAACTGTATGCTAAGATGTTTCTGTCTACTTGGTTAAAAGTAAAGAAGTTTTCCAAGACAAACATAAGTCAGATTCCACTAATTCAAATCACACAATAAAAGACAAGTAAACTTGTAAGAAGATAGCTCATGAAAGCAGGGAACATAGAATCAAGCATTGAACCCTTACTAGTAGTGTATATGCACTCTAATCGCTCAAGTGTCTAGGGTTAATTCACTCTACTCTTCTCTAGTCATGCTTTCTAAAACTTTGTTCTTCATCTAACCAATCAACAAATATTTAGTATACCAATGCAAACATCATGAGGTCTTTTCCAGGTTGTAATGGGGCTAAGGTAGGGTGAGGGTATATGTATGGCCAAGTGAGCTATAATATGAATCTTTGACTAACCTAAGCTCTCACCTAACATACACACACACGCTCTATGTAATTCTAAAATCATACCTAGCTACCCATATTTTCCACTTTTGCATCACATACTCATGTATCAAATTTTCTTCAATTTCACCACATATGCATTGATCTTTTATTTAAACTTAACATTGGGGTAATTTTGTCCCCTTATTTATCTATTTACTTATATTGTAAAATTATTTTTTATTTTTATTTTTTTAATTTTTTTAATTTTTTTCTTTTTAACTTGAAAGCAAACATAACATATCAATGCACATGGATTTTTTTTTTTTTTTAATTTTTCTAGTCTCACATGAGTAGGCACCCAAATTCTCAATATTCAAATAAATTAGAAATATAACACATTCCCATTAACCCAGGTTCCCACAATTTCCCACACTTAGTTAACACACTATCTTAAGCTAACCAAAGATTCAAATCAGGTAATTAATTATTTTTCTACTTAAAGCTAGTGATGTGGTAATATAAAGAACAAATGGGGATTAAAAGGCTCAAAGTGGCAAACAAAGGTAAATAGAATGGTAGGCTATTTGGGATAAGTGAGCTAATAACAATTGATGGCCTCAATCATATGTATGCATGTAAATATACTAAACAATGGACATATAGAATGAAACAAAGCAAAGATTACAATCATAGATAAGGAAAACACACAAGAATAAAATATTATAGTTAAATAATGTAACCATGTAATTAAGCTCAAATCTCACAGGTTGTGTGTTCTTAGCTATCAACCATGTTCCAATTTACAATCCTCAGATAAGTTTAGCACAAATTTTCAATTTAAATTAGTGAAGTACTATAAAAAGGGTCTTGAAAAGAAACTCATTACTTTAACCAAGCAAAACATATTTGCAAGTAATTATTATCATGCAATTTATCATATCTAACAAAAGAAAAACTATAATGTTGGTGTTAAGAGAGAGAAGTTACCTCCGGAAGTCAAGGACTAATCTCCCCACACTTAAGGCTTGGCACGGTCCTCTGTGCCATCAGTAAGGAGCAAGGTAGGGCTGGAAGCATCACCTCCGCTGTCTGGTTTGCCATGGCTCCCCTGTACTACTGGATGAAAGGGAGTTCGGGGTGTCCTTCTGTTTTGGAGGTGGGTGTGTACCAACTATGAGTTCCTTCATATAGTTCTATCGACGCTTGTTACGGTACTCCATTTGCTCCATCTGCCGGTCTTGCCAGTCGAACCTCTCAAGGATCTGTAGGAACATCTGATGGGTGGATGGTGCTTGTGGTGTGGATGATGATGGAGTAGAAGAAGGAGGAGTATCCAAAGATGGGCCTGCAGACCGGCTCGCAGAAGGAACTGGTGGCCTAATGTATTTTCCATTTGGGACATACTGGTCGGCCCTAGGGATCATGACTTTCGTGTCTCCAGCCCGATAGGACACACCTACGGCAGAGACTAAATCCAAAACCAAGGCGGGGAAAGGCAGGTTACCCGCAATCTGTACGTGTCCCATGGCTTGCCGGATGTGTCAGGACAGGTTGAGGGGTTGCTCTATCAGGATGCACCAGATGAGAACAGCCATGTCTGCTGTGAAGGTCGACTCGTGAGTGCTCGGAAAGATATAGTGGGACATAATATGTGCCCACACGCGAGCCTCCAAGGTGAGTGACTGGGCTGAGATGCTCTTGGGTTTTGAACGATGCTGGCTTTAGATCCAGGTGCTGCCAGGTTGGGCGATAACTCCAAGGACACTACCCCAGTCAAAATGATACATCTGGCACTTAAGAGAGGCCTCTTGATATGCATCCAATTCCTCTGGACTAGGTGGAAGATCTAGTGCTCACTGTATGGCACTCTCAGAGATAGGGACTTGGTGCTGACGAACATAGACAGTCTGCAGGGTGGGCGAGTGGAAGTTGGAGTAGAATTCAACTACCCATGATAAGTTGGCCTCTCGTGGCTGCCTCTTCAGAAATCCTCACTGTCTCCTCTCGATTCGGGGCTCCACTTAATCAACAAAATGTGTTGGAACAATGAGTAGATGCTCATTGTTGTAGTTCCTCTCAGCTAGGATGGGGAACATCTATTTGCAAAAACGGTTAGTGAATCGTGTGGAGTCCCATGCGGGAAAGGCTTTCTCTGATTCATCAACTTTAATGATCCTCTTTACCCACTTTGTTGGTGGTGTTACGCTTGTAGATGGAAGCGCTTTTGCCGGAACTCTCTTGGTTCCTCTCCTTGCTGGTGTCTTGTCAGTGGCTTTCTCTGTGCCTTTCTTGGTACCCATGCTTAAGGAAGAAAGAAAGAGGAAGACGGTGAAAGATAAATATATATATATATATATAACTAAAAAAACAAGATGGAGAAAATTCCAAGTGATAATGAATGCCAAAGAAAGGTTAGAGCTTAAATACATGGTAGCTACAACATGTAGGTAAGACAGCAATTAAGATCAAGAAGGCAATTCATGATAATTAGATGCAAGAGAGTAAAGGCATGCAAGGAATATGCATGAGAAGCATAACTCAAGCATCAAGTATTAAATGTTCCAAATTAAAGAGTACTTGTAATGATGAAAATTATGAATGATAATCCCAATTACATATGGATGACAAATAGTGTGAAAAAGAGGCATTCAAGTAAAAGAGTAAAACAAAATAGAGTTCAAGATGGCATAAGTAATTTTTCACAAACACTTGGTGTGCAGTTAAAGTAGAAATGAAAATAATATAATCCAAATGTATATGAGAGACAAAATGCAATGTCAATTGTCAAATTACTCCTCATAATATCCACAAGCTTCATTATAAAAAGGTAATACCCAATTAAAACTCCAATACCAACATAAGAATGCATGAAAAAGAAAGAAAAAGAAACCATAAATAATGAAGTTAAAAGAAAAATTGAGAAGAAGGAAAAGTAAGTAAATGCAATAATTAAAAGAGAAAGAAAAGAGTAGAGTAGAGGGAAGAAAAGAAACCTGATGGGGAAAATAAAGAAGGGAAGAAAAGAGTAGTGGATAGTAAGAAGGAATAAAGAAGAAAGGAGGGAGAAAAGAAAAGAAATAATTAGGATTGGAAAAGAATTAGGATTGGGGGAAGGGAGAATTGAAATCAGGCGGTGAATGAGTTTAATTGGGCGTCGCATGCGAGGCGTACGCGTAGGTCACGCTAATTCCAAGCGATGCGTAAGCGTACGCGTGATATGGGTTGTGCGAATGGCGGGAAGGCATCAACGTGCACACACAACTCTCTATTCGTTCTGCGCATGAGGCCTAAATCACATACGACACGTGCGCATCAGGGACGCGCACGCGTGAATGGCCATTATGGGAAAACGACGCGCACGCGTCAAGGACGCGTACGCGTGATGGGGCTTGTGCTCCCAGCACAGTTTCAACCCCACACCAACATAACTCTCTAGCCAAACACCATTTACGCCGATTTTCAGGGTCACGCATACGCGTCAAGGACGCGCACGCGTGGACTGGTGAAATCGCAAGCAACGCGCACTCGTGAGGGACGCGTACGCGTGGTCTTGCTTGTGCGCAAGGCACGTGTCCAGCACCAGTCCTGTCCAACTCTTTGTTCAATTCCTGGGTGTTGCGTATTCACGCATGACGCGTACGCATCAGCGACGCTTGCGCGTCGCGCACCCTTTCTTTTCTATGCAGAATGCAAAGTGTAAAATGCAGATGGATATGCAGAAATTATGAATGACTACTGTGGAAAACAAAAGAAAATAAAACTAAGAACAAAAAGGAACGATCATACCATGGTGGGTTGTCTCCCACCTAGCACTTTGCTTTTACATCATTAAGTTGGACGGTCCATAAGCTCAGTCTGCTTCTGTTGGTGGATCTTCCAAAATGAAGACCTCTAGCTCCTTATTGTCCTTCATCTTCTCACCATGATGCAGCTTTAAGTGATGTCCATTGACCTTGATGAATTTGGAACTTGAAGGATGACTCAGATGGAAGACTCCGTATGGTTCTGCCTTCTCTATTTTATAGGGGCCTTCCCATCTTGATCTCAACTTTCCTGGCATGAGTCTCAGCCTTGAGTTGTAAAGGAGAACTAGCTCCCCATGTCTGAACTCTCTTCTCTTAATATGCTTGTCATGCACAGCCTTCACTTTCTCTTTGTATAATCTGGAGTTGTCATATGCTTCGAGTCGAAGGGTTTCCAGTTCTACTAGTTGCAGCTTCCTTTCAGCACCAGCTTTCTCAAATCCCATGTTGAATTCCCTCACAGCCCATAAATCTTTATGTTCCACCTCCACCGGGAAGGTGACAAGCCTTTCTGTATACGAGGCGGAAGGGACTCATCCCGATGGGTGTCTTGTATGCTGTCCGATAAGCCCAAAGCGCATCAACAAGTCTGGTGCTCCAGTCCGTCCTATGAGGCTTGACTATCTTCTCCAATATGCACTTTATCTCTCTGTTAGACACCTCGGCTTGCCCATTGGTCTGAGGATGGTAAGCTGTTGCTACCTTGTGGACAATCCCATGCTTCTTCAGTTGACCTGCTAATCTCCTGTTACAAAAGTGAGTGCCTTGATCACTCAAGATTACTCGTGGTGATCCAAAACGACAGATAATATAGTTTCTAACAAATGAGACAATAATGTTAGCATCATTAGTACGGGTAGGAATTGCTTCCACCCATTTAGAAACATAGTCTACAGCTAACAATATATATAAAAAACCACTAGAGTTTAGGAATGGACCCATGAAGTCAATGCCCCAAACATTAAAAATTTCACAAAATAGTATAAGCTGTTGGGGCATCTCATCTCTCTTGGATATATTACCAAACCTTTGGCATGGAAAACAAGATTTACAGAAGGCAGTAGCATCCTTAAAAAGAGTGGGCCACCAGAATCCAGAGTCTAAAATTTTTTTAGCTGTTCTTTGAGGGCCAAAATATCCTCCACTCTCAGAAGAGTGCCAGGCCTCTAAAATTGACTGGAATTATGATTGAGGCACACACCTTCTAATTATCTGGTCAGCACCATACCTCTATAAATATGGGTCATCCCATATATAATATTTGGACTCGCTTTTCAGCTTATCCCTCTGGTGCTTAGTAAAATTAGGAGGGAAGGTATGACTGACTAGATAATTAGCTATAGGTGCATACCAAGGAACTACTTCAGATATTGCGTGTAAGCTATCCAATGGAAAAGCATCATTGATAGGAGTGGAGTCATCCTTAATGTACTCAAGGCGACTCAAGTGGTCCGCCACTAAATTCTGGAAACCACTCCTATCCTTAATTTCTAAATCAAATTCTTGCAGCAATAATATCCAACGTATTAACCTTGGTTTTGACTCTTTTTTAGCTAATAAATATTTTAGAGCTGCATGGTCTGATTACACTACCACTTTAGTACCAAGTAAATAGGCTCAGAATTTATCCAGAGCAAAAACAATAGCCAGAAGTTCTTTTTCAGTGGTAGTATAATTAGACTGATGGTGCACGAATTGTGAATCACACTTTTCACAACTCGTACCACTAACCAGCAAGTGCACTGGGTCGTCCAAGTAATACCTTACGTGAGTAAGGGTCGAATCCCACAGAGATTGTTGGTTTGAAGCAATCTATGGTTATCTTGCAATTCTTAGTCAGGAAGTCAATTGTATTTATCAGTTGAATTGCGAATAAACAAGAGAGCATGGGTTAAAGGTTACTTGTTATGCAGTAATGGAGAATATGTTGGAGTTTTGGAGATGCTTTGTCTTCTGAATCTCTGCTTTTCTTTGTCCTCTGATTCACACCTGCACGTCCTTCTATGACAAGCTGTGTGTTGGGGCATCGCCGTTGTCAATGGTTACATCCCCTCCTCTTGTGAAAATGATCCAAATGCTCTGTCACAGCACGGCTAATCATCTGAGGTTCCCGATCATGCTGGAATAAGATTCACCCTCCTTTTGCGTCTGTCACTACGCCCAGCACTCGCGAGTTTGAAGCTCGTCACATTCATTCAATCCCTGAATCCTACTCGGAATACCACAGACAAGGTTTAGACTTTCCGGATTCTTATGAATGCCGCCATCAATCTAGCTTATACCACGGAGATTCTGATTAAGGAATCTAAGAAATATTCATTCAATCTGATGTAGAACGGAGGTAATTGTCAGACACACGTTCATGGATTGAGGAAGGTGATGAGTGTCACTGATCATCACCTTCTCCATAGTTAGGCGCTAATGGATATCTTAGATAGGAACACGCATGTTTGAATGGAAAACAGAAATACTTGCATTAATTCATCGAGACACAGCAGAGCTCCTCACCCCCAACAATGGAGTTTAGAGACTCATGCCGTCAAAGAGTACAAAGTTCAGATCTAAAATGTCATGAGATACAAAATAAGTCTCTCAAAGTTGTTTAAATACTAAACTAGTAGCCTAGGTTTACAAAAAATGAGTAAACTATGATGGGTGGTGCAGAGATCCACTTCTGGGGCCCACTTGGTGTGTGCTGGGGCTGAGACTTAAACAATTCACGTGCATAAGGCTGTTTTGGGCGTTCAACGCCAGGTTTGGATCCATTTCTGGCGTTGAACTCCAACTTTTAATCATTTTCTGGCGCTGGACGCCAGAATTGGGCAGAGAACTGGCGTTGAACGCCAGTTTACGTCGTCTATCCTTGGGCAAAGTATGGACTATTATATATTGCTGGAAAGCCCTGGATGTCTACATTCCAACGCAATTGGAAGCGCGCCATTTTTGAGTTCTGTAGCTCCAGAAAATCCACTTTGAGTACAGGGAGGTCAGAATCCAACAGCATTAGCAGTCCTTTTTCAGCCTGAATCAGATTTTTGCTCAGCTCCCTCAATTTCAGCCAAAAAAATACCTGAAATTACAGAAAAACACACAACTCATAGTAAAGTTTAGAAATATGAATTTTTCCTAAAAACTAATGGAAATAAACTAAAAACTAACTAGAATATACTAAAAACTATATGAAATTAACCCCAAAAAGCGTATAGAATATCCGCTCATCAACTGAGCAGCGTCTAAGGTCTTAGAAGTATAAGCAATTACGAAAGGGTCCTTACCTTCGTGCTGAGCCAGCGCTGCGCCTACTGCATGGTTGGAGGCATCACACATAATCTCAAAAGGCTGGCTCCAGTCTGGTCCTCTCACAATCGGAGCTTGAGTTAAGGCGATCTTCAGCTTATCAAACGCATTCATGCAGTCCTCACTCAGCTCGAACTCAACATCCTTCTGCAGCAGTCTGGATAAAGGCAATGCTACCTTACTGAACTCCTTGATAAACCTCCGGTAGAAACCTGACAAGCGATCGAGCATCTGATTGATAAATGGTAGGGGGTAGTGATCCTTGCGAGTAGCCTGGTTGAGGCGCCTGTAATCAATGCACACCCTCCAGGAATTCTGCACTCTAGTTGTCAGGAGCTCTCCATACTCATTCTGCACTGTTGTGACTCCGGACTTTTTGGGCACCACTTGTACTGGGCTGACCCACTCACTATCCGAGATTGGATAGATGATGTCAGCTTCAAGCAACCTGGTCACTTCCTTCTTGACAACTTCTAAGATGGTGGGGTTCAGTCTCTTTTGAGGCTGACGAACAGGCCTTCCTCCCTCTTCTAAAAATATTATGTGCTCACAAACTTGAGGGTTGATGCCTACTATGTCCGCCAAGCTCCACCCAATTACTTTCTTGTGTCTTCTCAGCACACTAAGCAGCTGCTCCTCCTGTTGGGAAGTGAGTTCCCTTGCAATGATAACTGGGAGCTTCTGATCATCCTCAAGGTAAGCATACTTGAGGTGGGGTGGAAGGGGCTTCAATTCCATTTTCTTCTCATGGCTAGGCACTTGATCTTCTGGAGCTAGTGATGGTGGCAATGTGTCGTCATCGTGTTTAGGGGGCCTCCCCACACTTGCACCCTGCTCCATGTGCATCTCTTCTACTCATTCTTGGTGAACTGCAGCTATAGTCTCATCAATGATGTTGCACTAGAAGATGGAATGATCTTCCGGAGGGTGCTTCATGGCTTCATCCAGGTTGAAGCTCATTGCTTTGCCATCTATCTCAAAAGAATAAGTTCCTGAGAAGGCATCCAATTTGAACTTCGAAGTCTTCAGAAATGGCCTTCCTAGCAGGATGGATGATGGTCTTCCTGAGTCATTAGGGGGCATCTCCAAGATGTAGAAGTCAATTGGAAATGTGAGCCCCTTAATGCTCACCAGCACGTCCTCAGCAATTCCTACCACCGAGATTATACTTTTATCTGCCAAAACAAAACGTGCTGCCGACCTTTTTAAGGAAGGGAGCCTCAAAGCATCATATACAGATAATGGCATAATGCAAACACATGTGCCTAAATCACACATGTAGTCAAAAAATTGTACACCCCCAATGATACATGTAACCATGCATGGTCCCGGATCCCCACATTTTTTTGGTATGGTACCCATTAAAGCAGATATTGAGCTACCTAAGGGAATAGTTTCTAAATCCTGTATTCTATCCTTATGCATGCATAAATCCTTTAGAAACTTCGCATATTTAGGTACCTGGCTAATAGCATCAAAAAGGGGAATGGTTACCTCAACCTTTTTGAAGATTTCCACCATCTTTGGGTCGAGCTCCATCTGCTTCCTGGACTTCCTAGCAAGGTGTGGAAAGGGGATGGGGATGGCGTCCTTTGTAGCTTCAGCTTCTATTTGTGCGCTTTTCTCTGGTTGAACTTCTTCTGTTTCAACCCTGTCATGTACTTCACCCTCCTCTTCAGCATCTTCTACCTCAACAATATCTTCAACTTGAATGTCCTCCTGTGAGCTTGGCTCCTCATGACTTCTCTCTTGCAGTGTGGTTCTGGACCTCAAAATGATGGCATTTATTCCACCTTTGGGGTTGGGTAAGGGTTGAGAAGGAATTGCACTGGAGGTTGAAGGTTGATTGTTGGAGGTAGAAGGTAGTTCTAGCCGGGAGATTAGAGCATGTAAAGTGGAGGTAAGAGCAGTGATGCTAGAGGTAAGTGAATTCTGAAGGTCTTTTTGTTCTTGTACAATAGAGTGGAGCATCTCATCATTGGTAGAAGAAGGGGGATAAGTAATTTGAGGGGCCTGCTGTTGGTTGTTCTGAGGCGCTTGGGGTTGCCTTTGGTGAGGTGCTCTGTAAGGCTGGTTTTGGTTTTGCTGTTGGTAAGGAGGGTTCTGCTGTTTGTTGTTGTTGTTGTTCCACCTCTGATTCCCACTGTTGTCTCTGCCTCCTCGATTGTAGTTGTCCCTCCATCCTTGGTTGGAATTATCTCTCCACCCCTGGTTGGAATTATCTCTCCAGCCTTGGTTGGAGTTATCTTCTCAACTTGATTGTAGCTTCCACCTTGGCTATAATTGCCGCTTTGTTGATAGTATCCTTGATTTGGGCGGTCATAGAAATTGTGAGTAGCTGCCAAGATGTTGTCTTCTTGTTGGAGCTGCGGGCACTCATCAGTGTAATGAGTATAACAGACACATATTCCGCACACTCTCTGAGGAACCAACTGTTGACATTGTTGTTGTGGGGGAGGCTGTTGTTGTTGTTGATTCAGCTGTAGCTGCTTCAGTATGTTGGTCATCTCTCCCAGAGTCTGTGTGAGAGCAGTAGTCTCGCTACTTGAGAAAACTTCCGCAATAGCCTTGGGATGGTTGTTCTTGTGCCTGACATTCTGGGTAGACTCAGCTAGATCGGTGATCAGTTGCCAAGCTTCTGTCGCCGTCTTGTACTTCTTCAGAGAGCCATTACTTGCAGCATCTAATGTAGTCTTATCCTGAGGCTTCATACCTTGTGTGAAGTAGCTGATCAACACCAACTGGTCAATCTTGTGGTGGGGACAACGTTCCCAATATTCATAAAGAGTTTCTGACTCGCCTTGGATAATGCAGGAAATTTCTTTCCTCAGCCTATCTGTAACTTCAGCTGGAAAGTATTTTTCCAGGAATTCCCTTCTGAGTAGATCCCAATTGGCAACGACTGCTTCAGTTTGGGTGTAGAACCACTGCCTTACCTTTTCCTCAAGAGAAAACGGGAAGGCATACAGCCAAATAGTAGTTTCATCTGCACCATGACGCCTAGTAGTTGAGCAGGCTGTCTGAAAATCTCTGAGGTGCTTGATAGGCTCTTGAGCAGGTAAGCCATGAAACTTGGGCAGTAAGTTGATTAGCGCAGTCTTCAGTTCAAAATATGTAGCCAGATTTGGGTGACGCGCTTAATACGGTTGCAAGGTAAAGTCTGGAGCTCCTGCCTCCTGGAGAGTAATCCTTCTGGGCTCCGCCATATTACCTGCACGTAAATTAGCAGAATTAGTAGAAAAGGAGCTTGTTTCTTCCTCGGATGGTGCTTCAGATTCGCCTTCTGATGAGATTGGTGAATTAGTAAGAACCACTTCACCACCCTCAGAGGCTAACCGACGCCGAGCTCGCCTAATACGTAAAAATAGTTCTTTCAATTTCAGGATCAAACGCGGCTAAGCTCGAGTCAGGTAGTGAACGCGTCATTCAATGAAAGAAACATATAGCTCATGGTAATAAAATAAAATAAAATATGCAGAAATTAAAAATATGTACACTAACCAATAATTTAGCACACAATTGCAACGCCCCGGCAACGGCGCCAAAAATTGACGTGACGGAAAATTGCCAATTAAGAATTTATAATAAGAACAGTGTTGCAAGTACAGTTCTTAACTGACAAAAATTTCGCTTATCAATTTAAAAAGGGTTGTCACAAAATTAGAATAAAAATACTGGGAGTAGAAATCACAGGTCGTCTCCCAACGAGTTGACAAAAGAGTGCTATTTCATTAGTCAGGAATTTTCCGAGAAATTTTAAGAGTTAGGGGATAGAAAAATAAATGATTACAAATTAAAGCAATGTAAATTGAAAGAGATTTATGTATTCAAAATAAAAAAACCTTGACCAGGAGAAGATTAATCGGAAGTTCTATCCTTGTTGGATTTTCTCGAATATGATAGTAAAAGGTTGTTGTTTTTACTTAGTTAACCCTTACCGAATAAAGAAAAGTAAAGTAATTAAGCTAACTCTTATTCACAAGTCCTAATCCTCTCCTTATGGAAGGATTAGCGTTAGTGACTAGAAAATTAGCCAACAACTTCCAATTAAAACCAACACTTGAGTATTCCAACTCAAGGGTCTCCTTTCAATCAACTCCTAAGTCAAGTTGGGAGCCTAGTCCATTGACATGAATACAACGTTCACAGACATATAAGAAGAAGACATGATAAATTAAATAAAGTAATACTGTGAAAATTTAATTAAAGGTAAAAATAATTCTTTGCATTAATAAATCCCAAAATCATAAACATACGTATCTGAACAAGGTTAATGGGCAATAAAAGAGTAAAGGAATAAGGAAACAAACTAGAATAATGAAAACTTCAACGGAGGTAGTGACTCTTCTCAATATCCAAATCAAAAGCATAAAACTCTAAAAACTATGAATGTGAAGAAACCTAAAGGAAGTAGTAGAATTCTCTCTATGATTCCCAAATTAAAACTCAAAAACTATGCGAATGAGAATGTGTGTTGAATCTCTGCTTATCTCCTGGCTCTAGTCTGTGTTTCTGGGCCGAAAACTGGGTCCAAACTCAGCCCAAAATTGCCCCAGCGTTTTCTGCGATTTTTGCAGGTGACCCATGTCACGCGTACGCGTCAGTCACTCGTATGCGTCGCTGGTCATCTTCGCGCATCACGCGTACGCGTCAGGTACGCGCACGCGTCACCGTGCAAACCCCAATTCGCGCGCACGCGTGAGCCATGTGTGCGCCTCGCTTCTCGCTGGTTGTCTCCTTTATTTCTTGTGTTTCTTCCATTTTTGCAAGCTTCCTCTCCATCCTCTAAACCATTCCTACCCTATAAAGCCTGGAAACACTTAACACATAGATCACGGCATCGAATGGTATAAAGGAGAATTAAAATACACAAATTAAAGGCTTAGGAAGCAAGTTTTCAACCATAGAACAAAATTGGGAAGGAATTGTAAACTCATGCAAATTGTATGAATAAGTGTGCAAATGCTTGATAAAACCACTAAAATTAGCACAAGATAAACCATAAAATAGTGGTTTATCAATCCGCACCTCGGATTTCAAGCTTTCGACCTCTCGCAAGGACTGACGGTACTTCCCGTCTAGTACCCCAGCTTGGGTTAGGATGGGCTCCGCCCTCCTTGGCGGGACGGTTGCAGCTGTCAGCATGCACCGATAGATCCACCTAGCCTGAGCGCCAAGATCCCCATCATGGAAGAACTCATCGGTGCCCGGCATGATATGCGAGTCGATAAAACCCCCAGTATCAAAATTCTTCTCCATAATGGTAAGCGACCCTTCAGGGCTGGAGGTCGGCTTCCGCATACGGGGGTTCTCGACTATTACCACCTCGGGGCCTTCCCCACTAGGCTCTACCTCAGGAGGGACCACGTTGCTGCTGGGAGCGGCAATGGCGGTAAGGCCGGTAGGCCCCAGAGGCGGAGGTGGAGCTGATTGCACTTCAGGAGTAGGAGAGGACGCAGGGTTGGCAGTGGGGGTGGCGGAGCTGTCCTCGCTATGCCCGGGAAGAAACTGGGTCATTAAATCTTCAAGTCCGGTCTTCTCGGCTGCCATAGACACTGCAGTAATGACACACAACAACTCGTTAGTCAAAAAAAAAAGAGAGAAGAACTAGCCGACCACTCACCTACATAGCTCCTGCCCATCTCTTGGTCACCCATCAAATTAAAAACAGCCAACAACACGTCAGCTATATTTTTGTCCTGCTGGGTCAGCCCTTTGTACGTTACCTTGGGAAAGGAACTGGACCCAGCTCCGAAGTTCCAGTAGGTCGGAATCCGCCGTTCCCCTTCCAAGGTCAACCAGAAGGGGTGCTGGCCTTCGGCAGGCCGTACTTTAAAGAATTTGTCTTTGAAGCCATGAAACGAATGTTCGAACACCCCGAAGATTCGCTTACCCTGGGCAGCCCGAAAGGACATAAACCCCTTCTTATGCCTTCCCTCTTTGGAAGTGTTTGCCAAAACGAAGAGCCACAAAAACACTTCTACGGAGGCCGGCAACTCCAGGTACTCACAAACCATCTCGAAGCATCGGATGATGGCCCAACTATTCGGGTGCAGCTGTGACGGCGCCATGTCGCACCGGTTTAGAAGTGCCATTTGGAAGGGGGAAAAGGGGATGCGAACCCCCAGGACGGTAAACATTGCCTTATACATCCAAATCAAGTTGGCAATTCGGGGGGTGTTCAAGTTAAGATGACATATTTGTTCGTGGTCTGCGGGAATGAACACTTCGTAGCGTTCCTCCTCGGGACCTCCCCCACATAATTGATCGGCTTGGCGGAAATCCATGAGCTCTTATAAGGTTATTTGAGAGGGTGTATCCTTCATGTCTGAGGTGAACCAGGCGTATCGGTCAACACGGGACCTCGGAAGAGGAAGTTGCGCCATACCTACAGTGGGGGCACTACTCAAAGTCAGACTAATAGGTCGGGAAGCTGGGAAAATCGGAACTAACACTATATATCACAGTAAGCCTATCTACAGTTAAACAAAGGCTAAAAACCAAAAATCTAAATGGTAACCCCCTCTAAAGCCTAACTGACAGTGGCGTGATTCAAACAAAACGCACGCATAGCCTAAAAGCTACAAAAACGCAAGGGGATGGCAATAGTAGATAACAATAGCAATCATTCATTAAAAAGGAGATGCTTACCAGGAAGGAAGTTGTCAAATGATTTCAGAAACATCTGAGGAATCAAAGGCGGACCAATGCAGTGGAATCCAGAAAGCTGGAAGGGAAAATGAGAAGAAGTAGCATAGGAATGATTTAGGAATGAGGAAAGGGAACGTGAAAATAAGGAAGAAAAACTGGAAACAAAAGAATAACTTCCACAGAGAAACGCAAAAGTCAGGGGTAGAGTGCACTTTTCACAAGGTTTTCAAATTAATCATAATGGCATTTAATGTCAGGTGCGGAGAACGAGGCGACGAGAGACGCCCCCGAAGCAGACGAACTTCACCCGCGCATAGGAGACACGCCCTTGTCACGAGCGGCCGACTCGGCGAGGCCCCAACCAGGGAGAAAGTAGGATGAAACACGCCAACAACGGTGCATGCGGCCATAGCTGACACGTTGGAGGCACTGTTCTGGCCCGGCCCAGTTGGCCCTGTGCCCGGGTCCGTCGACCCGACGAGTTGGAAAGATCCGAACCAGGCGACCCAGACGTCGTCACCCCTTTCACCTGGCACCTGACAGTTGGGCAAGGAAGCTTCTCAGAAGGTGGGTCTCCCCAATGTGAGACCCGCCCTAGTACAGACTATATAGGGAGAGGGCCCTACCCCTCCTCCAGAGGTACGTCATCTAACCCTCACTTTTTCTGCCACCTTGTATGGATTCTGACTTGAGCGTCGGAGTCCCTTTTGCAGGTGGCTCCCCCCTCACCACTTCATCAGCCCAGGAGATCCTCGAGCTCCATTCCTTTCCCTTCAACATTTGCCCAGGAGGTCCAATCACGCACGAACGACTCGAATCCAGGTTTTCCCATTACTCCCGTATATCCAGCACATACGACCCATTCAGGAACTAACCGAACACAACTATATTAGGTATACATTAAAATCAGTCACTAAAATTAATTATTAGTATAAAATACATATTAAAACTAAATTAAACCTCAAATGTATTTATACATAAATATATTAGTGGTTAATTTTAGTGATTAATTTTAGTATATAAATAGCATTTTTATTGAACAAAAATATTATTTATATACTAAAATCAATCATTAAAATTAGTTATCAATATATTTATGTATAAATTATATTTATATATTTATATAGATATAATTTATTTTATTTTTAATATATATTTATATTTTAATATATATTTTATATTAATAACAAATTTTAGTGATTAATTTTAATATATACTTAACATATAGTCGTTCATTGAAATATATATTCATAGATGCACCGCGATTTACTGCCATCTCTTCTATTATTAAAGTTACATGCATGTAGTTAATGATCCTCAACTGTTCTGGAAAAAGTTACAGCGGCTGCAATAATTCTATTATTTAGCTGAATTATTTTCTCAGTTTCTTTAATCTCTAAATGCTGCTGTCATCTTTTTACTAGATTCTTAAATTAATTAATGTGTACGAATATATAGGAATTAACAGTTATAAGAAAATAATTAAGAATCATATTGTGTGTAATTGTGTAAATAAAAAATTAAGCAGTAAATTAGTCATTTACATAAAATAAAAATATTATATATACAAAAAAATTAATAAATTAATTATTATATATTTATATATATATATTATTTTATTTATTTTTAATATATATTTTATATGCTAATATATATTTTATATAGCATAATTTTAAGAACCGAACCAAACCAACAAATTTAAATGAATTAAAAGAAAATTGGTCATCAAACCAATCGATTTAAATAAAAAACCAATTAACAAAGAATCGTCAAAAACTCAGAAAAATCGGTCAAAGAATTAATTATCTGTCGGATTCAATGTGATTTTTTAACGGTTATCATATTTAAAATAATAAAATATAAAAAAATTACTTTTTAAAAATAAATATATATTTTACTATATTCACTTCAATTTCGGTTAAATTTTTTAAATTTTAAATTTTTAAATTTATCCGTTTAATAAATGATTTAATTTTCAAAACCTTGTTATACAGATAATTAATTTGATTATATATATATATATACACACGTAAGTTCTAATATGACTATACTATGATAATTATACAAGTGTTGATATAAAATTAAAATCACATCTTTTAATTTATAATTTAGTAATACTTTTTTTAAGTAATACTTTTTAAGAGACTTTAATAATAGAAAAATATTATTTTAATTTTAACATTACTTTTTAAAATATTATAATTATTATAATATAATCATACTAAAATAATATATATATATATATATATTGTTAATTCAGTAGCTAAATTTTTATGTGCAAAGGAATGTTAACTGCCGACGCTTTTAGTAATTTTATATAGAATTAACTAATATTAATTTAAGTGTAAGATAAAAATAAGAAAATAATTATTCATCACTTAATATTCTTTTTAAAAAAACAAAAGGACATTGAGGAGAGTATAAGAAGGGAAAAAAATCGGAAGCAATATATATAATAATAAACTATTATTTCGCTATTATTGTACGTACACACTGAACAAAATTAAATAAGAGCACATTGAAATTTGATTAGTAAGCAGACAAATTGACATATATACTAAGCTAGTATCCAAAAAAGAGGATAAGAATGAAACAAACTAGCCTTGCTTGCCAAATAGACCAATTTGGTTTACAAACTAGTATGTAAACTTGTGCCTCTCAATATTTACATGGACACATTTTAAGACAAAATTGTGACTACACAATATGCACTGTTATCGATATCATAATTTTAGGCCCCATTTTCATACGGAAATTATTTTTAAAACCTAAATAATATTTATATATTATGTATTTTTCTCCTTATTACCTGCTAGTGTTTACAAATTACAAGTTATCCTTGATATACATATACACACAATATATAACATTATTGAAGGATATTAAGGCAAAATTAAAACCAAAAAGTTTCTATATTTATTAATAGTTGTATCTCTGTCGCCCCCATCCTCCAAATAAATCGTTATACTCGTTGTCTTTGTTTTTATATCTTAAAACTCGTCTCAAACACTACCAAAATACATACATTATTAATTAAAAGAAGAAGGGGACAAGAAAAAAACACGTAAAAATGTTAAAAACAGCATAGCTCATATATACGCCATGAATAGTAAAACTATTAGAGCACTACTCATGTAAAAATGACAAAAAAAAAAGTTATTTATTTAGTTACAGTAAAAAAAATATACTTAAAAAAATGTGGATCAACAATAAAAATATAACTTATAAGAAAAAAAATAATTATATTAATAATTTTAACTAATATTAATTCAAATGATATTGAATTTCTTAAATTTATACAAAATAATTTTTTTAATTTTAATTTCACAATAAATTTATTCAAAAAATCCAAAATAAATAAGAATTATTAGACTAAAAATAGAACCATTAATAATAAAAATTAGTAGATTAAAATATAGATTCTCAAAATAAAAAATGAAAATATTAAAAGAATTATAAAAATTATAAATAAAAATCAACTCATAAAAAATTACTAAATTCGCAAAATATTAAAAAAAGTATCAAAATAATAATAAAATATAATAAAAATAAAACAATTTTCTAATAAGTTTTTTGTTAAAAATTTAAATTTTAAATAAATAAATAAAATAATATTAAAATCTAAGTAATAATTTTAAGAATTTAGCAACTTTTTTTAATAAAAATAATATTTTCAATTTATATCATATATTAAAAATTTAATACATAATAATTTATTTAATAAATAAGATTAAACATTTTTAGAAAGACGTTTTAAACGTTTTTGTCTAAATTTCTACCAAATTGTTAGAGAGAGTTAATGCCCAAAAATTAAATTATAGTTAAGACGTACAAGTTGCACACTTACACTTCAAACCACACATGCCCTCCCTCTCTCTCCACATATATATATATATAGAATAATGGCTGGTAAATATTTATACATATATATTTTAGTATGAGTACGGTATAATAATTATAGTATTTATTAAAATTAAAATAATATTTTTAATATTAAATAATAATTTTTAAAATATATTATTAAAAAAATATTACTAAAATAAAAAAGATAACTTTAGTTTTAATAATATTTATATAATTATCATAATTACCGTAACATAATTTTATTAGAATTTACCCCGTATATAATATAATAATTGATGTTGTGTAGAAAGAGAGTGGTACAAGAATTGAATTAAAGGGTGGCCGCTGGCTAGAACAGTTGACCTATATAATATAAGATGTACGAAGATGAATAAGTGTATGGACCACCCTAGATAGAAGTAGGACAAGGGTAGTAATAAGAAAGGGTAAAAGAGCGAGGTACTATCACTATATGCTTGCCAGCTCAATCACTCCCTCCTCTATGTCCTTTCATTGTTACCGTACACTTTACACAACCTTCATCTTCATTCTCCCATGCCTTCTATCTATCTATCTATCTATCTTAATTAATATGTTTTGTTTCTTTTCCCATGTCCTATATATGGACTCCCTTAATTCCCAACATCACTCTATTGGAGATCTACATTGCTCTTTTTAACTCTTTTTTCTTCCTATCCTTTTAATTATAACACAATTTGGTTAAATTTAATATTATGTTAATTTTGTTAATTATTATGATTAGATTATATTCTTGTCCTATAAATAAACATCTCTCGTTATATATTCATACAATGACACAATGATAACATACACACAATGACATAACGACGATATCTAAATAATGAGTTCTAATAATTTAGACTTAATTATATGCTTTAAAATTTAACAGAACTTAAATTATATGAAATATTTTGAAACTATTTTTCATTCAATAAGAATAATATTAGAGAGATAATAATATACAATTATTTTATTTAACTTTACATTATAATACCGTTTCTTCCCTCCAATTTGAGTGGAATTAATCAAGATGTTAGATATATCAAATATAATAGACTCTTTTTTGGTCGGAAATACAATATTGACTTTAAGCTATATTTATCAGAAGAGTAGTGAACAGACTGATCCTTTTTTTTTTTTTTGGTCATGGAACAGACTGATCCTTGAGTAACTTTATGTTTTTTGGGTAATAGATCATTGATTCTCAGACTGTCTGGCTTCTGCCTAATCTTTCGAAATGGGTAATGGGCCCGTCGCCAGCACATTTCCTAACAACAAGAATAACAACATTTTAATAATAAAAAATGGAGCCCAACCCAATAAAGCCCAATTAAGCAAAAATACCAAAAATGGGTCTGGAACTCAATCATCGTCGCTAGAGGCAGCAGCACCACCGTGGCCGCTACCATTTATTTTTACTTTTTAGACGCTTTTAATTAATTATAAAAGAAAAACGCAAATTCATGATAAGAATCTCTTTAAGCTCCTTTGCTTCTTAAAACCTTTATTGTTTCCCGACCCAAATGGCGCAAGATTCCGAGAAGAAGTTCCATTCAATCATGGATAAGCTTTTCCATACTCCTAAATCACCTTCCAGGTTCTTCTTCTTTTCCTTCCTTTCTATCATTATTATTGTTATTACGCTTGAATCTTTCGATTCTGTTTTATTATTATTATTTCGCTTGAAACTTTTGATTCTGTTGTTTCGTTTGGCAACATTCATGAAATGCTGGATAGTGTCACAGATGAATGCTCAATTAGTTTGTCCGAATTTTGAATTTTTCTTTTGTTTTAATTTTTTAATTTAGCTGTAACCGTAAGAGATGTATGACATCGTAAGATTTGAAGCTTTTGGCCTGTGTAATGATTTGTTTGCGGATTTAGTTTAATTCCTTGTTTCTGAATCTTTATTTATTTATTTTTTAAATCAGGTTTTGTTTGAACTAGGTATTGATATTAGGAATTGTGTGTTTATCTATTCAGTTATGCTAGATTGCTAGTTGAGGATTTGCTAGTGGTAGTTATAGATAATATAAGATTCGCAGCAGTTCCAGTTGTTTAGTTAGAATCAGTTAGTGCCTGAGCTGGAAGCACTTGTTGCGCTGCGCTTCGTCCATGCATATAAACTCATTCACTGATAGTTGAATTTGTGGATTCTCATGTTTCTCTGATATCCATATTCTGAATCTAAGTTTGATAACTAATAATGTGTTTATATGTTTGCAGTTCATCTGGCATGCAACTTTTGAGTGGTAAGAAGCGTCCTTACTCAACTTCATTGGGGACAATGGAGCTGAATCTGAGAGGGGATGCTGCTGAGGTACCACACTCGTTGTCAGCCGCAGTGGGAGCAACTGAAGGAGCGCTTTGTCGTCCATGGGATCGTGGTGACTTTATGAGAAGATTGGTCACATTCAAATCTATATCATGGTTTGCTAAACCCAAGGTACCTTTTCATTTTCCATCTATATATCATGGTCTCTTTCTAGTGTGGTGTACTTTATCATTACTTTTAACATTTTCTTAATATTATTATATGATTTTTCTATTTATATTTACCCTTGAATAAAAAAGGAACATTATGCTTGTATTGCAGAAATTTAATGAACTCTCCATTCGTTTAAGGAAGGAAAAACCTCTGTGACGGCGCAAATAAATTGATCAATTTTATTCACGACCAGAATATATTTGTTTGATACACTGTTGTTGATATTAGTGTTAAAAAAAATTACTATTGAGGAAACAAATGAATTCAAACTCGACAACTGAAATATTATTATAAAATTTATTTTGAAGAATAATTATAATTTTTAGACGTCAATTTTATCATGGCACGGCATCTCCATTACCAAAGAAAGCCCCTTGCCTCACGTTTCCTACTTCCGTTTGCCAACTTTCTTTATAGATATATTATTTGTAACATTTAAACTACGGTGGCTTATGCTTTGACTTATGCCATTTACAGGTTGTAAGTGCTGTAAATTGTGCTCGAAGGGGTTGGATAAATGTGGATATTGACACTATAGCCTGTGAAGCATGTGGAGCACGTCTGCTTTTCTCAACACCAGCATCTTGGAACCAGCAGCAGGGTATGCCATTCTTCATGTTTGTTATATAATTCACTGGAGCAATCAATTTTATGATTTTCTAATTAGTGTTCCATTAATTCAGTGGAGAAAGCTGCCCGGGTATTTAGCTTAAAGTTAGATAATGGACATAAGTTACTTTGCCCATGGATCGACAATGCCTGCAGTGAAACACTGGCACGGTTTCCTCCTACAGCTCCTCCAGTGTTAGTTGACAATTTCAGAGAACGCTGTTCTTCTCTTTTGCAACTCTCAGCTCTTCCACATATTTCATCTTCAGTTATAGAGCACATGCACAGTCCACTATTGGAAGACTTTCTTGGACAATCATTGTTTCTTGATTTTGGAAATGGATCTGCCAGAAATTCTGACATAGAAATTATTAGTAGTCAAGAGGAACTCAAATTGTATTACCAGGTAATAACAAGTGTACTTCTGTGTTCTAGTGACTTAATGATAAATGCATTAGATGAATGATCTTTATTTATATTAACAAATTTCAATTCTCTCATTTATTCTCTTGAAAACATCTTTGTCTATGCTGGCACTTCTTTCATTCCTACCTTTTTAATGTAATTTATTGGTGTTTATTTGCAGTCTCAAAAGCTTATAAGTTTATGTGGTTGGAATCTTCGCCCTCTACCTTACATAGTCGATTGCAAGGATACAAAGGAGCAATCTGTTAGAAGTACAACTATTCTGGACCGTTCTCAAGTAGTTGCTGATAACAACAATTTTGAAACGAATGAAAACCTCAAGGATTCTAATGGAGAACAACTAGATCCCAATTCTGCAGTTCTAGAATGTACCCTGTGTGGAGCTACTGTTGGATTGTGGGCATTCAGCACAATTCCTCGGCCTGTCGAATCACTCAGAATAGTGGGGTATGCAGAAGTAAATTGCAAAAACGATTCTGTGATCCAAGACAGACAGGGTCAGGGTGTAAATAATAATGTGTCTGACATTGCAACTTCGTCAAAGGATATGTCTTCTAGTCTCAATATGACGATTGCAGGGGGTCCTCCGCCAACAAAGCAAAATTTTAAAGCCATAATATCTCTGCCTGTTATTGGTCAGAATTTAAGGGCTTGTCTTTCTTATGACTCGGATTTTAGAGATCATGTCTTTGTTGATGGAGATGGTATTCAGGCAGATTCACGGAAGAAGATCAGGATTCAGGAGAATCCTGATGATAACATAGTTGATGCTTCAAATAAACAAATTGTTCCCATGTCATCTGAAATTAGGGAAAGTTCACATGATCAAACTGGTTCTAAAGCTAGTGCTCGTGATTCTGTAGTGGATAATGTTATAGAGAGCACCCATCATGAGGGTGATGGATTGAACAGTTCGGCTGAAGGTGACCCTAGTAGCTTGCAGGTTAGTTTTGATTTTCTGTTCTGTCAGATGGACAATTTATTTGATCAACGAGAGAAAATTCTATCTCTAGATCATTGCATCATGTATTCATAATTTATAACAAACTGAAGAAAGTATAGCAAGTGATAGAGTTTCTTTGCTTGATCATAAGCACTTATGATGTGATGTATTTTTGGAAATTGGAAGTGGGGTTAACTTGTTAGACAGAGTAAAACATAACTATATTGCTGTGCAGAAAGATTGACTGAAGGTAATCTCTTTCTGTTTCACAGAAGAATTTGGATGGAGTAGTAAATCGTCTTTCAAACTATGGGGCCAAAGACAAAGTAGAAAATTTTGTCAACAGGGAGGATCAACATTGTAGTTTAGGTCAGTACTTTGGTTTTTTTTCCCCTGATAAATTTTTACCATTGACTGTAAATGTGACTATGTGAGAGACAATTTGTAGATATTGTAAGATAAATGAAATGTTTAAGAATATTTTTTTCTCCTTTTGTTTTACACAGAAAGAGACATGAAACCAACCACGGCTGATAAAACAATGGAATTTAATCCAATCAGGCATCACAGATACTTCTGCCCCTGGATTGCATCCATAGATGACATGGAGCCAGGGTGGAAACAAACATTATCTGCTTTGTTTCATCAGCAAAATCATTTTCCACATTCACCAAATAGATCTCCAACATCTATGCTCATTGTTAAGGTATTTATTATGAATCAGACTATTGCATACTATAATAATTTGGTAGTTCGCAACATCATGAATAAGAGTGCTTGGTTTGACCTTATGTTAATTTCATTAGAAAAGTGATGCATTCAACTTTGACAAACCTATGATTGATACTTGAAACCAATTACTAAAATATAAGGGTTTGAATTTGGTATAGAAGAGTCAAGATTAACGTGAGCATTTTTTGTCTATTTATGCAAAGTGAATGTTGCCAATCCCATTAATAAAAATCATGGAAATGAGAGTTTTCCTCCCCTCTTCTTTCTTTATTGTTTGCCCTTTTTTTAGTGGAATTGTCACATGAGGAAGTTCAGCATCTTACCAAATTGTGTGTGTTTATGCAGGTGGATGACCCTGTAAGTTCGGTTAAGAAGCTTTTCTTATCTCCATCTACTAGAAGAAAGCTTGCTCACATTGCAAGCCAAAATACAGAGCATAGGTAGTCTGGGCTTGGGTAAAAGAGGGTGTTCCAATTCTGACATACTTCCTCTTTTCCTCACCGTAGTTTCTTTGTGTAATTACATGCCAAATTACCAATAGCATGTTATTCCATTTTAAACCTTGTGTAATGGTTGTAACAAAAGTTCAATATTGTTTTAGAGATAATATATCTCGGCCAATCCCCCTCATAACGAAAGAAACTAAATTTGCTACATCTTAATTCTTATGATTCTCAATTACTTTGCCCATTGGAATTGGGCTGTAAATCTTTTTCTCCTCATTTTTCTATGGCAGACACTACGATCAGCTTTGATGATAAAGGAGATTGTTATTGAACGATTATATGTTCCCTTACATTGACACTGTAAAATCAACTGAAGATGTGCTAGGCTAATACACCACAGTTTGTAATTATGATTTTTGAATAAGGCCTGTTGAATCCTCTTTCTGCTACAACAGCTCTCTTGTCTCCTATTAGCTTTGCCACCCTGTTACATCAATATTACATATTATAGGGAGAATTAGTGTAATTTACTTATGTTAAATTGCAAAGTCTGTCTGTTTGACTCACCTGAAATAAGGAGAGCTTGTATTCTCTTGTACCGTTTTCACTTGACTAATCCTCTTCACAACCTCCATTCCCTCTACTACTCTTCCAATCACCAGAGTAGAAGAATCCAACTCTGGTGAATCCTTTGTGGCAATGATAAACTCTGTCCCGTTAGGATCAGCTCCAACTTCTTCCTGATCAATCTCCAGCTTCCCTTTTCTTGCAACCAGCTTCAGTTTCGGAGGCGGTTTTGAAGGGTCTCTCACAACAATTCCAACACTCCCAGCAACATTCTTAGCCCCAGAGCATGTCTCATACTGTCTCTCCCACTCCCCAACCAGAGTATCAGCAGCCAAATCACCCCCTGTCCCTTTTGCAATTTCGGCGTCCACCCCATAGGATCTAAGTCCACCATGCTGCACGTAATTTGGCATGATCTTCACAAACTCTTTTCTTCTGTAGCTAATGCCAGCAGCTCCACTCACAATCTTGCTGAACCTATTGACCCCTATTGGAACATCATCTCCATAGAGACCTATGGTAATCCTTCCAACAGGTTCGCCATCAATAGATACATCCAAGAACACTTGCTTGGTTGGTTTTCTTTCGGTGCAGTTAGGAGTGGTGGCATTCAAATTATTCTCTTCTCCTTGTTGATCAATGTTGCTTGTGTTGGTAGTAACAGCAACTTCTTCCTCTGCTCTTGCTTTGGAAACTTCCACTCCCTGAGAACCCAACAGAAGTAGCAAGCAAGAGTTGCCGTAGATTGCGAGATCCCTACGCGATATACTGCATTGCTGTTTGATTGTTGGGAAAGATTTGGATGTGGGTTGGAGATGAAATGGCAAAGGGGTTGGTGCTGAAGAACGGGTTGGAGTGTTGAATGGTTGTGGGGAAGGTAATGATGCTCTTGTGTTTTGTAGCATTTCTATGGTGGTTTTGGCACTGCTTAGGAACTGGTTTATGTTAGTGTCTGCATCAGTTGTAGCAGGTGCAATGAGATTATGGGATTTGGAAAAGTAAAGGGAGGGAGAAGAATAGATAGAATGATGGATACTGAGGAGATTTTGTGGATAAGAAACGTGGAAATGGTTTATGTTTTATGGCAGCTATTTGCTCATAACTTACTCTAAAGGCTAAACCTTGTTCCATATCACACTAAAAATAAGATTAATTTTTCCTCTTGTTAGATAATAAATTAGGAAAGGTGTTCAGTAATTTAAACATTGATTTTAATTAATATATATTATATATATTTTTATAATTAAGATCAATGATTAAAAATATTGATATATTGGTATTTTAAGAATATTTAAAATTCTTTTAAAAAATTAATAATACGTGACATAAGTATTTTGTAATACATTATAATTTAATTGATAGGATGAAGAGAAAAAAATTCTCAAATTTTTAACTTAAAGACAAATAAATTTTTAACTAATTAAAAATGCAAAAATATCCTTAAACTTCTAAAACACGAAATATTTAATTTTTTATATCTAAAATATATGAGAATAGATAAGTCGTCTCAAGAGACTTAGATTAGATGTCTCATTTTTTAAAAAATAAAAGATATTATTGTATTTTAAGAACTTATATATCTTTCAGCTAAAAGACCTATAATCTATTTGTCTTTTTTTTTTAAAAATGATTTATCTGATTTTTCAATCATCAAATTGAAATTAATAAGCCTTGTAGGTGCCAACTTTCCAACCGACGCTTTGGCCGAGTGGTTAAGGCGTGTGCCTGCTAAGTACATGGGGTTTCCCCGCGAGAGTTCGAATCTCTCAGGCGTCGTTCTTTTTATTTTTCATTTTTTTGTGGTTTTGAAACGTAAGGGTTTTAGGGTTTGCTTGGAAGTTGTGTAGGGTTTAAGACAATCGAAATTCAGAGCAAACTACACACTCAACCAAAAAAATGTCGAGCTCCTCCGGTTTCACCTCCATCTCAAGGAAGCTCTATCGTTCTCTTCTCTCCGCCCGAAGCCCCTACACACTCAACCTGCCACGTCACTTCTCCACCACCAACCCCCTTTCTGACTCGGACGAGTCATCCCTCCCTGACTCAGACACATCACCCGATTCTTCCTCTGAACAGCAGCAGCAAAAGTTCTTCGATCGCCCCCTCGAGAATGGCCTCGATGTTGGCATTTACAGGGTCTGGTATTTCGAAATTCTTCTTAGGTTTCACTTAATCATGATTCAATTGGATGAATTAATCAATTAGTTAAGTGATTAATTAATCAATTAATTAATTAGTTATACGTTTGTTTGAATAATGTTGCTTTGTTATTGAAAGGCTATACTGGTGGGTGAGGCTGGGCAGAAGCCGGTTCAGAAGAAGCTGAGGAGTGGGACAGTGATGACTCTGCTGTCAATTGGGACCGGTGGGATCCGCAATAATCGAAGGCCTCTCGAAGGTGAGAAACCCTCTGACTACGCCAACCGGGGCGCCGTTCAGTGGCACCGTGTTTGCATTTATCCCCAGAGGCTTGGAAATCTTGCAATGAAAACTGTTCTTCCAGGGTAAACAATTAACAAACCCTTGTTTGGATATTTACAAATTCTGGCAAAATAATTCTTCTTATGTATAGATGAATTGTTTGTTCATTTGTTGTTAGTTCAATCTTGTATGTGGAGGGAAACTTGGAGACCAAGGTTTTCGCAGATCCAGTCACTGGTCTTGTCCGTCGAGTTAGAGAGGTTGCTGTTCGGAGAAATGGTATTTTCTTTTTCCCATTAGTGCTGGTTTGATTTCTTAAGTAATTCTCTGCTGTTTGTTTCCTAGTTGACTTTGTATTTAATTGCTTCTCTTTGTTCATAAATCCATAGGTCTTTTTGTTTTCTCAGTTTTGACTTTCGTTTCTGTGATGCTTGTATACAGTTTGTCTGTTGCAAATTAGTTAAATGTGGGTAGGTAGCCAGAACTTGGATGATAAAGATGCCTAACCATTTGTGATGTTGTCATTTTGGGCTTGTGGCTCTGTAGTGTAGGGTTGCATTGTTTATATAGTGACTTGTGTCGCTGGCATGGTTTGTTCTGGCTTTCCGAGTTCTACTGAAAAGAAAATGGTCTAGGATTGTTGCTTACGATATTATCTAAACAAGCTAATTGGGTCAAAACTCCCACTCGATGACTATGCAGAAGGTTTTTGTTTTTGTTTCAATGTTCTGTCTTGTACACTAGCTCACAGCTCCTACTTGATACCATACTAACACTTTTATATGTTATTAGAGATTAGGGACCTATATATTGTGAATAGTGTTAGAAAGCTTTCTGCAAATTCGCTGCTACTGAAAAGTGAGATGAAATAAAGTACAGTATCCTTATTGATAGATGATAGAAAATAGGTGGAAAATATAAATGTTAAAATTAGGAATAGGATATTTCATAAATTTTCACCCGATTTATCTTGGTTGAGGGTATAACATAGAAATTTAAAAAAATGAATTCTAGATTCCTTTCATTATGATATGCTAGGAGAATCCATATGTTGTCAGCTTGAAGTGAAAGTGTGTTTGCATTCAACTTCCAACAGTTCTTCATTTCGGTTCTATTGAGCAACTGCCTATTTTCAGCTCAGCAATGTACAACCTACTGTTAATTGTGTATGACATGTTGGAGATTGTCAATGTTAAATACCTAAGGAAAGTGGAAAACTGCACCTTAAAAGCCAGCTTTAATGGGGAAGAACCACTCTTCCCACACTACTGATTTTGAACTTTGGGCACCCCATAGTACCCAAAGTCCCTAACAGTCAATTGATGGATCTAGGAGATATGACAATTTTATGCCTGGTGCATTTCTTGCAACTTCCAGGAACTGAAATCATTGATATGTGTATTGGGTTAATGCTCTTGAACAACTATTTTAAGCCACTTTCTACATACTTTCTTTCAAGTCTTGCCCTTTAGCCGTGGTTGATATGATCCATGATTAAAATGGTAGTTTTCAAATGACAGAAGATTGCGTGAGAACTAATATGAAGATGCTTAATGCAATTCTATTCGTTCTGATACACAGGTCGAATTGTATTCATAAATCAAGGTGGTGATGATGACCAACAGAAACAATATGAATCCACCAGAACTGTTGGTTATTACTAATATAGATGGATGCTGTAGGTACAACGTGGAATTCGCTTGGCAACGGAGAAAATCTCAAGTTTGTTAACTATATTCTGATTTTGATAATTTTTTTAATGCAAAGTTCGAATTGTTGCATGGACATTTGACATTGAATGATTACTGTCCTTAATATGTGCAATGTTATGCAGGGAATCTCAAGGGCTTATGTATGGCATGCTGCTAAACGTGTTATAGTGCAAACATTTCAGTCTATTTTTGCTTTGAATTGGAAGAATGATTCTCTTTATGTGCCATTCTTTTTCATAGTCAATACCTTAATTAAATTTTAACACAAATTAACATTATTGAATGCATTCATGATCTGTATAATAGCATTAATCAAATTGATATGTAGGTTCTTGTTTTCGGACGGTATTAGGTTTTAGCATAACATTTACGTTGACATCACCTTTATTATAAATTAGTAATAAACTAATAATGGTGACTTCAGGGATGATGAATATGATGAGAACAAAGCATGTCACATCTTGGCACATATGTGATATGACATACTAATGCTAATTAAGAGAATTGTTTAAAAGTAGGATGTACCTAACTCCACTCCCTATTATTATAGCATGTATTTTTATGCGAAAGGTGAAAATAGGGAAAATATTCTTTTAGTAGAGATGAAGGTACCTAATACATGCCTGAACGTTGAATTTAAAATGGGCAATGAATCACTTAAGAATACTATGAATCTCCCAACTAATACCCAGATTCGGCAGGTTCATCGAAATCTAAATAAGTAATGCCCCTTTTTCCTTGTTTCTAGATAAGAAAGCAACAATATATCATTTAGAAATTATAAAATGGTATTCGTACATGAATCCGTATGTCCTCATAAATATTATTATGAGGAGTGTTAGGAGCTAGTAATTTTTGTAATTTGTAGCTATTAAGTAATTATTAATTATATTTTTAATGATGTAAAATTTTATTCAATGGTATGAAATTAATCACTCTTCTTTTATTGGTTACATACTAGTTAGAATTTAATAAAATTGTTGGTTCCTAAATTTTTCGTATTATTATTATTATTCGTTTTATTTGGGTAAACATGTTTTATTTTATTATTTTAATTATAATGGGAGTGGGGTGAATATGAGGGGACCGAATCCCTATCTTACGAATTACGATTAGTTAATACAATAGGACCAAAAAGAAAAATAAATAAATAAATAAGTTTCATCACCATAAAGAAAATTACCAGAGTCCCCACCTGCATAACTAAATTCTATTTATCAAGTAAACTCCAAATTAGTTCTTAATGAATTTTAAATTGAATACTTTAATCCTAATAAATTTTTATTTATTAGAAGTCTTTAAAAGTTATTTTTATAAATTAGTCTATCCATTTCTTTCAATTAAATTATTTATTTTTATATTGAATAAATAATTTTTTAAAAAATTTTATTATAAAATAATTAAATTTCTAAAAATATTATATAAAACAAATTAATCTCCTTTAAAACAAAGGAGTGACTAATTTGTCGGACCAATTTAGGATCGATCCTTTATTTTTAATTAAGAAAATTGGAAAAAAAATTAATTTTTTACACATAATTTTTTGTTTTTTTTTCTAAAATAAAATAAAAAATTTTATTATTTTCTCAAACACGATTTTTGGACTTTAATTCCCCAAATACTTTTTCTTGGTATTTGGGCAAGTTCACCGAGTTCCCCAGCAAACTCTATAAAAAATAGCAAGTTCGTCTTACCTCCGACGAATTTTATATATTTTATAGAGTTCGCCGTACCTTTCCCAAACTCTATAATTTTTAAAGTTTTCAAAACACACGTTTTTTAATCCATATCATTGTCTCTAAAAGAGTATATAAATCTACAAACAGTATACAGGAGTATACAAAAATACACAAACAACAAGGAATATTTAACAATAGCAACCATTATTATCGTCTCCAAAAATACACGGATACATCGGAATAAGCCATATTTAACAAGAATTTTTTTAATTAAAAAAAAACTATTTCCCAAAAATAAAATACGACTTATTCTTATGTACTCTTGTAATCTTGTGTATTTTACTTTCTTGGGAAATAATCTCGCTACGTTACCAACAATATTTCTGCCAACTTCTGCCAACTCTGGTTTATGACTGTGTTTAATAGAAGTGTCTTTATTGATGTGTCTAATAAAAATATTATTTTAGGATTGTATCTAATAGAAGTGTCTTTATAGATGTATTTCCTGGATGTGTCTCTTTATACATGTTTTTAAAATATAATAATTAATTATTATTAGCAATAAGTTGGCAGATAATATATTGGTACCTATACTTTTTTCTTTGGGAAATAGTTTTTTTGGGAAATAAGTCATATAAACTATCCAAAAAATAAGACGTATTTTATTTTTGGAAAATAGATTTTTTTTAATTTTTAATTAAAAAAATCTTTGTTAAATATGGCTTATTCCGGTGTACCCGTGTATTTTTGGAGACGATAATAATGATTGTCATTGTTAAATATGGCTTACTTTTTCTAATTTATAATTAAAAAAATTCTGAAAGAAGCCATGCTTGTTGTGTGTATTTTCGTGTACTCCTATATACTGTTTGTAGATCTATATACTCTTTTAGAGATGATGATATGGATTAAAAAACGTGCATTTTGAAAACTTTAAGGGAGTTCGGGGGAGGATACGGCGAACTCTATACAAATTTTTATAGAGTTCGCCGGGATAAGGCGAACTTGCTAATTTTTATAGAGTTCGCCGGATCTAACGAACTTGTCCAAATGTCAAAAAAAAATTTGAGGAATTAAAGTCCAAAAATCATGTTTAAGAAATAATAAAATTTTTTAGTTTATTTTAAAAAAAAACCCTATAAATTTTATATATACGTTAGACATATAACTATTCACATACCTCTTTTATTATCTTAAATTTTTAAGATAAATAATTTTATAATATAGTATCAAACATATTCGATCTAATATTGTTGAATCACTTGCCTATAAAAATTTATATTCCAAATAATTATTTTTGGACGTAAAAAGAGTTTATTATAAATTTTATAATTTTCAAAAATAAAGTATCTAAAGAATTTGTAAATATAATACATACTTAACCCTGTGACCTAATTTTTGGGCTGAGATAGGTCTCTTTATTTAATCTTAATTATAATAGTATAATCTTTTTTACCTATATATTTATATGAATCACGATGCACATAATTAAAGCTTTCACTTTTTCGTTTGTAATTCCAGAAATGTGAGAAAAGGGTGTCCATGTATTCATGAGCAAGTACAAATAAGAGACACACATGTAATTTTATACATGTCTTAGGTACCCGACCTTATCATATCATCATCATGATCCACTTTCTATTATAAATATTTTATAGGAACATAACACGCATAAGTAATTAATAGAGCAACCACTTTGTCCTATGTGCTTTGTATGCCTTGTGTTGTGGGCTAATTAATTTGGAGGAAATCAACGTCACAATAATAAATGTCACATTAAATTTTCTTCTAAAGAGAGAAAGAGAGAGAAACTTCTCCCAGCTCTGTTCATTGTTCATCATGTCTTAAATAACATCCACACATACATAAAGAAGAAAGAAGAAAACAAGAGAGAATAATAATAATAATGGATGTGAGGAAGGTGGTGGTGGTGGTGGAAGAGGTGGAAGCAGCTAGAACTGCACTTCAATGGGCACTTCACAACATCATTCGCTATGGTGACATAATCACACTCCTCCATCTCTACCCTTTCACTTCTAAATCTAAATCCAAGTCTCGTCTTCTTAGACTCAAAGGATTTCATTTAGCACTTTCATTCCAAGATATATGTAACAAATTCTCAAATGTAAGCACTTTTTTCCACTTTCTTCCTGTTTAGACATTTAGGCTTTCGTTTACTTTAATTTGTATTTTCATTTTTTCCCTTTATTTTCGATATTTTTTATTTTTTAAATTTTGTGAAATTCTTTATTTTTACACTGAAAATGGAAATATAAATTGCCCATTTAGATTAAATATTATATTAACATTAAAATGTTAATGTTACTATATTGGATATATTTTAAGAATGAAGAAATTATTATTAGTTTGTTTTGTTACAATTTGTTTGGCTTACTAAATATTGTGGTTGTTCAAATTAATGGTTATGTGTGTTTATAATCTTATATAGGATTGTGTTAACAGACAAAGGTTGAGATTGTTGTGACGCAAGAGAACAAGGAAGGGATGAAGATTGTGGGAACTGTAAGAGACATTGGAGCCTCAATGCTTGTGGTTGGACTCCATGATCAGAGTTTTCTTTACAAGTAAGTCCAATTAATTAATGTCTAAGGTTTTGGATAATCAGTTTCAAGAGTCTTCATATTATTGGAATTGTTAGCATTGAATCAAATATGATATAGTTGCATATGGGGTCTTGGTGTGCTTGAATACACTGGAGTTGGCTCCAGAGAAAGAAATTTTGAAATTGAATAATATGGAAATTGTCAACTTTTTTATCAAGTACTTTTTACATTTGTGAAAGTCAAGTTTGGATCTATGTTTTTATCTATTGACAATCGAAATTTATACACGAATAATCACATAAAACTTTTTATTTAGAAACATCCATTCCTATAGCTCAACTTGTACCTGAAATTTCTGGGGAATTTTACCCTTTAATTATTCATCACTTGTATCATTCTTTATTAGTGTATTAAGAAAAATGTTTGGTTGAACATCTATATTATTATATTTTCTATTTTCTATTGACACTTGTATATTTTATCATTTGTATTAATGGACTTTTACATTAGTACTGATTCTCACATATTTAGATTTTGAACTATATTATGTCTTAAATTAACCCTAATTTTTAAATACTCAAATAAACTCTATATATCTTTCAATCTTTTATGTATTTGATAATTGATAAGACATGATAAGTGGGACATTGGGTGAATTGTCTATATTTGTATTGTGATCCTTAAACCTAGAAAAGGACCATGGCCATGCCATTGGCATTGTCAGAAACTGGTCTTTTGAAAAACTTTGCCACTTGCACGTGCCTTCTTAATGGCCATACAAAGAAAAACCTAAAAAGCATTTGGGCTCCACTTTGGTATGGGCTATAGCCCCATATTATTTCTTTTAAAATATTAATTTTTTTTAGGGAAGGCAATAGATGTGCAGATTGCTTGGCGCGCAAAGTTTGAATCTAGACCCGAGATTTCACTTTTGGGATACTCCTCCTAGAGAGGTGCTTAGATTATTAGTAGATGATAAACAAGGGGCATCTCTGCCTCGTTTAATCTCAGTGTAGTTATTTTTTTTTGGACTCTGCCCTGTCTTAATATAAAAAAAAATGTTTTTTTTTTTAATTTAAAACTTAGAATTTAATTTTTTTTAGTATTTATAGCCAATTTGAATTAGTAAATTGGCTAGAGCACTCATTCGTTTAAACAAATATCGAGAGTTCAAATCTTATATTATGCATGCAGTAATTCAGTGGTCAATAAATAAGAAATAAAAAAATATTTAAATATCTATAATTTGTAAACACCAAAAACAATTTAAGAATAAAATCTAACAATACAATTGATTGGAATAGATGTCAAATTAAAATTTATAAGAGCAATAAAAGTTTACAAGGTATATGATATTAAACTATTTGTTAGTTATGCATAATGGAGCCAAGAAAGCTCCAAAATTAATGTTATCAATACAGGAAATTGCCAAATTGGCAAACATAAGGATAAGCTATTAACAGGGTTGAAAGTTGAAACAGAACCTTTCAACTACACTTAACTTTTCTTTTTTTAGTGAGAGATTAGAGATTTTGTATCACAGATAGCACTTTCGGTAACAGTGTGATTCAAGAACCCTAACTCTACTCATCCATTCATTTTAGTTTGTGTCTTAATCAGATAGCTAATGCATTGAATTTTAGGTGCATTATACTTTTATTATTTTAAGTTAAAAATGACAAAAAAATCCTCTAAAAAATACTGTTTGATAATTTTTGTCAAACAAATATTATTTTTTAGGAGTTATTTTGTCATTCTTTGGTTTTTAAAATTATTTTCTTAACCTTTCGGATACATTTTTATATCTAATTTACTCTTTTTTAACTAAACCTTTTTATTAATATCATAATTGAAAGAAGTTTGTTTCTTATTATTTCTTGAACTTGCATAGATTGGCAATGGGGAATAACAACATATCCAGGTACTTCAATTGCAGAGTGATTGCCATAAATCAGCCTCCAATAATGTCCCCACAGACTCATCAAAGTCCCATGGTTTCATCACTTGGTGTCTTAGACACTTCAGCTAACATGGATTTCTCACATATTCACATCTCTGGATTGCAGTTAGTTCCTCCAAAATCTACCTTCATACTATTTCTTGGCACTTTTATTTTTTTATTTAATTTTGACTGTGTAAAAGATTATAATACATATATTTAATTACGTATTATTATGTCAGTAGATAACTTTTTTTTACATCTATTTTATAAATAATTATTTAAAAAATAAATATAAATGAATGCTGGTATAAAATTATTACACTATTTTTTTTTTCAAATTAATTACCTATCAACCACCTAATAAAACAATCTTCAATTCTAAGTTTGTTAGTGCTGACATTACAATATAATAAAAAATATTAAGGGATGTTTTTGTAGTAATATTTTTAGATATGTATTGCAGAGTTCCAGATACCCCTTCACCGAAAGTGAAATATCAGATTTGCCCTGACCCGACTGCAATTATTTGGAGATTAAAGAAGTCAAGGAGAAGGTAAAAGTAGGATGGTCAACAGTCAACACCTCCATCTCTTGCTGGAAGCTGACTTAAGTCAATTTGTTACTAAAAATATATATATTAAGAAGGTTCTACAAACAATTGGAGTTTTGAAATTTGGGCTACTCTTTTCTTTTCTTTTTTCTTTTTTATTCAATCGTAGATGGTAGATAATAGATAGTAGATACATACAAATGAAAAGTGCAATTGGCACGCGCAATAAAACATAGTTTGGTTGTTTGTATTGAAAATTTTCTAATTGTATAAACGATCTTGTCGTAACATTACCAAACAAAGCAGTATATAATGGAAGAAAAAAGAGTAGGAAATTATTCCTAGAGAGTAGAGAGTTCCAAGCAATAGAGAAAGGCCCAAGGCTCCTTATAGTATAGGAAAAATTTTTAAGTCACCGGTGTTTCAGTTGTTTTAACCGTTGATATCAATTAATATATATTATATATATTTTTTATAATTCAAATCAACGGTTAAAACAACTGGAACACCAGTGTTCTCGATACATTTGAAACTCTTCCTATAGACGCAATATGCGATTGAAAGCTCTTTTTTGGCAGGTTTCATGATTTGCTAATCCGATCTTGTCAGTTGGCTTATATTAGGCTACCGACTGAGACGATGGCTTGAAAGCCGGGTAGAAATAAGACCAATCGAAAACCTTGGAAGCAACAAATCGTGGGGCGTAAGCTGTTGAATAAGCTATAGGTCTTGAGGCAGATGTGGCATCTTCTGAACCACCGTAGTTAGGGGGAAAAAGCTCATCTTTTTTCAATGCAACCAGAGGGCTTTTAGTACGCTAACGCTACTACCTGCCCAGTAAGAGGATTTTTTAGGTTTATGTCGTCAAAAGAAAGGGCTTCCCTATCAACACAAAGAATAAATAAAATAAGGATTGGATTTCATCAAGAAAAGACAAAAACCGCATTGAGTGGGGCCTGCCTTAAAATAAAATAGCCCTTACAGAGCTTCTCTATCAAGAGCTGCTAGTTGGTGGTTGAGGAGTAATAGGTTCCACATAAGCTACATTTCGTGGGAGAGGCACCTTTGCAGTACTTCCGAACTTGTCTTTCATCTATAGACATTGGGTCGCTAAAGCCAATAGTTCGGTGCCCGAATACTCATCTTTGGTTGCAGCTTCGGCTGAAGCCTCTACTTCATCCTTCCTCACCATCCTCGACTACTGGTCGGGCAACGATTCCGGTTAAAAATTTCGCCTTTACCTACCCACCGATTCTTTTGAGAAGAATGAATTCAGAAGCCACACAATACTAAAGAGCGCACCGCAGCTCGCAACGCAATAGCGCCCTCCCTTTCCTTAACGCTATAACCGCGCTCTCGCATGGGCTGCTTGCTCTGCTGTTCGCGCGGTTCCTGCCTTCGCTGCTTCTAGCACTGTGCCTAATAAAGCACAGAGCTTCTCTTTTTATGGCTCACATTCATTAAGAAAATTGGTGGATACCTCGGTTAGTTTTTTGGGACCATGTCCCATCAGTGAGGGACCTCTCAACCGGTTGGTTTCAGAATGCCTATACATGTCATGTGTCACATAAACGGGGTACAAGGACCCCGTGGGCTTGAGAGCCTGATATGAATCCCAATTTGATTCATATGATTTGAGTTTCCATTATTGAACTTTTATTCTATGTCAGGATTGATGGTGAGAGCTTAAAGTCATATACGTTGCATTGGCCAATCGTTGGCAGGAGTATGAACCCCTTATAAGTTACTATAGTGATAATGGAGTCCAACTTCTTGCTTGTGGTACACCATCTAAGGTATCTCTTTTAAAAGCATTTGGCAACTTGTCCATCCAAAGCTCTAGGAATAGAGTCAGAGAAGTCTATCTAATGGATGGAATCGATTAAGATTTGATCCAGTGCTCTTTCTGACTTCAAACTATTGGCTGGGAAAACTATAAATAATGGCATGTTGTGTATAGAGTTCACGGGAAGGAAGATTGCTTTCGCCTATTAGAGCAGAGGACATCAAACCAAGAAAAATTCCTAGATGATTTTGATTGACATTTCGGGCTTCAGGTATTCACAAGATTCCTCCGGGCTTTCACGCCTTAGGCCAACAACTCTAATCACTGACTGACAAATCCCCTTCTACTTAATTGAATGTCAATGTTTTCTTTCAATTGTTGGCTACTGTTGTTGAAGAGGTTTCTCCTGCAATGGATATTGACCGATCTACTTCATTTGTTTAAGTGGAAAGCTAGGGATCACAAATTCTTTCGCTTTTGGCCTTTGCCAGAGGTCAAATTGATCCTTCCTATATTCGCATGCCAGAAGGTTAGGATAGCTGAAAAGAAGTCCGTTACTCTCTAGTTTCAACCATTGGCAGGTAGGCCAGGGACTAACTTTAAGCTAGTCAAAAGGTTGATGCAAAGGAAGTACTAGTTCTTCCGTTTTCTATTGTTGCGTAAAATCCTCTTCTTTGTCCGATATGGTAGCCAAGGCATAAGAGCTATAAGCTAACTAAAGAAAGCTAGTAATCAGACTTCGTTCCTGTCTTTCCGTGGGGAAATCCTTATAAGATAAGAAAATAAAATCCTTTACCTTTGCTTACTCGCTTTCCCCTCCTTCGATTGATTGATAAGCTAGCGAGGAAGTTTAAAGATCAACCCTCTTCTCCCCTCAGATAAGGTAGTAAAGGCGGCCAGGAATTCTAAAATCATATAGAAAAGAAGATTCTACTTTACCTGGCTTAGCTTATTCTACTTCTGAATCCGGAGAAGATCAAGAAGAGAAGCCCGGGTATATAGACCTATAGCCCCCACCTACTTTCTTTTTCGAGTTAGCTAACACTACGCACTAAGCCACCATGGGCAGACGACCTCCTATCTTCTCTCGCTTCAAGCGCTAAGCTGACTTAACTTCAAAGAGTTTGCAGGGGAAATACAATAGCAATTCAATCCGCTACTTAATGGACTGCTTAAGGTGAAGAGGCATTCCCCGAGTCCACAGAAATGTTAGCTGCTATCGAATCTGCTGATTCTTTAGTTAGTTCACGGATAAAGGAGATGATTATCTTATAATAAGGCATTGACTCAGCCTTTAGATCAGTATCTTCATCTAAATAGTTAACTCGGGCTCTCACCTATCTTAGCCTTGTCGGGATTGGTAAGACGTACTTAGACTGATACTTCTGGGACTGCTTATGGGTCAACTTTCAATGAATTCAATCCGATCTGATTTTCCCTTTTAAAACCATAAGTCAAACTGAGGATAAGGTTGCGCAACTGTTGAAGAGTCTGTTGAAGTTTCATATCTTTCCTTTGCTCACCTCACTCGCTTATTGGACAGTTAATACTGACGGCTTGAAGTGATAGTTAGAGGTACTTTTCTCAACTACAAACCCTACATTCAGAGAAGTTAATAAAGATATGGATTCTTTTCCCTACATCTTTCTACTTCTTCTTTGAATATTGACATGACTCAATCTCACAAATGAAAAGTCTAGCCTACGAAATTTTCTCTAGGTGCTAAAGGAGAATCTTCATTGATAGTCCCCTGATTAGTGAATAGATGGGCAAAGCTCAATTGCAACTTCATCAAATAATAGAGCTGTGTGTAAGCCTTTAGACTTGCTTTAAGGAATTCCAAAGACTGAGTCTGACTTTTATTCTCAAGTACGAGCTTTTGCCCTAAGAGAAAAGACTATCAATCTCTGACTTCCTCTTCTCTTAGGCTTCAGTCCCCTATAACTGCTAAGTCTAATTCCATACTTGACTAACTTTCTACATCCGGACTTGAAGAGATAGAAAATCGAATCCGATCGAGCTTGTATTAGAGGAAACTTGCAGCTCAATCTCCTTAGGTGGGGAAGCTTCTATCAACAAAAGAGAAAGAAGAAGAAAGACTGCTTGTTGGTCATACTTGCTTGCCTGAATCAAGGTGGATTTTCAACAAGAGTCCAAGAGATGACCTAGTCGACCTAGGTTCGGAAACTTCAGTCCACACGATCCAAAGAGTCGATCCGCAGCTAATTCGACTTAGGGAGCATGTTAGAAGCTCCCACCAATTAGTTCAAGTGGTAAACTATATGCTTCTTAATATTCTGTATTTGAGTTCCAATCTTGACTAATAGACCAAGTATTGAATAGGAACCTTTTAATGTTGTGTGTGTGGGTCTGTAGTGTAAGTGTGTTGTGGTATTATAATACCTAAAATTGAGAGTTGTCTAATCTAAAAATAGATTTAAGAGGAGGCAAGTAGTGGCTCTTGACCCTCCAATAAATTTTAAATTCATGAGGTTATAATAAATGTATTATATAGAGTAAAATTTAATAGTATAGTAATAATAAAAAGAGTTATTATTCATCATGTATTAGAGTTTAAATTTCTCTACATACATTTATATTATGTATATTTTTTTATTTGATTTAGAATTTTTTTATATTTATTTTTTAAAATTAATTTTAACATCTATAATCATATAAAAAATACTTTAATATTATTTATAATAATATTGTTTTTTTTAATTGGCAATTTAGTTATTTTTTTATTATTTTTTTATTATTTTTTACCACTATTGTTATATAAAAATATTTTAGTATATTTTAAATTCACACAACAAAATTATTAGTGAAATTCATTTATATTATTTTATGTCATATTTTACAATGGTATAAAATATAAAAATTTAACTCGCTGGCACATAAATACTTACTAAAGTAAATTAATTAATAAAATATTTAAAAATAAATACTTTTTTATTTTGTTAGATATAAAATCATAAAAAATTATGAAAAAAATTATAAAGGCTGAGATAATTCTTTTATTTGATAAGTATTTATTAATTTTTTAATTAAAAAATTAATTATAATTATAACATTATATTTGATTATACAAGATTTTAATTTTTGTCCCTTTCATTATTAGATTTCTAGGTCCGTCCCTAGTCTAATCCATTGAAAATAAAAAAAAGGGCTCCTACCAACAAGAGAATTTTGCTTACCGAAGGTGAAGTCCACCTACATTAAAACTAGGGCTAGCAATACATACTCTATCTGCGAGTATCCAACCCGTTTAAATAAGGTAGACTACTCGATCCGCTGCAAGTAGAGTAGAGAATAGTTCGCTGCAAGTAGGGTAAAGAATGGTTCAAAGTGTATCCTATTATACCCTATTCGCACCCCTAATATATCATATATATTTTAAAAATCATACATATAGTGAAAGAGGTGAGAGTTGAGTCTACAACTTCTTTCAATAACTTAGTGTAAGTGAGTAACCACTAAATTAGTTAGTTAAATTAAAAATTTAAAACATTTGTATATTTATAAAGTTAACATAAAATAAAAATAAAATTCATATATCATTCAAAAATTTTAACATCCAAGTGTCATTTCTGAAGAACTTGATAATTATGTTATTTGTAACTTTATATTGGATTTTTTTAAGACTTTATTATTTTTAATTTTAATTTGAATTTAGTTTTTTATTTTCTATTTTATTAATATGTATAAAATTTGGAATGATTGAATTTTATATTTGCTTAAAAAAATTTGATTTTTCTGCGAGTAGGATAGGATTTAGAACTTTAGAGTGCAGATAGGATTAGGATTGAGAATTTCTCAACCCGTAGATAAGGTAGGGTAGAGTTTTAAAAAAATTTTCAACCCACAAATATAATTAAGATAGAGTCCAAACCTTAGTCTACCCTATCCATTACCAGTCCTATCTAAAACCAAGTTACACATATCATAGTTTTATACTTAATGGACTATGCTATGTGTATACCAAAATCAGCCACCAGTATAAAATACATACTAGAATATAAATATATATTAAAAATAAATTAAATCACATATATATTTATACACAAATATATTAATAACTAATTTTAGTGTACGAATATTTTTGATACTGAATTTAGTACCAAAGTCCCTTATAGATATTCCTTACTACTAGTTTGTGTCGAGCAGCGGAGTTAAAATTCACTCCCAGTCCAAGCCTAATTACTTTCATTAGTCCAAATTAACACCTCAATAAGAAAATATTATCAACTAATTATATGACATTATATTATATTACATCTATTAACTTTTTAAGGTTTTTTTTTTTTTTACTGAAGATATGGAGACTTGAACCTGCAACTTCTTAATTGAATATGGAGAGATTATGTCATTTAAGCTATTGCTTCTTGGCTTTTTAAGGTTATTATTAATTACATAATAATTACCAAATTGTCGAAACATTAAACAATATTAGGGATATTAATGTAACCATCTCCTGACTTTTAGAACTAAAACTTTTAAACTCTCTTAAGGGAAAAAAAAACATGTATCTTAATTCTTATGAGGATGATTTATTTTACTTTGGGTCCAATGTGAAATTAGAGGTGGGGAGAAAACAGAAAGTGAATTAAGGGAAAAACATAGTGGGCTATATATGGGCTAAGGAATAACGAAGAAGGCCCATTAATGAGTGAGTGAGTGAAGTCACATGTGTTTATGACGTGCAGAACCAAGCCACTGGGTAGAGGCGTAGAGCCAAACTGAGCGAATGACTCAGTGAGTGGGAGAAAGTTGGTTTAATTACTACTTTACCCTCTTTGCTTTGTCTATAGAAAGAAAATTTAGAAAAGAGCAATTGGGTTTGCGTTGTTTCACTCCCTTCTTTCTTTGTGGTTTGAGCGAAGCCGTCAAAAACAGCGAAACACAACACTCTCAGATCTGCAGCAGCTTCAATCTCTACGCCGACGCGCCTCTAACATTCATATCTCTCTCTCACTCTCGGCTCAGATCCCACGCCGATCTTCCTCAGCTTCCGTTCATCTTTCTCTCTCTTCATCGTAGCAACCAAATTCTGCTTTAAAAGAACAAAAAAAAATTGAATTTTGAGACTTGGGTTCTCATGAATTCCCCCTCTCCGGTATACCCAATTCCCTCTTTGCCTTTTCATGCTTATTTTACTTTGTTTTTTTTTTTTTTTTGGGTCGTTGAAATACCTAAAGGAGAACAAAAAATCTTCCTTTTTTCTGACTATTTTTTGTGCGGAATTTTTAGGCAGGTGACAGTTGGTGTTAGTTACATGGAGTGGGGTGATAATAACAACCACTACAAAACTTATAAAGGTACCTACTCAATATCCACTGTGTTTTCTGTTTTTTAGCCTCTTACATTTTCTTTTGGAAGACTCTGTACATTATTGGATTTTAGCTTCGTGTAATGCATGATCATGGTTCCTTTTTCAAATAGCGGGAAAAAGTGATGCTTTAGTTAAATGGTTGTTGTTGAGGGATTTACTTGTACATTGTGGACTTTGATCACCTTTTTCCAATTAAATCTGTGAACTACAGTTTGAGCTACTTTGAATTAGCATAACATGCTATGTGAAATCAAAGAAAGGGAAGTGGTTTTTCACTTCGGCATACTTTAGTTGTTAAATGATGTCTCAGTTTGAGTCTTGTTTTTCAACATCCTATCAATTTCTTGAGGATGCATTTTGTATGACTCTGAATTCCTTCTTCTCTTTTGTTTTGAGTAGGCGACCAAAAACCAATGATGGATGTGGCTCTCATTTCAAACATGGATCCAGTTAACATTGACCTGAGTTCTTCAGATAAGTCAGTTCCTGTTAATCCACAGAAACCAAGAAAGAAAACAATGACATCGGTTTTTTTGAAGTTCTTTGAGACAGCCACCGATGGGAAGACTCGAAAATGCAAGTTTTGTGGACAGAGTTATTCTATTGCAACTGCCACAGGTGAACTGTCTTCACCACCTTTTGTGGAGAAAGAGAAAGTGAAAATTTGTTCTGAGATGTAGATATTTGAATGTCTCTTTCTCTAAATAGATTTCTGTCCCCCAATGTATTTTTATTTCTTCTTTAGATAGTCTTTAATTGCAGCTTAAGTTGACCATAATCCTCATGGGCATATAGCTTTGAAACCTGATAAATGCTTATGAAACTTTGTTGTTTAAATATCTCAAGCTTTTGATTTCAATATTTCATAAATATGCTTCGCTTTTTTCATATATACATTCACTAAAATATCCTTTATTCATGAAGGCAATTTGGGACGGCATCTTGCTAATCGCCATCCAGGTTATGATAAGTCAACGGGAGAGGCTGTCAATAATGCAGCACCCCGGCCCACGGCTGTGGCCAAGAAGTCTCAGCCTCAAACTCAGCCTCAACCTCAACCTCAGCCTCAGTCTCAGCCTCAGCCTCAGCCTCAGTCTCAGCCTCAAGTAAAAGCAAACCGGGTGGATTATGATCATCTAAACTGGTTGCTGATTCGGTGGCTCGTTTTAGCTTCTCTCCCTCCTTCAACTCTGGAAGAGAAATGGCTTGTAAATTCCTACAAGTTTCTAAATCCATCTATACAGCTCTGGTCAGGTGACAAGTACAAGAATGTGCTGGGAGAAGTTTTTAGAAGCATGAAGGAAGATGTGAAAGCGATGTTAGAACATATTTCTTCCAAGTTCTCCATTACTCTTGATTTTTGGACTTCTTTTGAACAGATCTTCTATATGAGTGTAACATGTCATTGGATTGATGAAAACTGGTGTTTCCAGAAACTGCTTCTTGATATCTTGTACATACCCTATCCATGTGGTGGTGCAGAGATTTATCGATCGCTTATAAAGGTTCTTAAATTCTACAATATTGAAAACAGAATCATGTCCTGCACCCATGATAACAGTCAAGGTGCAATGCAGGCCTGCCATACATTGAAAGAGAACTTGGATGGTCAGAAAATAGGGCCATTCTGTTATATTCCATGTGCTGCTCGAACTTTGAATTCAATAATAGACGATGGATTGAAATCTGCAAAAAAAGCCATTTCTAAGATCCGCGAGTTTGTAATGGAGTTAAATGCTTCATCAGTGATCTCTGAAGATTTTGTTCAACTGACGGCAGCATATCAAGAAGGTTCTTGGAAATTTCCTCTTGATTTTACGACAAGGTGGAGTGGAAACTACCAGATGCTTGATCTTGTGTGCAAGGTACCATGTTATATTTTATAACCGCTTTAAATGAATTTGCCTGTGTTAATCTTGATCTGTTTGCGGCATCTGATTTAAATTTAAAAATGTTTGAATCAATGTTGTGAAATATGATGGATGGCTTCAAAACTAAACCTGATGGAAAAGTGTAAACCAATCTTTGTTGTTTTTATTTTGCAGGCAGGTAAATCAATGGGAGATGTTATCGGTAAATATGATGAAATTCTAGATAGCAGAATGCTTCTGAGCTCCGCGGACAAGAGTTTGGTTAACATCATGCATCAGTATCTTGAACCATTCTACAAGACCACAAACAACATATGCACCACTAAGGTTCCAACAGTGGGGCTTGTCCTTTTCTTCATGGATCATATATTAGAAACAAGTGCTACGTCCAGCGAATCGCGACACAGCCCGGAATGGCTAAAATCTGCTGCAGAAGGAATGACAGAAAAAGCCAAAAATTATATTAGTCAGGTTTCTAACATATTTACATATATGACGGCGATCCTAGATCCTAGAATCAAGGGAGAGCTGATCCCAGAGGGTTTAACCTCGGAAAATTTTCTGGATGAAGCGAGAACACACTTCATGAGAAACTATTCTACCAGTCATTTTCCATCCATGAGTTCTGGTTACAATGCACAAGAAACGGAAGATGGAGGAAGCGTCTCTTTTGCGGAGGAAATAGCTCGCAAGAAACGCCGAGCAAGCATGAACTCTGCCACAGACGAGCTTACACAGTACCTGGCGGAGGCTCCAGCCCCGATACCAACAGATGTCTTGGAGTGGTGGAAGGTTAATAGCACAAGATATCCTCGGCTATCCGTTATGGCTAGAGATTTCCTTGCTGTGCAAGCAACTTCGGTTGTGCCTGAAGAACTCTTCTGCGGCAAGGGCGACGAAATTGAGAAGCAAAGGTTCTGTCTCGCACATGATAGCGCGCAAGCTATTCTGTGTATCAAGTCGTGGATTCAGGCTGGCATCAAGTTCAAGTTCAAGTCGACCGAGATAGATTATGAGAGGTTGATGGAACTTGCAGCAACATCTGCTGCTGCAACAGATAACAGCCCTGCTAGTTCTGACAAGAAGCAAAAATAAACATTGTCACTTTTAGATTATATCTTGATTTGGGACCAAAGAATGTTTTGAAAACTTATTGTTGTATGTATTAGTGTAATGTATTATTTTGTACAGTTGAATTCTGCTAGTAACTTAACCTTGAAAGAAACACGTTCAACAAGCACCTTGTCGCAAGCAACAATTATTTTTTATTTTTTCACTTATGAACCTGTCAATATCAGAACAGGAATAACTTCAAGGCAACTTGGCTTATACAACTCTTAACAAACCAAATTACATTCCAAGTAGTTTGGATAGGTCCATAAGTAATTTCTTTTTAATTTTTAACTTATTAAAAATTATAGTATTAATATTTAGTATAATTTTTAAAACCAAATTATAATTTTTTAAAAAGTTATTTAAGTATTTATAAAAAAGTTAAAAAAAATAGCTTCTTATATAATAAAAAAGATTTTTTTTATCACTTTTAAAATAAATATTTTTAGGATTAAAAAACTAAATATAAAATAACTTATTTGTATGAGTAAATGGTTAAAATGGTTCCTGAAAGATCACGCGATCTCCAATTTGGTCTCCAAAAAATTGTTTTAATCAAATTCATCTCCGAAAGATTTTTATTTAGTCACGTTAATCCTTCCATCACTTCTCTTGCTAATGGCGTTAACGGAAGCTAACGTGGCACATTAGGATCCATGTCAGCACACCCCTATCCATCTCAGTTGTCTGTCAGTACGACTACTTTACGAAATTTCGTCAAATTAATCCCTAACTAATAAACCCTAATCCCATCATAGTGCATATATGTCCCCTTATGTTGGAGTTAAGTTGCAGAGGTTCAGAAACCAATATTGGAGGTCACCGGCATGATGGGTGGTGAAAACAGAGGTCGTCATAGAGGGATCTCTTGTCACTCAGTTGGTAACTATGGGTCTAATTCGTTTATGCGAAGAAAGAGGAAAAATAAAGACTTTATATGTCATTGTGGGTTGAAGAAGTTGATTGAGAAATCTGGAACTTTAGAAAACTCAGATAGATTGTTCCATACATATCCAAGATACCGGGTGAGTTGTTCTCATGAATTCCTTTATCTTTAATATTCTTACTAGTTGTGAGGGTTTTCAATCATAAGATTTCTTAAATTTCTGCAGAATGGCAGCCATTGCAACTTCTTCAAGTAAGTTGATGAAAATGAATATGATGAAAAAAATGAAGATGCAGAAGTAGAGAGCAATCATGATGAATAGAAAGTATACATTGCATGGAGAATGAGAAGTTTGGAAGCAGAAGTCAAATTTGCAAAAATGCTAATGACCTCTATGTTCATTGGATTGATAATTGTAATTTTAGTTGTGGGATTAATTTGCACATTTTGTATTTTCAAGTGATAGTGCTATTAATTTGTTCTTAGGCATGTAATGTGTAATGAACAAGAACGAATTGATATGTCCTATTGTATTCAATTAGCAATGAATTGAACAACTTGTTTTTTTAAATTTAATTTTAGCAAGATTATCCTTTAAATTGTAACCTGATTAATTAAACTTAAAAGTAGGGGTTGAAATTAACATTTTATGAAATCAGTTAACACATTACACAATTTTACCTAATTATACAAGATTACAATGATATGTAGATAAACTAAATATTTTCATATATTAAAACTGAAACAGCAATATTGTTTGATCATAATTATCTAATTGATATCCAAAAAGTTAACTATATTAACTTAATCAAAAGCCTAAACCAAAAAAATGGATTTAACAATGAAACCAACCACAATATTTTTAATGGCAATAAAAAAGTCTTATACAAAAAAATATATCACTAGTCCTAATTACATAATGTTTAGAAATCAACATTAAGTAGGTTTATCCTTTTTTTTAAAAGGTTTGAATCCTAGAGTAAGAACAAAAGTCATATAGTCTACAAGTCTTTTGGCAGTGACAGACCTAGTTTTTCCTAATAATTTCAATAGAAAAAGAAGCTGTTGATGTTGCAACAATTTGGGGGGAGGCATTTCCTCTGGCTCTTCCCTTGACAACTTCTAGTTTTGCGGGCTTTGCACAATTTTCTTCATAATTTCAACAAGAATTTCATCTAACATTTAAAAACAATTTCAGTTACAAATATAAACAACAACATTTAATTTTTTCAAGTTACAAATGTAACCTGTTGTGAGTTTCGTGTGTGTTGTGTTGATGGATAGGCATCTATCTGGTTAAGCACAAACTCAGTTGGAGCGTTTTGCTCGGCTGCGGATGGTGGAGGGAGTGAGTGATGTGGTTCAGTACTTAGAGCAGCAGGGGCAGCATCAAATGGAGGGGCGGCAATAGTTACAAGTTGCAGGCTTGCAGCTGCATTTGCCTTGCTTATTCCTTTCCCTCCATCTATTTTTTCTTTTTACAAGTTCTCTTGTTATGACCAACTTTACTAGTAGAACATGCACCTGATGATGGGAGGTCCTTCCATCTACAAAGGAATAAAGATAAAACTTAGCCTAAATTCAAAATGACAAACAATTCTATAATGTACATTATTTGATTACAAGAGTTTTGACAACAAAAAAAAAAAGTTCAATTCATTAATAATAGCATACAAGAAAAATTAGCATTTATATTCTTTAAGAGTATTATCTAAACAATATCATACAAGTAAATTTATTGATGGAGATATTATACATTGTTTCACATGGTTGTGCCAAAAGATTGTTTTTCATGCCAAAGTAAAACTTTTTTGGTTTAGCCCTCGTGCCATGTTAGCTTTTGTTAACGGTGTTAGCGAAAGAATTGACGAAAGGACTAACTTGACTAACTAAAAATCTTCTAGGGTTGAATTTAATTTAAACTTTTTTTTTCAAAAATTAAATTAGAGATCGCGTGATCTTTTAGAGATCGTTTTGACCATTTATTTTTATTTATATGTTATTTTTAATATAAATATTTATTTTTTAAATTTTTTTTTAAAAAAAAATTTAATTAAATTGTTTATCCAAAATGAACCTTAACATGCTCATCGAAAGTGGTCCACTTTTAAGGGGAAAAAAAGAAACATAACTTGATTTTTGAAGTTAAATCCCTAATAAGGGCATTGCCTACTACTATGTACTATCATTTATACAAAAAATAAAATAGGAAGAGATCAGAGAAAAAAAAAAAAAAACAAAATTTAGTTAAGAATATAAGGGATAAAATTTGTTTGCCTACCACTATTATTTATATTTATTGATAAAAATAGAGTATAAATATTTAATAAATAATAACATAACCAGTACACTAATTTTTTTGTTTTTATATAATTTATAAAATGGAGATAAACTCTAAAATGTGATGGGATTGAGATTTGCTGCATAGTTAGGAGGTGCAGACCAAAATTTTATATCAGCGTTTTCATTAAAACAAACACGCAAGCTTCGCTAACAATTTCTGGCTGCCACACCCCTTATTCATACAAATCTCTCCTAATGCCACAATATCGACAGATACAAAATAGTATATAAATATTTTTTAAAAATCATGTCCAAATTAACAAATTTGTTAGGCAGAGAAATAAATGAGTTAAAAAAAAGGAAAAGAAACAGTCCTAATTCGAGGCAAGGAAACGAGATCCCCATCCACCCCCACCGAAAAGTGCAAGAAAGAAACCCCACTTCGACCGTTCCACGTACCCTTCTTGCATGTCACCAAAATACCACCTTCTCTCTCACACTTGTCTTTCTCACTCTCTCTCTCTCTTTACACAACACAACACAACACAACAATACCACTCTTCTCTCTCATTCCTTCACCATCATTCTCAATAACCATGGCAGACAGACCCACCTTCCAAACACCGCTATCACCGCACCATGTGTTCCTCCGAAGGCTCCAAGATCACACTCCCAACTCCACCCAGCTCGCCGGCCTCTTAACCCTTCTCATCACCGGTTCAATCTTGCTCCTCCTCACCGGCCTAACCGTCACCGGAACCGTAATCGCCATGATTTTCTTCTCCCCCTTGATAATCATCTCCAGCCCTGTTTGGGTCCCAATCGGAACCCTATTTCTTCTCATAACCGCCGCCTTCTTATCCATGTGCGGATTCGGGATCGTTCTCGTCGCCGCCGTGTCTTGGATGTACCGTTACTTCCGGGGAATGCACCCGCCCGGTTCCGACCGGGTCGATTACGCCCGGATCCGGATCTACGATACGGCCACCCACGTCAAGGACTACGCTAGAGAATACGGTGGCTACTTGCAGAGTAAGGTCAAAGATGCTGCACCCGGTGCTTAGCTTCGCTCTGATCCGTTCATTCAGGACGCGAACCAAACCGGTGTTTGTTTGGACCGATTTGGATCGGGTAATGGTGAACCGGTTTTTTTTATAATTTTTGGTATTGTTATTTGTATGGTGTATAATTATTACTACTCTGTAGGAGTTAATTATTCCCTTCCGCTGTTATTTTATTCTTGCGTTGTTTCATTTCTTCCTTTTTCTTATGGGGGTTTTCGGGTGTGTGTAATTTTGATGAAGACATGAGAATTGCCATCAACATCCGATTATGTATTTTTTTTCACAAAGAAGAAATGATATCGAATAGCACTGTTATATTAATTTAGGTGTTGGGTTTTAATTTTTTTCGCAAAGTTTTGGAATAAATGTATTTAATTTGGGAAGTAATGAATTTAATTATAAAACCTTGTTCCTTTCCTCCTTATGTTGATCCATGATAAGTGGAAGCGTGGAACTAATAATGTCCTAGATTAGTGTACACTATAATTGTCTCTTTCTAAATATTAGTGTTTAATCATTTGTTGGATTATTCCAACATATCTTCTCTTAGGAAGAAGGAAATTAGAAAGGAACAGTTGGAGATATTGTTGGAGGAAACACTCTCAATCATGAAAGAATGGCCGAATGTGCAAGAGAAAGAGGAGATGTTGCGGCTGGAAAATCAGTTGACTGAAGCCTATACTATGGAGGAACAATTTTGGGGGATCAAAATACAGGGTTCTTTCGTTTCAAGCATCAAGCAAGAAACAAAAGGAATAAAATTTGGAAATTAGAAGATGAGGATAGACAATGGTGTATTACTCCTCACTACTGGGGCTAGAGCTCAAAGATACTTTGAGAACCTATTCTTAATAGACAATCCTATTGATCCAACCAAGGCATTAAGAAGTACAAGAAGGAAGATCTCAGCCGACACACAGGGGATTACCAAGGCTGATTATTGATGAAGAGATTAAGAAGGCATTGTTTAATCTTGAGGCAGTCTCAGGAGATGAGTATGTAGAGCCGCCAACAGTTTTTTTTGGAGGTAATAAAATTTTCAAAAGTTTCTATCATATATAAATCTATTAATCCCCAAAGTGAATAACGCCATGACAATGTCTCAGATAAGGTTTATTAGTCTAGCCACGATTTTTTTATAAAATTATCTCTAAAATTTTTGTTCATAATGATTTAGCACTGAAACATGAGTAAGGCACACGATCCGATAGAGTAGAGTTTTATATGGTTTTTATTGGAGAAATTGGAGTTCTGTGCTAGATGGATAGAGTGGATGAAGAAGCGTGTATCTATTATCTCTTATTTTATTATTGTGGAAAGTTCACTTTTTTTTTTTTTTTTTTTAAGCCAACTAGAGGGTTTCATTAAGGAGATTCCTTCTTCCCCTTCTTTTTCTTCGGACATTCGGACATGTTTGGACGTAATTTTTGAAAAAGTTTTTTTTTAAATAATAATTTTTTAAAAGATTTTTTACAAAAGTAATTTATATTTGGATATTTTATATAAAAATTTTTTTTATTTATCAATGTTTGGGTAAAATAAGATAAAAAGTATTTTTTTATTTATTTATTATGTGATAAATATTTTTTTTTTAAAAAAAGATCTTTTTATTAATGGTAATTTCTCACAAAAATATTTTTTTTTTATTTTTTTTAGTATTTTTAGTCAAATACATTAAAAAATAAAAAATAATTTTTTTTATTAAAAAAAGATAATTTTTTTGTATGAATTTAATGGCGCCCAAACCAATACTTAATATGTGCAAAGGGTCTTTTTTGTGGCAACTACTCTTATGAAAATGCCAAAAACATCTTTTTATGATGATCATTGTTTAAAAAATGTAACTTATTTGTTTAGCAACACTTTAAATAAAAGTAACACTTTTACTTCAAATAAAAATCAAACCCTACAATCTATCATCTAATAGTCAAAATGATGTATCTTCACATGATAACAATCATTAAATTTTCATTGGAGTAGCCACCCTTTTTTGTATCTATTCCACAAGAGAGAACAGGAATTTCGGCGGAACACTAGATGTCTATTCATCAATTATATTTTATTTGCAGACAGTTATTTTGCAACAAAGTTGCAACAATTTACTGCTTATTCTAGATATATACAGGAGACTTGGTGAACAATTAGTTAATAAATGACCGTTTGTACTTATAAAAAATGAAAATGCTGACATATGTACCCACACTAGATCGAAACTAAACTTGTGCCCACGCAAGATGCTCTCCGTGTGACAAAAGTACCTTACGTGGCACTTCAATCCTCTAAAAACAGAGTACTTTTGTCACACGGAGAACGGAGAACATCTTGCGTAGGTACAAGTTTAATTTCGATTAATGTGGGTACATCTGTCAGCGTTTTCATCTTTTATAGGTACAAATGGTCATTTATTCTTAAAATAAGGTTGCGAGAACCGGATCGGTCAATAAACCAGTAAGGTAACTGGTTCATTAGTTCAATAGTTCGATTGAAGTTTAATCAAAGTTTAACCAGTTTAATTAAATATTAAATAAGTTGAATTCAACTTATGATTTTAAATATTTAAATTCAATAATTTTAATCTAATAAAATTTAAAAGAGTAAAGGACATTTTCGTTCCTGACTTTTTTTTTTTGCGGACATTTTCGTCCTCAAGGAATGAAAAATACATTAAAGCCACTGATCTCTGAAAAACGTGGACATTTATGTCCTTCCGTTAAATTCAGCCGTTTGCACTGGACGGAAAAGGCTGAGCTGGCAGAGATGGCGTTGAGGTGGCACGTAACGGAGGCCAGGTGACATGGAGCATTTTGTAACAGGACATATAAGTCCCTGGAGACAAAAACGACGCCGTTTCGTCTCCTCCCCCAATCTTTCGAATTTCTCTGCCCTTTTCTTCTTCCTTCGTCCCTTTTTCCTTCCATTCTTCTTCTAAGGTGAGATATACGAGGGCGAAGAAATAGAATCTGGAGAGATATACGAGGGCGAAGATGATGAGGATGGAGATGAAGTTTTTGTTGAATGAATACACAACACGGAATCGGAATAAACCCTTGGAAGGGATGACTTAGGGGCTGTGACAATCTCCTCCATATGAGAAGAGGAAACTTTACGCCTTAAGGCACTCCAACTACTCTCTCTTGCAGGAAGATGGGTTTCATGTTCATCCTCTGATGATGGAAATGGTGGCACAAAACTTCCAACAATAGCTTTTTGGAAAACTTCATAATCAACATCATAGGAGCCCACTTTCCTCTCACCAGGCTGAACCTTAGCACTTGATTTGAAACTTTCTACTTTACTGTAAGATTTATCCATCAAAGGCAAGAACCTTGAGAATACTTCCCAGAAGTTAGCAGGTTCATGAGATTCCCTACTCACTTTAACGGGTCCTTCCGCTTTCTCATAGCGAATAATCTGACCAACAGCACCTCTGGCATCCCTTTCCATGATGGGATCACACTTCATACCAATCCAACTGCATGCACCCTCTTTTGGCACTGCAACAACTGGCAAGCAAACCCCATATTTGGATCGGCAATACCCCTTGCATCCTTCACCAACTGAAAAGGTCAAAAACATTCCATGTGAATCTCATTGAAATTTTCACTCCCCATCAGAAGAAAAACAACATCTTAAAGGTCAATTTCAACAGTTTTTTGGCAAAACAAACAAAAACAACATGGGAAAAAAGGGAAAAAGAGTTCACCTTTACAATTATGCAAATTGAGGACCCTCAAGCATGTGAAACCATTGGCAATGACGTTGAGGTCGGAATCGGTGACGCCGGGATAGAATGACCACGAAACGGACTGGGCAAGGTTCGATTCGAGCAAGCGCGTGAATCTATCAGCCATTCTGCGAAGCCTGTGTGGACCTGCACGCGCCGCAAGCTTCTTCCTTTCGGTGCTCTGCAATCGGAGCCACCTCTTACACACCAACCCGAAGATCTCCTTGTCCTTCTCGCTCTCCAGCTTCGCCAGGATCGAACGAAGCTCGTCGTCAGTGAGAGTGTCATTTATGCAGAGGTTCGAGGATCCCGATCCGACACTGTTCATTATTGTTCGTGCGGAGGAAAACCCTAACCCCTCAAGATTTGAGACTAATTTTTGCAGAGAGGCGGTGGCGCGGCGGTAGTGGGTCACCGAGAAGGTTGTCGCAGACGAACGGTGGGTGGAAGGAGGATAAGAAGAGAGAGAGACTAATGGGAGTAAGGGGGTGAGAAAGGGAAGAAGATGCGAAAAGAGAGGAAGGAGGAGGTCGCCGGCGTTGATGGTGGCTGACAGAGGCGCGGCTGTGCGGCGGTGATGGAGGCAGGGCCGAGGAAGAAGAATGGAAGGGAAGAAGGATGAAGGAAGAAGAAAAGGGTAGAGAAATTTGAAAGAATGGGGGAGGATACAAAAAACGACGTTGTTTTCGTCTCCACTGTCTCCAGGGACTTATATGTCCTGTTACGAAATGCTCCATGCCACCTGGCCTCCGTTACGTGCCACCTCAGCGCCACCTCTGCCAACTCAGCCTTTTCCGTCCAGTGCAAACGGCTGAATTCAACGGAAGGACATAAATATCCACGTTTTTCAGCAGTCAGGGGCTTTAATGTATTTTCCATTGCTTGAGGACGAAAATGTCCGCGAAAAAAAAGGTCAGCGACAAAATTGTCCTTTACTCAATTTAAAATTTTACAATTTTACCTAATAAATTATTTATAATTTATCAATAAAAATTCATAAATGACTTTAAACATCAAAATTTAAACCTAAATTAGATGAAATCGCACGTAAATGACAAACATAATGCTCAATAAATAACCAAAAAAATTTAACCATAAGCAAAAACATCATTCATCCTCCGTAATAAGCAACATCATCTCAGAAAATCAGCAACTCAGAATAAGTAAACATCAACAAAATCATTAGAGAAAAGGATAAATAGGTCCCTGACTTATCTATTTGTCCCGCGGACATTTTTGTCTTTGACCATTAAAAAATACTTTTAAGTCCCTGACCTTCACAAAACTTGGACGGATCAATTCCTCCGTCCAAATGCTTCCGTCAGGGACTGATCCGTCCAAATGCCTCTGTCAGGAACTGATCCGTCTAAGTTTTGTGAAGGTCAGGGACTTAAAAATATTTTTCAATGGTCAGGGACGAAAATATCCGCGGGGCAAAAGGTCAGGGACCTATTTGTCCTTTTCTCAAATCATTATAATTAACTCAACAACTCAAAATTAAACCCAACTTACAATTAAACCTAACTCAACAATTTAGAATTAAATAAGCAAAAATAAATTGAAGATAGAGAGCTTGGGTGAGAAGGGAAATGATGATATCTGCCACAAACAATGAGATCCCAATATTATTAATAAAAGTATTAACAAATTCTGAAAATCAGCAACTCAATATTATTAACAAAAGTACAAATTACAAAATAAACAAAAAATAATTTCAAGCAACAGTGTTTACCGTCACAAAGGGAGGAAGGGAAGTGATGGTGACGAAAGAATGGGAACTGTCGATGAAGACAAAGAGATAGAGCTCGGATGAGAGAAGAGGTTAATTGTCGGTTCGACCGGTTCTCTGACTGATTTTTTATTAGAAGATTTTGGAGGTCAATCAAATCAACCATGTGACCAATTCTCAATTAATTCGGTTGAACCGGCCTGATTTGATTTTTATAACTAATAAATTAATTATTTTTTTTAATAAAAATACTCCGCAGAGCTAGCTGATCTACTTGAAATTCTGAATGGGAGTACTCAGGATAAGTATTTGGGGCTGTCCTCTATGGTTAATAGATCGAAGTATGAGACGCTTGCTTATGTAAAAGGCAAAGTCAGCAAAAAGCTCAACCATTGGAAGAGAAATCTTTTGTTAGTCATTGGAAAAGAAATACTGATCAAGATGGTGGGCACTTCTATTCTTATATACACTCTTAGTTGTTTAAATTTCCTGGGTCTGTAATTGATGAGCTACATAGACTGGTGATGAATTTTTGATGGGGTTAAAGGTAGAGTGAAAGAAAGATGCACTAGATTAGATGGGATACGTTGAGCAGAGAAAAGTTTGTAGGCGGCTTAGGTTTCAAAGATCTAAAGGTTTTCAATCTGGCAATATTAGTAAAGCAGGGATGGAGATTATTAATCAAGCCTCATTCTCTATTCTACAAAATCTTTAAAAACGAATACTTCAGGCTCACCTCTTCTTTATGCAATGAAGGGGAACAAGCTTTCCTAGGCATGAGAGTCTCTTGGAGGGATGAAAGATACTTAAAAAAGGCATGGAATGAAGAATTTCAAAACATGGCTAAGTGAAATGGTAGGATGATTCTTGGTTTGGTGACGAACCTCCTTTCAGTGTTCTAAAGAATGAAACCAGTAAGTTTTGGATGAGGCAACTGATGGATGAAACGAGTTCATGCGATCTGAAAAAAATAAATGAAAATTTCCCAAACAAACATTGAAGGAGAAGAACACTTACTGGTATGGATTTACAATAACTCTGGAGTGTACTCTGTGAAAACTAGCCATGAACTTGCATATCATTTCTTCCACCCCTCTATCGAATTCCTACATGAACAATTTAAGTAAAAATGGAATATGGAAAGCAATTTGGAAGCTTATATGCCAATCAAAAATCAAAGTCTTCATATGGAAAGTGATACATAATGGACTAGCGATGAAGGAGAAGATCCATAAACGCATACCTCACGCTGACTCGATATGTCCGCGTTGCTCCACTCCACCGGAATAATTTCTTCACGCCCTTGTATTTTGTCCAGAATCGAAAGCTATATGGAATAAATCATCCGTGGCCAGCTTAATACCTAGAAATCAAGTTCTTGAGCTATGGAAGTGGTGGATTGAACTTGTGGATACGCTGACAAGAGGAAGAGACTCCAAGATGAAGATGGCTCATATTGCAGTACATTTAAAATCCAAAATATTGTCAATGAGATAAAAAATTATAATCAAATTTTGGCTAACTAATTTAATAAAATAATTTTAAAAATTATATTCATATTATTAAAAATTAGTTAACTAAAATCAAATTTTAAAAATTAATTTTTAACCAGTTAATCAAAATTAAAACCAAATTTTATTTGTGAAAATTGGTTTTTAATTAATTTTTTTTTGGAAAAATCGATTTGTTTATATAGAAATCGGTCTTTTAAATAAAAATTAATTATTTTTTTAAGAGTAAATATCGTTTTGTCTCCAACGTTTGGGGTAAGTCTCAAAGTTGTCCCTAAGATTTGAATCGTCCTATTTAAATTCCTAACGTTTCAAAATTGACGGCAGAACAAAATTGAGACGATTTTAAAACGTTAGGGGACTTAAATAGGACGAAAACGTTGAGGACAAGAATGATACATAGAAATAAATTTTAATTTTATTCTTCATTAATATCAATCTTTTACGGTACATAGTTATTCAATTATTTTTTAATCACATTTAACTAAATTACACTTAATCACATTACTTTTATTCTAAATCATTTTTTTATAATTTTACTCTTAAAGATTTTTACTCATCATGAAATGTTTGTAAATGACTAGAATCACATTACTTTATTGTATATGTATCATTTTTTTCCCATAGGTTTATGTACTAGTCATTCTACAAATATTTTATGATGAGTAAAAATTTTTAAGAGTAAAATTATAAAAAAATAAATTTATTTAGAATAAAATTAATGTGATTAAGTATAATTTACTTAGATGTGATTAAAAAATAATTAAATAACTATGTACCGTAAAAAATTGATATTATTGAAGGATAAAATTAAAATTAAAATTTATTTCTATGTATTGTTTTTGTCTCTAACGTGTTCGTCCTATTTAAGTCCCTAACGTTTCAAAATCGTCTCAATTTTGTCCCGCCGTCAATTCCGTTAACAGATTCCTAACGGCAGGGCAATATTGAGTCAATTTTAAAACGTTAGGGACTTAAATAGGACGATTCAAACGTTAGGGACAACTTTAAGACCTAACTCCAAACGTTGGAGACAAAAACAATACTTTATTCTTTTTTTAAAATCAATTTTTATTTTTATAAGCGGTTAAAAATAAATTTTTTAATTTTCTAACCAGTTAATAACAAATTTTATCGTATAAAACTAATTTGATTAATTAACTTAAACTAAATATAGGGACCTAATTGAAAATTTTGCGAAACTATAGGGACCAACAGAGTAATTAAACCATGAAAATATCTAGTGTTCTTATCCATGTACTTAGCATGTCAGGACCTTGATATCTGCTTCTAATGGATTTCCTTTCTAATATACCAACGCTTACAGAAGCTAACTAGAGTTCTCCTTCTTGCCTCCATAGTCCCATCATAAACTCCATCACTAGCCAAATCATCTAACTTCCTGATTTCATCCTCCAACTGCTATACCTTCAAATCAATATCACCAAACTTCTCCTCGTGCCATCTACTCAAAGGTATCGTCAAAGCCTTTAACTTTTCAGTAAATTGAACCTCTTCTAGACCCCTCCATTCCTCATTCACCATTCTGATAAAATTGTCATGTGTGAACCAAGAATCCAAAATGGCCTCGGCCCCCCTCTCAATCTAGTGTCCTCCATTATCAAAGGACAATGATCAGATAAACCTTTTGGCCCACCTTTAAGCCGCGTCTTAGGAAACTGTTCAAGCCATTCCACGCTAACCAAAACTCTATTAATGCGACTGCAAGATTGGCCTCTGAACCATGTAAACTTGCGATCATTCAGTTCTAAATCCACTAACTCCATATCCTGTATCCAGTCTTTAAAATCTTCCACTGATGCTGTTAAAGAATTAGCTCCTTTCCTTTCTTCCACTCTCACAACCTCATTAAAATTACCCATGTAACAAATTGGGACTTGGCATACTCCAACTATAAAACTCAACTCTTTTCACACAATTAGTTTCTCCTCTTTGGCATACGCACCATACACCAAGCAAAATGCACAATGAAAATTATTGCTCATCAACACCCTTTTCACACACAGCCACCTCTCCCCTTTATAACAATTACCCAACTTAAATATCATTTTGTCCCACATTAACAATAGACCTCCAGAAGCACCTTCAGAATCTACATATTCCCAATCCACCGCATCATTTTTTCAAATTTGCACTACGTCAAACTTAGTAACCTCATTTTTCTTCGTCTCTATCAATCCTAGCATATTCACATTATTTTTTCTCTTAAATTTTTTTGCCATACCCACTTTTCCAACACCCCAGACACCCCTCGTATTCCAAAAACTATAAATCATTTAAGCACATTATTACACACCTTATTCCAGTTTTTAGGCCGGCTCCTTCTTGCTTTCTCTTTTTGCTTTGTTTGCCTTCGTTTCTGTGCAAGAACTTCATTTTGAGCTTGGAGAGCAACCATAATGTCATCTTCCTTGTCATATAAGACAACCCCTGATTCCACTACCAAGGCCCAAGTGGCTCTATTTTCAACCAAGTCTTCATCCCAACTTCTTCTTTGCTTTACAAGATTCTGATCACTGACTACATCCTTTTCAGAATCCCCAGAATCCTCCAAGTTCTTGACCACCCCTTCCTCTTCAAAGCATCTTCCCTCCATCAAAGTATTCTTAACCCTTGAATCTGATTCCTCTGCTCCATCATCCCTTACCAACCTTCTAACGGTGTTCTTCTTCAACTCCCATCGAAACTTACATGAACCGGGTTTGATATGTCATTAGTTTCATTCAAGCTCCCTATTATTCTTCTCCCTTTCTCCCCATCCGTTAAATTGCCGCCATCCATCACAGATTCATTGACTACATGAAGCATCCCCCACAAGAAAATTCCCTCATCCCTACTCCATTTTTCTTCCTTATCATAGAGTTCCCCACCGCTGGCTCTGGCTTGTGCCCTACATCATCGTCATGCTCCTTCATGGCACGCAGCAGTTCAACAGTGGCACCATCAACGTTATACACGTCACTCGCCATGATAGCGACCGCTTTCTAAACATCATCGCTAGCGCCCCCACTGACCTTCTGCCGGCCATCTTCCATCCTTACCGCTCGTCCACCATACCCATCATCGCTGCTGTGATTCACGTTCTCCATAACAGCTGTGTGATACCCAGGATCTTCCTCCCTTTGCACCATCCAGTTCACGTACCCCCTATACCACCACCCGCGGCAGCCGCCAAGAACTCCTTATGAAAGCATAGCACGATGAAGTCATCGTCGCACCTTACGTTAGCAGCAACACAAGCGTGATCAACACCAAACCCCTTCCCATCACCACACAGCACCACACTCCTACCTGAGATTACAGCCCATGTTCCGCATCCGGGTAGGGTTACTCAACCCGCCCATGCTCCAAGATCAGCTAGCTCATGTAGGCTTATGTGGTTTTGGCCCACATCACACATATTCTCCTTTGTATACTGATCTATGCTATTGGGCCTCTTACCCCACCCATGTCATAGATTAAGTTACCCAAATCAGCCTCTTCGCACCTATTCCTCCCAGAATTTCAAGATACACATTTTTCAGGAGCAACGTCTTCATTAGTTAAGTGTAATCCCATAACTGTCGATCTAATTGTAGGAGCATCTGTTGCTTTTTTTGAATTTTCCAAAATTTCCATAAGCCATTCATCTAGTTCCTCGAGGGAAATGACCCTTCTACCCTTGTCCTATTCTTCCACCAGTGTCACCTGTGTCATAATCTCCGCCGCCATGTCCCACCCCAGCTTCAATGGTTTCTCTCGTGATTCAATTCCTTTGCTATACTCGTGTTCCAAATCAAGCCTCCCTTCAGCTACAGTATCAATAGCACATACGCGAAACTCCAACTCTGGTCTGCATACTAATCCACTTGACTCTGCTGTCTGCTTCAAGTTGTTCAATCCAGCCACCGCAGTCACTTAGTGGTTCTCACGGCCAATTAAACCCTTCTGAATATATCCAGTAGTAGCAGCATCTTCCTTAACTTGCTTCGTCTTAACATCAAGCCTCCTTCGATACTTAGCCTCTTCCACAAAGATCTCCATGCCCCGCAATCGCATTCGGTCCATCTCTTGTATTGTTTTTAGTGCCCCTCCTTTCGTAGTATACCGTATGAAAACAAACAAGTGGATCCGTTCATTCCTTTGCCTGTACGACAGATATATATTGTTTATTCACCATGTCCACTTAAACAAATGAAACAATTATTTTTTCAAACTATCTTCCGATAAATTGTCTACAAAAATTATAAATGATTCACTTTTCAAATATTGATACTTTTCTCGATTCCAAACCCACAAATTTTTTACATAGGTGCCTAACTCTACCCCATCTTGTGTTTTTCCACCCCTCGCATATTTTACCTTTAAGAAGCTTAGAATTTATCCCTAGAAATATATTTGGTTATTTAAAAGAACAAAATACTTGACATCAAATAAGTGATAGGAAGATTATATTAAAAAACATGAACTCAATCTAATAGACGAAACAAGGATTTGGTTGGGTTTACGGGTTTTAAAAAACATTAATCCGCATAAAATAAACTAACTGATCAATTGAGTCTCTATCTTCATTATTGGTTGAAGCAACATCATCACCAAACTACTCCTAGCTGATATTTTTTGCTGTCAATTAATAACAAGCTAAGAGGTCATCCCCACCTAGCTTGCTTGATTCAATAATGGCATTATTTATTTATTTATGTTCAAATTAATTGTGGCACAATCCCAGGATTTCATCGCATCTCTCCATGTACATACTGGGGAGATATTATTGTGTTAGTTTAGGAAATATTTGTCTTAATTTTGGTAGTATATTTAATGCATGTTTCTATAATATTCTTTATAATTGCCCATCCTAAATTATATATTAGGCCTGTTTTTCCTAAATTATGTCCTTAGGAAAAAAAATTAAAATGTTTATGTTTCTTTTTTTTTTTTTTATTGAATTGAAAACTGAATTATTTCACATATTACTTAAGATCGACGATGTTGATGAGTGGATAAATATTTCATCCAAAATATATAAATCCAACTTCTCTAGTTTGAGAACAATATATTTTTTATTGTCTACGGTATCCTTTAACCCGACAGGTTTAGGATTAATCCATCGTGAATTAGAGCTCTGTTTAAGAGTCTAGTGACCAATGGATTGTTGCATGGACAAGGTAGATTTTGAACCCCCAACACTTACTTAAGCAGACGAATAAGCTAACACTCGACCAATCCAAATTAATTTTTGAGAACTATATTATTATTATTATTATTATTATTATTATTATTATTATTATTATTATTATTATTATTATTATGAGGTAGTGCATTTTTACAATTTATGGTGAAATATAGACATAAATAAATTTAAAATATAATATTATTTTTAAATTAGTCAAATTTATATTAAATTATCACTCTTTGTTATTGACGAAATTATAATAAGAAAAGTTATTTAGAAGTCACAATTCATCTTCCTAAGTTTTAATTATTTTCTTAATTATTTAAATAAAAAATTAAATTTTTTACTATACATTTTTAAAAATAATATATATTTAAATTTTTACATATTTAAATATTAAAAAGATGATTAGGACGACAAATTAAAACTCTCAATCATCAATCTTTATCATTAATCTTCTACCGACTTCAGATGGGAATTTAATGTTATTTCATCTATACTTTAAAAGCTTTGATGACTATCACCTTAGTCACTCATCACTTTGTATTAGTATTGCAATAATTAAACCTTGCTCAATAATGCCAAAAGTATGGTTTCGGTTGTACATTTAAGTATTTTGATCAATTAAATTTAATTTAGTATAAATTAAAAAAAACACTCCCACAGTTACAATGAATTTTTTATTTAAATAAATAAAATAATTGTAATAATTACTGAAATAAATAATTTAAAAAATATTTATCGATTTGAATTCTCAAGTTATATTTCGTTTACAGTGTAAACGAGATGACAACTAATGTATCTCGTTTACACGTATTGTGTACTTCACCAACCCTCCAAAACTTCCTGAACACAACAAAACAATATTACTTTAGCCATGTCTCAAACCTACTTAATATATCGTACAGAAGTACTGAAAAGCACAAGTAAAATTGAGCTTACCAGTATTCGAGGTTCTGTCGAAAGGTCACATGGAGGCTCCATTGACACCCATTCTCAGCTTGACAACACTGCACATGGTACTTTAACCGGTTCGATTCGATCACCCGGTACTCCGCACTCCTGTGAATATTGTAGTTCTTCACACCCTGAAGCACTGCCTATCGGCTTCTGAATCTGTGGCCGACCCGAAACTCTACACCACCATCTAGGTTGTAATCCTCTTCACCAATGTTAGAAAACAGAATCCTCTCATGCATGGCGTCCAGATCCAGACTGTGATAGTGAGATGGCACTGCTGTTAGCGCCGGAATTGGGTGAGGTGGAGGCAGGACATAGCGCGCCACAGTCTGGACAGGTGTCTCTAGAACACACTCATCCTTATCCCCACCATCGGACGAGTCGCTGTCCACACTGTCCGCCACGTAATCCTCATCCGACTCCTCCTTGCCATTGTCTGCCTCATTGATGCGTGAGCATCTTTCCTATCTTTTCCTAGTAAATTTGCATTCAATTTGTTGAGTTTAATCAATAATTAATTATCTTTTAGCCACTATGGATGCTACTTTGAGTCTTGTGCAATTTTGTTTATTTTAGATAGTATTTGGTTAGATTTGATGGAGCTTCTGCAGAAAAAGAGAAGAAGACTATATAGGGCAGAAATGCTTAGAGGATGGAGAAGAAGCTTGCACAAATGGAAGGAGCACAAGAATTAAAGGAGATGACCAACAAAGAGCGACGCGTGCGCGTACCTGACGCGTACACGTGAAAAGCGAAGTTGCACAGCGACGCGTGCGCATACCTGACGCGTACGCGTGACACGCGAAGAAGGCCATCGACGCGTATGCGTGACTGACGCGTACACGTGACAAGCGCGAAGTGCAGAAAACGCTGATTCCTATTAATTCTAATTTAAACTTTTATTTTAAAATAGGAAAAGATATTATTTTTAGTTTTAGAAAATAGATTTTAAATTTATTAGGATTAGATATAAAAGGGAAAAGAAACTTCCCTTTGAGGGTGATTCCATTCCACCTCTACCAAAATACATTTTATCAGAATCCTTATTTTTCTCTCTGAACCATGAGCAACTAAACCTCCACTGTTAAGGTTAGGAGCTCTGTCTATTTGTATGGATTGATTCTATTGTTTTCTCTATTTTAATTCATGTTTTGATTTATATTTCAAGAATTATTTTCGTTCTTTATTTTATGAATTTGGGTGGAACAGAAGTATGACCCATGTTCTAATTGAGTTCTTATATAACTTGGAAAAGCTCTTTACTTGAACAACAGCTTGAAAACAAATTCTCCTAAATTTTAGTTATCTGAATTTAACGGGATACGTGACATATAATCCTTTTATATTTGGGTGATTAGAGTTTTTGTGGCATATAAACTAGAATTGAACTTACCCTCTAATTGGAATTAAGTGACCAAGGAATTGGCGATTGATGAATTTTACAGGGGACTAGAAAGGTCTAAGGAATTAGGGTCTAGTCACAGATAGTTTGCCATGAATTAAATCTTACATGATTAAAATAAATTAATAAGAAAAGTCAATCCGGAAAATAGATAACTCTGAAGCCTTAACTGCCTTCTCCATACTTTATTCCCAACTTATTTACTTGCATGTCTTTAATATTCTGTCTATTGTTTAATGCCTTTGAATACTAAAACACTCTTTTCTGCTTGCCTAACTAAGTAAATTAATCAACCATTGTTGCTTAGTCCATCAATCCTCGTGGGATCGACCCTCACTCACCTGAGGTATTACTTGGTACGACCCGGTGCACTTGCCAGTTAGTTTGTGGGTTATAAATTTCGCACCAAGTTTTTGGTGCCGTTACCGAGAATTGATAGTGGTTAACAACTATTAGTTGTTTGGTTGCTTAGATTAGGCGTTTTAATTTTAATTTTATTTAAATTTTTGCTCTAGTATTTTCGAAAAAAAATAAAAAAAATTTAGCACTAATATTTTTCTTAATTTTTGAAATTAAGTTTGGTGTCTCCTTAGTTGTTTTATTCTTCCTAGTTATTTTATTTATTGAGTTTAAATTTTCTTTTTGTTCTTTTTTCTTTACTTTCCTGTTTACCACATGGTGCGTTTAATTCTTTTTGGTGTTTTGTGCTAAGAAAAATAATGGAGAGAGATCACATGGGTTACTACTCACACCCAAAAAGTGATTCATATTATTAAGAATGAGGGAACTACCCAAATTTTGGTTGCAAAGTCAAAACCAAAGAAACTTCAGTGCTCCATGTTCCAACTATCAAGAACCACCATCCCCATATTCATATCAAGAACCACCATCTCCATATTCATATCAAGAACTATCACCTCTCTATCCATATCAAGAACCATCATCTTTCTACCCATATTAAGAGCCACTATCTCCCTATTCATACCAAAAACCATCATCTTTTTACTCTTATCAAGAATCATCATCTCCTTCTTATTCATATCAAGAGCCACCATCTCCTCATTCATATCAAATACCATCAGATATTGAGCTTCTCATGAAAGAATTCCTACATGATATAAAGACGAGTGTCAAAATGTAGAGAAACATGTGCAGTCGATTATCAAGTCCCAAGAAGAGGAACAAGCAAATTCTTTCCCAAGAGATATAATGCAAGATCCCATAGAAGAAAGTGAGGAAATCAATCAAAGGAGTTTATACTCCAATGAATTAGAGAACTTTCCACCCCACACATAGAAGAAGAGGAAGATGCAAAAACAAAGGAGGAAGATGCACAAACAAGGGAGGTTGTAAGGGATGAAAATAATTATGGGAATCTATACTCTAATGAAGTAGAGACTGGAATAGAAAGTGAGTTTATTGAACCACCAATTCAAGAAGTTCTTGATGAAGGGTGCACTCTAACCATCACACAACACCCAAATTTTGAAATCAAAGAAGTGAAGGAAACCAAGGAAAGCACTGAAAAATGGATTGTGATCAAGAAACAGAAGAAAATATCCATGAAAAAGAAAAGGTCAGAAAAAATAATCCAACCTCTACACCAACAAGCAAGGTGAATCAAGTTAATCACAATAAAAGAAGGCTTGTTCGGAGGAGTTATATCAGGGGGCACTAATTTTCACCTCTCCCCCCTTGGAGACATTTCTTTTAACCAACTGGAAGAAGAAGAAGAAAATTTAACAATCAAGTATCAAGCTAGTGACATTAAAGAAGCACTTGTCGGAAGACAACCTGATAATTTCGTATCCTTAGTTATTTTTTATAGTAGTAGTTTTCTTGCTTGTTTGATTTTTATTGAGTTTTTACTATTTTTCTGATCATGCAGCTATTTTATAACAGGAACCGAACACTTCAGGCGACAAAAAAAAAAACAAACGTGCACACGACGCGCAAGCGTCACTGACGCGTACGCGTCATATGTGTGTGCGTGAAAAATAAAATTGGACAGAGAGTTGAGCAGGAGTGGGGCTGGAACTGTGCTGGGCGCATAAGCCCCATCACGCGTACGCGTCTGTGACGTGTGCGCGTCGTTTTCCAATCCTGGCCATCCACGCGTATGCGTCCCAGACGCGTACGCGCTGCTTGAAATTAGCGCGATCCACGTGTACGCGTGCCTTACGCATACGCGTCGCATGCGACGCTCAAATTAAACCCCTCAGCGCCTGATTTCAAATCATCTACCCCCCCAATCCTAATTCTCTCTTGTTCTTTTATCCTTTTATTATTCTTTCATCATACTATTTGTTTTTGTTTTCAGTTCTTCTTTGCTTGAGGACAAGCAAACCTTTAAGTTTGGTGTTGTCGCTTCGCTTATGGCTTTTCTATGGGACCAAAGGGAGGCGAATCATCTTCACTGAGGAGCATAGCCGGAGGAATAAGATGGGCACCAACATAACTGAGGTGGTTGATTTCTTTTCATTCTTTATTCCTTCCCGCTCTTACTATGTTATGTTCTGGTTTTCTGCTATCTTGCTTTGTTGATTGCATGATCTTTTATTAATTAGATTCCTAGGTTTTAGTTTAGTTTTTCTATTTTAAAATTTTCTATTATTTGCTTTAATGTTGAAAGGTGTCTCATGTATTACCCACTGAGCTTGAAATCAAAAAGAAAGAAAAAGAGGATGTAATGCATGAGAAATTGAGTTTATTTTTTAGAGTAGTCTCATTTAATCAAATATGGTGGTATTTTCTGTGACTCTGAATGCATGACATGAACAGTGCATATTTAAAATTGAATCAAAGAATATTGATGTACAAGGAACAAGGATTTAGAGAATTATTATGATTTCTCTGAAATAAACAAAAATTTAATCCTTGAAGCAAAAGAAACAGCTAAAAAAAAATTGCTGTGTTCAAGGGTTAAATTGAGTTACAAAAAAAATCAAAGAATTCATAATATTATCCGGATTCTAATTCCGAATGACAGTAACATTCTTTTGGTTCAAAGGAGAGTGAGATGCTAAAACTATTTAGAATTGCAGTTGTAAACCCCACTTCAAGAAGAGACATGAGCTTAATTGAACTCTCACTTCTCATGCAAATTCACATCTAATCATGTACTAATTTTGGTTACTTGAGGACAAGTAACAATTCAAGTTTGGTGTTGTGATGCGTGAGCATCTTTCCTATCTTTTCCTAGTGAATTTGCATTCAATTTGTTGAGTTTAATCAAAAATTAATTATCTTTTAGCCACTATGAATACTACTTTGAGTCTTGTGCAATTATGTTTATTTTAGATAGTATTTGGTTAGATTTGACGGAGCTTCCGCAGAAAAAGAGAAGAAGGCTATATAGGGCAGAAATGCTTAGAGGATGGAGAGGAAGCTTGCACAAATGGAAGGAGCACAAGAATTAAAGGAGATGATCAGCGAGGAGCGATACGTGCGCGTACCTGACGCGTACGCGTGACACGTGAAGAAGGCCATCGATGCGTACGCGTGACAAGCGCGAAGTGCAAAAAACGCTGATTCCTATTAATTCTGATTTAAAATTTTATTTTAAAATAGGAAAAGATATTATTTTTAGTTTTAGAAAATATATTTTAAATTTATTAGGATTATATATAAAAGGGAAAAGAAACTTCCCTTTGAGGGGGATTCCATTCCACCTCTACCAAAATACATTTTATCAGAATCCTTATTTTTCTCTCTGAACCATGAGCAACTAAACCTCAACTGTTAAGGTTAGGAGCTCTGTCTATTTGTATGGATTGATTTTATTGTTTTCTCTATTTTAATTCATATTTTGATTTATATTTCAAGAATTGTTTTCGTTCTTTATTTTATGAATTTGGGTGGAACGGAAGTATGACCCATGTTCTAATTAAGTTCTTGTATAACTTGAAAAAGCTCTTTACTTGAACAACAACTTGAAAACAAATTCTCTTAAATTTTAATTATCTGGATTTAATGGGATACGTGACATATAATCCTTTTATATTTGGGTGATTAGAGTTTTTGTGGCATATAAACTAGAATTGAACTTCACCCTCTAATTGGAATTAAGTGACCAAGGAATTGGCGGTTGATGAATTTTAGAGGAGACTAGAAAGGTCTAAGGAATTAGGGTCTAGTCACAGATAGTTTGCCATGAATTAAATTTTACATGATTAAAATAAATTAATAAGAAAAGTCAATCCAAAAAATAGATAACTCTAAAGCCTTAACTGCCTTCTCCATACTTTATTCCCAACTTATTTACTTGCCTGTCTTTAATATTCTGTCTATTGTTTAATGCCTTTGAACACTAAAACACTCTTTTCTGCTTGCCTAACTAAGTAAATTAATCAACCATTGTTGTTTAGTCCATTAATCCTCGTGGGATCGACCCTCACTCACCTGAGGTATTACTTAGTACGACCCGGTGCACTTGCCGGTTAGTTTGTGGGTTATAAATTCCGCACCACTCATCCACTGGAATGGTGACATGAATGGGTGGTGGTGCAAAAGGTCGGTCGTTCTGTACATAGGTCGAGTGTACGGAAGTCCCACCACCACTGTATCCCACCTCTGCGGAAAGCTCCATTACCTGCTCCACCATGATCCTCCCATGGATGTCGAACATCAGTCGCACATGTTCGTCCCCTTGAAGTCAGAATAGTCGAAACCGGAAGACTCCATTACCCATGGGTGCCAGCACCTATACGCCACCCTTCCGATTTTTCTCACTTCTGTACCACCGAGCTTGCTCAATATCAAACTCTTCAAATCCGACAACGTATTCACACGCTGAGTGCGAAACAATATCGGATCCTCACACTCAAATGTCACCCCGTTGTCGCCATTTCTCATACGACAATTGGGATAAACAATGCAAGCACAACTATGTATGGATTATTACTGACCATTGATGCCTTGTATTCGTGAGAAATACGAGACAGAAAAAGGATAGAAAAAATTTGTGAAGAATACCAAGGAGTTACACATTCTTTTATAGTTGCTGTGGTTGTCTTCTATATATCTCGTTTACACTATATTTCTATCTCGTTTACAGTATATATATATATATATATATATATATATATATATATATCATTTACAGTACAAACGAGATAGACACGTTGCAGCTGATGTGTCTTATCTCGTTTACAGTGTAAACGAGATAAGACTAGAAAATTTAAATCGTTAAATATTTTTAAAATTATTTATTTCGATAATTATTACATTTATTTTATTTATTTAAATAAAAAATCCCAATTACAATATGTGTAGATAACGCATTTCTTTTGTTTCACAATTTTTTTTTTAATTTGTGTATTTTTTTTATTGTTCTTTTATTAATGCTGTTGTTTTTTTCACCTCCTCTTTCTTATTACAATATTTTTCTTTTTTTTAATTCATTTTTTTCTTTTTTTGGTTTTTATTTTTTTAAGAGGATAAAATAAGAAGGATAATATAATAATAATGATGAAAAAGAGAAAAAGGAGAGTTTTAAATTGTATATATTTATTGGAAAAAAGCACTAAAATCTTTTATGTGTGATGCAAAAAATTTTTGAATTTTGATATAGAAATTTTTTAAGCATGACATGAAAATTTTTTTAACGAATTAGAAATTATCAAAAACAAAATAGCATTGAAATTTCTTAACCTTAACACAAAAATTTTTTTAATCCTAACACATAAAATTTCTTAACAAATTAAAAATTATTAAAAAATTTCTTAACTTGTGGTCTTCTAAAGACTTTTTGTGTCATTCACAAAAAAATTATGTACATTTCTAATTAAATAGTATTACCTTTATATCATTGAACATCTTTTTTATTTAATTTTTTATCTCTTTTTCTTATTTTTATTCTTCTTAAGAAGAAGAAGGTATAAATATATTAAATATAATGCTCGTACATAAATTTGACTTTATTAAACTTGGTTAAAAAAATTGTTTAGTATTTTTCAAAAATATATAATATTAACATTTCCTATTATATTTAGTTATATTAGTAATATATAAATATTTTATGAGTTTAATTCTGATGTATACATAATATAAAATAATTTATATATAACACAAATTATATATTCAGTTAATTTTTTTAATAACTATTTACATAATATATGTAAAAAAATAATTATTTTTATTAACATATTAATTTATAATTACTTTATATGCAAAACATTTTTTTATGAACGATGCATGGGTATTAAATTCATATTTTTATTGTGAATTGGTCCGCTGCATTATCCTTCTCAGCAATATTTTGAATTTCAATATCTCTATGTTCAACGATTTCTTTTATCAAATGATACTTTCTTAAAATATGCTTAAACTTTTGATGTGATCTTGGCTCTTTTACTTAAGCAATGACTTCATTATTGTCATACAGTATTAGAAATGGTTCTTTAATTGAAAGCACCGCACCAAGTTCATTATGAACTTCTTCATCCAAACAATTTCTTTAGCAACCTCATTTACTGCTATTTACTTAGCTTCAGTCGTTGAATCAGTTACAGTAGCTTGTTTGGAACTTTTCTAATTCACTGCACCACAATTTAAGGTGAAAACATAATCTAAAGTAGATTTGTTATCATTTTTGTTTGAGGCAAAACTTGCATCAGTAAACTCTTTTGTTGTTAGTTCAGAATCTTTATAGATAAAGAATTGGTCTTTAGTTCTTCTTAAGTATTTAAGAATGGATTTAATCACCTTTCAATGTTCCTTACCGGAATTTGCCTGATATCGACTGGCTACAACTAGCACATATGCGACATCAGGAACGTGTACATGTCATGGTATACATGATAGCTCCTACTGCACTAGCATATGATACTTTAATAATGCATACTCTCTCTTCAAGAGTCTCAGAACAATCCTTCCTGCTGAGAGTAATTCTAGTGCCTATTGGTAAATAGTTCTTTTTAAAATTTTTTATGTTATACATTTTCAATATGGTATTAATGTACATAAATTATGAGAGTTCGAACAACTTTTTAAATCTATCTATATAGATTATAATTCTAAGAATATAGGTTGCTTCTCTCAAATCTTTCATGGAGAATTGTTGACATAGCTAAGTCTTGGTATTTTATAATAATGGGATATCATTTTCTATAAGCAATATATCATCAGCATAGAGTACTAAAAAAATGACTGTACTCCCTCTAAATTTTTTGTAGATGCAAAGATCCTCTTCATATTGAACAAAAAGAAACTTTTTGATCATCTCATTAAAGAAAATGTTCCAACTTCTAGAAGCTTGCTTTAGCCCATAAATGACCCGTTGTAGTTTACAAACTTTGCTATGATCAAACTGGAGTGTGAAATCTTTAGATTGTATCATGTACATATTTTCTTGGAGTTCTCCATTAAAGAAAGCTACTTTCACATTCATTTTCTATATTTCATAATCATAGTATGTTGATATAACAAGTAGAATCTAAATAGATTTGAACATTACCACAGGAGAAAATGTGTTTTCATAATCTATTCCTTCCTTTTGACGATATCTCTTGGCAACTAGATGAGCTTTATAGGTCTCCATCTTACCATCTGCTCAATCTTTTTCTTATAAACCCATTTTCAACCGATAGATTTTATATCCTTTGAGGGTTTAACTAAAGTCCAAACATTGTTGATTCTCATGGACTCCATTTATTTCATGGCATTCTGCCATTTTAGACTTTTAAAACTTTGCATTACCTTTTCATAGGTCTTAGATTATAATCGATTCCATTTTTCACATCATCTTGTACCATTAGGTTTAGCCTCAATGGTGGACAATATTCTCTTGTGGACAATCGAAGAGGTACTTTTTTGTACTAAATTCAGAGGTTACTAAATCGGTTCTAAGGGTAGTATAAGGATTGGTTCATTAACCTCTCTTTGGATTACTATTGATTCTTTATTCATAACTGTTGAAGATGAAAAATTTGGTATTAGTTTGAGTACATCCAAAATTGGTTGCTCAACTTGAATTTCATATTCTTAAAGCTTGTACTTTTTCATTGGTTTCTTAAACTTCATCAAGTTCTATTTCTTCATCTTGTCTTTCTTCACAAAAAAATTCATTTTCTAAAAAGGTTCCACCTCTTGACACAAACACTTTGTTGTAAGAAAGGTGATAGAAATAATAACTCATTTTTTTAGGGTGCCCAATGAATCTATATTTATCGGACCTAACATCAAGTTTATTACTATATATTCTCTTAACATATGCTGGACATCCCCAAACTATAATGTGTTTGAGACTTAGTTTACGTCCTTTGCATATCTCATATGATGTTATAAAAACTGCCTTAGTGGGTACTTTAAGTAGCAAATATGTAGCTAATTCTAAATCATAGCCCCATAAGTTCATATTCTTGAGCTTATATTGGTTTCTTAAGTTTCATCAAGTTCTATTTCTTCACATTGTCTTTCTTCACAAAGAAATTCATTTTCTAAAAAAGTTTCACCTCTTGCCACAAACACTTTGTGGTTAGAAGGGTGATAGAAATAATAACTCATTTTTTTAGGGTACCCAATGAATCTATATTTATCGGACCTAGCATCAAGTTTATTATTCTACATTCTCTTAACATATGTTGGACATCCCCAAACTCTAATGTGTTTGAGACTTGGTTTGTATCCTTTGCATATCTCATATGGTGTTAAAGGAACTGTCTTAGTAGGTAATTTATGTAGCAAATATGTCACTGATTATAAATCATAGCCCATAAGTTTAATGGAAGATCAGTAAAACCCATCATGAATCAAACCATATATAATAAAGTTCGATTCCTCCTTTCTAAAACACCATTGTGTTGTGGAGTACCAGGAGGTGTCCATTTGAGAAAGAATCTCATTCTTCTTTAAGTACTCAAGAAAGTTATCATTTAGATATTCTCTTCCTCTATCAGATCTAAGCACCTTAATACTTTTACCTGTTTGTTTTTGTTACAAAAAATTTTGAACATTTCAAATAATTTAGATTTGTGTTTCATAAGATACACAAAGTCATATCTAGACATATCGTTAGTGAAAATGATAAAATAAGAATATCTTTTTTTGGCTTGAATTTTGATGAGTCCACAAACATTTGTATGTATTCGTCCCAATAATTCTGTAGCCCTTTCTTCATATCCCATAAGAATTTTAGTCATTTTTCCTTTAAGACGTGATTTGTAAATTGCATATGATTCATAATCATATTTGTCAAGGTAACCTTCCTTGTGTAATTTAGAGATCCTTTTCTCCCTATATAACCATGTCTACAATGCCAAAGGTATGATTCACTTACTTTATTATCTCTCTCTCTTTTGACAATAGAAATATGCATAACAAAATTACCATCCAAATCTGAAAGGATATAAATGCCATGTTGGAGATAGTCATTTATGTATAAATTATCACTATAATAAATAGAACAAATATCATTTCTAATATTAAATTAAAAATCACGTGTCTAACATAGAAATAAAAATAGCATTTGTAACAAAATTTAAAACATAATGATAATTCTCCAATACTAATGTCTTGTGTATAGACATTATTAAAAAATAAATCATATAGTTACAATAGCAGGATTTGCTCTGTTCCCGACTTAAAAATAAGTTTCTCCTTTCTTCGGTCATCTACTTACTCATAGTCCATTCCTCTTTGGTTTTTAGAGAAGCAAGGTACTCCTTAAAAAATTTTTTTCATTGACCTTTGCTTTTACAATAAAAACATTCAGCATTATTTTTGTCAGTATTTTCTTGCTTATTCTTGAGTTTGGTCAGACCACCCTAATGGATTCTCTTTTAGAATTATTCTTTCCATTTTTTTCTGTTTCACTTTTCTTTCTTCTTAGAAGAGTTTCCAACTACCATAGCAACTCATTTATTTTCTCAGATGCAATTTGATTTTCATAATCAAGTAGCATGTTGAGCATCTCATGAAGACCATACGTTGCTTTTATCGTATTAAACATAATAATGAATTTTGAAAAGGTTTCTAGGAGATACTATAAGATCAAATCTTGTGAGAGTTCTTTGCCCAATGCGCATCCTAACTTCTCAAGTTGTTCAATAAGATCAATCATCTTAAGAACATGAGGTCCAACAGCCAGTATGAATCTAAACAAAATTTTAGACACTTAATATCGGGCTGTCTTACTTTATGTATTATACATCTTCTTAAGATGTTCAACAATAGTTGGTGGATCTATATCCTGATATTGCCTTTGAAGATTAGAACGCATGGATGTGCATTTGACAGTAAGACAACTTTCCAAATACTTCTCATAAGTATTGGTTGCCTCATCATCAATACTTCCATCCTTTTTAGAGATTGGGGTCATAACAACAAGCTTATCAATTATATCAATTAGTCTTTTATGCATGAGAATAATTTTCAAGTTACGATATCAGTCATCATAATTGGCTCCAACCAATTTGTTACTTTCAAGTATGCCATGCAATGATAGAGCAGACATATTATTCATGAATCTAAAAGGAAAAAACAAATGTGAGTATATGTTCTCACACATAAATAACACTTTTTATAATAAATATTATTATAAAAAATTAAGTAATATTTATTCTTTAAATTAAGTATTAAAAATATTTAAAATTATGAATGAGTACTTTGGTTGTCAAGTCATTACTCATGTATATTTCAAATAGATGATTAAATGTATACGTATCTCATACAATTCTAATCTCAAATAGTTACTTGGTTGTCAGGTCATTATTTAATTGAATTATATTTTATACTTTTAAGTTGTTTAGGTTTAGGTAAAAATTATTCATTCCATACATCAAATACTTATATAAATTATATCTTAGAGTATGAGTCTTCTGAGTCGCTCCTTGTAAACAAGATATAAAATTTATTTATCTTTATATTTTTTATTTCTTAAATAAAAAATAATATGTTTCTTAACATACATATAGTTTGCATAACATGCAATATAAATTTATAATTTCGACAATAGCATTTTATGGCATCGATTATGAATCACATTCATTAACTATATATATAGTAACAAAACTTGAATTAATCCTATTAATTTGTAAATTTTGGTAATTAAAAATAAAATTTTAAACACATAAAGGTCATGGCTCTGATACCATGGTAGGATTATAAAGTATTCTTAACACATAGCGAAAGTGATAAAGTAATTCTATTGATCTATTTTGTGCTTAAAATATTATTGAAATAAGATGGACTAGATGCCAATATTTGAGTATGCTAGTGAAAAAGTTTTCTACTTCGATGGTACGAAAATACTATGTGTATCCACGCTGAGATTTATCCTTACTGTCAACTCTTTGATCAATGGACTTAATTGAGAAACCTCTTACAATTTCTTGCACCAGAAATTCTTCTCCAAGAATTAGACTATTTGTGTATATATATAGAGGTAAAGAAAACACACACACACACACACACACACACATATGAGATTGGTAATTGATTCTAAATTTAAATCTCATTTCAAATCTTATTTTATCTTATTTCAAATTGAAATCTTATGAATTAAATTACAAATCAATTTGAAAAGAATCACTTAGGACATTATCCATATTTAAAATTTATCATAGAATAAATAATTAATTATTTAATATTCTCAATTATCGTATTATTATTAGGGCAAATGACACAAACAAAATAATTGGAGTTCATATTTACACAAATACAATTTTCTGAAACAGGTTACATTTGTGTCCTATATCAACTCTATGTAAACCGCAATAGCTTACCACGTTTTACCATCTTCATTTAATCAACAATATCCTATCGCGGATTACAAGCAACCACCAATTGACCATAATCCGCTGCAGCTAGTTGCAGATTAGGAGAGGCTAAACCGCTCTACCCTACCACAGTTTATAAGCAAATCAGCAAGCTAATTAAATCGCTTATGCCTATCACAATTTACGTGTAATAGCATTATAAAACCACAATATCCAGTGACAGATTGTTCATTCGAGTGCTTGAGAAAATTTGGGGTTGGGAGAATCACGCGAGCACCATACTCTGGTAGGGTCATGGAAGAAGAAAACCGTTTGTATTGACTGAATGACATATTGGCATTGCTCACGTTGTTGGAGGCATTAGTGAAGAGATTAATTGCTTTTTTTTAACTATAAGACTTGTCGTTGATGTAAAATATTGGCAGTAGTTGTTTATATGCTAGTCTTTTTATACCTTTTCTCACCTTACATTTGTGTAGTTTTGTATATTTGAAAGATTAGATAAATAACATGCATTTGTATATTTAAAATCTAATTAGGAAATTTTTATAAATAATTTATGTGTTAGTCTTTTATTTGTTAAAGTTTGATTAATACATATTTATTTTTTTTGTATGATGCAGCTGACTAGATGTATTTATAATGTTAAGAGACAATATATTATACCTCTACATGACTGGATCATACCTTATTTGAAAACTGCTAGTTTGTATCACTTGGATAGGTTGAACACTCATTGGTTCTGGCTGGATGAGCCTATGGTGAGCGCATTTGTAACACCCCAATTTTCCTAAGCTTTACCTCTAGCCGTAAAGCAAAGGTTAATCAAAGGTTACGATAGTTCTAATATATATATATATATATATATATATATATAAAGAATAGTATAATCTAGAAGCCTGATGAAGGATTAAGCTCAAAATACAGAATTACAAAAGCGTGAGACGTTCACACGAAGCTAAAGCGCAAGACACAAGATATGGATGCAAGAGAGTAAAACATATATAGATATAATATTATAATAGATCACAGGGAACTAGCCGCAACTTGTGGAGTTTAAGCCAACTAGTTACAAATAGATAAATACAGAGTTTTGGAATTAAAACAACTTATACAACCTATCTCTCACGTAAGCCTCTAAGGCCATAAAAATAAAATACAAAGAGATGTGAGAGTAACTATAATATGGTAAATTAGAAATAAACCAAGGAGGAACTATACTCCGTTCTATCATCATATCCGCAATCTCACCGAAGTAGATTATGACCTGCATCTGAAAAATAACAACAAAGTATGGAATGAGAACCGGAGGTTCTCAGTATGATAACAGTGCCCAATGATGTAAGATGTAAGGCTCCGAAACGCCGAAGGCAATCCTAGAACTTCACATCACATGCTGATATTCAAGCTTAGAACAAAATAAATAATTATATAAAGAACATAAACCATAAAGCAGGGTTGTCTAAACCTAGAGGAATTCTAACTAATACTGTTCACACCGCTGTATCCCACAGTCGTTGCCAACCTAACCTCCGTGCGACCCCATCTCCATCACCTACCTAACCTCCTCAGCACCAGACAATCACAACATAAAGGCAAGCAAGTAAAACACAAGTAGAAGCATATAGAACAAGTAGTTCCATTAAGCAAATAGGCATGTTATTCATTTAGGCATACAATTGCAAGTCGGCAAAGCATACAAACAGATAGAAAATGCACATAATGAATGTCTATCCTATTGGCTCGTGATATCACTTGTCGGTCCATAAATACCAACCCGACACATCCTTTTGGATGTCACTTTTCTGCTGCACCCACGAATATAGTGTCGGGCACACTCTATTGACCCACGGATATAGTGCTGGGTACACGCTATTCACCCATGGATATAGTGCCGGGCACACTTGCATGCATAACCCAAGGATATAGTGCCTGGCACACTCTTGCAGCAGAAAAGATTATCAATCATAATTTAATCCCAGGGACATAATACCCTGCACACTATCATAGTTAACCCAAGGATATAGTGCCTGGCACACTCTCATTATCCAACAAGATCATCATTCCTCTTTGAGTCTTCAACTCATCATAACCATCATCAATTCATCACTTCCGTTCCGAGCTCATTACTTCATCAATTTCCCAAGTCATTGTCAACAATCACCATATGCACCACTCTTCCTTCTCTCTCAACTAACTCATCCGCAATACACCAGAAACCTAAACCTCCGTTTGCTAACTTTTCGAAAGAAAACCCAGCTTAAACTCCTAGGACCTTTCCCATATTTCAATGCTCTAAAAATAAGTCCAAGAGTCTTAAAATGGTGTTATAGAAGCTTACAACCTAGTTGGAAAGGTGAAATAGTTGAAAACAAAGTTTAAATTTATGAAACAGGGCGTGTGCGTCTGCACATGGGTGTGCGTGTGCACGCCCAAGAAGATTTTGAAAGTGTGCGTACGCACAGGTCGTAATTCTTCATTGATGTACGCACGCACAACTTATGCTAGCGCTGCTACCAAAGCCCTTTCCCCTGCCTGTGCATACGCACAGGTCTGTGTGTCCGCACAGAATAACATTTTCGCAGGGTTGTGCGTGTGCACAAGGCTGTGCGTGCGCACATATCAGAAATCCTGAAATTCTGCAACTTTGCAGAATTTCAGATTTTTAACCCCAACTTTGAATGATCATAACTTCCTCTACAAAATTTCAAATTTTGAAAACTTTATATCAAATCGAAGGGTTTTCAATAATCTTCAAATATAATCCAAATTCAAAAAAATTTGAAAACCGAGGCAATTATGATCAGACAAAGTTCACCAAAAATCCTTTTTACCCAAAACCTCAAATCCTCAAATTTAACCATCTCTCAATTCAAAACCAAACCAAACCATGTCCAACCATCATAAACCACTACTACATACAACATCTTACCATTTCATGTCATCCTCCTCAATTTCACACCTACATTACTAAGCCATTACATCATATCTCACTACCAATCCAAAATCTCCAATTCAATCATAAATCCACACTCATAATCATCAACCAACAACAACCTCAACAACCAAAACAAATCTCAACATTCATCATCAACCTTCATAATCACTAAAACACCAACAATCATCATCAATTCATATAATCATTATTATTATTATTATTCCAACTCCTTCTACACAACACCACTAGCACATTAATATGCATCATTATTCGTCCACAATAACAACAACACTCCTCAAAAATAATAATTCACACATTCATCAATAATCAATATTTTTAACAACATCAACAATAATTCTCATCCATATTCATCACACATCATGCTCCAACACATACATTTCTCTCAATTTCATCATCAAACATATATCACAAACATCAACATATTCAATCCTATCTTAGGGTCAACTAGCCTAAGTGTCCAGAAACATTATATATTACATAAAGGAAACCGAAACCATACCTTGGCCGATTCTCAAACGCACCAAACACCAAAACGAAGCCACGAAGCTTGATCCAATGCCTCAACCAACTCCAACCAACACCAAAGCTCAAACTAACAACACATGTATATACCAAAATCAAAACTTAAGATACACAAAACAACTAAACACAAGGATTTAGTAAAGCCTTACCTTACCCAACGTGATTAGGGATAAAATCCAATATTTACCCGCTACTAGAGATCTCCTAAACAACAAAAACCACAAAATCTACTCAAAACCATAACCTCAAAAACGCAGAAATCTAGGGCACAAAACTGGGAAGTGAGACGCGGTTTCTTATCAGATTTGCTCAGATAGAAACGTAGAGCTCAACAAGCGCTTCGCGTGGCCACAAATGGCTCGTCAATTGGAGCTCCGGATCAAAAGTTATGGTTCCCGGAAGATGGAGGTGAATAGTGCACTCTCTCTTCTTCCTCTCCTCTCTAAAAACCGCGGCCCTCTCTCTCTTAGGGCTGGAAAATGAGCTCAAAACTCATTAAATGAGCTTATATAAGTTGGACCTTGGGCCCGGTTTAGGCCCAGTCCAACCTGTTAGCATTTTTGGTCCATTTGGCCTACTTTGGGCCAAAACCTTTAAGATTAGTGTCCGGTTTTCGATTCTAAAATTATTTTTGTCCTTTCAAAACAACAAATCAATTTTCTAAATATTATTTTAAAAAATACGCGGTACTGGACAGTCTAAAGCCGGTACTGCCAGCTTAAGCACCAGTACGCATTTTTACAAAAGTTTTTTCGAAAAGGTACATTTTCCAACTCAGAAAAATTCACTGAAATCAAATTTCACATTTTTATTTTCAAATTAAAACTTCTAAATTTTGAATCTATTCTGGACACTAAAATTATTTTATTAAAACGGTTTTACGTGAAAACGCGGGTTCTTACATCCTCCCCTCCTTAAAAAGATTTTCGCCCTCGAAAATCCGAATTACGCGATGGGATATATATATATATCCAACAATAGTGGATGAAAATACAATTAAATTAGGATAGGGATACTTATGTAATTCATTGGTGAGAATTTCAGATAAGCGTATAGAGATGCTTTCGTCCCTCTGAACCTCTGCTTTCCTGCTGTCTTCATCCAATCCTTCCTACTCCTTTCCATGGCAAGCTGTATGTTGGGCATCACCGTTGTCAATGGCTACTTCCCGTCCTCTCTGTGAAAATGGTCCAATGCGCTGTCACTGCATGGCTAATCATCTGTCGGTTCTCGATCATACTGGAATAGGATTTACTATCCTTTTGCGTCTGTCACTATGCCCAGCACTCGCGAGTTTGAAGCTTGTCACAGCCATCCCTTCCCAGATCCTACTCGAAATACCACAGACAAGGTTTAGACTTTTCGGATCTCAAGAATGGTCATCCATGGGTTCTAACTTATACCACGAAGATTCTAATATCTCAGACTCGGTCCCCTGTATTAGATATCTAAGAGACACTCATTCTAGCTTGGTTGCATGTACAACGGAAGTGTTTGTCAGGCACGCGTTCATAAGTGAGAATGATGATGAGCGTCACATAATCATCACATTCATCATATTCTTGGGTGCGAATGGATATCTTAGAGAAGGAATAAGCTTGAATTGAATAGAAAAACAGTAGTACTTTGCATTAATCTTTGAGGAACAGCAGAGCTCCACACCTTAATCTATGGTGTGTAGAAACTCTACCGTTGAAAATACATAAGTGTTAAATGTTCAGGCATGGCCGAATGGCCAGCCCTCACAAAAGTCTAAGATAGCATAAAACTAATCAAAAACTCTGATCCGAAGATGTAAATACAATAGTAAAAAGTCCTATTTATACTAAACTAGTTACTAGGGTTTACATAAATAAGTAAATGATGCAGAAATCTATTTCCGGGGCCCACTTGGTGTGTGCTTGGGCTGAGCATTGAGCTTTACACGTGTAGAGGCTTCTCTTGGAGTTGAACGCCAGTTTGTAGCCTGTTTTTGGCTAATCCAACAAGTTGCCAAGGCACCTCGTTCACCATCATCCTACCATGTCGACGTTCTCTCTCGCCATCTCCTCCGTAGAATAGTTCACTCGGATAGGCAGAAATATATATATATATATATATATTCCCCACGAGGCATCCTACTTTCAACGTTGCTAATCCAACAAGTTGCCAAGGCACCTCGTTCACCATCATCCTATCATGTTGATGTTCTCTCTCGCCAGCTCCTCCGTAGAATAGTTCACTCGGATAGGCAGAAAATGAGCGGATTTGGTTAAGCAAACCACGATCACCCAAACCGCATCATAGTCCATTTCCACTGAGGAATCTCAAGAGGCTGTATCGTTCCTGACGGCTTCTAATGCTCTATCTTCACCTTTTGACACGTCAAACACTTGGATGCCACTGTAGCTACATCACCTTTCATCCCAAGCCACCAGAACATCTTCTTTAAGTTACAATACATCTTCATGCTTCCGGGATGAACAGAAAATCCACTGTAATGAGCCTCCGACAACAAGTCTTGTCTCAAACTTCCGCATCCTGTGTGCAAACTCTCCCCTTATCTCTCCTCAATCTTTCACCCTCCTTAGCGAATTCTTCACGCCTCTTATCACCAACTGGTTGCAACAATTTCTAAAGCTTCAGCTCATCTTGCTGAGCCCTCTGAATCTCCGTCTTAATCGTGCTTGAAATCTGCAACAGGTTCAAACAAGTTCTTCCAGCAACCTCACCAATGTCCAGCTTAAAATCCCCAATGCACCTGCGACCACCTTCGCCTTTCCAGGGTGATAACTCAGTTGAAATTCATAATCCTTTAGCAACTCCATCCGTCTTCTCCAACGCATTTTCAAGCTCTTTCTGATCAAAGACATACTTGAGACTCTTATGATCAGAAAAGACGCTAAACCTCACTCCGCACAGGTGGTGCTTCCAAATCTCCGGTGCAAACACAATCGCCGCTAATTCCAGATCATGAGTTGAATAGTTCCCCTCATGCGGTTGATGCACTACTATTTCGTGGTACATTTTATACTTAATTGAGTGGATTTTATCCACTAAACTCACATTTATTCATATAATCCACACGTTTTACATTTTCCTTCCTAATTATGTGCTTTGATTGAAAACATGCTTCTTTGGCCTTAAATTTGCTATGTTTAATCCTCTCTTTTATACCATTCGATGCCGTGATCCGTGTGTTAAGTGTTTTCAGGATTTATAGGGGCAGGAATGACTTAGAGGATAGAAAGGAAGCTTGCAAAAATGGAAGAAACACAAGAAATAAAGGAGACAACAAGCGAGCATTGACACGCACGCATGGCTCACGCGTGCGCGTGATTTGGAGCTTTCCACAGCGATGCATGCGCGTACCTGACGCGTATGCGTGACCTGCAGAAATTGCAGAAATCACTGGGGACGATTTTGGATTGAGTTTGGACCCAGTTTTTGGCCCAGAAATGCAGAGTAAAGCCAGGGGACAAGCAAATACTCAACAAACATTGAATCATATTTTCGTTCACATAATTTTAGGTTTTAGATGTAGTTTCTAGAGAGAGAGAGGCTCTCTCCTCTCTCTAGGTTTTAGGATTTCTCTTAGTTTTATGTTTATTTCTTCTCAATTCCAGGTTCAATGTTCCTTTAATTTAGTTTCCATTCTACTTTTATTTATTCCAGCATTTTGGTTTATTTATTTTCCTAATTTGGTTTATGAATTCCATGTTAGATTTGATTTCTTTATTTAATGCAATATGAGGTATTTCATATTTATGATTTTAATTTAGCTTTTTACATTCTTAGCTTGGACTGATTAATTGGAGACTCTTGAGTTATCAAACTCCTTTGTTGATTGATAATTGAAAGTTGCTAATTGACTTGAATTCCAATAACTCTAGTCTTTCCTTGAGAGTTGACTAGGACTTGAGGAATCAAATTGATTAGTCCACTTGACTTTCCTTTATTTTGTAAGGGTTAACTAAGTGGGAGCAAGGAACAATTCTCATCACAATTGATAAGGATAACTAGGATAGGACGTCCAGTTCTCATACCTTGCCGAGAGTTTTCTTAATTATTAATTTACTTTCTTGCAATTTACTTTTAGTGTTCCTTATTCAAAAACCCAAAAATATACTTTTCCATAACCAATAATAACTACACCTCCCTGTAATTCCTTGAGAGACGGCCCGAGGTTTAAATACTTCGTTATTAATTTTTATTGGGTTTGCTTAAGTGACAAACAAGTTTTTGTACGAAAGGATTCTTTGTTGGTTTAGAAACCATACTTGCAACGAGATATTATTTGTGGATTTCTTTATTGGCAAAAGAATCTGTTCGTCAAAATGGCGTCGTTGCCGGGGAATTACAAACGTGTGCCTTATTATTGGTTATTGTAAATATTTGCTTTTTCGTTTCTTTGTTAGTGTTTCTAGTTTTAGGAGTTTATTTTCATTAATTTTTATTAGTTTTTATTTCTCTTACTACTATGAATTCTCACCCCTTTCGCTATGAGTTTAGTTCCAATTATGTTGCAGGGAATGGACGCCATAATGAGAACATGCATCGAGGTTGGAATAATCAAAGATGGGAGGAGCCACGAGGATTTGATCAACCCTTTCGGCAACAACCCCCTCCAATGCGCTATAACCAACAACCATTCTATGATGCATACCAAGACAATAGTTATGGTGGACCGCTTTGTGACAACCAACCTCCACCAAATTACTATGGTCAAGAGCCATTCCAGGATGCATACCAAGAAGATGGATATGGTGGACCCCCTTGTAGTTACCAACAAACCCCACCGTATGCTTATGAACCACCTCCTCAATATAACTTTGAACCACCACACTCACAAGCTCCTTTCCACCATTCACCTCCATATGACCCTAATCCTTATCCACCACACCAACCACCATACGAGCCTTATGAACCATACATAGAACCACCCCAATTCCAAAACAATTGTCCCCTCCATCTTTCTATGACGAGATGCTTTAATCTCTTGCACAAGGACAAAAGGCCATGGAGAGCACACTTAGCTCCACCCTAAACGGTCTGACCTCTGCTGTACAAGCTCTTGCCTCACAGATTGGATCAATGAATACCTTCAACAATCAACCCTCAAGCTCTAGTGCACCCCCTTTTCAGCCCCATAATGACCTTTCCATCCCATCACCACCCTCCATGGAAGAGCACCCACATCCATCAATCCAAGAGCAATATGATCCCAATGATGCTACTGACCCGGAACAAGAGAGAAGGGATCAGTTTCGCGAATTCATACTTCACAAGAAGCTAGAGGAGGCCCTAAAGGTGGGGGTAGGAGAGACCCTTGAAGATGAAGAAATAGTTGAAAGGAGTTGTCATGTAAAGGAAATCATCAAGGAGGAGTTCGATTTTATACTAAAACAACTGGACAAAGCAGTAATTATTGAAGAGGAAGAAGTGGTTGCAGACTTAGGAGATGCTGAACCTCCATGGGAACCTCGAGTCATAGAGCCTCCTTCTAAGGAGTTTGAATTTGATGTTGAGGAGGGTGTACAACCTCCAAGGCATATCATTGCTGAAGACTTTGAAGAGGTCGATCAAGAGATGGAGATTAAAGAAGAAGAAGCACAACCTCCCATGCCCTTGGTAAGCAATGAAGAAGAGATTGAATTGGAAGAAAGCTACCAAAAGGAAGAGGTTGAAATTGAGGAAGCTTGCAAAGAGGTGGAAGGATTCAAAGAAGAACGAACACAAGGGAGTGGAGCTTGCAAGACCCTTAGAAACACCTCTCCCAAAGCCACTACCATCCAATACAACATTCAAGTGGATAAAATTCATATCCCTTAGCTCTCTCATTCCACTTGAACATGGTTTACTTGAGACAGATGGTCAACTTAGAGCTCTTTGTGGCTTTAAGAGTAAGAGGGAGATGGTTAGTGGTAGGAGTCGTCTTGCAAGGTTCAATATGGTTGCACGCTCCAAGTCTAAGTACAAGGATTGGTGTAGAGCTCGATTGAATGGGTCTAGGAAGTTGTTTGGATATCTCAGTGAGAATTCAGATTGCTCACCACCCAAGTGGAAAAATGATGATCAACAGGAAGATGGGTGCAAAAGCAAGGTCTGGGACCCCGAAATTCATTCTGGCAATCAACACTTAAGGGGCCTTGTCACTTGCTTTAACTTGCTCGAAGGCTTTATGTGCCTAGTTTGGGACTTCGGAGGCTATTGGAATTGCAAACATTGGTGGGAATTCCAGGACGAGTTGAAGCACAAGCCACCATGACAGGAAACTCCCCAAATGTCCAACTTAAGGACAATAACTAAAAGTGCTAGGTAGGAGATAGCCCACCATGGTATGATCTTTCATTTTTATTCTTAGTTTTATTCTATTTTATTTTTATTAGTGTTTATTCATAATATCTGCATCAGTATATGCATTCTGCATTCTGCATTTTGCATAAAAAAAGGGGAAGGATCGACGTGCAAGCGTCCACGACGCGCGCACATCGTATGTGTATGCGCAATTGAACAGAGAGTTGTGCGAGAGATGCGTGGGAGGGGTGCGTGGTGCACAAGCCACCCCACGCGTACGTATGCCTCATGCTTATGCGTCCCCTGCAAAAAGTTCAACCCACACGTAAGCGTCAGTGACACGTACGCGTAGGCATGAAAATCGGCGTAAAGAGCAAATTGAACAGAAAGTTGGGCTGCCACTGTGCTGGAATCGCGCGAGCTGGCATGCGTACGCGTGCCCGATGCTCACGTGTCAGTGTGCAATTTTGGCCACCCACGCATACGCGTGGGCGACGCTTACGCGTCGCATGGCTGTCTCTGTTGTCACGCGTACGCGTGATGCCTGTGCGCGCGTCGGTTCCTGTTTTCCATTTCTTACTTGTTTCTTCTCTCCTTTCTTACTTTCTTCTTCTTCATCTCTTTAACTTCTTATCCTTATTCACTTTCATTCTATTTTACTTAATTCATTTGCATACTTTCATTCATTGTATTTTAATTTTGTGCATATTTTTATTTTCTTCTCTAAGTTATTACTTTACCATTGGTGTTAAACAGTTCTTATTCAAATGATTGCATCCCTTTTACATCCTAATTGCTTCGTGCCTTGTTTTATATTATTGGGTGATATTAATTATCTGTCAATGCCAATCTTTTATGACACCTGTATTCCTTTTGCATTGGCATGAATTTATATTGTCTTTCATTATCTACTGTCTCTTCCCCTTTGTTGCAATTTTTGTACTATTGATATGCCATGTGCTTATACTATTTTCTCACTTGCATGTTGTAGCTACCATGTAATTGAGACCCTTATTATTTGGCATTAACCCACACATACTTTATTTGTTTTCTTATCTTTATTTCTGGGTTACTTTTCTTCTTTTTCCCATTCTTTCAGGATAGCCACTGAGAAGGGAAATGAGAAGCTTCTCAATGGAGCGACAGACAAGTCCATCTGCACAATCTATGAAGAAAAGCATCAGTGTAGCAACCCGTCCACTTGCACATCGTAGCATGCACCGAGGACGGTGCAATCTTTAAGTGTGAGGAGGTCGATACCGACTTCCGTGGGTTAGTTACTTCCTTTTTCAAACACCAATGTTTAATTTTCTATGTTAATTTAATTGTTGCATTTGCATATTTGATTGCATATTTATTTGATTTTGTGCATATTTTACCACTGCTTGGTTAAAGTAATGAGTTTCTTTTCAAGACCCTATTTTACAATATTTCACTAATTTAAATTGAAAACTTGTGTTAAACTTGTTTGAGGATTGTAATTTGGAACATGAATTATAGCTAAGAACACACAACCTATGAGATTTGAGCTTAATTATATGGTTACATTATTTAACCATAATATTTTTTTTCTTGTGTGTTTTCTTCTCTATGATTGCAATCTATATTTTGTTCCATTCTATATGTCCATTGTTTAGTGTATTTACATGCTTGCATATGATTGAGGCCATCATTTGATTTTAGCTCACTTATCCGAAATAGCCTACCATTTCAATCACATTTGTTTGCCACCTTGAGCCTTTTTAATCCCCTTTGTTCTTTATATTACCACATCACTAGCCTTAAGCAGAAAAATAATTAATTACCCCAATTGAATCTTTGGTTAAGCTTAAGTTAGAGATTATGTGTCAATTAAGTGTGGGAAACTGTGGGAACTTGGGTTGATGAAAGTGTACAGTATTCTATTGACAAAAGTATTGGGAATTTGGGTACCTACTCATGTGAGACTAGAAAAAAAATATAAAATTTAAAAACCCATGTGCATTGATATGTTATGTCTGCTTTCAAAAAAAAATTCAAATAAAAAATATTCAAATAAATAAGTAATTAAATAAGGGGACAAAATTACCCCAATGCTAAGTTTAATAAAATATCAATGCATATATGATAAAATTAAAGAAATACTTGGTACATGAGTATGTGATACAAAAGTGGGAATTATGGGTAGCTAGGCATGATTTTAGAGTTACATAGAGTGTGTGTGTGTGTTAAGTAAGAGCTTAGGTTAATTGAAGATTCAAATTATAGCTCACTTGGCCATACATATATCCTCACCCTTACCTTAGCCCCATTACAACCTTGAAAAGACCTCATGATGGTTGCATTGGTACACTAAATTTTTGTTGATTGGTTAGATGAAGAACAAAGTTTTAGAAAGCATGACTAGAGAAGAGTAGAGTGATTAACCCTAGACACTTGAGAGATTAGAGTGATATACACTACCAGTAAGGGTTCAATACTTAATTCCATGTTCCCTGCTTTCATGAGCTATCTTCTTACAAGTTTACTTGTCTTTTATTGTATGATTTGAATTAGTGGAATCTGATTTATGTTTGTCTTGAAGAACTTATTTACTTTTAACTAAGTAGACAGAATCATCTTAGCATATAGTTGCATTCATATATAGGTTGCATTTCATGAGTCTTACTTTCCCCCATTCATTCTTTATATCTCCTTGAGCTTAGCACGAGGACATGCTAATGTTTAAGTGTGTGGAGATTTGATGCACTACTATTTCGTGGTACATTTTGTACTTAATTGAGTGGATTTTATCCACTAAACTCACACTTATTCATATAATCCGCATGTTTTATATTTTCCTTCCTAATTCTGTGCTTTGATTGAAAACATGCTTCTTTGGCCTTAAATTTGCTATGTTTAATCCTCTCTTTTATACCATTCGATACCGTGATCCATGTGTTAAATGTTTTCAGGCTTTATGGGGGCAGGAATAGCTTAGAGGATAGAAAGAAAGCTTACAAAAATGGAAGGAACACAAGAAATAAAGGAGACAACCAGTGAGCATCGACGCGCACGCATGGCTCACGCGTGCGCGTGAAAGACGAAAAAGCACAGCGACGCGTGCGCGTACCTGACGCGTACGCGTGACATGCGATACCTGCAGAAATCACAGAAAACGCTGGGGGCGATTTTGGGCTGAGTTTGGACCCAGTTTTCGGCCCAGAAACGCAGAGTAAAGCCAGGGGACAAGCAGAGATTCAACAGCCATTGAATCATACTTTCATTCACATAATTTTTAGGTTTTAGATGTATTTTCTAGAGAGAGAGACTCTCTCCTCTCTCTAGGTTTTAGGATTTCTCTTAGTTTTAGGTTTATTTCTTCTCAATTCTAGGTTCAATGTTCCTTTAATTTAGTTTCTCTTATACTTTTATTTATTCTAGCATTCTAGTTTATTTATTTTCCCAATTTGGTTTATGAATTCCATGTTAGATTTGATTTCTTTATTTAATGCAATATGAGGTATTTCATATTTATGATTTTAATTTAGCTTTTTATATTCTTAACTTGGATTGATTAATTGAAGACTGACGATCACATTTCTGCTAGTAAAGAATTTTATAAAAATAATCGCATTGCAAGTATAGTTTCTAAACCAACAGAGAATCCTTTCGTACAAAAACTTTGGTTGTCACAAGTAACAAAACCCAATAAAATTGATAACCGAAGTATTTAAACCTCGGGTCATATCTCAAGGAATTGCAGGGAAGTATGATTTATTATTGGTTATAGAAAAAGGGTATGTTTTTGGGTTTTTGAAATAGAGAACAAGTAATTTAAATAGCAAGAAAAATAAATTAATAATTATAAAAAATCTCTTGGCAAGGTATGAGAACTGGAAATCCTATCCTAGTTATCCTTATCAGGTGTGATGAGAATTGTTGTTGCTCCCACTTAGTTAACCCTTACTAAATAAAGGAAAGTCAAGTGGACTAATTAAATTGATCCTCAAGTCCTAGTCAACTCATGTGAAAAGACTAGCTTTAGAGTGATCCAATTCAATCAGCAATTCCCAAATCTCAATCAAATGCTGAGTCTGATAACTCAAGTGTTACCAATTACTTAACCAAAGTAAAGGGGGGATAAATTTAAATTAAATTAAAAGCATTAATAACATAAATTTGAAGAAAGTAATCTTAAATCTAAAATACCTCAATGTGCATTAAATAGAATATTCAAATCTTAACATGAAGAGTTCATAAGCCAATTGGGCAACATAAGTCAAATACAAGTAAAAGCATTAGAGTAAATAAAAGTAGAAGAGAATATAAAAAGTAAAAGAACATTGAACCTGGTATGAAGAAAATAACCATAAAATAAGAGAAATCCTAATTCTAAAACCTAAGAGAGAGGAGAGAGCCTCTCTCTCTCTCTAAAAACTACATCTAAAACCTAAAATTGTGTATTATGAACGTTCTATGAATGGTTGAATGAATGGATGGATTTCCCCACTTTATAACCTCTAATTTATGTTTTCTGGGCCGAAAAATGGGTCAAAAATAGCCCAGAAATCGCCCCCAGCAATTTCTGGTACGTCAGGTCGCTGCAAAGCCACGCGGAAGCGTCGTCCACGCGTTAGCGTGGATTGAGTTTTTGCCAGGTCACGCGTCCGCGTGATCCACGCGTGTGCATCGCCTGGATTTGAGGCAGCTATGACAAATTATAAATCGTTGTGAAGCCCCAGATGTTAGCTTTCCAACACAACTAGAACCGTGTCATTTGGACCTCTGTAGCTCAAGTTATGATCGATTTAGTGCAAGAGGGTCAGGCTGGACAGCTTTAGCAGTTCCATCAGTTTCTTGGATTCCTTCCACTTTTGCATGCTTCCTTTCCATCCTCTGAGCCATTCCTACCCTATAAACCCTGAAATCACTTAACACACATATCAAGGCATCGAATGGTAATAAGATATGATTGAAATTAGTAAAATTTAAGAGCAACGAAACATGTTTTCAATTATAGCACAAAATCGGGAAGGAAATTGTAAAACCATGCATTTTGTATGAATAAGTGTGCAAAGACTTGATAAAAACCAATCAATTGAGAACAAGATAAACCATAAAATAGGGGTTTATCAACCTCCCCACACTTAAACATTAGCATGTCCTCATGCTAAGCTCAAGAGAAGCTATAAAGAATGAATGGGAAAAGGTAGAATGTATGAAATGCAACCTATTTATATGAAATGTAGCTAAATGCAAAATAACTTCTACCTACTTGGTGAAAAGTAAATAAATCTTTCAAGAACAAATATGAACTGGATTTCACTAATTCAAATCATAAAAATGAAGTACAAATAGACTTGCAGAAGAAAATAGCTCATGAAAGCCGGGAACAAAGAATCGAGCATCTAACCCTCACTGGAAGTGTATGCACTCTAATCGCTCATGTGTTTAAGGTTCGATTTCTCAATTCTCTACTAATCTTGCTTTCTAAGGCTTGCTCTTCTTCTACCAATCAACATAAATTTAATGCATAGATACACATATCAAAAGGTTTTTTAAGGGTTGTAATGGGGTTAGGGTCAAGGTAGGATTGTATTTGGTCAAGTGGACTAAAATCTGAATCCTTAATTAACTTAAACTTTCCACCTAATTTTAGACAATCCATGTAATCATAATACCACATCTAACTATCCATTAACCATGTTTTCCACATATTCATGCATCATAATTTCGAGTACAGTACATATGCATTGCTTTCACCATTTACTTTAGGGCATTTTGTCCCCTTTTATTATTTGCTCTTTTTCTTTTCTTTTTCTCCTTTATATTTTTTTCCTTTTTTTTCTTTTTTTATTTTATTTTATTTTTTTCTCAATGCATATGATTAAATTATTAAATTCATAAACATGTCCTAAACATTTCTTTCACATTTTCAGAAAATTCTAACATACTCAATTCTCAAACCAAACGTTTTCAAACCCACTTTTCCCCAAACTTAATTCATGAGCACTCTCACTAGTCTAAGCTAACCAAGAATTCAAATTAAGGACATTATTGTTTTTCGCTTAGAGTTAGTGATGAGCTAAAGTAAAGAATAAAAGGGGTAAAATAGGCTAAAAATTGGTTTGCAAGGGATAATGAAAGGTAAGGCCATATGGGTATGTAAGCTCAGTGAAACAAAGGCCTCAATCATATAAGTGCATGCATACATCAAACAATAAAAATATAGAATTAAGCAAGACAAAGATCACAATTTTAGAGAGAAAAACACACACCAAAAATAAAATGTTGGTTGGTAAAATGCAATCAATCAATTAGGCTTAAAATCTCACTGGTTTTGTGTGTTCAAGCTCTAAACCATGTTCCAATATAATATTCCTTCAAACAAGTTCAATAAAAAGTTTTAATTTAAATTAGTGAAATACTCTAAAAAGTTTCTTGAAAAAGAAAATATTGCTTTAACTAAGTGGTGGTAAAATATGCATAAACTCAAACAAATATGCAATCAAACATGCAAATGCAACAATGAACAAACAAAGAAAATAAAACATTGGTGTTGAGAAGAAAGTAACTAACCCACGGAAGTCAGTATCGACCTCCCCACACTTAAAAATTTTATCGTTTTCGGTGCATGCTGAGATGTACAAATGGACGGGTTGCTCCAACTGACGCTTTTCTCTCCAAGGAATGTGCGTAGGAACTTGTTTGTCGCCCCATATAGAAGTTCTTCCTGTCCCTTCTCGGTGGCCATCCTGAAAGAAGAGGAAAAAAAAGAAGAAAAGTAGCCCAAGAACAAAGATGTAAAACAAATAAAATATGCTTGGGTTAATGCCAAATAATAAGATTCTCAACTATATGGAAGCTACAACATATAAGTGAGAAAATAATAGAAGCAATTGGCATATCAATAGTGAAAAAATTTGCAACAATGGAGAAGAGATAGTGGGTAATGAAAGACAATCTAAATTCATATCAATGCACACGGAATATAAGTATTATAAAAATTAGCATTGACTTAAGTAATATTACCCAACAGTGGAAAATAAGTCACTAAGCACCAAAATAATACCAGAAAAGATGCAATAGTTGAATAAGAAAATTTAACACCAATGGAAAAATAATAAATTTAGAAAGGAAAATAAAAATATGCACAAAATTAAAATGCAATGAATGAAAGTATGTAAATAAATTAAGTAAAATAGAATGAAAGTGAAGAAGGATGAGAAGTTAAAAAGATGAAAAAGAGGAAAGTAAGAAAGGAGGAAGAAAGAAATAAGAAGGAAAAGAAAAGATTAGGATTGGGGAAGAAAAGATAAGATATCTGGCGCTGATCTGGATAAGTTGTGCGACGCAGGTGACGCAAACGCGTGGAGCACGCGGTCGCGTGGTTGGCGATAAGTTCAGGTGACGCGGATGCGTGGGTCACGCGATCGCGTGACCTGATTTGTGCTATTAGCGCGAGTACAGCCTCGCGTACGCACAACTCTCTGGTTCATACTCTAATTGCCAAATATTTTGGTGACGCGTTCGCGTGGTTGACGCGATTGCGTGAATGGCCATATTTTGAAAACGACGCGGCCGCGTGGGGCACGCGGTCGCGTGGTAAGGCTTGTGCTTCTAGCATCATTCCAGCCCTACTCCACCATAATCTTGCTGCCATACACCGCTTTACGTCGATTTTGCAGGGCCACGCGGTCGCGTGGGTGACGCGGACGCGTGGAGAGGCTATTTCGCAAATGACGCGAGCGCGTCAGCGACGCGGTCACGTGGGCATATTTGTGTCTAAGGCATGCCTCCAGCTACGCTTTCGCGTGACTCTCTGCTTCGTTTCTTCCTAGTTTTTAGCACTATGACGCGGACGCGTCAGCGACGCTTGCGCGTCATGTGCATTTTTTATGCAGTTATGCAGAATGCAAAATACAGAATGCAGATGACTATGCAGAAATTATGAATGAACACGAATGAAAATAAAATAAAATAAATCTGAGAACAAAAAGGAAAGAATATACCATGGTGGGTTGTCTCCCACCTAGCACTTTTAGATATAGTCCTTAATTTGGACATTCGGTGAGCTCCTTGTCATGGTGGCTTGTGATTAAACTCGTCTTGAAACTTCCACCAATGCTTGGACTTCCAATAAGCTCTATCAATACCAAGTAAATTCCTCAAGCTTTGATGGAGTTCTTCACAAGCTTTGAGCTCCCAAATTTGATCCTCATATATTCCTGGATCCCACATCTTGATCCTACACCCGTCTTCAAGTTGATCATCATGATTCCATCCGGGTGGTAAGCAATCGGAATTCTTACTAAGGCATCCAAATAGCCTCCTAGACCCATTCAGTTGTGCTTTACACCAACCTTTGCATTTAAACTTTGAGCCTTTCATCATATTGAATCTTGCGTGACAATTCTTACCACTAGCCATCTCCCTCTTACTCAGAAAGCCACAAAGAGTTCGAAGTTGACCATCTGTCTCAAGTAACCCATATTCAAGAAGGAAGGTAAAGGTCAAGGATAAGTATTTTACCCACTTGAATGTTGTATTGGATGGTAATGGCTTTGGGGGAGAGGTCTCCAACAACTTTGGCAAGGTGATTTCAAGCTGCATTCCCTTGTGCTCTTCCTTGATAACTTCCACCTCTTTGCAAGCTTCTTCAATTTCAACCTCTTCCTCTTGGTAGCTTTCTTCCAATTCAATATCTTCTTCATTACTCACCAAAGGCATGGGATGTTGTGCTTCTTCTTCTTTAATCTCCATCTCTTGATCAACCTCGTCAAAGTCTTTAGCCATGATATGCCTTGGAGGTTGTACACCCTCTTCAATATCAAATTCAGACGTCTTGGAAGGAGGTTCTATGACTGGACTTTCCCATGGAGGTTCAGCATCTCCTAAGTCTTCAACCACTTCTTCCTTTTCAATAATTACTACTTTGTCCAGTTGTTTTAGTATAAAATCGTACTCATCCTTGATGATTTTCTTTCCATGATAACTCCTTTCAACTATTCCTTCATCTTCAAGGGTCTCTCCTAGCTCCACATTTTGGGCCTCCTCTTGCTCTAAGACAAAATCAGACTCCTCCTTGATGTCTTCCTTCACTAATTCTTCAACCACTCCTTCGACTTCAAGGGTCTCCACTACCTTCATCTGTAGGGCCTCCTCTAGCTTCTTATGAAGTATGGATTCGCGAAGATGATTCCTTCTTTCTTGTTCCATATCAATAGCATAACTGGGATCATCTTGCTCTTGGATTGATGGATGTGGGTGCTCTTCCATGGAGGATGGTGATGGGATGGGAAGATTATTATGTGGTTGAAAAGGAAGCGCACTGAAGCTTGAGGGTTGAATATTGGAGGTAGAGGGTTGGTCCATGCGGGATATAAGATTTTGGAGTGTAGAGGTGAGACCGATGATATTAGAGATGAGTGTGTTGTTATCCAATAGAGGTTGGGGTGGATAGGAGGGTTCATTTGTTGGGAGAAAGGGCTCATGATACGGAGGTGGTTCTTCTTGATAAGGATGTGGAGATGGTGAATATTGAGGTGGTGGTTCTGGATGTGGTTCATGTGGTGGTTAGTGTGGTGGATAAGGATTAGGGTCATATGGAGGTGAATGGTGTAAAGGGGCCTGTGTGTATGGTGGTTCAAAGGTATGTTAGGGAGGCGGTTCATAAGCATATGGTGGGGCTTGTTGGTAACTACAACGGGGTCCACCATATTCTTCATCTTGGTACGCTCCCTAGAATGGCTCTTGACCATAGTAATTTGGTGGATGTTGTTTGTCACGAAAGGGTCCACCATAACTATTGTCTTGGTATGCATCACAGAATGGTTGTTGGTTATAGTGCACTGGAGGGAGTTGTTGCCAAGAGGGTTGATCAAATCCTTGTGGCTCCTCCCATCTTTGATTCTTCCAACCTTGATGCCTATTTTCATTATAGTTTCAATTCCTTACAACAACATTGGAACCAAACTTGAAACCAGAGGTGTGAGAATTTATAGTAGCAAAAGAAAATAAAAACAAAAACTAATAAAAAAATTAATGAAAATAAACTCCTAAAACTAGAAACACTGACAACAATATAAGATAAAGATTTGAAAAAGGTTTAAATTTTGAAAAGGTTTGATTTTTAAAATTTTAAATTTAAAATTTGAAATTTGATTTTGAAATAAGATAAGATAAGATTTTGAAAAAAGATATGATTTTTGAAAAAGATTTGAATTTTGAAATTTAAAACTAAGATAAGATAAGATAAAAATTTTAAAATAAAAATATGAAATTTTTTTTGTAATTTTCAAAAAAAAATCAATTAAAATAAAGAGAAAATATATTTTTGAATTTAATGAGGAAAGAGAAAAACAATAAAATGATACCAAACTTAAAATTTTTAGATCAAAACGAAGAAAACAACCAAGAACAACTTGAAGGTCAAGATGAATACGAAGAACAATTTGAAAATCAAGAAAGAATAAGGAACATTATTTTCAAAAATTTTAATAACTAAATAAAAACCAATAACCTCTTAATTTACGAAAAAGCAAAAATAAAAACAAAAATAAAAACAAATAAACAAGCAAAAAGCAAATATTTACAATAACCAATAATAAGGCACACGTTTGCGATTCCCCGGCAACGGCGTCATTTTTGACGATAAGATTTCTGCTAGTAAAGAATTTTATAAAAATAATCTCGTTGCAAGTATAGTTTCTAAACCAACAGAGAATCCTTTCGTATAAAAACTTTGGTTGTCACAAGTAACAAAACCCAATAAAATTGATAACCGAAGTATTTAAACCTCGGGTCGTATCTCAAGGAATTGCAGGGAAGTATGATTTATTATTGGTTATGGAAAAATGGTATGTTTTTGGGTTTTTGAAATAGAGAACAAGTAATTTAAATAGCAAGAAAAATAAATTAATAATTATAAAGAATCTCTTGGCAAGGTATGAGAACTGGAAATCCTATCCTAGTTATCCTCATCAGGTGTGATGAGAATTGTTGTTGCTCCCACTTAGTTAACCCATACTAAATAAAGAAAAGTCAAGTGGACTAATTAAATTGATCCTCAAGTCATAGTCAACTCCTGTGGAAAGACTAGCTTTAGAGCGATCCAATTCAATCAGCAATTCCCAAATCTCAATCAAATGCTGAGTCTGATAACTCATGTGTTACCAATTACTTAACCAAAGCAAGGGGGGGGGGGATAAATCTAAATTAAATTAAAAGCATTAATAACATAAATTTGAAGAAAGCAATCTTAAATCTGAAATACCTCAATGTGCATTAAATATAATATTCAAATCTTAACATGAAGAGTTCATAAGCCAATTGGGCAACATAAGCCAAATACAAGTAAAAGCATTAGAGTAAATAAAAGTAGAAGAGAACATAAAAAGTAAAAGAACATTGAACCTGGTATGAAGAAAATAACCATAAAATAAGAGAAATCCTAATTCTAAAACCTAAGAGAGAGGAGAGAGCCTCCTTCTCTCTCTAAAAACTACATCTAAAACCTAAAATTGTGTATTATGAACGTTCTATGAATTGTTGAATGAATGGATGGATTCCCCCACTTTATAGCCTCTAATATGTGTTTTCTAAGCCGAAAACTGGGTCAAAAACAGCCCAGAAATTACCTCCAGCAATTTCTGGTACGTCCAGGTCGCTGCAAAGCCATGCGGAGGCGTCGTCCACGCGTTAGCGTGGATTGGGTTTTTGCCTGGTCATGCGTCCGCGTGATCCACGCGTGCGCGTCGCCTGGATTTGGAGAAGCTATGGTAAATTATATGTTGTTGTGAAGCTCTGGACGTTAGCTTTCCAACGCAACTAGAACCGTGTCATTTGGACCTCTGTAGCTCAAGTTATGATCGATTTAGTGCGAGAGGGTCAGGCTGGACAGCTTTAGCAGTTCCTTCAGTTTCTTGTATTCCTTCCACTTTTGCATGCTTCCTTTCCATCCTCTGAGCCATTTCTGCCCTATAAACCATGAAATCACTTAACACACATATCAAGGCATCGAATGGTAATAAGATATGATTAAAATTAGTAAAATTTAAGAGCAACGAAGCATGTTTTTAATCATAGCACAAAATCGGGAAGGAAATTGTAAAACCATGCATTTTGTATGAATAAGTGTGCAAAGACTTGATAAAAACCAATCAATTGAGCACAAGATAAATCATAAAATAGGGGTTTATCAGAGACTCTTGAGTTATCAAACTCCTTTGTTGATTGATAATTGAAAGTTGCTAATTGACTTGAATTCCAATAACTCTAGTCTTTCCTTGAGAGTTGACTAGGACTTGAGGAATCAAATTGATTAGTCCACTTGACTTTCTTTTATTTAGTAAGGGTTAACTAAGTGGGAGCAAGGAACAATTCTCATCACAATTGATAAGGATAATTAGGATAGGACGTCCAGTTCTCATACCTTGCCAAGAGTTTTCTTAATTATTAATTTACTTTCGTGCAATTTACTTTTCTTGTTCCTTATTCAAAAACCCAAAAATATACTTTTCCATAACCAATAATAACTACTCTTCCCTGCAATTCCTTGAGAGATGACCCGAGGTTTAAATACTTTGGTTATTAATTTTTATTGGGTTTGCTTAAGTGACAAACAAGTTTTTGTACGAAAGGATTCTTTGTTGGTTTAGAAACTATACTTGCAACAAGATATTATTTGTGGATTTCTTTACTGGCAAAAAAATCCGTTCGTCAGCGGTCCCAGCTGATGCGATGCGTAAGCCACCATACTCCGGTGTTGCATCAACACGCACCTTAAACCCTTAAGAGAAGTATCATAGTATACTTCGAACGGTTCATGCGGTTCCAGCAAGATTAAAACAGGTGCTGAAGTTAACTTCTGCTTCAAAATCTGAAAACTCTCTGCACACTCCGACATCCAAACAAAGACACTTCCTTTCTTGTCAACTTAGTCATCGGTAGTGCAATTCAGGAAAACCCTTCAAAGAATCTCCGGTAATATCTAGCTAAACCCAAGAAGCTTCTGACTTCCGTCAAAGTTGTTGATCTTTCCCATCCCATCACTGTTTCTACCTTATAAGGATCTACGACTATTCCTCCCTTGTTCACCACATGACCTAAGAGGTTCACTTCTTCCTTCCAGAACTCACACTTCGACAACTTGGCGTCAACTTCCACTGCGTCACTCTGATTATCGTCACTAGGAATCCAAAAGTCCATTCTTTTAAACCAAAATACCGAATTTGTAATACTTTTCAAAACCTTTAAAACAAGTCCAATCTAAACGAGTCCATTGTTAAAACCTTATCAATAGAGTCAAAAACCTTTTATTGGTAAATCAATCATTTTAAATCATGATTTTTCTAAATTCATTGAAACCCTTAAATCAAAACATTTCCATTTGAATTCCTTTTGGATAAGTTAAAATTTACAAACCGAAATCACAAGTGAACAAAATCTTAGGACTCACTTTCCCTTTTTAAATAATGTCATTTGATCAAAAGTTCAAATCCTAGTTTCAAAATCAAATTAGTTAAACCAAAGCTCCAAACCAGATTTGAAAATCACTCTAAATCTTAAAACGGCAAAAATCATAGTTAAAAACTGCAAGGACGTTAGTCGATATTTCCGTTGCCACTAGTGCTGAACCGTACCCATTGCCCTCACAGGGAATCGCCAAGACTTCTAGTCATACCTGGTAACCATTCCGGCACGCCAACTCGGATCGTTCGTCATCACAAGTCCGAAATCCTCAGCTACTGCTGCTAGAATCCTCCTTTCCCCATAGTTTACTTCCAACAAAACTTTAAGCTCTTGAAATTCTAACGGCGACTTTACAAAAGATAGAACTAAACTAACCTCAGGTCCAGGCAATATAAGACTCAAAGCATACGTTTACCTCTCATCGAAGGATCTGACCCTGTCGCCTCACGTGCCTCCAAAGCAAACACACGGCCTGGTTGCTGACTCTTACCCACACCTCGGTTCCTCCCTCTGCGGCAGTCCTTAGCAAGGTGCCCTGGTAATCCGCAAGTGTAGCATCGACCATCTCTCTTTGCCATGTGGAACTGAGCGTTGTTGTTCTTTCTGAAATCCCCTTGACCTCACAGATGTTGAGGAGTGTGTTCATTTCTTTTAAAGTTCTGTCCCCTTGTCCAAGGTGATCGTCACACTCCCTACTAGTACTTCCTCCAGAAGTCTCCTTTGACAAGGCTACCATTTTCATGTATTCTTCAACCACTCTTGCCTTGTTCACCAAATCAGAGAAAATACGAATCTCCATAGGAGCCACAGCAGTCATGATGTCGTACTTCAAACCCTTTGATACGTGATACACTTCCAACTTTTATAAGTTTCCGGGGCACCCTGACCTGCCCTAGAGAACCTACAAAGTTCCTCAAATTTGCTGGTATAATCTGCCACAGGCAAAGAACCTTGCTTCAACTACATCAATTCCATCTCCTTCGCTTCCCTTGCAGACTCAGGGAAGTACTTCTTGTAGAAGGCCGTTTGAAATGCATCCCAAGGAACATCTGCAATCTGGAGCTGTAATAAGCGGCATTCTGCCTGCCACCAATGCTGGGCCTCCTCCCGAAGTTGGTAAGCAGCAAACTTTACGTATTGGTTATGCGGGACATGCTGTGCTTGCAGTGCACATTCCATAGCTTGGAACCAGTTATCCACTTCCGTGGAATTAGTTGAACCTCAAAAACTCGGAGGATGAACCTTGAGAAAGGTCGCCAAGGTCATCGGAGCACCTCCCATGTTATCTTCGTTTCCTTACGCATTCTCATTTGCATTTCCTTCACCATTTCCGTTTCCGTTTCGGGTCGGTTGGCCTAACCTCTACACAGCTTGCAGAGTCACAGTAGCGTTAGCCTCCATGGTGTTCGCAAGGTTCGCCATTGCTGCCATGAACTCGGCATGGTTATCGGCCGGTCGCTCATTCGTACTCTCTCTTCGTGAACGCGTACGACCTCATCTGCGAGTGGCCATTAGGGTTCCTGTCTACACTAAACAATCGATATCAAGGTGATCAGTCTCAATATCAAAAGCTTAGTGCTTCATTTACCCCAAACAGACACTCACAAACAAGAATGCTATGAAATATCAAGTAGATAACCTAATAGCATCAAAGAAAAGACACACAGAGTATGCAATGAAGCACAATCGGTCCATCCCTCAGGCTCATGAGGACAAACTGCTCTGATACCACTTAATGTAACACCCCAATTTCTCTAAGCTTTACCTCTAGCCGTAAAGCAAAGGATAATCAAAGGTTACGATAGTTCTAATGCTTATATATATATATATAGAAAGAATAGTATAATCTAGAAGCCTAATGAAGGATTAAGCTCAAAATACAAAAATACAAAAGCGTGATACGTTCACACGAAGCTAAAGCGCCAGACACAAGATATGGATGCAAGAGAGTAAAACATATATAGATATAATATTATAATAGATCACAGGGAACTAGCCGCAGCTTGCAGAGTTCAAGCCGACTAGTTACAAATAAATAAATACAGAGTTTTGGAATTAAAACAGCTTATACAACCTATCTCTCACGTAAGCCTCTAAGGCCATAAAAATAAATTACAAAGAGATGTGAGAGTAACTATAATAAGGTAAATTAGAAATAAACCAAGGAGGAACCATACTCCGCTCTGTCACCATATCCGCAATCTCACTGAAGTAGATTACGACCTGCATCTGAAAAATAAAAATAAAGTATGGAATGAGAACCGGAGGTTCTCAGTATGGTAACAGTGCCCAATGATGTAAGATGTAAGCTCCGGGACGCCGAAGGCAATCCTAGAACTTCACATCACATGCTGATATTCAAGCTTAGGACAAAATAAATAATTATATAAAGAACTTAAACCATAAATCAGGGTTGTCTAAACCTAGGAGAATTCTAACTAATACTGTTCACACCGCTGTATTCCACAGTCATCGCCAACCTAACCTCCGTGCGATCTCATCGCCATCACCTACCTAACCTCCTCAGCACTAGGAAATCACAACATAAAGGCAAGCAAGTAAAACACAAGTAGAAGCATAGAGAACAAGTAGTTCCAGTAAGCAAATAGGCATGTTATTCATTTAGGCATACAATTGCAAGTCGGCAAAGCATACAAACAGATAGAAAATGCACATGATGAATGGCTATCCTATTGGCTCGTGATATCACTTGTCGGTCTATAAATGCCAACCCGACACATCCTTTCGGATGTCGCTTTTCTGCCGCACCCACGAATATAGTGTCGGGCACACTCTATTGACCCACGGATATAGTGTCGGGTACATGCTATTCACCCATGGATATAGTGCCGGGCACACTTGCATGCATAACCCAAGGATATAGTGCCTGGCACACTCTTGCAGTAGAAAAGATTATCAATCATAATTTAATCCCAGGGACATAATACCCTGCACACTATCATAGTTAACCCAAGGATATAGTGCTTGGCACACTCTCATTATCCAACAAGATCATCATTCCTCTTTGAGTCTTCAACTCATCATAACCATCATCAATTCATCACTTCCATTCCGAGCTCATTACTTCATCAATCTCCCAAGTCATTGTCAACAATCACCATATGCACCACTCTTCCTTCTCTCTCAACTAACTCATCCGCAATACACTAGAAACCTAAACCTCCGTTTGCTAACTTTTCGAAAGAAAACCCAGCTTAAACTCCTAGGACCTTTCTCATATTTCAATGCTCTAAAAATAAGTCCAAGAGTCTTAAAATGGTGTTATAGAAGCTTACAACCTTGTTGGGAAGGTGAAATAGTTGAAAACAAAGTTTAAATTTATGAAACAGGGCGTGTGCGTCCGCACAGGGGTGTGCGTGCGCACGCCCAGGAAGATTTTGAAAGTGTGCGTACGCATAGGTACTAAAATTTATAAAGTTTGTGCACTCGCACAAGCTGTGCGAGCGCCCCTAACAGACGTTCGTTCCTGACTTGTGTGCGCGCATAGGGCTGTGCATCCACACAGGTCGTAATTCTTCATTGATGTGCGCACGCACAACCTATGCTAGCGCTGCTACTAGAGCCCTTTCCCCTGCCTATGCATACGCACAGGTATATGCGTCCGCACAGAATAACATATTCGCAGGGTTGTGCGTGCGCACAAGGCTGTGCATGCGCACATATCAGAAATCCTGAAATTATGCAACTTTGCAGAATTTCATATTTTTAACCCCAACTTTGAATGATCATAACTTCCTCTACAAAATTCCAAATTTTGCAAACTTTATATCAAATCGAAGGGTTTTCAATAATCTTCAAATATAATCCAAAGTTATGATCAGACAAAGTTCACCAAAAAATCCTTTTTACCCAAAACCTCAAATCCTCAAATTTAACCATCTCTCAATTCAAAACCAAACCAAACCATGTCCAACCATCATAAACCACTACTACATACAACATCTTACCATTTTATGTCATCCTCCTCAATTTTACACCTAAATTACTAAGCCATTACATCATATCTCACTACCAATCCAAAATCTCCAATTCAATCATAAATCCACACTCATAATCATCATCAACCAACAACAACCTCAACAACCAAAACAAATCTCAACATTCATCATCAACCTTCATAATCACTAAAACACCAACAATCATCATCAATTCATATAATCATTATTATTATTATTATTATTATTATTATTATTATTATTATTATTATTATTATTATTATTATTATTATTATTATTATTATTCCAATTCCTTCTACACAACACCACTACCACATTAATATCCATCATTATTCGTCCACAATAACAACAACACTCCTCAAAAATAATAATTCACACATTCATCAATAATCAATATTTATAACATCAACAATAATTTTCATCCATATTCATCACACATCATGCTCCAACACATACATTTCTCTCAATTTCATCATCAAACATATATCACAAACATCAACATATTCAATCCTATCTTAGGGTCAACTAGCCTAAGTGTCCAGAAACATTACATATTACATAAAGGAAATCGAAACCATACCTTGGCCGATTTCCAAACGCACCAAACACCAAAACGAAGCCACCAAGCTTGATCCAAAGCCTCAACCAACTCCAACCTACACCAAAGCTCAAACTAACAACACATGTATATACCAAAATCAAAACCTAAGATACACAAAACAACTAAACACAAGGGTTTAGTGAAGCCTTACCTTATCCAATATGATTAGGGGTAAAATCCAACATTTATCCGCTACTAGAAATCACCTAAACAACCAAAACTACAAAATCTACTCAAAATCATAACCTCAAAAATGCAGAAATCTAGGGCAAGAAACTGGGAAGTGAGACGTGGTTTCCTATCAGGTTTGCTCAGATAGAAACGTAGATTTCAATAAGAGCTTTGCGTGGCCGCAAACGGCTCGTCAATCGGAGCTCCGGATCAAAAGTTATGGCTCCCGGAAGATGGAGGTGAATAGTGCACTCTCTCTTCTTCCTCTCCTCTCTAAAAACCGCGGCCCTTCCTCTCTTAGGGCTGGAAAATGAGCTCAAAGCTCATTAAATGAGCTTATATATGTTGGACCTTGGGCCCGATCCAACCCGTTAGCGTTTTTGGTCCATTTTGCCCACTTTGGGCCAAAACCTTTAAGATTAGTATCCGGTTTTCGATTCTAAAATTATTTTTGTCATTTCAAAACAAAAAATCAATTTTATAAATATTATTTTCCAAAATACGCGGTACTGGACAGTCTAGAGCCGGTACTGCCAGCTTAAGCGCCAGTACGCATTTTTACAAAAATCTTTTCGAAAAGGTACATTTTCCAACTCAGAAAAATTCACTGAAATCAAATTTCACATTTTTATTTTCAAATTAAAACTTCTAAATTTTGAATCTATTCCGGACACTAAAATTATTTTATTAAAACGGTTTTACGTGAAAATGCGGGTTCTTACAGCATTCATTAAGAGGTGGTATTTTGACACACACACCTTCTACATGTCTCCAGAGAGTGCACCGTGAATCAATTGGGGTTGTCCGTTAATGGTGAGGTTGTTGGTGAGTGCCTTACTGACTTCGAACAATTCATTCCTAATGAGAAACCAGCGTGGGAATGGTTTTAGGAGTTATTCAGCGAGTTGCCGCTGCTGAATAAAGTCAAGCAGATGACAATCTACTTCACATAGTTCCATGAGAGATTTAGGGTGCTCCCAACTGATGCTAGTGCAATCTATGTATATGAATGCAACTATATGTTAAGATGCTTCTACCTACTTGGTTAAAAGTAAACAAATTTTCCAAGACAAACATAAACTGGATTCCACTAATTTAAATCACAAAATAAAGTACAAGAAAACTTGCAAGAAGAAAGCTCATGAAAGCCGGGAACACATAATAGAGCATCGAACCGTCACTGGAAGTGTATATACTCTAATCGCTCAAGTGTTTAGTGTTGAACCACTCACATCTCCTCTAATAATGCTTTCTAAAACTTTTTGCTTCATCTAACCAATCAACAAATATTTGGTGTACAATTGCAAATATCAGGAGGGCTTTTCAAGGTTGTAATGGGGCTAAGGTAAGGGTGAGGATATATGTATGGCCAAGTGAGCTATCATTTGAATCTTTGTAAAATAAAGCTTAGCCACCCAAAATCTCACTTTTGCATATTTTCCCACACTCATGTATCAATTCTAATTCCATCACATATGCATTGATCTTTTATTGAACTCAACATTGGGGTGGTTTTATCCCCTATTCATTTATTTCTTCTCTTTTTCCCTTTTTTTTCTTCTTTTTTTTCTATATATATGAAAATATAGTACATCAATGCATATGGTTTTTATAATTTCACACGAGTAAGCACCCAAATTCTCAATATTTGTCAATAAAAATAAAACACATTCTCATCAACCAAAGTTCTCACATTTTCCTACACTTAGTTGACACACACTCACTATCTTAAGCTAACCAAAGATTCAAATAGGACAATTAATTATTTTTCTGCTTAAGGCTAGTGATGTGGTAATATAAAGAACAAAAGGGGGTTAAAAAGGCTCAAAGTGGCAAACAAAGGCAAATGAAATGGTAGGCTATTTGGGATAAGTGAGTTATAATCAAATGATGGCCTCAATCACATAAATGCATGAACATACACTAAATAATGGACATATACAATAGAACAAACCAAAGATTGCAATCATAGAGAAGAAAACACACAAGAATCAAAATCATGGTTAAATAATATAACCATATAATTAGGCTCAAAATCTCACAGGTTGTGTGTTCTTAGCTCTAAAACCATGTTCCAAATTAAAATCTTCAAACAAGTTTAACAAAAATTTTAATTCAAATTAGTGAAATTCTATAAAATAGTGTCTTGAAAAAGGATTTATCACTTCAACCAAGTAGTGCATACATGCAAGCAACTACTACCATGCAATCTATCCTATCTAACAAAAGAAAAATAAAATATTGGTGTTGAGAGAGATAGATGTTACCTTCGGAAGTCAGTTACCGACCTCCCCACACTTAAGGCTTGGCACGGTCCTCCGTGCCATCAGGGATGAGCAAAGTGGGGTTGGGAGCATCACTTCCACTATCCGGCTCGTCATGGCTCGCCATGCTGTCATGTGAAGTGGAGTCCGGGGTATCAGTCTCTTCCAGAGGTGGGTGAGTGCTAACAAGGAGCTCCTTCAAGTAGTTATATCGGCACTTGTTACGGCGCTCTATTTGCTCAATCTGTCGATCTTGCCGAGCTAACTTCTCAAGGATCTGAAGGAGCAACTGATTGGTGGAAGCTGCCTGTGGTGTGGATGATGGTGGAGCGGAGGAGGAAGAGGCGTCGAAGGACGGGCCTTCATTCCGGCTTGCGGAAGGTACTGGAGGTCTGATATACTTCCTATTCGGGACATACTCATCATCTCTAGGAATCATAGCCTTCATATCCCCAACCCGATAGGAGACTCCCGCCACAGAGACCAAATCTGTAACCAATGCGGGAAAAGGTAGGTTGCCCGCGATCTGCACGTGTCCCATAGCCTGCCGGATGAGTCGGGGCAAGTTAAGAGGTTGCTCTGTAAGAATGCACCAGATGAGAACAGCCATGTCAGCGGTGAATGTGGACTCGTGAGTGCTCAGAAAGATGTAGTGGGACATGATCTGTGCTCACACGCGAGCCTCCAAGGTAAGTGCTTCGGCGGAGATGCTCTTGGGTCGAGCCTGGTGTTGTCCATAGTACAGTTGTTGCCAGGTTGGGCGATGACTCCAAGGACACTGTCCCAGTCAAACTGATATGTCTGGTGCTTAAGCTGGGCCTCTTAATAGGCATCCAACCCCTCTGGGCTAGGTGGAAGATCCAGTACTCTCTGAATGGCACCTTCGGAGACAGAGACTTGCTTTTGGTGAACATAAACAGACTGCAGGGTCGGCGAGTGATAGTTGGCGTAGAATTCAACTATCCAAGATAGATTGGCCTCCCGCGGCTGCCTTCGTAAGAATCCCCACTGTCTCCTTTCAATGCGGGGCACTACAAAGTCAACAAAATGCGTTGGAAGGATGAAGAGGTGCTCATTATGATAGTTTCTCTCTGCTAAGACGGGGAACATCTGCTTACAGTAATGGTTAGTGAACCGTGTAGGAAATGCCTTCTCTGCTTCATCAACTCGGATGGTCCTCTTTACCCGCTTAGTAGGTGGCTTGACGCTTGTGGATGGTTGCGCCTTAGCCGGTGCTCTTTTAGTGCCTTTCCTTGCCGGTGTCTTGTCAGAAACCTTCTCTTTTCCTCTCTTGGTGGCCATCCTGAAGAAGGAAGAAAGAGAAGGAATGTCAAATATAGATAACTAAAAACCGGAAGGAAGAAAGTTCAAGTGATAATGAATGCCAAAGGAAAAGAGAATGTCTTAAATACATGGTAGCCACAACATGCAAGGAAGACATCAATGAAAATCATGAAGGCATTTCATAACAACTAGATGCAAGAGGGTTAAAAGCATGCAAGTTACAAGCATGATAAGAATAGCTCAAGCATCAATAGCAACATGAATAGTTACATGTAACATAATAATGAGCACTTTTATGATGACAATTAATGAACAATATACTCAATACATATGGAATGCAAGGGTTGTGAAAAAGAGGCATTAAAGTTTAAGAATAAAATTGACAAGAAATCAAAATGCCATGGGAGCTTTTTCACAAACACTTGGTGTGCAAATTAAAAATAGAAACTAAGGTAATCAATCCAAGTGTATAGGAGACCCAAAATAAAATGCCAATTGTCAAAACACACCTCATAACAGGTACAAGCTAAGATAGAGCAACATAATTACCCAAATAAAATTCCAACACCAACATAAAAATGCAAAAGAAAAGAATGAAAAAGAAATTATAAATAACAAAGCTAATATAAAATTAAAAATAAATAAAATAGTCAAATGGAATAAATAAAAGGAGAGTGAAAAAGTAGAAGAGGGGAAGAAAAGAAACCTTAAGAAGAAGATGAAAATAAGGAGTAAATGAGAGTAAGAATGGGAGAAGAGGAATAAGAAGGGAAGAAGAAAAGGAAAGAAAATTGTAGCTGCCGAAGTTGTGGTCTCCAGTGGTGGTCCGCCGGTGGTGGTGAGAGAAGGGAAGAAGAAAGAAGGAAGAAGTAGGAAGAATGAAGAAGAAAGAAGAATAATTAGGATTAGAGAAAGAAGAGAGGGGTGAGAGAAAAGGGAATTGGGCGGCGCGCTGAGTTAGGTGACGCGGCGCTTATGACGCGCACATGTGGGTGAGCAGAAATGCAGGCGACGCGTAAGCATCAGTCACGCGTACGCGTGACCAATGGTCATGCCAGATGCACGACTCCAGCCTCATGCCCGCACAACTCTCTGTTCAAATCACTATTTTACGCCAATCTGCATATCACGTGTGTGCATCGCTGACGCTTACGCGTGGATTGACAAAATTGCGGGTGACGCGAACGCGTGGGATACGCGTACACGTGGGGTAGCTTGTGCGCCAAGCACCCCTCCCGCACATCTCCAGCATAACTCTCTGTTCATTTTTCTATGAAACTCGAACCTCCATATGACGCGTTCGCGTCATCGACGCTTACGCGTCAGAGGCATTTTTTTATTTATATATAAAATTCAAAATAAAGGTAAACATGCAAAACTGGAAATTAACACTGATATAAATAAAATAGAACTAATAAAAAGGAAGACCATACCTTGGTGGGTTGTCTCCCACCTAGCACTTTTCTTTAACGTCCTTAAGTTGGACGGTCCATTTGCTCAGTCCTCTTCCTTTGTTGGATCCTCCAAGAGGAAGATCTCTAGCTCCTTGTTGTTCTTCATCTTCTCACCATGATATAGCTTCAAATGGTGGCCATTGACTTTGAAGAAGGTGGGGCTTGAAGGGTGACTCAGGTGGAAGACCCCATATGGCTCAGCCTTTTCCACCCTATAGGGTCCTTCCCACATTGATCTCAACTTGCCTGGCATGAGTCTCAACCGTGAGTTATAGAGGAGGACTAAATCCCCAACTGTAAACTCTCTTCTCTTGATGTTCTTGTCATGCACTGCCTTCACCCTCTCTTTATAGAGCCTTGAGTTCTCATACGCTTCTAGTTGAAGGCACTTCAATTCTTGTAGTTGCAATTTCCTTTCAATTCTGGCTCCCCGCAATCCTAAGTTGCATTCCTTCACCGCCCAGTAAGCTTTGTGTTCCACCTCCACCGGAAGGTGACAAGCCTTTCCGTAGACTAGGCGGAATGGACTCATTCTGATGGGTGTCTTGTAAGCTGTCCGATAAGCCCAGAGCGCATCTGCAAGTCTAGTACTCCAGTCTCTCCGATAGGGCTTTACAATCTTCTCTAGTATGCGCTTGATCTCTCTGTTAGACACCTCGGCTTGCCCATTGGTTTGGGGATGGTAAGGCGTCGCCACCTTGTGAATGATCCCATGTTTCTTCAGCAGACCTGTCATTCTCCTGTTACAAAAATGAGAGCCTTGATCACTCACGATTGCTCGTGGTGATCCAAAGCGACAAATAATATTATTTCGAATAAAAAAAACAACAACGTTAGCATCATCAGTACGGGTAGGAATTGCTTCCACCCATTTAGAAACATAATCAACAACTAACAAGATGTATAAGAAACCATTGGAGTTTGGAAATGGACCCATGACGTCAATACCCCAAACATAAAAAATTTCACAAAACAACATAAGTTGTTGGGGCATCTCATCGCTCTTGGATATATTTCTAAACCTTTGGCATTAGGGGCAAGAGTCACAGAAAATAGTAGTATCTTTAAAAAGTGTGGGTCACCAAAATCCGCAGTCTAAAATTTTTCTAGCAGTTATTTGAGGACCAAAGTGTCCACCACTCTCAGAAGAGTGGCAGGCCTCAAAAATTGACTGAAATTCGGATTGTGGCACACACCTTCTAATTATTTGGTCAGCACCACATCTCCACAAATATGAGTCATCCCATATGTAGTACTTGGACTCGCTTTTAAGCTTGTCCTTTTGATGCTTAGAAAAATTAGGAGGAAAGGTACGACTAACCAAATAATTAGCTATGGGTGCATACCAAGGAACCACCTCAGATATTGCTTGCAAGCTATCAAGTGGAAATGCATCATTGATAGGAGTGGAGTCACTTTTAATATGCTCTAGGCGACTCAAGTGGAGTCACTCCTATCTTTGATCTCTAAATCAAATTCTTGCAACAACAATATCCAACGGATTAATCTTGGTTTAGACTCTTTCTTAGCTAACAAATATTTCAAAGCTGTATGGTCTGAATATACTACCTCCTTAGTCCCAAGTAAATAAGCTCAAAATTTATTCAAAGCAAAAATAATAGCTAAAAGCTCTTTTTCAGTGGTAGTATAATTAGACTGGGCACCATCCAAAGTCTTAGAAGCATAAGCAATAATGTATGGGTCCTTACCTTTGCGCTGAGACAGCGCCGCTCCTACCGCATAGTCTGATGCGTCACACATGATCTCGAACGGCATACTCCAGTCAGGCCCTCTCACAATAGGAGCTTGGGTCAAGGCAATCTTTAGCTTGTCAAATGCCTCCATGCAGTCTTCACTCAACTCAAACTCTACGTCCTTCTGCAGCAGTCGGGACAAAAGCAGTGCAACCTTACTGAAGTCCTTAATAAAGCGCTGGTAAAAACCTGCATGATCAAGAAAAGAACAGACTTTCCTCACAGAGGAGGAGTAAGGTAAACCAGAAATAACATCTACCTTTGCAGGATCAACAGATATACCAGTATTAGAAACAACATGGCCTAGAACAATACCTACCATAAAATGACATTTTTCAAAATTAAGCACAAGGTTTGAACTAGTACATCTTTCTAATACTATAGCTAGACTATCCAAACAAAGGTCAAACAAATCACCTTAAACACTAAATTCATCCATAGAAACTTTCATACAATGCTCAAGATATGAGAAGATACTCATCATGCACCTTTGAAACGTAGCCGGTGCATTACATAAGCCAAAAGGCATTCTCTTATATGCATACGTTCCAAAGGAACATGTAAAAATTGTTTTCTCCTGATCTTCTGGAGCAATATGGATTTAAAAATAACTAGTATAACCATCTAGAAAATAGTAGTGTGATTTACCTGACAGGCGATCAAGCATTTGATCGATGAAAGGTAGCGGGTAGTGATCCTTGTGAGTGGCCTGGTTCAAGCGCTTGTAGTCAATGCACACCCTCCAGGAATTCTGCACTCTTGTAGCCATGAGTTCCCCATGCTCATTTTTCACTGTTGTGACGCCAGACTTCTTCAGAACCACCTGTACTGGACTAACCCATTCACTATCCGAGATTGGATAGATGATGTCGGCTTCAAGCAGTCGGGTCACTTCCTTATTCACAACTTCTAAAATGGTAGGGTTCAACCGCCTTTGAGGTTGACGGATTGGCCTTGCTCCCTCCTCTAGAAATATGCGGTGCTCACAGACTTGAGGGCTTATACCTACTATGTCTGCCAAACTCCACCCAATAGCTTTCTTGTGTCTTCTCAGCACACTAAGTAAATGCTCCTCTTGTTGGGAAGTAAGCTCCTTTGCAATAATAACTGGGAGCTTTTGATTGTCCTCAAGATAAGCATACTTGAGGTGAGGTGGAAGGGGCTTCAACTCCATTTTCAGCTCATGGCTTGGCACTTGATCATCCGGAACCATTTGAGGTAGCAAGGTGTCTTCAGTATGCTCAGAGGGCTTCCCCACACTTGCACATTGCCCCCATGTTCTTCTCTTCTACTGCCTCTTGGTGAACTTCAGCCACAGTCTCATCAATAATGTCACACTGGAAGATAGAGTGGTCTTCCGGTGGGTGCTTCATAGCTTCATCTAGGTTGAAGCTCACTGCTCTTCCATCTATCTCAAATGAATATGTACCCGAGAAGGCATCCAATTTAAACTGCAAAGTCTTCAAAAATGGCCTTCAAAGCAAGATGGACGAAGGTCTTCCTGTATCATTAAGGGGCATCTCTAAAATATAGAAGTCAATAGGGAACGTCAACCCCTTAATGCTCACCAAGATGTCTTCCGCAATGCCAACCACTGAAATTATGCTCTTATCTGCCAAAACAAAACGTGCTACCGACCTTTTCATGGGTGGGAGCCTCAAAGCATCATATACAGATAATGGCATAATACTAACACATGCACCCAAATCGCACATGCAGTCAACAAATTGTACACCCCCTATAGTACCAGTAACCATACAAGGACCGGGATCACCACATTTCTCCTGTATAGCACCCATCAAAGCAGAAATAGAGCTACCCAAAGGAATAGTTTCTAAATCATGTATCTTATCCTTATTCATGCACAAATCTTTTAGAAACTTAGCATACTTAGGAACCTGGCGAATAGCATAAAAAAGGGGAATAGTTACCTCAACCTTTTTGAAAATCTCCACCATCTTGGGATCTAGCTCCACTTGCTCTTTAGTCCTCCTAGCAAGGTGTGGAAAAGGAATGGGAATGGCTTCTCTCACAACATCATCTTCCTTAGATACTCCATTCTTTGGTTGAGTAACTTCTTCTTCAACTACATCTCGTACCTCATCCTCTTCTTCAACATCTTCTACCTCAACAATGTCTTCAACTTGCATGTCTTCTCTTGAGCTTGGCTCCTCGGGACTCCTCTCTTGCAATGTAGTGCCGGACCTCAAAGTGATGGCATTAATTCCAATCTTGGGGTTGGGTAAAGGTTCAGAGAGAAGTGCACTAGATCTTGAAGGTTGATTGTTGGAGGTAGAGGGTGGATCCATACGGGTTATAAGGGCTTGAAGAGTGGAGGTAAGACCGGTGAGGCTAGAGATAAGTGATTTTTGAAGCTCTTTTTATCCTTGAAGGATGGAATGGAGTATTTTATCTTGGTTGGGAGAAGAAGGAGGGTAGGTAATTTGAGGGGCTTGTGGTTGGTTGTGTTGAGGTGCTTGAGCTTGCCTTTGGTGAGGTGTCCGGTAACTTTGGCCTTAATTTTGCTATTGGTATGGAGGATTTTGTTGATACCAGTTCTATTGATCGTTGTTGTTCCACCTTTGATTTCCACCATTGTCTTTGCCTCCTTGGTTGTAGTTGTCCCTCCATCCTTGGTTGGGATTGTCTTGCCAACCTTGATTGTAGTTACCACCTTGATTATAATTACCGCCTTGTTGATAGTATCCTTGATTCGGACGGTTGTAATAAGCATTGGTAGCCGCCAAGGTGTTGTCTTCTTGAAGTTGTGGACATTCATTAGTGTAGTGAGAATAACAAGTGCATATTCCACACACTCTTTGAGGGACTAACTATTGACATGGTTGCTGTGGAGGAAGCTGAGGTTGTTGTTGATTGAGTTGGAGCTGCTTCAGTATATTGGTCATCTCTCCCAGAGTCTTGGTGAGAGCAGTGGTCTCACTACTAGAAGAAACTTCCACAATAGCCTTGGGATGATTGTTCCTTTGCCTTGTATTTTGGGTAGACTCAGCTAGATTGGTGATCAGTTGCCACACTTCTGTCGCCGTCTTGTACTTTGTTAGAGAGCCATTACTTGCAGAATCTAAGAGGGTCTTGTCTTGAGGCTTCATGCCTTGGCAGAAATAGCTAATCAACACCAACTGGTCAATCTTGTGATGGGGACATGAGTCAAGGAGATTCCTGAAGCGTTCTCAATACTCGCAGAGAGTCTCTGATTCGCCTTGGATGATGCAGGAAATTTTCTTCCTCAATCTATCTGTAACCTCTGCTGGAAAGAACTTGTCTAGGAATTCCCTTCTGAGCAGATTCCAATTAGTAACAACAGCTTCTGGTTGAGTGTAGAACCACTCCTTTGCCTTTCCCTCAAGAGAAAATGGGAAGGCATATAACCAAATAGTAGCCTCATTCGCACCATGCCGCCTAGTAGTTGAACAAGCTGTCTGAAAATCTTTAAGGTGCTTGATAGGCTCTTGAGCAGGTAAGCCATGGAAGTTAGGCAGGAGATTGATCAATGCGGTCTTCAGTTCAAAATCCGCAGCCAAATTTGGATGACACGCTTGATATGGTTGCAGTGTAAAGTCCGGAGCTCCTGCTTCCTGGAGAGTAATCTTTCTAGGTTCTGCCATAGTATATGCACTTAAATCAATAGAAGAAGCGTCAATAGAATCAATAGAAGAGGAGCTAGTTTCTTCCTCAAATGACGCTTCAGACTCAACCTCAGATAAGACTGGTGAATTGGGCGAAACTCCTTTACCACCCTCAGAGGCTAACCGACGCCGAGCTCTCCTAATATGTGAAATAGTCTTTTCAATCTCAGGATCAAATGCGGCTAAGCTCGGATCCGGTAATGAACGCGTCATTCAATGAAAGAAACATAGAGCTCATGGTAATAAAATATATTAAGAAAATTTTAATAATAAAACTACTAATAAATAGAAAGCACATAAATAAAATCCCGGTATATATTTACACTTATGTGTATATTTGCACACAGTCCATATATACGCCCGTTCTTACATTATGATGCTACTATCTACTCAGTTTTTCGGTGACAAGAATGAATATCGGGTTCACCTTCGGTGGTTACCGTATGTGGTAAAGCTTGACGAGTTGGGCAATTATAGCTAGGGTTCAGCTGCATTGGCATGTTTGTATAGATTCATGTGTCAGGCGACCAACAGAAATATCACTAACTTGGTTAAACCACTTCAACTACTATAGTCTTGGATATTCTGGTGGTTTCTCACACTGAGACCTCATGGTTTTGACACATTTGCTTTTCCATTGGCATCCAGGTATTGTTTAATGTTTTCACGTTATACATGTTTATCTTAATGTATTATGTAACACCCTACCACATAGAGTCTTATGCTTAATAGTCATAAAATAGAGGTGGTGAGGTATTACGACCTCTAAAATAAAATATATACATATAATAATAACAATAATAGTTGAAGGAATATAATAATCGAGGAACCTTAAAAGAAAGCTTAAACAAAAGCGTGAAAAGCCACACGCTCACGTGAATGGTTACTTGCGTGTGAAGGTAAGAAGGACATAAGCATATAATAAGATCGGAGTGTCAAAGATATAAAACATTCAAGCTCCGGGCTCAACCCGCGAAGCCAAGGCTGGCCGGAGAATATTTATATACATATATACCATTCCAAGTACTAAAACACTCAAAATGAACCCTAGTTCTCCATCAAGCCTCTATGAAGCATAAAAGTGACGTATATAAAAGGAGAATTCTAGGCATATATATACATATACATAATAAAACACAAAAGCCCAAAGTCCCATCTTTGCTGTAATTGATATTCCAGACGCATAGCGAGGTGCCTCTTGACATGCATCTGAAAAACAATATTTGTATGGAATGAGAACCGGAGGTTCTTAGCATGGTAATGGTGCCCACATACATAATATATAAGATCCCGAAAAAGCCAGAGGCAATCCTTGAATTATAATACACGGTAAGCTATCTAAGGTTCCTAAGTGTAACTCAATTCTACTTATTCCCTTAGCTTCTCGCTTTCCTCCAGTCCTCCAAAACTATGGTGCACAGACAAGCAATATAGACAAAGCAAACACAAGTAGGATACAGATACATCAGGTAAGCATAATAATCACATAGGCAAGCCCAATTAATGCACAATTAAACAAAACACACATATGCATATGATGTATGCCTACCCTATGCCTGATGAGTCTCATATGTCGGTTATAAAGCCAACCCGACATGTCCGGTAGCTAACCCGGACATCGTCCTCTTGAAAACTGGTGAGCGGTACAGTACCACGATCCTCACCTGGTGAGCGATAAACCACCTCGATCCCCATCATCTGTGGGCAGTAAACCACCTCGATCCCCACAGACGTTTTCAATTGGAAAATAGCACACACGTGGGCGGTAAATAACCACGATCCCTACAAACACATTCATAACCCGTGGGTAGTAAACAATCACGATCCCTACATCCATCGCGACACTGGACAAGCGGTACATTACCACGATCCTTGGCAGGTCAAAACTCACATTCAAAACCACAATATTTTAAAATCTTGACCCAGAGTAAGTGGGACTAAGCCACAACTCTTGCATACTGCTCAGGCAATTCAAATCTCAAATCTCTTTTTCCTAAGGTTGCGAGAACCGGACCGACCGGTTTAGTAGTTTAATGGTCCAACCGAGGTTAAACCGTGGTTGAACCAGTTTAATTAAATATACACTAAAACTATATAAAAATTTAATATATAGTTTTAAATATACCAAATTTTCCTTGCTCCCCCTGGCTCTGTTCCTCCACAGGCTTCTTTTTTACTAAATTAATTGATTAAGCTACTTGCACAACTAAACTTTCCTGTTTTATTTTAATGAAAGTTTTAAAACCATATCAACAGATACTATGGAAAAAAGAAAACTGCATATCTAATTGAAACAAAGTTCTCACGTTTCTACAGTGACTTGAAATCTAAAAAGAATAAGAATATATAACTGATAATACCTCGAACCCAAATTTGACATGCTTAATCAGAACTAGTTAAAATATCAACACTATAACAACATGAGTTTGAGAAGTTTGAAAAAGTTGCTAACTAAACTAATATAACAGCCTCATTTATGATGTTTAAGTACTATGTTAATTTTTCAAAGTCTGATTCTAAACCTTGGCAAGCTTGCTTATCTCCCTAGGGTAATTGATGCAGTACTGCATATGCTCCATCAATTTCAACCTGTACCATCCAAACAAAACAAAACACTACATTGCAATTTACACAAATTCAAACAAATCACCCTCCATAATCAATGAGTCTCAATTCTTACAATAGTACAAAACACAAAATTACCGAAACTCAGAAAATAACAAACATATATTGAAAAAATTTATCACTAAACAAAATCAAAATGCACAAAAATAACAAATATAATGTTCTACAAAAAAAAACCAACATTAACATATATTTTTATTATATGAAATGAATTTAATTCAGAAAATCATTTTGTGATTGCATCTTTGGTGTACGAAATTGTGATCATCAATGGCGCCATCAACATGGTACGCTCAATTGTAATCTCAACTTTTTATCACAACTTCGCACAACTAACCAGCAAGTGCACTGGGTCGTCCAAGTAATAAACCTTACGCGAGTAAGGGTCGATCCCACGGAGATTGTTGGTATGAAGCAAGCTATGGTCATCTTGTAGATCTCAGTCAGGCGGATATAAAATAGTTATGGAGTTTTCGAAAATAAATAATAAAATAAGGATAGAAATACTTATGTAGATCCTTGGTGAGAATTTCAGATAAATGCATGGAGATGCTTTCGTTCCTCTAAACCTCTACTTTCCTGCTGTCTTCATCCAATCAGTCTTACTCCTTTCTATGGCTGGCTTTATGTAAAGACATCACCATTGTCAATGGCTACTTTTGATCCTCTCTGGAAAATGGTTCGATGCGCTGTCACTGCATGGCTAATCGTCTGGAGGCATCACCCTTGTCAATGGCTGCATCCTATCCTCTTGTGAAAATGGTCCAAATGCTCTGTCACAGCACGGCTAATCATCTGAGGTTCTCGATCATACTGGAATAGGATTCACCCTCCTTTTGCGTCTGTCACTACGCCCAGCACTCGCGAGTTTGAAGTTCGTCACAGTCATTCAATTCCAGAGTCCTACTCGGAATACCACAGACAAGGTTTAGACTTTCCGGACTCTCATGAATGCCGCCATCAATCTAGCTTATACCACGAAGATTCTGATTAAGAGATCCAAGAGATACTCATTCAATCTAAGGTAGAACGGAAGTGGTTGTCAGGCACGCATTCATAGGGAATGATGATGATTGTCACATTCATCTCATTCAGGTTGAAGTGCGAATGAATATCTTAGAAGCGGAATAAGTTGAGTTGAATAGAAAAACAGTAGTACTTTGCATTAATCTTTGAGGAACAGCAGAGCTCCACACCTTAATCTATGGAGTGTAGAAACTCTACCATTGAAAATACATGATAAACCACTATTTTATGGTTTATATTGTGTTTAATTGTGTGGTTTTGTCACGATCCTTGCCCACTTATTCATCAATTTATCATGCATTTAGATTTCCTTCCTAAATTCAGTACATGTTTGAAAATTGGTTCCTAGAGACTTTAATTATTTACTTTTAATTCTCCTTTATTCCATTTGATGCCGTGATCTGTGTGTCAAGTGTTTCAGGCCCATAGGGCATGAATGAGATGGAGATTGGAGAGGAAGCTAGCAAAAATGGAAGGAACACAAGAATTTGAGGAGATAACCAGCGAGAAGTGACGCGATCGCATGGCTCACGTGACCGTGCGAAGGAGCGCAATTCGCAGTGACGCGACCGCATAACTTGCGCGGCCGCGCGGATTGGAAAGCGCAAGCGACGCGGTAGCATGGACGACGCGAACGCGTGGAAAGGAAAAAGCGCAAGCGACGCGTCCGCATGGACGACGCGATCGCGTGACATGTGCGATCTGCATAATCTGCAGAATCCGCTGGGGGCGATTTTGGACCTTATTTCGGCCCAGTTTTCGGCCTGGAACAGCATACTAGAGTCAGAGAATATGCAGAAACAACACACACATTCATTCAGCAGTTTTAGATCTAGTTTTTCACTCTCTAAGGTTTTTTCTCTCTAGTTTTTTAGAATTTTAATTTTCAATTGGTCTTAGCATTGGAACAGTGAGAAGAGTTATTTCCTCATCAAGACTTCATCATTCTAGTTTGTTCTCTTAACTTGGTTCTATTCTTCCATGTTCTTGTTATGTTCAATTTTGTCATTCAGATACTTTTATGATTATTTAATGCAAGGATTATTTCTTTTTAATTCAATTTCAATTCCAACAATCATGTCTTCTTTTAATTCCCTTTCATGCGCTATGGATTCTTTATTTACAATGCGTGAGTAGTTTCCTTACTTGATGGGGAGTTGATTAAAAGGAACTCTTGAGTTGGAAGGATTGAAAGAAAATTTGTAATTGGGTTAAATGTTGGATTGCTATCCTGTCACTGACGCCAATCCCTTTGAACTAAGTGGGTTGCAACTTGTGAACAGATCTGGCATTCCCACTTGTTTGACTTTCCCTTACCTAGTAAAGGATAACCAAACAGAACAACCATTAATTACAAATTAATCTTACAATCACACCATCAATGATAGAGATTCTAACCAATCAATTCCCAGTCAAGGCTTTTATTTATATTATTTAAAAATCCTCAATTTAAATTCCAATTTACTTAGCTCAACTTCTTGGAACATCTGATTAATAAAACAGCACACTTTTCTGCAACTCGTTGGGAGACGACCTGGGACTTAAAACTCCCAGTAATTTTAATTTAAACTCTCTGTGACATATTTCTAAATTGATAGGCAGATTTTCGGTGAGTTAAGAACTATACTTGCAACGTAATCATTTTAATAAATTTTTAATTCACCAGCTTCTGCTTCCCATCAATACATAAGTAAAAGGTTCAGGCATGGCCGAATGGCCAGCCTCCAAAACGTGATCACAGGATCAAAATACAATCCAGGATTCAAAGATTTTAAATACAATAGTAAAAAGTCCTATTTATACTAAACTAGTTACTAGGATTTACAGAAGTAAGTAATTGATGCATAAATCCACTTCCGGGGCCCACTTGGTGTGTGCTTGGGCTGAGCTTGAAGTCTACACGTGGAGAGGTCATTCTTGGAGTTGAACGCCAGTTTTTTGTGCCAGTTTGGGCGTTGAACTCCACTTTGCAACTTGTTTCTGGCGCTGGACGCCAGAATTGGGCAGAGAGCTGGCGTTGAACGCCAGTTTGCGTCATCTTAACTTCGGCAAAGTATGGACTATTATATATTGCTGGAAAGCCCTGGATGTCTACTTTCCAACGCAATTGAAATCGTGCCATTTCGAGTTCTGTAGCTCCAGAAAATCCACTTTGAGTGCAGGGAGGTCAGAATCCAACAGCATCAGCAGTCCTTCTTCAACCTCTGAATCTGATTTTTGCTCAAGTCCCTCAATTTCAGCTAGAAAATACCTGAAATCACAGAAAAACACACAAACTCGTAGTAAAGTCCAGAAATGTGAATTTAACATAAAAACTAATGAAAACATCCCTAAAAGTAACTAGATTCTACTAAAAACATACTAAAAACAATGCCAAAAAGCGTATAAATTATCCGCTCATCAATCTTCCAAATAAAAAATCAGAAACTAACAAAATTAACCAAAATTAACTCAAACATGCAGCAGCAATTCAGAATATTAATCCCAGCAACTCAGAATCACAAAATCAGTATTATACTAACTTAGTAACACAAAATAGTAAACCCCGGCAACTCAGAATCATAGAATCAATATTATTAAAAAAGTTGAAAACAAGCAAAAATAAATTGAAGTACCGACAGCAAGGGAGAAAGAAACGGAGAAGGGAAGTGAGCTCAAACAGAGAGAGCCAGAGAGAGATCGAACAAGGAAGTGAGCTCGGACAGAGAGACAGTGAGCTTCGACAGACAATGACCGACGAACCCAGCAATCCTTCACGACAGCGACGCTAGGAGAGGAGGAACATCGAGAGGATGGCCGATCAGGCATTTCCACCAGCGACGATGGCACCCACGACGAGGAGAAGGGTTCGGTGATGAGTGTGAGTAATGGGTTTTAGATGGTGGCTAGTAGGTAGTGGGCTAGTGGCTGTTGGAACTTTGAAGACAAGAGAGGGAGTGAGGGGATCAGGGGACAAATTAGGGTTTTTTGAGTGAGAGAGGGAAGAATGGAAAGGGGGGTTTGGCCGTTTGGGTTTAACGATTCACGTTTCAGCTTCAGGCATTTAAATTTTTTTAAGCGTCAAAACGATGCCGTTTTGGTGGATTTTTGAATCCGGCACTTTCAAAAACCCGGCCGGTTCGACCGATTTTTTACCGATTTTTTGTAGCACAATTTTGGGGGAGGACCGGACCGGCCAGATGACTAGTTTTCGGTTAATCTGGTTGAACCGACCGGTTCGATCTGATTCCTTGCTTTTTCCTTTAAAACCAAAACACCACTTTGTAAGATTCACCAAAACCTTCAAAACAATTTTACTTAAAACCAATTCTTCTTTCAAAAGACAAAAGAAAATTATTTGTTAGTTAAACCCCTTGGCAAGGCCTCTAGACTTTAGGAGAACGACAACCAATCTCATTTCTTTAAATTCCTTAAAAATTCTTAAAATCATAGCTTCTTAATTTGAATTGATCAAAATAAAATTTAAACCAAAGCCAAATCATTCAAATCAAAACCAAATTATTTAAACCAAAAGTTCCAAACTAATCTCAAAACTAAAACATTTAAACCCAAACCGATTTCAGTTTCATTTTTAAATTTAAAACATTCCCAAAATTCTCATAAAATTTCGGCAGCACTTCCCCTAAAACTCAAAATTTGCCACTTTTCTCGGGTCCCATCCAAACCACTCAATCATCCAGAAATACATACATATATATAATCAATAAATCTCCATAACCTATCCTCATCATCACTCACTATCAATATTATTTATCACATTCATTATTCATTTCAAAGCTCATCATTATGATTCAATATCATTCATCAATCATCAATCATTTTCATCATCATTATCCACAATCATTAATAATCAATCATCATGCATTTCAACCACCCACTCAACAATTTCCAACGTCGAGTCACTAAATGTCAACCTTCCATATCATACAACTTATCCTATGGTCATCTACCTATGTTTTCACGAAATATTATGTATTCTTTACGAGAAACTGAAACCATACCTTGACCAATTCCTTCTTAAAACCACAAAGCACTTCAAAAGTCCTTTTCACTACCAGTTCCAAGTTCTAATTCCCTACTAAATAAGTTCAATTCAGCATCCAACACCACCAATCACTTCAAACCTCAAATATTTAATCTAACAATATACAATTTCATCATAATTCAACATAGGATTTACTAAATTGGAAATTTACCAAGGGTTAAGAGCTTCTTACCTTACCCACGGACTAATAGAACAACACCCAATAATTTTCACAAGCTAATTCGATCCTAAATCATTAATACATCGTAATTCTCAATTTCAACACTAATGAATTTCAAAACTGAAGAGGAAAAATCTGGGTGATAAAGATTGAATTTCTTACCAAATTGTTTAGTAAAATTTGTAGAGAATTCTGAGACAAATATGTAGCCACTGACGGCTCATCAATCGGAACTCGGGATTTAAAGTTACGTTGGATTGAAGATTTAGGTGAGGGTTTAGGTTTCACATGCTTTCTTCCCCCTTTGTCATGCAAGCTTCAGCATTTTTCATCAAATGGAAGGGAAGGAAGAGCTGAGCTCTTTCATTTAAGGGTGAGTTGGGCTGGGCCTTGGGCCCGGTTCGCTCGATTCGGCCCAATTTTGGGTCAAAACCTTTAAAATTAGTGTCAAAATTCATATTTTAATTATTTCTACTTCGTTAAACTATAAAATTTAATTTTTTAATTTTTTTAAATAATAATTAATTTATTAGTTAATTATTTACTAATTACTCGGGGTTTACATATTATCCTTTATTTGACTCTACTAACAGAATTTTGTAGGTGGGTCTACTAACCTCAAATGTCAAGGAGCAAAGACTTTAATAAATGAGATCTATTAATTTTCATCTAATGAAGACTATATATATATATATATATATATATATATATATATATATATATATATATATATATATATATATATTCGAATCACTCATGTCCTAATTTTAATGGTTCTATGATTATCCCATTATTACGATTCCTATCGTAATTATTCATTTTTAATTTTAATTAAAGAGACTATGATAAATTATGAAAGCTTATTCGCTTATTAAAAGAAGAAATAATAATTGTTCATACCTGAGTCCATTATAAGAGTTAGGCCCAAAATAATAAAAAAATCTAATCAATGATCTATAGACTAGAGTCCAGATCCACTACCCGACCTTACGGAGGTCGGCCATAATGAAATAGACTTATCCCCAACTTGTTCTGATAAATATCCAACTCCTACAATTTCTCCTACTAATTTAAAAAGGAGATCTCAATAACCTCCCTAACAAAAGGGAGTAACTACCCACCATCAAAGGTGGAACCACTTCAGAAGTGGTTACTGGCTCACCACCTACAATTATAAATACACTGACACCCTCAAGTATTCTTCAAACTCTAATTTAAGCATCGAAATCCCTCGCAGGTACCACCCCAACCTCTCCGAAAAGCTCAGATGGCATCATCTCGCCGGAAGAGACATCGAAGCATCCCACCAAAAAGTTGTCTAGACCTCACGTTCAGGCCAAACCACCTCAGTTCTGGTAAGCCTCGGAAGAATAACAACAACAACAATAACAACAATAACAATAATAATGATTTATGATAGTATTTTGTTAAACATACACATCTATTGATATATAATGGTTAACTAGACAAATAGTAAATTCACTCACTATTTAGCACTGTTAGATGGTTTATGAGAGAGTGACAGGTGTCCACCAAATAGTTTTCTTTCTTTCGTGTTGATGTTACGATGTTGAAGCTATGGATGTCTCCTACACAGCGTGACTTGATAATGGAGAAAGAGGTTGTAGCATTCTTTTGCATAGAGGTTCTTCAGGTAATTTAGTTTTTGTGTATTCCTAATCCTAAAATCCCAATTTTTCAGATACAATTGGTGATCGTAGTATTTCATTGCTTGATAACACCATCATGCGGATTGGCTTTCATTGAAGAGCTAAATGTTTAGTTTCCCGGGTAACTTTCGAATTTGTTAAGTGAGATTATTTTAATCTATGTTTCGCAGTTTTGGGTTGATTTGATGGATACGGATGTGTAATTTGAAAAATGAACAGTCTTGCTAACAAGTATTATAAATATTTGTTAACAAAATGATTAAATTGTTATTATTTCTTTCAACATCGATGGTTATTTATTTCTCCATGATTAATACAATCAATTAGGAAGTTGCTATTTTCGATACACCCGGTACGGTCATGACTGAAACAGGTCCATGTAACTTGTGAGATAATGGGGTTGATGTAGTTGCGGAAGTAAATCCGACGAAGTTGCCATGGTCTCTAGTGGTTGGAGTTATTAGGACGTATGTGATGCAAAACCAGTAGAACCCCGCAGAGGTTTATAGTGTGGAAATAGTGTTGCAAGATGAACGGGTATGTTACTAATGTTATTATTCTAAATTTTGTGGATTGTGTAACAACCCAAATTTTTATGCCAACATGATGTTTTCAAAAAATGTTATTCTCAACAATTAGTTTTATTTCGCTGAGTCAATTCTAAGTTTCAAAGTAAAATAAATGATAATATAATTTTATTATTATGTGATTAATTTATTTTACATGCTATAATTATAATAGAGCCTAGATTATTATTATCAAGTCTGATATTTGCCGATATAAGTAATTATCGGTATTTCTTGATGAGCTTAGAGTTGCTAATGTTTCATCAAATATCTTTTATCCTTAAGTTACTAATGTCATTTATATTAGTAACTCGTATATATTTAATCCTATATATATTATTACTTGTGTTTTCATATATTCAATTTTCATAATTATTTCTGGAACTTTGTACTAGCATGCCACGCCCAGTCCCTGGCGTGCCACGCTCACATGCATGCTTGGACTTTTCCCTGGAATTTAGTACTGGCGTGCCACGCCTAGCTCTTGGCGTGCCATGCCAGTGCATTTTTGTGGCGTTTGCTCCCAAGTGGCATGCCAGTTTCACACGCCCAGCTTCTTGTTGTCTTCTACCCATTTTTGATGCCTTTTCACCTGAAATTCATCACAACTCATCTCAAATTTGTGTACCATAATATTCATCAAATAATGCATGAATTGTACTGATCAAATGAGATTTATGCTCTTACGGTCTTCTATCCAATTTAGTGAAAAAATAATCATACATGTACATGAAATGATGTTCCGACTTATTTAGTTAGAGAAAACGAACTCTCTCCTCAGTGGCAACTACAATCTCATATTTTTTCTCATCCTCCTGATTTAAACATAACCTATAATGCCTACGGAAGGTCTCAACATACTCTTTATCAATAACCGGGACGGGAGTAAGAACAGATATATCTTCCCAGGTCAGGTCTGACAGAACTTTAGAAGACATGTTGTGAATAACTGACCGAGACATAAATGCTATACCTACAATTCAACAAAAGAAGATCATCACAACAAAGTCAAAAAGTCGGATAAAACAACCAAAGCATTTAGGCAATTATGCAAGAGGTCAGACCATCCACAGTAAGGAAGAAGATGGCCATGGTTTTCAACCTTTATTCTAAACCAAGCATACAAACTACATTGTAAAGGTAAAAATGGCATTGTACTCATACGAAAATCACTATTTGGGGGCAACAGAGGGTGAATCCTACACTCAGATTCACAACAACAATAAACCAAAAATTCAAGCAAAGAAAGCAAATCCTCAAGAATGATTTTCAACATACAAAGAATCATTGCCAACCCTCTAGTGATAACGGTAAAAATTATTTCAAACTAAAGGAATACGCCCAGACCACAAGAGCACAGTAAAGAAAGTTCAAAGGATAAAGGGACCAACCTTCAAATAACACAAGGCGGAAAGAGTATGTGAAAGCAGAAAAAACACGAATGTTCCATGCAAAACAAAAATTTAAAGTAGAAAAATCTTGAAATGTTGAGACAAAAAATATGAAGAAGTTGAAAAGATTGAAAGAGGGAAAGATGTTGAGTGCAAGCGTTTCAGAGAGGAAGCGAAAAAAGAAGAAAGAGAAATAAGTTTGAGTATTTATAAGGTACCAGGGGCAAAAAAGTAATTTCGCACCCCTCATTTATGGTGCACGGTTACCTTAGGGTAAAGTGTGCGAAACTACGAAAAGACGTAACGTATCAAATTTAAAACACGTCGAGTACCCGACCTAGCCCCAAGAAAGGCGGATTGCCCGAGCTGATGTTTTAATCCACAAAAAGCAGTCCGATCTATGAATGCTCAAGTCCAACTTCAAAAATGCTTGAACTCCAGCAGGGGGAACTATTCATACCCTGCTGGCCCAAAGATATAGCCAGGACCAAAATAAATAGAAGTCCACTCAAGAGATTCAACTACTACACCTACTCGACCTCATAGAGGTCGGGCGCGACGATGGCAGTTCGGCTCTCCTTATGTGAAAAAGTAACTAACTCCTTAGATATCTCCCACTTATCTAGAAGAGAGATCTTAACAACTTTCCTAAAAAAGAAAATAGTTATCCACCTTTAAAGGTGAAACTACTCTAAAAGGTAGTTATCTATTCTACTATAAATACACTGATACCCTCAAGTATATTCAGGACCCAATCAACTAAAAACCTACTTAAACCTTTGCTAACTTAAGCATAAGAGTCGCTTGTAGGTACGGGTGTGCATGGTTCAGCTTTTCCATAAACTGAACTGAAATTGCATTAAACCATTTTAAATGGTTTGGAAACTGAACCAAACTGTTTTATCACATAAGAAAATAGTTTTAAACCAGTTTACAATACAGTGCACCAGTTTAAACCAGTTCATAAAAATAAAACCAGTTTTAATTGAAAAAACCAGTTTAAACTGGTTTATAGGCTAAAACTAGTTTTAACATATAAAAAAAATTATTTTTTACATTCTCTCTCTCTCCCTTCTCTCTTCTCTCTTCTCTCTCTCTCTCTCTCTCTCTCTCTCTCTCTCTCTTTCCCTCCCCTCTCTTTCTCCCTTCTCTCTCTATCCTTCTCTCCCTCTCTTTCCCCATGCTCTCTTTCCCTCTCTCTCTCTCTCTCTCTCTCTCTCTCTCTTTCTGCTATTCCTCTTTCTCTCTCTCTCTCTCTCTCTCTCTCCATTCTCTTCCCCTCTTTCTCCCCTTCCCATCTCTCTCTCTCTCTCTCCCTCCCATTTCTTTCTCTCTCCCTTCTCTCCCTCTCCCTCCCCATGCTCCCCCCCTCTCTCTCTCTCTCCCTTTTCACTCTCTCTCTCTCTCTCTCTCCCACCTCTCTCTCTTTGCCCTCTTTTTCCTCCTCCCTTCTCTCTCTCCTCTCTATCCTCATCCCTCCCATTTCCTTCTCTCCCCTCTTTTATCTCTTCTTTATCTCTCTCCCCCTCTCTCTCACTTTGGAGAGAAGAAGAAAAAAGAGAGAAGAGAAGAATAGAGAGTAAGAGAAGGCTAAGAGAGAAAGAGAAAAGAGAGAGGAGGGGAAGAAAGAGGAGAAGAAAAGAGAGGAGGAGAGAGAAGAAAAATAGGGAGAGGAGGAGAGAGAGGGGAAGGAAGAGAGAGAAAGAAAAAAAGGGAGAGAGAAGAGAGGGAGAGAGAGAAAGAAGGAAAGGGGAGAGAAAGAAAAAAAAGGAAAAAGAGGAGAAAGAGAGAGAGGAGGAAGAGGAGAGAGAAAAAGAGAGAGAGGGAAAGGAAAGAAATAGGGGAGAGAGAGAGGGAAATCAGGTAGAGAGAGAGAGAAGAGGGAAAGAAAGAGGGGAGGGGAGAGAGAGAGGAAGATAGAAGGGAAGGGAGGGGTGGGAGAGAGAGAATGAGAGGGGAGAGAGAGAGGGAAAGGAGAGAGAGAAGGAAGAGAGGAGATAGAGAGGAAAAAAATGAGAAAGAGAGAGAGAAGAGAAGAGAAAGAGGAGGGGGAGAGAGTGAGAGAGAAGAAGAGAGAGGGGAAGGAAGGGAGAGAGAGAGAGAATAAGAGAGAGGGGAAGGAAGCAGGAGACAGGGGGAGAGGGAAGAGTGAGGGAGGGGAAAGGAGAGAGAAGGAGAGAGAGAGAGAGGAAGGGAAGAAATAGGGGAAGGGGAGGGAGAGAGAGAAGGAGGGAGACAAAGAGGAGGGGGAGAAAGGAAAATGAGAGGGAGAGGGAGAGGGGAGAGAGAAAGAGAGAGAGAAAGAGACGGGAGAGAAGGACAGAAAGAAGGGAGAGAAGGAGAGAGAGAAAGGAAAGAGAGAAAGAGGGAGAGGAGGAAAGAGAGAAAGAAGAGAGGAGAGGGAGAAAAAGGAGAGAGAGAGAGAGGAAGAGAGAGAAGATGGGGGAGAGAGAGAAGGGAGAGAGAAAGGGAGAGAGAATATGTAAAAACTAATTTTGGAGTTTGAATAAAACCAGTTTTAATTTGGTTTAGAACTAAACTGAACCATAAAAACTGATTTTTAATAAACTGGTTTTCATAAAAACTATGGCTTCAGTTTAGTTTTTTATTTGAAAAAACTGGTTTATTTAAAACAGTTTCAATTCAGTTCAGTAAAACCAGTTTTTTTGCACACCCCTACTTGCAGGTACCACCCCCACTTCCTCATGAGAAACTCGAACGGCAGCATCTCGACATTAGAATACGCCGGACGCTACTCCAAAAGGAGTCTGGACCTTACGTTTGTAAAACCTGGTAAATTGATAAATAATTAAATAATAAATTAATTATGAGCTAAAAAACTAGAAAATTAAATTTTATAATCTAGAGAAATAAAAATAATTAAAATACAAATTAAAATACTAATCTTAAAGGTTTTAGCCTAAAATTAGGCCAACGGGTTAAACTGGTTGAACTGGGCCCATGTTGGGTCCAAGCCCAACCCTTAAACCATCACCCCTTTAGGCATTTAGCCTTCTTCCCTTTCTTATTTTGTTCCATGGTGAGATTGAAGAGAAGAGAGCAAAAACCTAAAACCCTTTTCTCTTCCAAATTTCAATTGCTCATAATTTTTAATCCAAAGCTCCGATCGCTGCACCATTTGCAGTCACGTGTTTACCTCGCTGAGCTCTTCAATTATATTCGAAAAAAGTGGTAAAGCACTTTGAATTTCTTGCCCAGTGCCCTCTTCCATTCAAATTTCTTGATTTTGGTTGTGGGTATTGAGGATTTTCATAATTTTGATGGTTTAGGTACACTCTTGCATTGGATAATTATTAGGTTTCGCCCCAATCATCCATGGGCAAGGTAAGGAAACTCTAACCCTTGTGGTTTATGGATAATTGTAAACTCTAATATTGATTTGGTATATTATGTGGACTAGATTGAATTTCATATTGTGTTGGTGTTGAATTGGCGATTTGAGTGTTTGAAACTAAGCTTCGGTGGCTGGAAATTGTTGAATTTGGGTTGGAGGTTTGGAAGTTGGTGAAAAAGAGGTTTGGTGGTGTCTTGAAACTTGGAAAAAATTAGCCAATGTATGGTTTCAGTTTCTTGTAGGTAATATGTAATGTTTACGTGAAACTTAGGTTAGTTGCCGTTAAGATAGGATGTATTTAATGAGTTGTTTGTTTAAATGAAGATTTGATATAGTATGTGGATGAAATGTGATGAATAATGATTGTGATGTTATCGAGTGAAGATGATTGTGATTTTATGATGACTGATGGAAAATTTGGTTGGATTTCGAATGATAGATTGAATTGGTTTGAAAGTGAGTGATTAGGTTTGAGTTGAATGGGTAGATGATTTGAAAGTAATACTTGTTAGGTATTGAAGGGCTGAATTTGATATGGTTGATATTGATTTGGGTGTAATTTGGGTTGATTTATATTGAATATTGATGAGGATTGAATTGGAAAATTGAATTGGATTGGAGTATGGTTTTTGGTCATGGTTTGCTTGGTAATGAATGTGATAAATGAATGGGAATTGGTTTGATTAGGATTAAAATGCTTAGAAGTTGATGATTGAATATTTGGTAGGCTTTGAAATGGTAAGGAAGTAGTTGGAATTGAATTAAATTGAGGAATTGGTCAAAATGAGTGTTTATGCAAATTTGGTAAAAATAGAATTTTAACCAACTTTGGCGGCCCATGACTTGGCCCTCGGAGTTCAGATTTGAGTGAACTTTATCTTAAATTGAAGATGATGATGAGAACTTTAAAATAGTTTAAAAATGAAGGGAAACATAATTTTATAGAGATAGTTATGAACGTTGGAAGTTAGGTATAAAAAACTAAACTCTGTGATGTTGCAGAAAACCAGAATTTCTGGTTTGTGTGCCTATGCACCCTATCGTGCTCACGCACAGGGCAGAGCGTGTGTTGAGACTCATGCGTACGAACGAGGAGTGTGTGCATGCACACCTTGAGATTTTTACAAGTTGTGCGTACACACACTATAATATGTATGTATATACTGGGAATTTGTTCTGGTACATGTGTATACACAAGCCTTGTTTTTCACACCAAAAATCTGTTTTTAACTGTTTGATTTTCCCAGTAAGCTTGTGAACTTTTGTAACTCCTTTGTAAGGTCCGATAGCTAGTGTTTAACTTTTGGGACGAGCGAAAGTGTACTGGGTAAAATAAAAGAGGTGTTTTCTATTATGAATTTAGAGCCGATGACTTAGGATTGTAGAGTACTGTGGGTGGTTTAACTAGAGGCTTTGTGGAGTGTACTGAGTGGATTAAAGAGAACATACCAGAGTATAATGGAGATAAGTTTGAAGAAATATCTTTTGATTATGAAACTAAATTGGGCATGATTCTCGAAAGTGCGACCCCAATAAGATGGTGGAAGGTGAGGATCCCCTTCTTTTTTCCTCTTGGTATTGTAAAATCGCCTCCAGCGAGATTGTGGGAGGTTTCCTTTGTTCCTCTTGGATATATGAAAACATACCTTCTGGGTAAACGCAAGGGTTGTGGTTTTGCGGCACTTGCTCCAAGTTGGTTGTTGAGGCTTCCCGGGTAGATGCAAGAGTGTGACTCACCCCACTTGCTCCGGGTTAAGATGATTTGAGCTTCCTGGGTAGATGCAAGGGAGTGGTTTGCCCCACTCGCTCCAGGTTAGTAATTATAATTTATCTGCATCTCCCTGGGTAAACGCAGTGGCTCGCCCCCACTTGTGCCAGGTTAAGATTTGAGATTCCCTTGACCATGTGCTGCAAGTATGACTGGACGCTTATACCTTTCTGGAAGATCTCTTCTAATGAGATGATAAATGAATGATTAGCTTATATATATGTGTATATTCTCCACTATTGTATTAAAACTTGTATTTGTCCCTCCTAGAGGTCGACTCGGAGAATCAGGAGTTGTATTTTGTATTTTGGTTATCTTTTGGGGATGTATATATATTTCTAGCCGGCCTTTGCTTCACAGTTAATTTTGTACCTTTGGAGCTTGTACTTGTTCTTCAGATTATCGATCTTGATCTTGCACTGCTATTTTGTAGGATATTTTGTTAATTATTTAACTTTGACTTCATGGTGGGACTACATTGAAGCTAAATAAAACCTTTTTGGATTCAAATAGGACACTTTAAACCTTAAGGATTATAACATGATTACGCCTAAATGTAGGGGACCAAAATAGGACGCTTTCTATTCTCAAAGTTTTGAGTGCGGTGAGATTTGTACTTTGTGTTGCTTAACCCCTCCTTCAAGGCTCCTAGTTAAACTATCTTTCATATATACCTATGTATGTATTTTTACTTTTTAAAGGTTGTAGTGCCTCACCAACTTTGATTTACGACCTAGGCATAAAGCTGTATATGGTAAGGTGTTACATTATGGTATCAGAGCAGTTCGTTCCTATAGAGCCTGAGGGACGGACTGACTTTTCTTTTGAGCATACTCTGAGTTGTGATATATACTATTTAGGATGATATAATTGATAAATAAAGCATAAAGTTCATGAGTATACTTTTGGGAATTTGAAGCACTTAGCTTGAGATATTAAGACTGATTACCTTGATATCGCTGGTTGGGTGTGGACAGGACCTAAATGGCAACTCTTGGACGAGGTTGAGGTCAAGGACACAGAGGCAATGAGGTAACTGTACCGATAGGTAGTTTGACTAAATTTATAATTACAATGACGAGCATGGTTGCTGCCATTAGTGCTGTTGCTGCTGCAATCAGCTGAGCGATGGGTAGGATGGAACAACAAGCTGGAAGTGTCAATAAAGGTGGTGATAGACATGATAATGGAGATAATGGTCGGAGTACAGTGGTACTAACGGAGATAGCGAGCTTCCGGAATTGGTTAACACAGGTCGAGTAACGGGAGATTTCTCAAGAAGAACTGTGGTGGCAAGGAGTAACCGTCGGGAATCCTACAAAAAGGAGAAAGGAAAGAAGATTACACCAAGGAGCCAGAATTTCAAGAGGGATGGTTATGTCCCTCCACATCCTCAATGCCAGAACAATCACTGGAAGAATGACAATCATTGGGGGCATGGTACAGAAAAGCAGGCTAGGACCCATTCAGATGATTTGACTTGCAAGAGGTGTGGAAATACCACCCGGACTAGCCATGCCGGTCGGGCTTAGTGTATGTTACAAGTACGAGAAACCAAGGCATATGTCTTGGAATTATCCACAAAGAAAAAACCGGGATGCAGTCAAGTTTGATTCTCTGGTCCAAGATAATTGTGAACTAGTAACCGAATTTTAACTGCCTTGCATAATATTGGAGTTCAGCATTCATTCATAACACGTGATTAGATTATGAGAATAATAATTTTCAAATGAATTATCAGTCGATGACTTTTAGCTAATGAGACAAAGTGACTTGGTTAATATAGAGGAATGGCTAGGTTCTTAGGGGCTAACAATCAGAGTGACGCAGCAGAAGCGGGTTGGATTGTTTGAACGTTCAATTTGAGTTATGTCTAAGGGATCAAAAGTGTTGATAGTTGCGCGGAGTGATTATTTGAATTTAGTTACGAGGGGATGTAGTGGAGAGGATTGTCAAGGATTTACCATTTTGGCTGCTAAATTGTTAAGTACAGAGCAAAGTTTGGACCAAACTCTTTATGCGAGAGAGAGAGAGAGAGAGAGAGAGAGAGAGAGAGAGAGAGAGAGAGAGAGAGAGTGGTGCGCAGAAATCGTGACGGTTCCATTTCTTGGTAACGGCGCTAAAAACTCAATACGCACGTTCATAATCTTAGTTCTTTGTCACAACTTTGCACAACTAACCAGCAAGTGCACTGGGTCGTCCAAGTAATAACCCTTACGTGAGTAAGGGTCGATCCCACGGAGATTGTCGGCTTGAAGCAAGCTATGGTCATCTTGTAAATCTCAGTCAGGCGGATTCAATTGATTATGGAGATTTAATAAATAAAACATAAATTAAAGATAGAGATACTTATGAAATTCATTGGTGAGAGTTTCAGATAAGCGTATGAAGATGCTTGTTCCTCCTGAACCTCTGCTTTCCTATTGTCTTCATCCAATCATTCATACTCCTTTCTATGACAAGCTGTATGCTAGGCGTCACCGTTGTCAATGGCTACATCCTGTCCTTTCAGTGAAAATGGTCCAATGCGCTGTCACTGCATGGCTAATCATCTGTCGGTTCTCGATCATACTGGAATAGAATCCATTGATCCTTTTGCGCCTGTCACTACGCCCATCACTCGCGAGTTTGAAGCTCGTCGCAGCCATCCCTTCCCAGATCCTACTCGAAATACCACAGATAAGGTTTAGACTTTCCGGATCTCAAGAATGGCCGTCCATGGATTCTAACTTATACCACGAATATTCTGATTAAGGAATCCCAGAGATACTCATTCAATCTAAGGTAGAACGGAAGTGGTTGTCAGGCACGCATTCATAGGTTGGGAATGATGATGACTGTCACGATCATCACATTCATATTGAGGTGCGAATGAATATCTTAGAATCGGAATAAGCTTGAATTGAATAGAAAAACGATAGTACTTTGTATTAATTCATGAGGAACAGCAGAGCTCCACACCTTAATCTATGGTGTGTAGAAACTCTACCATTGAAAATACATAAGTGATGAAGGTCCAGGCATGGCCGAGAGGCCAGCCCCCTTAACATGATCAAAGGATCAAAAGATAATCCAAAAGATGTAAATACAATAGTAAAAAGTCCTATTTATGCTAAACTAGTTACTAGGGTTTACAGAAATGAGTAAATGATACAGAAATCCACTTTCGGGGTCCACTTGGTGTGTGCTTGGACTGAGCATTAAGCTTTACACGTGTAGAGACTTCTCTTGGAGTTGAACGCTAGTTTGTAACCTGTTTCTGGCGTTTAACTCCAGAATGCAGCATGGAACTGGCGTTGAACGCCAGTTTGCGTCATCTAAACTCGGGCAAAGTATGGACTATTATATATTGCTGGAAAGCCCTGGATGTCCACTTTCCAACGCAATTGAGAGCGCGCCATTTGGAGTTCTGTTGCTCCAGAAAATCCACTTTGAGTGTAGGGAGGTCAGAGTCCAGCAGCATCTACAGTCCTTCTTCAACCTCTGAATCTGATTTTTGCTCAAGTCCCTCAATTTCAGCCAGAAATTACTTGAAATCAAAGAAAAACACAAACTCATAGTAAAATCTAGAAATGTGAATTTTATTTAAAAACTAATAAAAATATACTAAAAACTAACTAAATCATACTAAAAACTATGTAAAAACAATGCCAAAAAGCGTATAAATTATCCGCTCATCACAACACCAAACTTAAATTGTTGCTTGTCTCCAAGAAATTGAAAATCAAATAGGATAAAAAGAAGAGAATATACTATAAATTCCAAAATATCAATGAAACTTAGCTCCAATCAGATGAGCGGGACTTGTAGCTTTTTGCCTCTTGAATAGTTTTGGCATCTCACTTTATCCATTGAAGTTCAGAATGATTGGTATCTATAGGAACTCAGAGTTCAGATAGTGTTATTGATTCTCCTAGTTCAGTATGTTGATTCTTGAACACAGCTACTTTATGAGTCTTGGTCATGGCCCTAAGCACTTTGTTTTCCAGTATTACCACCGGATACATAAATGCCATAGACACATAACTGGGTGAACCTTTTCAGATTGTGACTCAGCTTTGCTAAAGTCCCCAATTAGAGGTGTCTAGGGTTCTTAAGCACACTCTTTTTTTGCTTTGGACCTTGACTTTAACCGCTCAGTCTCAAGTTTTCACTTGACACCTTCACGCCACAAGCACATGGTTAGGGACAGCTTGGTTCAGCCGCTTAGGCCAGGATTTTATTCCTTTAGGCCCTCCTATCCACTGATGCTCAAAGCCTTGGATCCTTTTTATTTACCCTTGCCTTTTGGTTTTAAGGGCTATTGGCTTTTTTTTTTGCTTGCTTTTTTTTTGCCATTTTTTTTCTTTTCTCTCTTTTTTTTTCTGCAAGCTTTTGTGTTCACTGCTTTTTCTTGCTTCAAGAATCATTTTTATGATTTTTCAGATCATCAAATAACATTTCTCCTTTTCATCATTCTTTCAAGAGCCAATATATTTAACATTCATAAACATCAACTTCAAAAGACATATGCACTGTTCAAGCATTCATTCAGAAAACAAAAAGTATTGTCACCACATCAAAATAATTAAACTAGTTTCAAGGATGAATTCGAAACCCTGTACTTCTTGTTCTTTTGTTTTTAAAATAGTTTTCATTTAAGAGAGGTGATGGAGTCATAGTACATTCATAGCTTTAAGACATAGACACTTAAACACTAATGATCATCTAGTAAAGACACAAACATAATTAAACATGAAGCATGGAAACCGAAAACAAAAAATAAATGGACAAGGAGATTATGGAATGAGTCCACCTTAGTGAGGGTGGCGTCTTCCTCTTCTTGAAGAACCAATGGTGCTTTTGAGCTTCTCTATGTCTCTTCCTTGTCTTTGTTGCTCCTCCCTCATAGCTCTTTGATCTTCTCTAATTTCATGGAGGATGATGGAATGCTCTTGGTGCTCCATCCTTAGTTGTCCCATGTTGAAGCTTAATTCTCCTAGGGAAGTGTTGATTTGCACCCAATAGTTTTGTGGAGAAAAGTGCATCCCCTGAGGCATCTCAGGGATTTCATGGTGGGGAATTTCCTCATGCTCTTGCTGAGGTCCATGATCTCTTGTTTGCTCCATCCTTTTCTTAGTGATGGGCTTGTCCTCTTCAATGAGGATGTCTCCCTCTATCTCAATTCTAGCTGAATTGTAGAGGTGGTATATGAGGTGAGGAAAGGCTAACCTTGCCCAAGTGGAGGACTTGTCAGCCACCTTGTAAAGTTCTTGAGGTATAATCTCATAAACTTTCACCTCCTCTCCAATCATGATACTATGGATCATGATGGCTCGGTCTATAGTAACTTCAGACCGGTTACTAGTAGGAATGATTAAGCGTTGAATGAACTCTAACCATCCCCTAGCCACTGGTTTGAGGTCATGCCTTCTTAGTTGAACCGGCTTGCCTCTTGAGTCAATTTTTCATTGAGCTCCTTCCTCACATATGTCTATGAGGACTTGGTCCAACCTTTGATCAAAGTTGACCCTTCTTGTGTAGGGGCGTGCGTTCTCTTCCATCATTGGCAAGTTGAACGCCAGCCTTACATTTTTCGGACTGAAATCTAAGTATTTCCCCCGAACCATGGTAAGCCAATGCTTTGGATTTGGGTTCACACTTTGATCATGGTTCCTAGTGATCCATTAGGATCCTGACTTGTTGAATGGGGTTGGTGAGAACTTCCCAACCTCTTCTTTGGATCTCAAGTCGGATCTCCGGATACTCATTCTTTTTGAGCTTGAAAGGAACCTCAGGGATCACTTTCTTCTTGGCCACAACTTCATAGAAGTGGTCTTGATGGACCTTTGAGATGAATCTCTCCATCTCCCATGACTCAGAGGTGGAAGCAATTGCCTTCCCTTTCCTCTTTCTAGAGGTTTCTCTGGCCTTAGGTGCCATAAATGGTTATAGAAAAACAAAAAGCAATGCTTTTACCACACCAAACTTAGAAGGTTTGCTCGTCCCCGAGCAAAAGAAGAGAAGAGGGAGTAGAAGAAGAAGATAGATGAGATAGAGAGGGGTGAGTGGTTCAGCCAAGGGGGTTTTAGGTGGTTATGATGTGTGAAAAGAAAGGAGTGATGGTTTGAATTTGAGTGGGTGGGTGTAGGTGGGTTGTATGATGGTTTTGGAGGAGTAATGGAGGTGATTGGTGGAGGTTATTTTGGGGAAGAGTGTTATGAGAAGGTGTGAATAGGAGAGAAGAAGAGGTGTGGTAGGTGGGGATCCTGTGGGGTCCACAGATCCTGAGGGGCCCTATGGGGTCCACAGATCCTGAGGGGATCCTGTGGGGTCCACAGATCAAGTGGAGTCAAGGACTTAACATCCCTACTCTAATTAGGCATGTAAAATGCCCTTGCTATGCAATCCTGGTGTTTAACGCCATACTGCTGCCTGTTTCTGGCGTTAAACGCCCAAATGTAGCTTGTCTCTGGCATTTAACGCCAGGCAGATGCTTGTTTCTGGCGTTAAACGCCAGACTGCTCTCCTCCATGGTGTGCTATTTTTAAAGCTGTTTTTCATTCTGTTTTTGTGATTTTTCAGTAGTTTTTGTGACTTCACATGATCATCAACATAATAAAACACGAAATAACAAAAAGAAAATAAAATAGATATGATTAAATAACATTGGGTTGCCTTCCAATAAGCGCTTCTTTAACGTCAATAGCTTGACAGTGAGCTCTCATGGAGCCTCACAAATGCTTAGAGCATTGTTGGGACCTCCCAACACCAAACTTAGAATTTGAATGTGGGGGTTCAACACCAAACTTAGAGTTTGACTGTGGGGGCTTTGGTTGACTCTGCAGTGAGAGAAGCTTTTCATGCTTCCTCTCCATGGTTACAGAAGGAGATCCTTGAGTTTTAAACACAAGGTTGTCCTCATTCAGTTGAAGGACTAACTCTCCTCTGTCCACATCAATCACAGCTCTTGCTGTGGCTAGGAAGGGTCTTCCAAGGATGATGGATTCATCCTCTTCCTTCCCAGTGTCTAGGATTATGAAATCAGCAGGGATGTAAAGGCCTTCAGCCTTTACTACCACGTCCTCTACTTGTCCATAAGCCTGTTTTCTTGAGTTGTCTGCCATCTCTAATGAGATTCTAGCAGCTTGCACCTCAAAGATCCCTAGTTTCTCCATTACAGAGAGTGGCATTAAGTTTATTCCTGACCCCAGGTCACACAGAGCCTTCTCAAAGGTCATGGTGCCTATGGTATAGGGTATTAAGAATTTACCTGGATCCAGTTTCTTTTAAGGTAATTTCTGCCTATCCAATGCATTTAGTTCATTGGTGAGCAAGGGAGGTTCATCTTCCTAAGTCTCATTACCAAATAATTTGGCATTCAGCTTCATGATTGCACTAAGGTATTTAGCAACTTGCTTTTCAATAATGTCTTCATCTTCTTCAGAGGAAGAATACTCATCAGAGCTCATGAAGGACAGAAGGAGGTTCAATGGAATCTCTATGGTCTCTAGATGAGCCTCAGATTCCTTTGGTTCCTCAAAAGGATACTCCTTATTGGTCACTGAACGTCCCAGGAGGTCTTCCTCACTAGGATTCACGTTCTCCTCCTCCTCTTTGGGTTCGGCCACATCATGTAAGGCTATGGCCTTGTACTCTCTTTTTGGATTTTCTTCTGTATTGCTTGGGAGAGTACTTGGAGGGATTTCAGTGACTCTTTTACTCAGCTGGCCCACTTGTGCCTCCAAATTTTTAATGGAGGACCTTGTTTCATTCATGAAACTTACAGTGGCCTTAGATAGACCAGAGACTATATTTGCTAAGCTAGATGGATTCTGCTCAGAATTCTCTGTCTGTTGCTGAGTGGATGATGGAAAGGCTTGCTATTGCTAAACCTGTTTCTTCCACCATTATTAAAGCCTTGTTGAGGCTTTTGTTGATCCTTCCATGAGAAATTTGGATGATTTCTCCATGAGGGATTATAGGTATTTCCATAGGGTTCACCCATGTAATTCACCTCTGCTATTGCAGGATTCTCAGGATCATAAGCTTCTTTTTCAGAAGATGCCTCTTTAGTACTGTTGGATGATTCCTTCAATCCATTCAGACTCTGAGAGATCATACTGACTTGCTGAGTCAATATTTTATTCTGAGCCAATATGACATTCAGAGTATCAATTTCAAGAACTCCTTTCCTTTGAGGCGTCCCATTATTCACAAGATTCCTTTCAGAAGTGTACATGAACTGGTTATTCGCAACCATGTCAATGAGTTCTTGAGCTTCTGCAGACGTTTTCTTTAGGTGAATGGATCCACCTGCAGAATGGTCCAATGACATCTTTGATAATTCAGACAGACCATCATAGAATATATCCAGGATGGTCCATTCTGAAAGCATGTCAGGAGGACACTTTTTGGTTAGTTCCTTGTATCTCTCCCAAGCTTCATAGAGGGATTCACCTTCCTTTTGTCTGAAGGTTTGAATATCCACTCTAAGCTTACTAAGCTTTTGAGGAGGAAAGAACTTGGCTAAGAAAGCCGTGACCAGCTTATCCCAAGAGTTCAGGCTGTCTTTAGGTTGAGAGTCCAACCATATTCTAGCTTTGTCTCTTACAGCAAATGGGAAAAGCATAAGCCTGTAGACCTCGGGATCAACCCCATTGGTCTTAACAGTATCACAGATCTGCAAGAATTTAGTTAAGAACTGAAAAGGATCTTCTGATGGAAGTCCATGAAACTTGCAATTCTGTTGCATCAGAGAAACTAATTGAGGTTTCAGCTCAAAATTGTTTGCTCCAATGGCAGGGATTGAGATGCTTCTTCCATGTAAATTGAAATTAGGTGCAGTAAAGTCACCAAGCATCTTTCTTGCATTGTTGTTATTTTCGGCCATGTCTCCTTCTTTTTTGAAAATTTCTGTCAGATTTTCTCCAGAGAGTTGTGCTTTAACTTCCCTTAGCTTCCTCTTTAGAGTTCTTTCAGGTTCAGGATCAGCTTTAACAAGAATGTTCTTGTCCTTGTTCCTGCTCATATGAAAAAGAAGAGAACAGAAAATATGGAATCCTCTATGTCACAGTATAGATATTCCTTTATGTGAGTAGAAGAAGATATGAATAGAAGAAGGAGAATCCAAACACAAGGGTGAGGAGCAGGTTCGAATTCTTGGATGAAGAGGAGTATTAGTAAATAAATAAATAAATAGAAGGAGGTGAGGGAGAAGAATTTTTGAAAATTAGATAAAATAAAATAAAAGTATTTTTGTTTTTAAATTAGAATTAAAATTAAAAATTCGAAAATTAAGAAAGGAAAAATTAAATCAAATTAAATTAAATTTAAAATAATTAGTTAATTTAAAAAGGAATTTTGAAAAAGATGAAGGTGATTTTCGAAAATTAGAGATAGAATTAGTTAGGTAGTTTTGAAAAAAGATAAGAATCAAACAAAAAGATAGGATTGGTTTGAAAAAGATTTGAAAATCAATTTTTGAAAAGATAAGAGGTTAGAAAAGATTTTGAAATTGATTTTGAAAAGATGTGATTGAAACTTATTTTGAAAAAGATTTGATTTTGAAAATTAAAGTTGATTACTTGACTAACAAGAAACAAAAAGATATGATTTAAAATTTAAAGATTGAACCTTTCTTAAGAGGCAAATAACAAACTTAAAATTTTTGAATCAATCACATTAATTGTTAGTATTAATTTCGAAAATATGAAACAAAATAAGAAAAAGATTTTTGAAAATCATTTTGAAATTTTCAAAAATCATACAAGAAAAATGAGAAAGATTTGATTTTTGAAAAAGATTTAAAAAAGATAGAATTTTTTAAATTGAAAATTTGATTTGACTCATGAGAAACAACTAGATTTTAAAATTTTTTGAAAAAGTCAACTCAAATTTTCGAATTTGATGAGAAGAAAAAGGGAAAGATATATTTTTTTGAGTTTTTGAATTTTTTTTATGAAGAAAGAGAAAAATATATCTTTTTGTTGTTTTTCTCTTTTTTTTTTCTTTTTATTAAATAGTAAAAATGAAACAAAACATGAAAATCATAAATCAAAACAACTAATGCATGCAATAACACTTTGAATGTCAAGATGAACACCAAGAACACTTTGAATGTCAAGATGAACATCAAGAACATGTTTTTGAAAATTTTTTTAAGAAAAGAAAAACATGCAAGACACCAAACTTAAAAATTTTTAATGTTGAAACATTAAGAATTTAAGAATGTATATGAAAAATAAGAAAAGACATAAAAAAAAGAAAATATGAAGATCAAACAAGAAGACTGGCCAAGAACAACTTGAAGATCATGAAGAATGCAATGCATGAAATTTTCGAAAATAATTTTTAGAAAATAAAAAAAATAAAAAAATGCAATTGACACCAAACTTAAAACTTGACTCTAGACTCAAACAAGAAACACAAAATATTTTTGGCTTTATGATTTTATTAAATTTTTTTTATTTTTCAAAAATTAATTGGGAAAAACGAAAAAGAAGTAAATTTTTTTTCTTGTATTATTTTCGAAAATAAGAAATAAAAAGCTTAAAAATAAAATAAAATGACCTAATCTGAGCAATAAGATGAACCGTCAGTTGTCCAAACTCGAACAATCCCCGGCAACGGCGCCAAAAATTTGGTGCGCAGAAATCGTGACGGTTCCATTCCTTGGTAACGACGCTAAAAACTCAATACGCACGTTCATAATCTTAGTTCTTTGTCACAACTTCGCACAACTAACCAGCAAGTGCACTGGGTCGTCCAAGTAATAAACCTTACGTGAGTAAGGGTCGATCCCACGGAGATTGTCGGCTTGAAGCAAGCTATGGTCACCTTGTAAATCTCAGTCAGGCGGATTCAATTGATTATGGAGATTTAATAATTAAAAGATAAATAAAACGTAAATTAAAGATAGAGATACTTATGTAATTCATTGGTGAGAGTTTCAGATAAGCGTATGAAGATGCTTGTTCCTCCTAAACCTCTGCTTTCCTATTGTCTTCATCCAATCATTCATACTCCTTTCTATGGCAAGCTGTATGTTAGGCGTCACCGTTGTCAATGGCTACATCCTGTCCTCTCAGTGAAAATGGTCCAATGCGCTGTCATTGCATGGCTAATCATCTGTCAGTTCTCGATCATACTGGAATAGGATCCATTGATCCTTTTGCGTCTGTCACTACGCCCATCACTCGCGAGTTTGAAGCTCGTCGCAGCCATCCCTTCCCAGATCCTACTCGGAATACCACAGACAAGGTTTAGACTTTCCGGATCTCAAGAATGGCCGTCCATGGATTCTAACTTATACCACGAAGATTCTGATTAAGGAATCCCAGAGATACTTATTCAATATAAGGTAGAACGGAAGTGGTTGTCAGGCACGCGTTCATAGGTTGGGAATGATGATGACTGTCACGATCATCACATTCATATTGAGGTGTGAATGAATATCTTAGAATCGGAATAAGCTTGAATTGAATAGAAAAACGATAGTACTTTGTATTAATTCATGAGGAACAGCAGAGCTCCACACCTTAATCTATGGTGTGTAGAAACTCTACCGTTGAAAATACATAAGTGATGAAGGTCCAGGCATGGCTGAGAGGCCAACCCCCTTAACATGATCAAAGGATCAAAAGATAATCCAAAAGATGTAAATACAATAGTAAAAAGTCCTATTTATGCTAAACTAGTTACTAGGGTTTACAGAAATGAGTAAATGATGCAGAAATCCACTTTCGGGACCCACTTGGTGTGTGCTTGGGCTGAGCATTAAGCTTTACACGTGTAGAGGCTTCTCTTGGAGTTGAACGCCAGTTTGTAACCTGTTTTTGGCGTTTAACTCCACTTTGCAACCTGTTTCTGGCGTTTAACTCCAGAATGCAGCATGGAACTGGCGTTGAACGCCAGTTTACATCATCTAAACGCGGAGAAAGTATGGACTATTGTATATTTCTGGAAAGCCCTGGATGTCTACTTTCCAACACAATTGAGAGCGTGACATTTGGAGTTCTGTAGCTCCAGAAAATCTACTTTGAGTGCAGGGAGGTCAGAATCCAGCAACATCTGCAGTCCTTCTTCAACCTCTGAATCTGATTTTTGCTCAAGTCCCTCAATTTCAGCCAGAAATTACCTGAAATCACAGAAAAACACACAAACTCATAGTAAAATCCATAAATGTGAATTTTATTTAAAAACTAATAAAAATATACTAAAAACTAACTAAATCATACTAAAAACTATGTAAAAACAATGCCAAAAAGCGTATAAATTATCCGCTCATCAGAGAGAGAGAGAGAGAGAGAGAGAGAGAGAGAGAGAGTGTCAACGAATCATCGTGACTCGAATCTAGCCTTCTTTTGTAACTTGCATTGGAATTTTATCTCAGATTTCTTCTTGAAAGACGATTTAATCAACTTCCCAATTCCATTCCTTATGCACATGTATCCATGCATGAATCTGTCCCTTCTGAGGTGAGCCTGAGCTTGTTTTGGTTTGATCAAGCGATCCTTGAATATTGGAAACTTATTGTGAGTTGAGTTGCTCTCCTTCATAAACTAGTATTTCCTTTAACAATCAGCTGAGACTTACTTGATTTGATATGCCTTGTTCTCTTTATCAAGGTTTTTTATTTGGATTCCTTTCTTGAGGTGCACCTTAGTTCTTCTTCTTGTGCATTTTGTTATTTCTCTACAACTTTGTTTGATCACATACAAGACATTCTTCTGATTTCTTGTGAGCACCGTTTGTGTTGTTCGTTTATCTTTTGAACCTAGTATTCTTTCAAAAATAAACTCGAGCTTGATTTTGTATAGCGCACAAATCCTATATTTAACTATTGAGACATTAGTTTCATAAAGTAAGACTTCTGGACGCGGGAGATGAAACTTGTAAGTATGCGATGTTACGAGGAGTTGAGAAGATTTGATTCCTGTGGATTACATTGCCTACGATTAAGTTAACACACAAGGATGCACCGTTTGTATAGATGTCTGACCATGAAGGGAGTTTCCAAACTTTGAAGGAGAGATTAACTACAGCGCCAATACTCGTGTTACCTGAACCTAATGAACCATTTGAGGGTTACTGCGATGCGTCACAGAAGGGCTTAGGATGTCGGTTGATGTAACAACATAATGTGGTGATGGACGCCCTGAGCAGGAAGTCTTGGAGTATTGCTTGGATGATAATTAAGGAGGAAGAATTGTTAAGTAAGTTTGGAGTCTTAAGTTGGGTACTGAGAAAGTGACTGCAGGTGTCGAACTGAATCAATTGGAATCACCAATGATGGAGAATTTAAAATTTGGGGAGCACAACAAGATGATAAGGAGCTACCAAGTATGTTGAAGTATGTTGAATAAGAGAATCAAGAAGAGATTGAGGGAGATATGGGAGGAATTTGGAGGAATAAGGAGAGGTTTTTTGTGTCGAATGTCGAAAGTTGAGATGTAAACTATTGTCTGAAGTTCTCAAGAGCAGATTTTCGATTCATCCTAGAGTTACTAAAATGTATCATGATTCAAATAAGATATTTTGGGTGGCCCGGAGTGAAGAATGATGTGGCGGCGCATGTGACTAAGTGTTTGACATGTTAGAAGGTGAAAATTGAGCACCAAAAGCCATCCAGAATGCTACAACCTTTGGGGGTTCCACAATGAAAGTGGGAAGATGTTGTTATGGATTTCGTAATGGGTTTGCCAAGGACTAGAGCTAGTTTTGAGATGGTTTGGGAAATCATGGATTAATTGACCAAGTCCGCTTACTTTTTGCCTATCCGAGTGAACTATCCATTAGAGGAATTGGTGAGACTGTACATCAAGGAGATAGTGAGGTTTCATGGTGTGCCAAACACCTCTGTGTTGATATGAACCCAGAGGATCAAGCGTCTTAGGTCCCAAATTGATAATTGAGGCAACGGAGAATAGATCAAGCAAATTTGAGCTAAGATTCTAACTGAGTAAGCTGACAGAAGAGTTATGCGAATAAAAGAGGAGAAAACCTAGAGAGTTTGAAGAAGAAAGTTAGTGTTCTTGAAGGTTACTCCAACAACTGGGATCGGAAGAGCAATCAAAATAAAAAAGTTGAAAACCCCTGCTATATTGGTTCCTCCCAAATTCTGAAGAGGATTGGTGGTCGGTGGTATATCAAATAGTTTTACCACTGTATCTTTCGAACTTGCACGACGTACTCCATATTTTGCAGCTTTGGAAGTACACATCTGATGCAACCCATGTCTTACAACCTGAATCAGTTCAATTGAAAGAAGATTTGACGTTTTAAGTGATTCTGGTCAAGATTGATAATGTTAGCATCGAGAAACTTCGAGGAAAAGAAGGATCATTAGTAAAGGTTCCTTGGAATTGAGCCAAATTCGAGGAACATATGTGGGAGCTTGAATTGGAGATGAGGAAGGGCTAACCGCACAGATGATTGAATTTTGGGGACAAATTTCTTATTTAGGTGGGTAGGATATAAAACTCGATAAATTAATAAATAATTAACTAAGAAATTAATTATGAGCTAAGAAAACTAGAAAATTAAATTTTATAATCTAGAGAAGTAAAAATAATTAAAATACGAATTAAAATACTAATATTAAAGGTTTTGGCCTAAAATTGGACCAACGAACTAAACTGATTGAACCGGACCTATGTTGGGCCCAAGCCCAACCCTTAAACCATCACCCCTTTAGGTATTCAGCCTTCTTCCCTTCCCCATTTTGTTCCACAGTGAGATTGAAGAGAATAGAGCGAAAGCCTAAAACCCTTTTCTCTCCAAATTTCAATTGCTCATAACTTTCAATCTAGAGTTTCGATCGCTGCACTGTTTGGAGCCACACATTTACCTCGCCATGATCTTTAATTCTATTTGAACAAAGTGGTAAAGCACTTTGAATTTCTTTCCCAGTTATCTCTTCCATTCTGATTTCATGATATTTTCATGATTTTAATAGTTTAGGTGTGCTCTAGCATTGGGTAATTATTGGGTTTTATCCTAATCATCCGTGGGTAAGGTAAAGAAACTCTAACCCTTGTGGTTTATGGATAATTGTAAACTCTAGTATTAATTTTTCTATATTATGTGGAACTAGATGGAATTTAATATTAAATTGGTGTTGAATTGGCGATTTGAGTGTTTGAAACTTAGCTTCAGTGGCCGGGAATTGTTGAATTTGGGTTGGAGCTTTGGAAGTTGGTGAAAATGAGATTTGGTGGTGTCTTGAAGCTTGGAAAAAATTGGCTAAGGTATGGTTTTGATTTCTTGTAGATAATATATAATGTGGTGTGAAACTTAGGTTGGTTGCCCTTAAGATACGATGTATTGCATGAGTTGGTTATTTAAATGAAGATTTGGTATAGTATGCGGATGAAATGTGATGAATAATGATTGTGATGTTATTGATTGTTAATGATTTTGATTTTTATGATGATTGTTGGAAAATTTGGTTGGATTTCAAATGGTGGATTGAATTTGTTTGAAAGTGAGTGATTAGGTTTGGGTTGAATGAGTTGATGATTTGAAAGTAATACTTGTTAGGTGTTGAAGGACTGAATTTGGTATGGTTGATATTGATTTGGGTGTAGTTTGGGTTAATTTATATTGATTATTGATGAGGATTGAATTGGGAAATTGAATTGGATTGGAGTATGGTTTTTGTTCATGGTTTGCTTGGTAATGAATGTGATAAATGAATGAAAATTGGTTTGGTTAGTCTTAAATGATTAGAAGTTGACGATTGAATGTTTGAAAGGCTTAGAAATGGTAAGGAAGTGGTTAGAATTGAATTAAATTGAAGAATTGGTCAAAATGAGTATTTATGCAAATTTGGTAAAAATAAAATTTTAACCAACTTCGACGGGTTATGAATTGGCCCTCGAAGTTTGAATTTGAGTGAACTTTATCATAAATTGAAGATGATGATGAGAACTTTAAAATGATTTAAAGATGAAGGGAAATGGAGTTTTACAGAGAAAATTATAAACGTTGAAAGTTAGGTATAAAAAACTAAACTTTGTGATGCTGCAGAAAACCAGAATTTTTGGTTTGTGTGCCCACGCACACTATTGTGCGCACGCACAGGGCAGAGCGTGTGTTGAGACTCATGCGTACGCACGAGGAGTGTGCGCATGCACACCCTGAAATTTTTACAAGTTGTGCGTACACACACTATGATAGGTACGCACACGTTGGAAATTTGTTCTGGTGTGTGCGTACGCACAATAATGATGCGTACGCACAAGCCTGTCTTTCACACCAAAAATTTGTGTTTAACTGTTTGGCCTTTCCAATAAGCTTGTGAATTTCCGTAACCCTTGTTTACGTTCCGATAGCTACTGTTTAGGTTTTGAGACGAGCGGGAGTGTACTAGGTGAAATAAAAGAGGTATTTTCTGTTATGAATTTAGAGCCAGTGACTTAGGATTTGTAGAGTACTGTGGGTGGTTTAACTAGAGACTTTGTGGAGTGTACTGAGTGGATTAAAGAGAACATATACCAGAGTATAGTAGAGATAAGTTTGAAGAAATATCTTTTGATTATGAAACTGAATTAGGCATGATTGTTCATCTTGAGCTCTCTTTCCTGAAAGTGTGGTGGAAGGTGAGGATCCCTTTCTTTGTTCCTCCTGATATCGTAAAATCGCCTCCAGGAAGATGGTGGGAGGTTAGGATCCCCTCCTTTTTTCCTCCTAGATATATGAGAACGTACCTCTTGGGTAGACGCAAGGGTTGTGGTTTTGTCCCACTTGCTCCAGGTTGGTTGTTGAGGTTTTTCGGGTAGATGCAAGGGTGTGGTTCGCCCCACTTGCTCTGAGTTAAGATGATTTGAGCTCCTGGGTAGATGCAAAGGTGTGGTTTGCCCCACTCGCTCCAGGTTGGTAATTATAATTTATCTGCATTTCCCTGGATAAACGCAGTGGCTCGCCCCCACTTGTGCTAGGTTAAGATTTGAGATTCCCTTGACCCTACGTTGTAAGTATGGCCGGACGCTTATACCTTTCCAGAAGATCTCCCCCAATGAGATGATAAATGAATGATTAAATATATATGCATAGACTCTTGAGGATTCACGTACGCAGGGACTATTCAGGGTTCGCTACCGGACATGTCGAGTTTGGCTGGATAATCGACAGATGAGACTCATCGGCTATAGGGTAGACATGCATCATGTGCATTGTATGATTTTTTTTTGAGTATGCATATTGTGTTTGGCTTTGCCTAATTGTTTGTCTATATTTATATGCTATGTGACTTATTAAATGCTGTATCTATTTTTTTAACTGTGTATTACTTGTATGCTTTGTATGTGTTTGCTTTGAGAGATCCCTGATGTTGGTGGAGGTGACGCTGAGGGTTATCCCAAATTGGCGATTGGGAGGTTTGTAGAGAATTGGAATTGAAGAGATAGATTAGTAGATTAGTATCCCTAGGTAGAATGATCATATTTCTGGTTAGTGAGAACTTTAGGCTTTGATCTGGGTTGTAGAAGTTTAGGATTGTCTTTGGCTTTCCGGAGCCTTATGTCTTATCTATTGGGCACTGTTACCATACTGAGAACCTCCGGTTCTCATTCCATACGTATTTGTTATTTTTCAAATGCAGGATGTGAGGCACCTCCGGTTCTTCAAGATTCCTAGTTAAACTATCTTTTATATATACCTACGTACGTATTTTTACTTTTTAGAAGTCGTAGTGCCTCGCCACCTATGATTTATGACCTAGGCGTAAAGCTCTGTGTGGTAGGGCATTATAATGTTCAGGTCCAACCTCATCTGTTTTAGGTAACCCTTGGAAAAATACCCTTCTTTTAAATCTTTACGCACGTATATTATTTTTAGGTTTAATTATTCTGTCAGTCCCAATATAGTTTCACCAAATTTTCAATTAGGTTCCTATATTTTTTTTAATTAGGTCTTTATACCATATCAAATTTTGTAACTAAGTCTCTACCGTGATAAAAATATTGAAATTAACGGAATATTCTGTTAAACTATACATAATATTCAGTCAAGTATTAGGCATATTCACTTTGTTTAACAGAATATTCCGTTAATTTCAGCATTTTCGTCACGACAGGGACTTAGTTAAAAAATCTAATATGGTACAAAGACTCAATCGAAATAGAAAAAATATAGAAACCTAATTAAAAAATCAGTAAAACTATAGGAACCAACAGAATAATTAAACCTTATTTTTATTTAGAACAAAATATATACTATTTTAATTAATCCTTATAAAATGGTAAATTAGTGTCTATTAATGCACTAAATACGTATAAATTAAGTTAACTTAAAAATGATGCGTTCAACTTCTATTATATTATATTATATTAAAATTAAATTTTTACTCTTAATTATGAACTAATGTGACATATTTTTAAAAATATTTTTTAATTTAATTCGTTAAATTCAATTCATTATAATGAATTAATTATATCAATTAATTAATTTAATTAGATATTTAAGTATCACATAATTTATTATAATTTATATCAATCAATTAATTATAATGTATTAAATTAGAAAATTGATTAATTAATTTATAAGGTGTATAATAAAATTATAAATAAAATAGACAACATAAATATTTAATTATTATATTATTGTTGTATATTATATTAGTGTATGTACCCGTGTGACACAAGAAAAATATTTACTTTTTTTATTTATATATGAAGTATTTTTAATAAAAAATATTTTTTAATATATTTAACTTTAAATTAATCTCAATTTATTGTTTCTTATGGTGCAAATACTAAGCAAAAGTATATAACAAAAAAATTCATAAAATAATTGAATTAATTAAAAAAAAAAGCATAGTATGCAATAAATCAATGTCTTAATGTAAGACCCAGTTAATTAACGGCTAATTAACCCATAAATGAGAATTTATTCTAGAAAGCCAAAAATGTTATTTTTATGGCTAAATGTGATAGAGGAAATTGAGACGAGAATTTCGGTACCAATTTTATAGAAATCGGACCAAGATTGGACCGAACGGGCCAAACCGGGCCAACCGGACCCAAAGTGGGCCCTTGGCCCAACTAAACTAAACCAAAACCCTAGTTTTCAGCACTCTCTCTCCTCACAACACACTAAACACGCTGAAAATGGAGGCTATGGAGGGAAGAACACTCTCTCAAGTTCTTTCTCTCACTTAATCTTCAAACCACCATAACTTTTGATCTAGAGCTCCGATTGCCGCTCCGTTTGCGGCCACGCGTTCACCACGGAGAGCTCTACAAAACCCATACAATCAATCTTGAGGTAAGCCACGTTTTACTGTTCGAAATTCCAGCCCTTGATTTCGAGTTTCATGAGCAAAAATGTTGAGATTTTGGGTTCTTTGATGTTATAGGACCCAACTCTCTTGAAGGAGAAGGTTAATCTTGTCTCCTTGGACCTTGGGTGTGGTAAGATTCTCAACCCTAGTATAATTTGTTGTTCTATGATGTTTGGGTATTGAGATGTTGTGTATGGGTATGATGATTGTGGCTTAGGTTGTGTATATGTGAATATTGGAGCTTGATTGGTGATTTTGGAAAGCTTGGAAGAGGGTTTTGTGTGATAAAATCTGTTCTTGGAGGTGTTGATACCTTGAGAGCTTGTGGACAAGTGGTTTGGAAGTGCTCCGGTTGAGCTTGGGGAATCGGCTAAGGTATGGTTTTAGTTTCCCGTATCTAATATGTAATGTGGTAGGAAATACTTAGGCTAGAGGCCCTAAGATAGGCATTGAATTGTTGGTGTTGTTGAATGGTTGAAATATATGATGTGTTCATATATGTGATTATGAATATTGATGCCTTGATTGTGTGAAATATGAGAAATGCGTGTTGTGATATATGCTTGATGGATGATTGAGGTTGAATTGATGGGTGGTACCATGTTGATGGTGAGTATGATGTTGATTATGTATAAGGATGGTTAATTGGAAATGGTATTATTGGAAATTGGGATGAGGAAGGATGTATGACATGATATTGTGTTTGTCCTTTAGCCATTTGATTGAGAAGTGTTAAAATGGTTGGATGTGGTTTTGGAAACCTTGGTAAAGTGTCAATGTGTGAGTTGAGGATGGCTTGTTGTTGATTTTGGTACATTTTGAATGATTTCAAAGAGAAGGATTGAAATTGGCATGTTTGATTGATTTTGAAAAGAGTTGAAAGTGGCTTGTTTTGAAAATGGCACCTTGTGGTTTTGTATGAAAACATGGTTTTTGGGCATACTTTGACGGGACATAACTTGGACTACGGATCTCTGATTTGTGCCAAATCTGTTTAGAAATGAAATTGGATCCGGGATGTCCATGCCGTTCGAAGAACGAGTGAAAAACGATTTAAAATGAGGAAGTTATGTCCGTCGGAAGATTGGGGTTTGAATCTGTAAATTCTGCAGCTTTTAACTTAGAAAATTTTTAGCAGAATGACCCCTCGCGCATAGGCGCACTTGGTGCGTACGCGCCGTTCTTCGAGAAAGCGCCATCCACGCGTGCGCGTGGAGTGCGCGTACGCGTGGACCTGTTTTCATCCCAAAGTTGATTTTTGAGTTTTAAAAGCCAAATTTCATACTTCTAAGCCTCCGATCTCACCACTTATGTCTTAAATCATTATGATATGCCTAGCATGAGAAAAAGGGCTAGTGAATGTGGTAACTTGCGAGTGAAGCAAGGGAAAAATGAATGATCATTGAGGATCAAAGATGATTATGTGAGATGCGGAGAATGGCGGTGGAAGTGCTTGTTGTGCCATGGGCCGAAGGGCCGTAATTGTTAATGAATTGGCTGGTTATGGATTTAACCGTGAGCCGGATGGCTAGATTATTGCCGTGTTACGGCGGAGCCATGTTTATGGCCAAGTATAAATGCATATATGATGTTGATTGAATTGTGAAGGTTTGCACTTCCACCATTGGAGATGAGGGTTTCCCTGGGTAGTAGCAATGGCTAGCCACCATGTGCTCCAGGTTGAGACTCGAAGCTCTTTTGACCCTATGTCGTAAGTGTGGCTGGGCACTGTGAAAAGCCCGGATGAGCTCGCCCCCATAAATATTCACCAGTGATGGTGATGGATAAATATTCACCAGTGAGGGTGATGGATATGGATCATGATTATGATCAAGTTTATGATGAGTATAACTCGAGTTGGGGATGCACGACAGAGGGACAGTCCAATGGCTAGCTACCAGGACTTGTCGGGTTGGCTCTATAACCGACAGATGATATCATCAGCCACTAGGGACAGGCATGCATCATAAGCATACTACATGAATTGTTTGAGATTGCCTATTTGACTGCATATTACTTGCTAATTGCCTAAATGCCTTATCTGTTCCTATTTGTAAATCTCTTGTCTGATATAACTGTGTTTGCTATATTATACTCCTGCTGGTGGTTGGGAGGTCTGAAGGAATTGGAAAGGGAAGTATTAGTTAGACTGAAGAATCTTTAGTCAGTTGCCACTTACGGTTTAGCTTGTTTATAAGCTTTGATATTATCTGAAGGAAGTTCTAGGATTGCCTTCGGCTTTCCTCTATTATTATGTATTATATATGTGGAAGCTGTTACCGTACTGGGGACCTCTGGTTCTCACCCATGCGGATTTTGTGGTTTTCAGATGCAGGACGCGAGGCTTCTCGTTGAGGCATGCTGGAGACTTTTGGATTAGCGAAGATCCTTTGTTCTCGGGACTCTGTTTTGGGATATATATTTTGTTTAGATACTTTTATCTCCATTAAATAATACAAACTGTGATGACTCCTTCTAGAGGGGATTTTGGAGATTAGGTTTTCGGTATTTATGTCCCTTTGGGTTTTCCTTGGGGTTTTCCTTATTTTATTATATGTATATATTGCTATGCTCGAACCGGTTATCTTCGCAGCCGGATTTTGAGTCTTGATATTCCTGTTTTTGATACTCTTTATATATATGATCTTGCGTTAGCTTATCCTTTGCTCGTTGTGTTAGTGATCGGAGTGTTGCGCTTTGAGTTGCGGTTTTTGTTTATCCTTTTTTTTCTACAAGGCTCCTAGTTATAATCAATCATTCATACTACTATACGTACTAAATTTTTGTTTTAGAGGTCGTAATACCTTGCCATCTCTGAATTATGACTTAAGCATAAGTCTCTGTATGGTAGGGTGTTACATTATGGTATCAGAGCAGTTCGTTCCTGTAGAGCCTGAGGAATGGACTGACTATGCTTCTGTGCATTCTCTGTGTGTGTGTTATGTGCTACTAGTATATCTGCTTGATATAATTGGCATAAACGTTCATGAGCATGCATTTGGGACTTTGAAGCACTGAACTTCCGATATTGAGACTGATCAACTTAATATCGATTGTTTGGTGTGTATAGGAACCAAATGGCGCCTCGTGGACGCGGTAGAGGTCGTGAGAGAGGTCGTACTAATACTCGTGTGTCGGAGACTAACCCTAATGATCCGGTGAACTTTATGACTGCGTTAGAGAACATGGCTGCTGCTATGCAAGCCACTGCTGAGGCTCTTGGTCAACAGATGAACAACCATGGTAATGACGGAGGTGGAGTTTAGGGTCCGATGACACTGGCGAACTTTTTGAAGGTTAATCCACCGAAGTTCAAGGGAACTACTAGCCCGACTGAAGCCGATACATGGTTTCAGGCCATGGGACGAGCATTGCAAGCGCAGGTGGTGCCTGAAAGGCAGCGTGTAGAGTTCGCTACCTATTTGCTCACTGGGGAAGCGTCGCATTGGTGGCAAGGAATCCGACGCCTTCTGCAGCAGGGTGATGATTATATCACCTGGGATGTCTTCCAAGAGGAGTTCTATAAGAAGTACTTTCCGACTTCTGCTAAGACGGCCAAGGAGCTTGAATTATTGTAGCTGAAGCAGGGTACTATGTCCGTATCTGAGTATACTGACAAGTTTGAGGAGCTGTTCAGATTCTCTCGTATGTGTCAAGGGACTCCGGTGGAATATGAGGAATGGAAGTGTGTTAAGTACGAAGGAGGACTCCGGAGCGATATTTTCGGTTCGGTGGGGTCAATGGAGATTAGGACTTTCTCCGAGTTGGTGAACAAGTGTAGGTTTGCTGAAGAGTGTGTGAAGAGGGCAGCCACTGAGAAAGGGAGTCACAAAGGATCATTTTCACAAAATCGAGGGAAGAGCTTTGCACCTAGAGGTCCGCCCTTCAAGAGGGGAGGTTCTTTTAGGAGGCCCAACAACAACAACTCCCAATGGAAAAGGTTTGGGAAGCAGCCTCAGAATGATCAAGCTTGTACTAGGTGTGGAAGTCACCATCCGGGAGCACCATGCAAAGCCGGATGGGGTTTGTGCTACAATTGTGGAAAAGCGGGGCATAAAGCCACAAGTTGTCCGGAGAAGCAAAAGCAAGGTGCTGGAAAAGCACAACAGACTGGTCGGATGTTCACCACCTCAGCTGTGGGTGCAGAGGGATCTGAGACACTCATTCGAGGTAACTGTGAAATGGCTGGTCAAACTTTAAATGCTTTATTTGATTCGGGAGCATCACATTCATTTATTGCATTTGAGAAAGCCCATGAGTTAGGATTGAAGATCGTAACCTTAGGTTATGACTTAAAAGTGTATAATGCTACCCATGAGGCCATGGTAACTAGGCTAGGATGCCCGAAAGTTTCGTTCAGGTTCAAGCAGCGTGATTTTGTCCATAATTTAATCTGCTTACCGATGATCGGTCTTGATCTTATCTTGGGATTGGACTGGTTATCTGAGAACCATGTCCTGCTTGATTGTTCTACAAAGTTGGTGTACTTTATGCCGGAAGATACAGAAGGGCCGGTCGTGGTGAATAATTATTACTTGAATTCGATGATGGTGAACTGTTCTGGAATCGAATGTCAGGGTATCCTGTTGTTAACCGCTGGTGTTTCGGGTGATGATCAAAAGTTGGATCAGATTCCGGTAGTGTGTGAGTTTCCGGAAGTGTTTCCCGATGATATTGAGGAATTTCCACCTAACCGAGAGGTCGAGTTTGCTATTGAGTTGGTGCCTGGGGCGGGACCAATCTCAAGTGCTCCTTATAGGATGTCACCGTTAGAGATGGCCGAGCTAAAGTCTCAGTTAGAGGAATTGTTGGGTAAGAACTTTATCCGACCAAGTGTTTCCCCGTGGGGTGCTCCAGTGTTACTGGTAAAGAAAAAAGATGGAAGTATGCGGCTCTGTGTGGATTACAGGTAGCTGAACAAGGTCACTATAAAGAATAAGTACCCATTGCCAAGGATTGATGATCTCATGGATTAGTTACAAGGAGCTGGGGTTTTCTCTAAGATCGATTTGCGATCCGGTTATCACCAAATAAGGGTAAGGGGTGAGGATATCCCTAAGACCGCTTTCAGGACTCGTTATGGTCATTACGAGTATACTATGATGTCTTTTGGGTTGACGAATGCTCCTGCAGTGTTTATGGATTACATGAATAGAGTATTCCGTCCGTTTCTGGATAAATTCGTTGTTGTCTTCATTGACGACATACTGATTTACTCCAAGACCGAAGAAGAGCATGCGGAACACTTGCGGACCGTGTTGCAAATTTTAAAGGAGAAGAAACTCTATGCGAAATTGTCTAAGTGTGAGTTTTGGAAGGATGAGGTAAAGTTTTTGGGTCACGTGGTGAGTAAGAGGGGAATAGCCGTAGATCCAACTAAGGTGGAGGCTGTGATGGAATGGAAGCAACTAACCACAGTAACTGAGATAAGGAGTTTTCTGGGTTTAGCTGGCTATTACCGAAGGTTCATCAAAGGCTTTTCGCAATTAGCTTTGCCGTTGACAAAGTTAACTCGCAAAGACACTATGTTTGTTTGGACTCCTGAGTGCGAGGAGAGCTTTCAGGCATTGAAGAAAAAGTTGACCACTGCACCTGTGTTAGTGTTACCTGAGCCGAACGAGTCTTTTGAGGTGTACTGTGATGCATCGTTGAAGGGTCTAGGGTGCGTGCTGATGCAGCATCATAATGTGGTGGCGTATGCCTCACGACAGTTGAGACCTCATGAAGTTAGTTACCCTACGCACGATCTGGAACTCGCTGCGGTCGTATTTGCCTTGAAGGTGTGGAGGCATTATCTCTATGGGGTTAAGTTCCAAGTCTTTTCCGATCACAAGAGTTTGAAATACCTCTTTGATCAGAAAGAGCTTAATATGAGGCAAAGGAGGTGGATGGAATTATTGAAGGACTACGACTTTGAGTTGAATTACCATCCGGGAAAGGCAAATGTAGTGGCGGATGCGTTAAGTCGGAAGTCGTTATATGCGTCTTGGATGATGCTTCAAGAGGAGAAGTTGCTCAAGGGATTCGAGAGTCTAAAAATTGGTGCTCGAGAAGTATCTGGAACCTTGTGTTTAAGCCGATTAGAAATCTCAAGTAACTTTAAGTCCGAACTCCTAAAGGCTCATGAAAATGATGAAGCGTTATGGAAGGTGTTACCGGCTATCGAGCAAGGAAAAATAGTGGAGAGTGTCGGAAGAAAAAGATGGGTTATGGAGATTCAAGGGTAGGATCATTGTGCCGGATGTTGGTACTTTGAGGCAAGATATCTTAAAGGAGGCACACAAAAGCGGATTCTCCATTCACCCGGGAAGTACTAAGATGTACCATGATTTAAAGGCGATGTTTTGGTGGCTGGGTATGAAGAATGATATGGCGGAATATGTTTCAAAGTGCTTAACTTGTCAAAAGGTAAAGATTGAACATCAAAGACCTTCCGGGATGTTGCAACCTTTAGAGATTCCGCAATGGAAATGGGAAAGTATTGCAATGGACTTTGTGTCGGGATTGCCAAGGACTGGTTTTGATGCTATCTGGGTGATTGTGGACCGACTGACAAAGTCAGCTCACTTTTTGCCCATTCGGATGACTTACACCCTTGAGGAGCTAGCTCGGTTATACATAAAGGAGATTGTGAGACTCCATGGTGTACCTGCTACTATAATCTCTGATAGAGATCCTCGTTTCACTTCGAGATTCTGGGGTGCATTTCAGAAAGCTTTTGGAACCCGATTAAGCTTGAGTACAGCTTACCATCCTCAAACAGATGGTCAATCTGAGAAGACGATCCAAACACTAGAGGATATGTTGAGAGCTTGTGTTTTGGATCAACCGGCAAGTTGGGATTGGTATATGCTGTTAGTGGAGTTTGCATACTATAATAGTTACCATATGAGCATCGGAATGGCTCCGTATGAGGCATTGTATGGGAGGAAATGTCAATCTCCGCTATGTTGGTATGAAACTGGAGAGAAAGGCTTGTTGGGGCCGGAAATGATAGCTGAGACTACTGAACAAGTTAAGAAAACCCGAGATAGGATGCTTACGGCGCAGAGTCGCCAAAAGAGTTACGCCGATCAGAGGCGGAAGCCCTTGGAATTTGAGGAAGGAGATCATGTTTTCCTTAAGGTTACTTCGACCACAGGAATAGGTAGAGCGATTAAAGCAAAGAAGTTGAATCCTCGATACATTGGTCCATTTCAGATCCTGGAGAGGATTGGGCCGGTGGCGTATCGCGTGGCTCTACCACCTCATCCTTCGAACCTGCACGACGTGTTTCACGTGTCGCAGCTTCGGAAGTACACCCCTGATGCTAGCCATGTGTTAGAACCCGAATCGGTTCAGTTAAGGGAAGATTTGACGCTTCCAGTGGCTCCAGTCAGAATTGATGATACTAGTATCAAACGACTGCGTGGAAAAGAGGTTTCATTAGTCAAAGTGGCTTGGAGTCGAGGCGGTGTTGAGGAACACACATGGGAACTTGAGTCGGAGATGCGAATGGATTATCCGCACTTATTCTCAGGTAATTGCATTTGAATTTTGTGGGCAAAATTCCCAATTAGGTGGGTAGAATGTAAGACCCAGTTAATTAACGGCTAATTAACCCATAAATGAGAATTTATTCTAGAAAGCCAAAAATGTTATTTTTATGGCTAAATGTGATAGAGGAAATTGAGACGAGAATTTCGGTACCAATTTTATAGAAATCGGACCAAGATTGGACCGAACGGGCCAAACCGGGCCAACCGGACCCAAAGTGGGCCCTTGGCCCAACTAAACTAAACCAAAACCCTAGTTTTCAGCACTCTCTCTCCTCACAACACACTAAACACGCTGAAAATGGAGGCTATGGAGGGAAGAACACTCTCTCAAGTTCTTTCTCTCACTTAATCTTCAAACCACCATAACTTTTGATCTAGAGCTCCGATTGCCGCTCCGTTTGCGGCCACGCGTTCACCACGGAGAGCTCTACAAAACCCATACAATCAATCTTGAGGTAAGCCACGTTTTACTGTTCGAAATTCCAGCCCTTGATTTCGAGTTTCATGAGCAAAAATGTTGAGATTTTGGGTTCTTTGATGTTATAGGACCCAACTCTCTTGAAGGAGAAGGTTAATCTTGTCTCCTTGGACCTTGGGTGTGGTAAGATTCTCAACCCTAGTATAATTTGTTGTTCTATGATGTTTGGGTATTGAGATGTTGTGTATGGGTATGATGATTGTGGCTTAGGTTGTGTATATGTGAATATTGGAGCTTGATTGGTGATTTTGGAAAGCTTGGAAGAGGGTTTTGTGTGATAAAATCTGTTCTTGGAGGTGTTGATACCTTGAGAGCTTGTGGACAAGTGGTTTGGAAGTGCTCCGGTTGAGCTTGGGGAATCGGCTAAGGTATGGTTTTAGTTTCCCGTATCTAATATGTAATGTGGTAGGAAATACTTAGGCTAGAGGCCCTAAGATAGGCATTGAATTGTTGGTGTTGTTGAATGGTTGAAATATATGATGTGTTCATATATGTGATTATGAATATTGATGCCTTGATTGTGTGAAATATGAGAAATGCGTGTTGTGATATATGCTTGATGGATGATTGAGGTTGAATTGATGGGTGGTACCATGTTGATGGTGAGTATGATGTTGATTATGTATAAGGATGGTTAATTGGAAATGGTATTATTGGAAATTGGGATGAGGAAGGATGTATGACATGATATTGTGTTTGTCCTTTAGCCATTTGATTGAGAAGTGTTAAAATGGTTGGATGTGGTTTTGGAAACCTTGGTAAAGTGTCAATGTGTGAGTTGAGGATGGCTTGTTGTTGATTTTGGTACATTTTGAATGATTTCAAAGAGAAGGATTGAAATTGGCATGTTTGATTGATTTTGAAAAGAGTTGAAAGTGGCTTGTTTTGAAAATGGCACCTTGTGGTTTTGTATGAAAACATGGTTTTTGGGCATACTTTGACGGGACATAACTTGGACTACGGATCTCTGATTTGTGCCAAATCTGTTTAGAAATGAAATTGGATCCGGGATGTCCATGCCGTTCGAAGAACGAGTGAAAAACGATTTAAAATGAGGAAGTTATGTCCGTCGGAAGATTGGGGTTTGAATCTGTAAATTCTGCAGCTTTTAACTTAGAAAATTTTTAGCAGAATGACCCCTCGCGCATAGGCGCACTTGGTGCGTACGCGCCGTTCTTCGAGAAAGCGCCATCCACGCGTGCGCGTGGAGTGCGCGTACGCGTGGACCTGTTTTCATCCCAAAGTTGATTTTTGAGTTTTAAAAGCCAAATTTCATACTTCTAAGCCTCCGATCTCACCACTTATGTCTTAAATCATTATGATATGCCTAGCATGAGAAAAAGGGCTAGTGAATGTGGTAACTTGCGAGTGAAGCAAGGGAAAAATGAATGATCATTGAGGATCAAAGATGATTATGTGAGATGCGGAGAATGGCGGTGGAAGTGCTTGTTGTGCCATGGGCCGAAGGGCCGTAATTGTTAATGAATTGGCTGGTTATGGATTTAACCGTGAGCCGGATGGCTAGATTATTGCCGTGTTACGGCGGAGCCATGTTTATGGCCAAGTATAAATGCATATATGATGTTGATTGAATTGTGAAGGTTTGCACTTCCACCATTGGAGATGAGGGTTTCCCTGGGTAGTAGCAATGGCTAGCCACCATGTGCTCCAGGTTGAGACTCGAAGCTCTTTTGACCCTATGTCGTAAGTGTGGCCGGGCACTGTGAAAGGCCCGGATGAGCTCGCCCCCATAAATATTCACCAGTGATGGTGATGGATAAATATTCACCAGTGAGGGTGATGGATATGGATCATGATTATGATCAAGTTTATGATGAGTATAACTCGAGTTGGGGATGCACGACAGAGGGACAGTCCAATGGCTAGCTACCAGGACTTGTCGGGTTGGCTCTATAACCGACAGATGATATCATCAGCCACTAGGGACAGGCATGCATCATAAGCATACTACATGAATTGTTTGAGATTGCCTATTTGACTGCATATTACTTGCTAATTGCCTAAATGCCTTATCTGTTCCTATTTGTAAATCTCTTGTCTGATATAACTGTGTTTGCTATATTATACTCCTGCTGGTGGTTGGGAGGTCTGAAGGAATTGGAAAGGGAAGTATTAGTTAGACTGAAGAATCTTTAGTCAGTTGCCACTTACGGTTTAGCTTGTTTATAAGCTTTGATATTATCTGAAGGAAGTTCTAGGATTGCCTTCGGCTTTCCTCTATTATTATGTATTATATATGTGGAAGCTGTTACCGTACTGGGGACCTCTGGTTCTCACCCATGCGGATTTTGTGGTTTTCAGATGCAGGACGCGAGGCTTCTCGTTGAGGCATGCTGGAGACTTCTGGATTAGCGAAGATCCTTTGTTCTCGGGACTCTGTTTTGGGATATATATTTTGTTTAGATACTTTTATCTCCATTAAATAATACAAACTGTGATGACTCCTTCTAGAGGGGATTTTGGAGATTAGGTTTTCGGTATTTATGTCCCTTTGGGTTTTCCTTGGGGTTTTCCTTATTTTATTATATGTATATATTGCTATGCTCGAACCGGTTATCTTCGCAGCCGGATTTTGAGTCTTGATATTCCTGTTTTTGATACTCTTTATATATATGATCTTGCGTTAGCTTATCCTTTGCTCGTTGTGTTAGTGATCGGAGTGTTGCGCTTTGAGTTGCGGTTTTTGTTTATCCTTTTTTTTCTACAAGGCTCCTAGTTATAATCAATCATTCATACTACTATACGTACTAAATTTTTGTTTTAGAGGTCGTAATACCTTGCCATCTCTGAATTATGACTTAAGCATAAGTCTCTGTATGGTAGGGTGTTACACTTAACTTTTATGAGAAAATGTGTATAGTACCTTTTTTTTTGTAAATAACCAAAATTTTAGGCTATATCTCCAACATTGATCTTGCACATCCATATGCTGAATCTCTGTTCTTATATCAAAATATCCTAACTTAAAGTTTTTAAATTTTATGTTTAGATATTGTCTTGAAATTTTTAACTTTATAGTTGTTGATAAATTTTAACCTGACTATTAACTATTTTATACAACGTCAATAAATTTTTTTTGTATAACTAATAGTATTATACATGATTTAGTTTTTGTTTGAATAATAATCTTAAAGTATTATTTATTATTAACATATTTTTTGATTTAATTTTTTTTAGTTATAATGGAAGTCAATAAACATAAAAATAAATTTAAAATAAAAAACTTCATATAAAAAAAAATAAAAATAACATAACAAAAATAATCGTTGTAATATATAAATTGAGGTAATAATTCAAATTTTTCTAAAACTAATATAATTAAATGTTAATATTGGAACTAAATTATTTAAATAATATTCAAGTTATTCTAGATCTTAGACACGTATAGATTAGAGTTATTCTAGTAATAACTACCAACTAAAATAATTTTATCAGCTTGAATATTTAGAATTCATACAAATTCAGACCATTAGCTTGTTAAATAACTTTGATCGTCATCTGCTATCCATGTACTACGACAACGTATAGAATAGCCACAGTGAAATACTAAATTGACTTTTATTCCCATCAATGACATTGCATTAATACATGAGAATGCTAATAGTTTTAGAAAAAAAATACAATATATTATAAAATTATTTTTTTATGAAAAATTTAAAAGTAAAATTTAAATACAGTACCAATCTTTGAAATTGTATCTCCAAGCCTAACATAATTTTTTGAAAACTGAACCTAAATTGAAGAAAGTCAATCTCATTATATGCTTCACTTTAAAGATTTTTTAGTAGACATAAAAAGCATGGAGGGGATGATTGGAAGCCATTACTAAATAAAAAATCGAACTCCTCCTAAGAAAACTAACTTTACCCACTTTTCATTAGGTTGGTTATAATATATGAGTAAATCCAACCATTCTTCAGTAAAATAGAGTTCATTGCTCCTTCATTAAACCATTACATCCATATAATTAGAATCCGAATTAATAAATAAACTCGAGATGATATTTGATAGATGTGGTGCATTATAAACGATTTGTGGCAAAGAAAAATCATGCTGTAACGTTAAACAAAAAGAATAAGTTTGAGTAAGAACAATCGTCAAATTATCAAAGAATAATAGAATGACAACATGAAAAAAATCATAAAAAATTGTAACTTGTACCTTAAAAGGATCAACTTCGATAAAAAATGAAAACTACATTCTTATTCTATGAAGTAGTTAAGAATGAATATATAACAAATTAAAAAATTATACAAAATGCTTTGACTCTTAAATCTAGACTTACAAACCATAAAAAAAACACTATATATACCTTTTAGTAGTATAAAATTAATTATAGAAATTAATTATTGATATCAATATCAATTTGAAACTAATAGGATACATACATACATAATAGAGAATATTAACAAATGTATTCATGTTAATATCACATTTATTGTTAATTATGTTTGATTAAAAATTATATTATAATGATTGATAATTAGAACAATTGATAATTAATATAATTAGAATAATTGACAATATTAATGACTGACAATATTATGCATACTAGTACCAGAATGTGCTATGTCAGCATTTTTGACGCCATAATGCTACCCGTTATAGAATAATCAAAGTTTTAAAAACCGGACCGAATTGATCGGTTCAATTAGATTAACCGAAAATCGGTCATTTGACTGGTTCGGTTGACCTTCAAAATCGTTCAGTAAAAAATGGGTTTAAAAACCGACTGAACCGGTGATTAACCGGCACACCGAGCGAACTGGACGGGTTTTTTCAAGTCCCGATTCGCTGATCCAACAATCAAAACGGCGCCGTTTTGATTCCAGAGAAACAAGTCCAGTGATGAATTACACCCCCTCCCCTTTCTCTCTCACAAACACAGCCTCACCAACCCTAGATTCTCCTAAACCCTATCAGAGCCACCATCACCATTTTCCATTCTCTTTCATTCTGCTCTTCTCCTTGCGTCGCCAGAAGCTAAGGTCGCTTCGGGGCTATTGTTGGCATCGCCGTTTCCCTGTCCGAGCTCTCTCTGTCGCTGCTTTTCTGCTCCTTTACTGTTGTCTTCACCGTTGGTCTTCACCGCTTCTCTGCTCCTCGCCGTGAGTCGTCGCTGCTTCTCCCCTCCTTGCCGTGTGTCGTTTCTGCTTCTCCTATCCTCACCGTTTTTGGCTATGGCCCCCTTCTCTGCTCCCCACCAATCTTGTCATCGCTGCTTCTCTGCTCGGCACTGTGTCTCACCGTTGTTGCTTCTCTGTTTCACGTTACTGAAGTTCCCAATTTGAATTTCTCTGTCTCTCTGCTCTCTGGCTCTATGCTGTTTTTTCCTCCCCTTTGCTGCCAATCCAGATAACGTAAAAGCCTCCCCTTTATCCTCTTCAATAATGTTCAATTTGTTGTAATTGTATTATATTGTTTTCTTCTTTGTTTTGTTCTGAATATACATATGATGTATTATTGATGATTCTGCTGAGTTTTGAGAGATTAATTTTCTTAAGTTTTATTTGAATTCAGTCAGTTGATGTTGAATCAATTCTACTGAGATGGAGTTATAAATTATACTTTTTTAAGTTTAATTTATTAATTATGCTGAGAATGATTTTTGCTGAGATTGATATAAATTAATTCTGCTGACGTCGAGTTATAAATCGAATCTATTTTACTTGTTATTTTGCTGTCATTGATTCAAAAGAGAAATATGGCTATAATTCTGCATTGGATTTACTATATGGCTTCAAAATAAGGGTTGGGTGAAGTTCAGACAAGGAGATGGTTTACTCATAGGAAAAGAGAATGAAGTTAAGAAGCAAAGAACAAAAAGATTACCTAATTTATGAAAATGAAAAACTCAGGAATGGAAACCTAATTTATAAAGGATATTTATGCTTCTTTATTGTATTTTTGTTTTGTTTAGTTAATTTAATTGTTCAGTTTTTTTGTGTTCTGGGCTTCTTACTGTGCTGTGGAATTGCTTCTTCCAGCTCAAATTATAGACTATACTGATTTCTTTTCCACCTTGCACCATATTAAAATTTGTGGCCTCAAATTTTGGTTGCCTATCTTCTGTTGTTATATCTGGAAATAATATTGTTTGACCAAGCTTAGAAGTCCTATTGCTAATGTGTTATATATACATGAAGATTGAGAAACTGATATTGTTTAATTCATACAATGCTTTAATTATTCTGCTACCTATCTCACAATATATGTCACTTTGAATTTTTAATAATTTTATGTTATATTTAATTAAACCAGTTCAACCACAGTTCGATCTCAGTTGAACCATTGAACTATTGAACCAGTTACTTGACCGATCCGATTTTCGCAACCTTGAGAATAATATAACGATGATAATAATGATTAATTTTACATATTGCATATTACATTACGCAAAAATTATATCATTTACGTTGAAAAAAAAAATTCATGTAATGAGGCAAAATAAAATAATGTGAATTAAGTACTAAATTAAAATAAAATGATTTGTTACTTGTTTAAATTGAATGTAATAAATACCTATTAATTTGGTTAAAAAAATTATTTTCTTCTAGTTTTTTATATATAAATGGTAGAATAAAATAAAAAAAAATCTTTTTATCGTTTTTGCTATTTCAGCTTTTTTTCTGTTTCTTTTTCTTTTGCATAATTTTGTTTTACGTTAACTTTATTTTTTTAATGATAAAAAACTATTTCATTAAAACAAAAAACTATTTATAAGCTTGCATTAAATGGCTAACTAATATGCTTATTATTTGTCTATTTTTTATTCCTCTTGTGATTTGGCTTAAAACTTTATTTTTTTTAAAGAGAAGTTCAACACAAGAAATGGAGCATAGAAGACAACATTATAAAATAAAACAAACAAACAAATGAAAAATAAACGAAGCAAACAAAACAATCATAGATATTCCTTTGTTATTTCTGGCATTACCATCAATAACAGAAGGAGTCCGTACCTAACCACTTCTTGTAGATCAGAAAAGGACATATTGATAATCTCCTCAATCCCTTTTTCTTTGTTCTAAAAAATCTTTCAGTTTCGTTCCAACCATATGTTTCAAATGATCGCACAAAAACACACCATATATCTCTTACATTTTTCATTCCTATTTGATATCTCAGTCTAACATATGATATAATTATTTGTTTTTGTTCTACTATGTGCTCATAAATGTGAAATAGATGGAATGGAGCTAATTTCTTTTATGTGTTCTCTAATGATTTAATTGGTTATTTTGATCTGTTTTGTTTTGCAGGTGTATGTGCCTCCACACTCTTTGATCAAGCACTGAGTTTTAGTTTTGAGAAATGAGCAAACTCTTGTCCTATTTTCAGCGAGTATTAACATTTCTAATTTATTTTAACATTATATAAAGGTGAAAAAATTTTCAGGCGTGACATTTACTTCTCTGAAACTTTAATGTTCCATGTTCCATGTTCGATCAATTTGCAAGTAAAGTTTTTGTTTGATAGTTGCCAAGAAAAGGATGATATAGTCCTTCAGTTATGAATAAATAGATAGAAATGAATAACGTTGAAAGAGACTATATAAACAGCTTGAAGAGAGTAAGATGTGCTGAATAACGGTAAGAAAGTATATTATTACATGAACTGTTTAATAATCTTTTTGTTGGTGTGTTAATGTGCCGAGATTTTTTTATTTATTTATCATATGTTATATTATTTGTGAATTCTCGTAAAAAAATATTTTCGTAGGAATTTTTTTTAGTACATGCTAAAAAGTAGAAAAATACAATAGTTTAAAATAAACATATGAAAAAATAATAAAATTCACTACAAATTATATCTTTGTTTTTTTAAAAACTAACAAACAAATCAAGTCAATTCTTTTTATACATAAAAATTTGAGTCAAATAATTTTCTTTTGATAATAATTTGAAAATTTGATTCAAAGTCATTGTAAACATTTTTTTTCTTTGTTTAAACATAGTTTTCATTTTATTTATGTTCTAGAATAAAATTTTTTCTAAATTAAAAAACTATATAATTATTGAGTAAAATAACTAAATTTACGTGAAGTTTGTGAAATTGGCATGAAAAATTTCTGATAATAATTTTAGTTTATTGACTACTAATTTAAATTACATAAGCACGATTAAAAATGTTGTATTATTATTATTATTATTATTATTATTATTATTATTATTATTATTATTATTATTATCTACCATATACTTAGATTCATGCTATGTATTGTAGATGATCACTATTACATTATACTTAGATTCATGCTATGTATTGTAGATGATTACTATTACATTCTTAAAAGGAAAAAGAAAATAACATTTACTTAATTTAATAGTATTAGTGATAATATGTTTGAATAATATTAAATCCGTATGTACTTATAAATTATTAATGAACTTTCTTAGAAAGCCAATGGAGGAAAAGGGTGGACGAAGAAGATGGAAGTGCCTGTGGTAAAGGAGAACCTGGTTTGGTTACAAAGGAGTCTTATAGGTAGCACGACGAAGGCGATTGATTATAAGTCGCTGCGGGCTATGATTGAAAAGAATTTGCCGCAAGTGGTGAAAGTAAGAGAACTCGGAGCGTATAAAGCATTACTGACTTTTGATAGTATACTAAGTGCTGAAGAAGCCTACACGTTCAAATTGAACAATATGTTGAAGTTTTTCCATAGCGTGTGGAGATGGGACGAAGAGGAACGAAGTGAAACACGGAGGGTATGGGTAGAGTGCTTTGGAGTTCCTTTGCACACGTGGTCAGCAGAGACATTCAAGCTGATAGGAAGTCAATGGGGAGAGGTTGTTGGGTGTGACGAAGCCACAGAATCATGTACCTCGTTCAGTGTAGGACGGGTACAAATTGATACCTGTATCATGGATATAATCAACGAATGGATCCGCATCACAGTTGGCACTAGCGGATTCGACGTCCTAGTTAAAGAGGTTGGTTATGAGAGCTATGAGTCACATTGCAAGCTTGAAGATGTAAATAAACCTTGTCTGTCCAGAGCATGCGAAATTCTGGGGGCAAGAAGTTCGAACGTAACAGTGCCAGTGATAAACAGAGATACGGTAGTTGAGATGACAATGGTGGTGACAAGGGAGGAAGAAGATGCCAAGGGTAGATTGGTAATTCCCGAAAATATTTTGAATGAATGGAATTATTGCAATTTATTTCACGTTCAAAATTCAATGGCAACTGCGGATTCTGCTATAAAGGGAAGTGCTAATTTAAAGGGATTTTGTGATTTGGCTAATGACGCTGAATCAGATAAAACGGTTACATGGAATTATGCTACTACTGGGCTGAACAAAGGGCACCTAGAGAGGGAGTTTTCTGACCAAAAAAGGCCTAACTGCTGGCCCAATAAGGACCAAAACGTCGCCAATGAGAAGGGAGGAAGTTTGGGCTATCATAATATTGGCCCGTGTAACCTTGCAATGGGATTAGGAGGGAGGCAGCTGGATCCGGGTCGGGTTGGCCCATCTGGCTTCACCCCAAACGTTGCTGGGGCAGACGCCGTAAATGAAGATACATTTGAAGAGGAGCTTCTGGGCACAGACGGCGCGGCCGATCCACGCAGCGGTGGCAACCACTGAGCCGGCGAGCAAGAGAGCGGCTGTGACAGTGCAGACCAGGCGGCGGAGAACTGGGCGGCTGAGGTAGAGGATGACCACCGAGCGGCTGCGCGAGCAGGCGATCACGGTGATGGCGTCGCTGCAAACATGGCAGTGGGCAAGCATACGACGGAAGCCGAGCCAGTAGGCAGAAGAGCTGTCCATCCTTTACGCCATGGCAGATCATTGCCAGCGAATATACGGCCTGCTCTCTCCAGGGAAGAAGTGCGCGCTGAGCCCACAAAGGAGAAGGATACGGTGATGAAGAAGGTTGCCCTGGGGTTGCGGATGGGACTCATTGAAAATGGTGAAGACTCACTACCAGGGGACGACATGACACTGGCTACTGCTAGACTTGAGGAGGGAAGTGGTGAGAATGGGGAAGACAGTGACAATGGAGATGGACAACAGGCTGCTGAGGACAGAGGTGAGAATTGTGGCGATAAAGGCTCTCTACAACAGGCGAATTGCGGCGTGAAGGCGATGAACAGGGATGAACAGATGCTCGAAAATAAAAGGGTATGGGAGCTGGCAGTTGAATCTGGTGCAGTGCAATACAATGAAGAGGATGATCTAACGACAATTTTACAAGAACAAAATGAAGCACTAGCTGAAAAGAGGAGGTTGGCAAAGCAAAAAGAGAAGGCTCAAAGATGCAGACCAAAAAAGTTAAAAAGGGTGTGTAATAATATTTTATTATGATTTTTAGCTCTTGGAATGTTAGGGGGTTAGGAGGGGTTGGAAAGTTGAGTATGGTTAAAGAGCTGAAAAAGAAACAGAAACTGAATATGTTGGGTTTGGTTGAGTCTAAAATGCAAGTTGTGACTAAATTTGATGTAATACGAATTTGGGGGAGCGATGCTGTGGGATGGGAGTTTGTAGGATCGGATGGCACGTCCGGGGGCCTCCTGTTAATGTGGGACGACATGTTGTTTAGAATGAATAACTGTTATAAAGGGGAAAGATGGCTATGTGTAGAAGGAGTCCTTTTGAAAAATGAATTCCGTTGTGCTTTCTGTTTGGTATATGGTGCTCATAATAGAACAGGAAAACTTGCTGTATGGGAGGAACTGAGTTTTGTAGCTGGATTATGTCAAGTTCCGATATGCTATATGGGTGACTTTAATAAGATTATACATGTTGAGGAGAGGAAAGGTCAGGACAGATTAACTGCGTCAGCAGAAGATTTCAAGAATTGGGTACAAGATATGCAGCTAGTGGACCTACCTTTGCGTGATCGCAAATATACATGGTTTAGAGGCCGATCGTGCAGTCGTATTGATAGAGTCCTAGTCAGTGTTGAATGGACGGAGGAGTTTCCAGAGGTTCGACTAATAGGGGGTCCAAGAGGGCTGTCAGATCACTGTCCAATTATAGTTCAGAATACCATGTACAGAGGTGGCCCGCGTCCTTTTCGAAGTCTAGATTCCTGGTTTACACATGAAGGTTTCCTAAGAATGGTCAGAGAGGAGTGGAGGAATCTTGGTGAGATGCAATTCACTAATAAGCTGAAGGCTCTTACGGTGCCTTTGGGAAGATGGCATAAGGACAAATTTGGCGACATAGATAAGAAGATTCAGCAATTTGAGGAGGAGATCAGGAAGATAGATGAGTCGGCAGGAGATGGAGTTTATGATGATACAATGGAGGCTAGAAGGAAGGCATTAGTAAGCAGTTGCAAGCAGTGGTATGTGAGAAAAGAAATACATTGGAAGCAGATGTCGCGATCCAAGCACGCGAAGGATATGGATAAAAACACTAGATACTTCCATAACTTGGCGTCGGTAAGAAGGAGAAACAATAGAATTGATGCCCTGCTAATTAATGGAAGGTTGGTAAGAAATCAAGCTCGGATCAAGATCGCTATCAGAGAATTCTATAAAGACTTGTATCACCAGGAGAGGTCACCACTGGTGGGTTTTAGGGACGGACTGGTAAACATGATTGATGAAGAGGAGTCGATAGCTTTGGAGAGAATACCGACATCAGAGGAGATTAGAGAGGCTGTTTGGGATTGCGAGTCTTCTAAAGCACCAGGAAGTGATGGGTATAACATGAATTTCGTAAAGAGGTACTGGGATGAGATTGGTGTAGAGTTTACTGAAGCGGTCCTAGAGTTCTTTCGATCTTCAAGGTTGCCTGCTGATTCCAATATTACTTGGGTGGCCCTTGCACCTAAGTACACTGGAGCCAAGGAGATTAAGGACCTCCGGTGGATCAGTATGGTAGGTTGCGTGTACAAAGTGATTTCAAAAGTGATGGTTAGGAGAATGAGAGCAGTCATGCCAGGTCTAGTAGGGGAGACGCAGAGCGCCTTTGTGAAGGGTCAGAAGATACATGATGGGGCACTTATTGCATGCGAAACAGTGCAATGGCTGAAGACGCAAAAAAAGAAAGCGGCAATCATCAAACTAGACTTTCAGAAGGCTTATAATCGGGTTTAATGGAGCTTTGTGGACATCACGCTACAGAAAATGGGCTTTGGCCGGAGGTGGAGAGAGTGGGTGAAGGAGTGTGTTGGCACAGCATCTATGTCGATCCTGGTAAATGGCTCACCATCTAAACCGTTTAAGATGGAGAGGGGTTTGAGACAAGGGGATCCATTATCTCCGTTTTTGTTTGTTCTAGTGGTTGATGTTCTGCATAAGATGGTAGAGAAGGCAGTCAGGAATAGACGTATTATGCCCCTGCTAGTTGGTAAGGACAACATAGAGCTGTCACACCTCCAGTTCGCGGATGACACTATTTTGTTCTGTCCACCAGAAGAAGAGACCATCAGAAATTATGCCAGGCTACTAAGGTGCTTTGAGGTGATGTCGGGGTTAACCATTAGCTTTGATAAATCAAGTTTAATCCCAATCAACTGTGAACAGCAGTGGACATACGACATGTGCAACTTGTTGGGATGCAAGGAGGCCTGCCTCCCAATCAAATTTCTTGGCATTCCCTTAGGAGCGAACCCAAGACTAGTAAGGACTTGGAAACCAATAATTGACAAGGTGGAGGAGAAGCTCAGCCTGTGGAAAGCAAAGGTTCTCAATAAAGCGGGTAAGCTGGTCTTTATTAAATTTGTATTAAATAGTTTGCCGGTGTACTACTTGAGTCTGTACAAGATGCCAAAGGCAGTGGCAGATAAGTTGATATCACTACAGAGAAGATTCCTATAGAACAAGGAGGAAGGCAGGAATGGTCTGGCGCTAGTTAAGTGGGAGGTGGTTCAAGCCCCCAAAAAATTGGGTGGATTGGGGATAGGCAATGCCGTGGTTAGAAACACCGCACTACTATTCAAGTGGTGGTGGTGATTTTCGAAAGAAGAATGTCTATTATGGAAGAAGGTTGTGTGCTCTTGCTATGAGTTGAACCCCCGTGTGATGTTATCAGCTCAAAAATTACCTACTAGAGGGGGTCCATGGAAGGATATCTGTCAACTGCAGTTCAGGAATGATGCTGTAAAAGATAAGATGATTGCGGGGTTGTCTATGGAGGTGGGTGACAGAAGGAGGACTCGATTCTGGGAAGATCTATGGTTACAAAGTGGTCCATTAAAGATGAGTTTTCCGAGACTTTTCTCCGTTTCAAACCAAAAAGGATCAGTCATAGGGGATTGTGGGTTTTGGGATGGGTTAGAGTGGATCTGGAATTTCCAGTGGAGGCGAGATTTATATCAATGGGAGTTGGACTTGGTGGTTCAATTGCATGAGACTTTACGACCTGTAAAGCTGGAACATGATAAGCAAGACAGAATTTATTGGAAATTTGACAAGGAAGGTATATACTCAACTAACTCTTTTGTGTAGGTAGTACAGTCAGAATCTCTCTCGAAGGACATAACTAGCTACAGCTTCACAAGAACCTTATGGAAAGGTTTGGTGCCGCCACGAGTGGAGTTATTTATCTGGTTTACTCTGATAGGAAGAGTGAATACTAAAGAAAGACTGGTTAGATTGGGTATTATGAGTCAAGGTGATAACATGTGCGGATTGTGTAATACAGAAGTTGAACATATTCATCATTTGTTCCTGGGTTGTGAGTTTACTTGGCAGGTGTGGTGTCTATGGCTATCTGAATTTCAGAGATCGTGGTCTTTTCCGGGCTCCCTAAAAGAACACTATGAGAGTTGGACAGGTGCTGCCAACAGGAAGATAGAGCGGAACAGGTGGGTTATGTGCTTCTTCTCGGTTATTTGGAACATTTGGTTAGAGAGGAATAGACGGATTTTTAATAACAAGGAAGGGAGTGTAGAGGAGGTGTTTCAGCAATCTTTAAACATCGTTAGAGAATGGAGTAGTCTAGATCATTTTTGTTGTTGATGGCTATGCCGGAGATGACATAAAGGAAGCTTTTTATTTACTTATTTATGTTGTAAGGTTGGTTTGATTGTCGCTCCACATTATTGTGTTGAGCTCTTTTATTAAAAAAAAAGTATCTATATAATGTGTACAATGGGTTATTATTTGGCCCAATTTAAGTTAAAATTAAAAATGGACTCATTTTTTACCCTAGTGTAACAAAACCCTTCAGCTTCACTTCAATTCTAACCATCCAATCTTCATTTCAAATTTTACCCAATTCCTTCTTTGTGAACGACGGCACATCTCTCACTCCCTCCCTCGCAAGCTCCGAGAACCATCCCACCGTAGCGTTGTCGACTGACACTATGTCTCGCTCATCACCTTTCAACCCCCAATCCACCCCATTTTCAACCAAACATCCAGCCCCCATCGAAGTGTAGATTCCGCCGCAGTGAACCGGCCTCTCTTTTATGCGTGTTTCAGCCTGCGGAACGCGCCTCTCCTCCCTTACGCCGGCCTTCTTCCCATCGCGGGTCTCCATCTTATCGCGGAAAATTTTGTTCATGCTCGAATTAGTAAGGACAATGGTCTTGATTTTCAAGCAATTGATTTGTGTTTGTTTTGATTGTTCTTGGCTTGTTTGAATCATGTAGATTTTGTTACTTATGATTTTGTTAGGTAAGATTTTGTTTGAATCATGGTTAGGAATAGTTACTAATTGTAACGCTCTATGATCACTTTTAATTAATTTTGATTTTTTCTAATGCTTATCAAGTTAAGTGTATGACATTTTTTATGGTAGTTTGTGATAATTCATCTAATAAGTTAACGTGCTTGTATTGCTTGTAGAAGTAAATGGCTTTTGTTTATTTGATTTGATTAATATCATGATTTTCATATGCTTGTATGTTATCTATATGGTTGTGCTGGTTTGCATTTTTTTGACTTTCTTCATTCTTTCATGACTTAATAGTTCATATTTGTTTTGTTGTTCAGTGTTATTAGTTCTTTTTTTTTTCTAAACAACAGATTCGCAGATTGGTCTTTTGAGTCTCTTTGAAGCCTTTATTTAGTTCAATTATGTATTTTTGTATTATTACTTTCATTTGAGAACTCGGTAATTTTTTTATGAGCCACATAATTTAAGTAGTTTTCTAGGTGTTTGTAGCGGCCTACAAGTGCTGATGGGCGACTACGACGCTTTATGCGCTTGTGGTTATCTTGATGCGTCCCTATTTGAGCTGATTTAATTAATGCATATAAGACAGATGGTTACTTTAAAATGTATCCAGATGGTTGTTTTGATCTCAAGTGATCGATTTTTTTTTGCATTTTGTTGGATTTTTAGAAACATTGTTTTTTTATATACCTGTTAATAGCAATTGGGCATATTGATTTTTTGTGTCATTTTAAAGCTCCAATTAAGCTAGTGTTTGTGTATGTCTTTCTTAGATTCTTTAATGAACTCGTAATTTTGTCCTAAATCACGTGAATTTAGGAGTCTTGTTGGTCGTTGTAGTGGACAACTAGTGTTGCTGGTGATTGTGACACGTTATGCGCTTGTTGATATTGTGATGCGCCCTGAATTGAGCTGATCAGGTGATTGATCAGGTGATTTCGATTTTGGAAGACAAAGCTGAACCTGGACGCCGCAAAATACCACGAAACAAGCATAAGGAAGTGACTTCACCATTCACAGCACCCAGCACAAGAACGCTGAGACAACGGGCCGAATGGTTACCACATGTTAAAAATGTCTACAGGAGAAAAAAGTAGCATATTTAAGTTTATTTATTACAATAGAATTGCTTATTGAACTTATTTATTGGTTGGAGTCCTGAGGTTTTTTTTTTAGGAATTGATGAGGAGTAACATGTGGATGCTCATTCATTTTCTGAACTTAGTTGAATGTGTTGGTAGAATATCTTTCAATCATGACTTGCTTACCAGGCATAAAAAATAACCATTCATTTTGTCTAAGAAGTGACCATCCGATTCCATATTTAAATAACCATTCAATATATTATGTCTATATATAGGGATTTTATTTTTCCAATGCAAAATGCTTGTTGAACTAATTCACCAATTGGAGTCTTGATATTTTGTTTATGAGACTTGATGAGGACTAACATGTGATTGCTCATTCATTTTATGCACTTGGCTGAATGTGTTGTTAGAATATTTTTCAATCATGACATACTAGGCATAAAAAATAACCATTTATTTTGTCTAAGAAAGTAACCATTCAATTCCATATGAAACTGATCATCCAGTTTATTATATCTATATACAAGAATTTTTTTTCCAATGCAAAATGCTTGTTGAGCTAATTCACCAGTTGGAGTATTGATGTTTTGTTCATGAGACTTGATGAGGACTAACATGTGATTGCTCATTCATTTTCTGAACTTAGTTGAATGTGTTGGTAAAATATCTTTCAATCATGACATACTCACTAGGCGGCAAAAAATAATCATCTATATTGTTTAAGAAAGTAAACATCCGAATCCATATTAAACTGACTAGCTAGTGTATTGTGTCTATGTACAAGGATTTTTTTTCCAATGCAAAATGCAAGTTGAGCTGATTCACCAGTTGGAGTCTTGAGCTTTTGTTTATGAGACTTGATGAGGACTAACATGTGGTTGCTCATTCATTTTATGAACCTGGCTAAATATATTGGTAGAATATCTTTCAATCTTGACATACTTACCAGGTGGAAAAAATAACCATCTATTATCAGTTGAAAACAAAATTTTAATTAATTCATGGATATAAATATTGCGAGTTATTGTTCATCTTGGATTTCCAAAAACTTGTGCTTCTAATTGTGAGCTGAAGAGTTGGCGCTATACATCCTCTTTGGGTTTAAATGTTCCAAATCTTTCTTAAATACCCAACAGTATCCACAACTGTTCATTTCTACTACCTGTGAATAACGAGTCAATGCAACTAATTTAATACCATCAAGATCAAATGCTCCTTCTTTTAAAACACAGACAAAATTATTAATGAAAACTTCCCTGGATAAAAATATTAGCAACATATGATCTAATTATTGGATGAAAACTTTCCTAAAACGAAGATGGCCTTTTCATTAAATCAAGCAAAAGAGCAATGGTATAACCCAAATATACATCTACTTTTCATATGAATGAACCATCCGCATACATAGTAAAATAAACATTCTCTTTAGTTAATAAGAAATAACTAACAAATTGACCAAAATACCTCCCGCACTATGTTTAAATAATTTAACTCAAATTCAATTTCAATTCAAGAAAAATTAAATTAAATCTAATCCAAACCACATAACAAAAGAAACCTGCAGAACATGTGCATGTAGAATCCAGCAAATCAAGCAAAAGACCAATGATATTACCCAAATAAACATCCAATTTTCATATGAAAGCACCATATGCATATATCATAAAATGAACATCCACTTTAATTGATAATAAACAACTAACAAATTAACCAAAATACCACTCGGGCACCATGATTAAATGGCTTAACAAAAATCCAACTTCAAATCAAGCAAAATTAAACTAAATATAATCCAAACCACATAACAAAAGAAACATACAGAGCATGCATATGCAGAATACAACAAATCAAACAAAAGACAATTATGTCAAGTCAGCAACAATTAAACTATAATGGATGCATACTATTGAAGCTAAGCCAATTATGTCAAGTCAGCAACAATTAAACTAAGTCTACGCTAACTGTTTAATCAAAGTCCACATACAAGGTAAATTGAACATCATCCTTGTTGCTTCTGTAACAACTAGCTCATTGACCAAAATATCGCCCGTGCACTTGATTTAAAATGACACAAATCAATCGCAGTTTCTATTCGAGCATGACTCAACTAAATCAAATCCACATCACTTAACAAAATAAGCATGCGGAGTATTTGAATGCCAAAGCCAACAAGTCAATTCAAATCAACAAATGCCATGTGGAGCTGTCCCTTTTCAAACATCCATTTATTAAAGGAACCAACCATCCCTATACATAGTGACTAAACATCCGTGTTCTTCCAAGTAAGTAATGTAATATTGCATCCGCCATATAAAGTATTGTAAAAGAACAAAGATCCATTGGTTCAACAAATCAAAATATCATCACAATCGGCATGCGTGCATACTCCCTAAGTTCTAGATTCAAAAGCAATATCATTTCAACAAATACCAAACTGGGTTGTACTTTGTCTTTTGATTTTAAAAACCCAAACTAACTCGAAAAACATGTAGAATTGAGAAAAAAAACCCCAGCAACTCATCAACATTGAACCCTTTTTTGGAAAAATGGTTTACAAGAAAGGAGGGAATCAACTAATTCAACCAATAAAAACACATCTCATTTAGATCACTATTGGGCCAAATTTAATTAGCTTCATTCAAGCACAACCAAAATAATTTTCAACTAATTATTTGATTAACTCACATACCACATACAAAATCAAGCAAATGACCAATTACGAAAACAAAAACAAACATCCATTCATCGACGAGAATGAACTATCTATAAACATTGCAAATTAAACAATCGTCTTATTCCCAACAAGTAAAGTAATTTTGAATCCATACATATTACCGGAATCCTAGGTTAACTAAATGAAATGGAGAAGCATATAGTAGTGAAAAAAATAGAAACTATACAAATTAGCAACAACCACATAATTTTTTCCAATTGAGTGTAGTATTTCAAAAATAAAATATACTCTGCAAGACAAAAAAATCAAATAATCCAACCAAATCACAGTACATCTTTTAACCAAAATAACTATTTCTTGAAGCCTAATACATTACATTAACATCAACAACCACATGTTTTTTTTCAATTTAGTCCAGCAATTCAAAAATAAAAAATACTCTGCAAGATGAAGAAAAATTCAATAATCCAACCAAATCACAGAACATCTTTTAATCAACGTAACTATTTCTTGAAGCCTATTACACTGCATGAACATCCATTTAAAAATTAAAACCGTAGCTATCACTAACCTGTTGTAGTCAAATGAGGTTGCTGAGGAAGATGCGTGTTACTGTATCAGTGCCATTTGCTGCAGTTGGTGGTGACAGCGCTGTTCAGTTGCCTATGACATGCGGCTTGCTTGGTGGTAGTGCTGCTGCTGGGTCTGTGGCAACCGTGGTGGGCGGCGGCACAACACGGATAGGAACGGGCGCGGGAGAAAGGAGATAGGCTAGAGACAATTGACGACGACGTGTGCTGATGGTGAGGGAGTGGGCGTTGCCGATGGGAGGGTTGGGTAGAGAACAAAGCGATGGCGCGGCGGCATGACGGCATGTTGCTACCCTTCGTGTCCCCTCCTACGTCAATGGCGGTGGCTCTGGCGGTTGGGTTGTTAGGAGTAGGGTGGCACGGTGTTGAGGGTTTGACGGAGAGGGATTATGGTTCGAGGGAGAGGGATTAGGTCCTTAACCTTTTTTTTGCAGACATTTGTCTCTGACCATTGAAAAATACTTTTAAGTCTCTGAAGTCCTTAAAAGTTAGATGGATCAGTCCCTCTGTCCAAATGCCTCCGTCAGACCCAACGAAAAAGTCTGACGTGGCTCCCGTAATGCTTGTCACGCGTATGCGTTGCCATGAATTTAGCAAATCCTCATTTCTTCATGAATTCTCCACTTTGCATGCTTTTTTTTTTCCATTTTTTTCAAGCCATTCTTGCCTTCAAAACTTTAAATCACTCAAACAAACATATCAAGGTATCGAATGAGAGAAAAGTAAATTAAATTTAGCCCTAACCCCATTACAACCCTTGAAAAGACCTCTTGATATGTGTATCCATGCATTGAAGATATGTTGATTGGTAGAAGAAGAGCAAGCCTTAGAAAGCAAGATTAGTAGAGAATTGAGAGAATCGATCCTCAAACACTAGAGAGATTAGAGTGCAAACACTTTCGGTGAGGGTTCGATGCTCAATCCCTTGTTCCTTGCTTTCACGAGCTTTCTTCTTGCAAGTATATTTATACTTCATTTTGAGATTTGAATTAGTGGAATTCATAAATCATCATACTATCTTAGCTCTACTTGTTCATATATGTTCTTAGAGATTGATTCATTTTTAACCAAGTAGGTAGACGCATTTTGCATATTAGTTGATGAACCACAAGAGTTTAGCATGAGGACATGCTAATGTTTAAGTGTGGAAAAGTTGATGAACTAAAATTTTATGGTTTATATTGTATTGAATTTGGTGGATTTTATAAACTTTTTTCACATTTATTCACTAAAATAGCATGGTTTTGTGAATTTCTCCTAAGTGTGCTTAATGATTGAAAACATGCTTTTTAGACTATTAAATTGCTAAATTTAATTTACTTTTCTCCCATTCGATGCCTTGATATGTTTGTTTGAGTGATTTAAAATTTTGAAGGCAAGAATGGCTTGAAAGAAATGGAAAAAAATCATGCAAAGTGGAGAATTCATGGTGACGCGTACGCGTGACACACGCGTACGCGTGAGAGGGAAGTCTGCCAGGCGACGCGTATGCGTGACCCACGCGTACGCGTGACAAGCATTACGGGAGCTACGTCAGACTTTTCCGTTGGGTCTGACGGAGGCATTTGGACGGAGGGACTGATCCGTCCAACTTTTAAGGACGTTAGGGACTTAAAAGTATTTTTTAATGGTCAGAGATGAAAATGTCTACAGAAAAAAAGGTCATGGACCTATTTGTCTTTTACTCTAAAAATTAAAATTCAAATTCAAATAAATCTCAAAATACAAAAACACTAGAATCAAATCTAAAAACCCTAAATCCTAAATATTAAATCATAAAACCTAAAATCTTAAAACTATAAATCACAAATTCTAAACACTAAATCCAAAACTCAAAAAATATAAATTCATATGTTATCTTTGATTTTTTTTTCATGAGCCATCCAGCTATTTTCTTACTTAGTGTTGGCATGAGCATTGGTCAAAAGCATTAAGCAGTACATTTGGAATAAAAATACTAAAATAGTAGTACTAAAAAAAATGAGAGTAAATCGTTGTTTATCTTTATACAGAAAAAACATGGGGCATTGAATAATTGAGAATGATCAGTATGAAAAGACAACTGAAAGTGGCGTATTAATATAGTTTTAATATAGCTTGAAGCCTACTTGGCCTAAAAAGATATTTCCAAGCCAAATAAACTTGCTAAAGGATGGAACAGTTACATACCTTCCATACACTTTATTTTGTCGATGTTCATGATGAATCTCTTTCCTTAATCAAGACCATTTATATTTTTATATATTAAATCTGATTAGTTAAAAATAATGAAATAAAGGTAGACCTAACATTAACTTGATTTTGATTAGTGTAGTGCAACGGTATAACTAATGTTGGAATGGCCGCGCGAACAATAATTTCATCGCTTTATTTCTCTTAATAGCTGCTTCTTTGGTTAATGGTAGGAATGGATGCTCTTAATTTTTAATTTTAATTGAGAGTGTAAAATATGATATTTAACATTTTAATATTTTTTTATATTTTATAATAAAAGATTATATTTTATCTCCTCAAACAAAAAAAATTTGAGAAGGTCCAATTTTGTTAATGGTCAATGATAATGTAACTTCTTGATAAACTCATATTGTACTCTTAGAAGATATTTAATGTATGTACTGGGAACATTCACAACCATTGATCTTTTGGTTTTCATACAACTTAGATCCTTTATAAATGAAATTAAATTTACTTATATTTATTAAATTATTTATATTTGTTAGAAATAAAATAGTAATCTGAAATAATGTATTATTCAGCTTATTCAAAAGTACAATGTACACTTCAACAAAATAGCGTAGCGGCGGCAGTTTTTTTGGGGGGTTGCGACGGTTATAACCGCTGCTATCATCGGGTCCTGGCGGTGAACAAAACGCGGCCAGGTCAACCGTCGGCACAGCATTGGCAGCGGTTTTGAAAAATCGCTGGAATAACCGCCGCCAAAGTCACTCGGTGAATTGCGGCGGTTTGAAACCGCCACTATGTGCGTGAACCAGTCAGAGTAGGTGTATGGCTAAACCGCTGCGAAATTCGACCGTTGGATATTTACGGCGGTTTTGAACCGCCACTAAAAGGTCGACAGGAACATCTAACATGAATTTTGTGGCGGTTTTCAACCGCCGCAAAAATTGCAGCATGTTTTTTTAAAAAATAAACAAATTTATATATAAACTACTTCTTAATGCTACGATCCTAATAAAAAAATAATTACTACAAATATTAAAATCTACAACTCAAAGTAAAATAGAAAAATTGACCAAAATAATATGAACATTGCATTTCAAAATATAGTATATATTTAATAAGCCTTACATAATCATAAATCCAACACAATCAGTGTTTAACACCTATATTTACATATGAAAGTAAATTCAAATAATGCAATCCTAAAATTGAATTAGAAAAGAATTTTGCTACTAATATATAACTAAGCTAAAAGCCTAAAATAAAGAGTTACTTTGATAATAAAAGTATTCAGTCACTTCAATCATAAAATTCTACAACTATTTCATGGAATAGTAGAAGGTGGCCTTGTCTCTATTGGAGAGTCAGTAACCTAGAATTAAAAATAAATAAAAATATGTTAGAATAAAAACAAAGACCATAAAATAATTTAAGTCTAACATGAAAAGGCATAAGCCATCTGCACAAATTAGGAAAATGAACAACAATAACTAAATCATTATTTTACTAAATCATGCACAATGAAAGATTTAGGAAAAAAAACCTATGTATAATATTTACCCCATTATTCATAACTGTAGGAAATTCATGTATGTGGTACTTTTCCACCCATACAATAATTAATGAAATATGTCACCTGGGCTTGTAATAAAGAAATTGTTGCTTTATTCTCTTGTAATTCTACTTCCATAGAGCGAACTTTAGCCATATCAAAGTCATGATTGCATGAAGAAGATACCCCTCCTAAACTATTAGAAGATTTCATGACTTGGGATGGAAAAACACCAAATCCTACACCTCTAAAATGACCCGGGTGTTCTTTTCCAAATAACTTGATATATACATCACCAGTAGAACTCTCATTAGCTTGAAGCAAAGTTAATTGTTCATATGATAAAAATTTGAGAAGTGCATCATCATTAGAATAATCTCCATCATCATTAACAAACAAAGCCAAAATAAAGAGAAAGTGCTTACACTTTTCTTTCTAGCCTCATCATTAACAAAAGATCCATCCTTCTTCTTATGACTAATTGGATATATTTCAACTCTAGTAAAAACTCTCTTGTTTGCAGTTTCCTATCAATTCAATAAATGGAAATTCAATTTCAACGCATGTAAAAATTAAATAACATAATATTATCCTGATAAGGACTCAATCACAAACCAACTCGTGTTTCTTCCTAGCAATCGTCTTGGATCCGAGTGTATGAGGAATTGTTTAATTTTCTCGATTACTTGCATTTTTATCACACATTTCCTACACATGCAAATTCAATTAGCAACTTGTCAATATAAAGTGAAATATAGAATGTATGTTCATACAATTACCTGAGTTCTAGACCTTAATCTATAATCAATAAAAGTTGCCCATTGCTCCAAGCTGACTCCAACTCCTTTTGGTAACAACGCTATATTTTGCTCTCTAGTAAGATTCTAATTATAATTGTCATTAAACAATTTGCATATTTCATCTTTCCACTTTCTGCCAAGATTTTGTAGTATGTACTTCTTTTGTTGTCCATCATCAACTTTAAAGAATCTCTACATAGTATAAACATAAAAATAATTAACCTGAATAATTGTAACATAGACTTACAGGTAAAATTATTTAAACTTATTAAAAACTAAAATTGGAACATAATTCACAAAAATGTTCATAGACTCATACTATGCCCAATTGCCAATCTGAGATGCAGGAAATTTGTCACTTCAATGCTCGGTCTAACATTCAGTTTTGTAAAAATAAAAAATAATACCCAAAAATATCATATTAGAATTGCTCTAATAATTAACCAAGAAGTTAATTATTAGCATAATATGGCACCAAGGAAGTTAATTATTAGCATATCAGAACCACAAAATATAATTTACAACTAAAATAATAGCATAATATGGCCATAAGAGGCATGCAGCATAAAAAAAATATGGCACCAAGAAATGCTCAGAAGTATAGACCAAAAATAATCACCCCTGTACAATACATATTTATTAGTATGAGCTAGGTAATATTTTAGAGAAGACAACTCAATAGAAAATTAGGGCATCTTTGATTTGTAGTTTTATTTTCAATTTTTTCATAAAATTGTAAAAATAAAATTATTAAAAATAATAACTCTAACGTGAACAAAGAGCTTCATCAGCAAATTGTTCGATAGTGGTGCACTTATGCACATTGGGAGAAGTAATATATTTTACATATTTATCTAAATAAAAAAGCCAGGAAAGCACATAGTAAAACAGTGAATGCCTGAAAATCAAATAAAATAAAAGGCAAGCCAAGTTTCTTGCCTCCAATAAAAAGAAACACAGAACCAATTTTTAAATTTATTTTTTATTTTATAAATTTGACAACAAAAAATTTAAACATCAATTCTTTTTTTGCTAACAAAAAAAAGGCAGAAGTAAAAAGAAGGACGAGGAAAGAGAAGAATGAAATTAACTTAATGTTAGTTAAATAAAGTTGATTATCTGATTACCTAACCAGGCACATTCAATAGTTAAATAAATAAAGCATAGAATTTCTGGTGAGTGGCCAATACAAATTTAATTAAGAGAATAAGCTAGCTAGGAACTTTTTCATGAATAACCCATCTTCAATTATTCAACAACAATACGTACTTTATACCTATGCCCCGATATTTATACTTCCATATTAATGGTATATTAAAGGTTGTCAACTGGGAATCCTTTCGAGTTAATAATTAGAAAAAAAAAGGAAATACAGGATAAAGATATTAGTACATACCTAACTAGTATTAGGCTGGGGCGTTTAGTGAGTTGGCCAGCTATATTATTTTCATTAATAAATAATAGCTGAAATTGTCCTTGCATGACACAATACCAGAACATAGGAATGCATGTATTGAAAATAATTAAATTATTATTAAATAATTAAATAAAAAAGAACCTGAATAATATCCCTATAGGCTCCATTTTTGTATGGCTCTGTTGGAACCAAAGGCCATTTCTCATAACTTATAGGAAAGTTCTTGAAATTTCCAGCAACAGCTCCCAAAAGCAAGCCTAAAAGTCCACCAGTCAATCGGTTGGCCATGCTCATTCCAATGCACAATAATTTTAGTCTCACGAGATAGCACCCACACATCTTTTAACCTTAAGTGACCTTCCTTAATCATTCCATTTGCATCTATCAAATTATTTAAGTCGTATACCATACATTATTATACTTCCTTCCTTGTAGAAATTTAAATATACAGTTCTATAATTGAACTAAATTTAATAACGTACCTTCCAAATCAACTGTCCAGTACTTATTGGACTTTCTTCCTTGTACATCTAATTGAACATGTGGAACTTCTGAACCAGTAGATAAAGTAGGCTCCGGCTCCATGGATTGAGAGGACTCATTTTGATCAATGGGTGGTGAATCATTAAACTCATGAGTAGATGTATTCTCATCATGTGAAGAAATAATCTTTCTCTTAGTCATTTCTACAATGTATCAAGAGATATTAAGATTAATATATCAATAAGAGAATGAAAATAAAATAATAGTACTTAATTTAATCAACTAACAACCAAAGAAACAAGAAACTACTAAATCAAACTATTAAGTAGATGTAATAAAACATAAAATTATGAAAGAAAATAATATATAACACTCTATGACTTGCAACTAAAGACATACATTACTCTAAACTATCTTCGTCTATAATTGCTCTTGCTAATGGTATATGTGAAATATTATCTGGAAAAAATTGTCCCAAATTTTGTGATGGATAACCCACATTGTCATAAATTATGTCTTCATCCTTATTACCCATATCATATAAGTCTCTTGGCTTTACTTGAATTGGTATGCTCCAACATTTTTCTTTCTCATCCTTCACATAATAAACCATTTGAGCTTCATTAGCCTTAATATATGGCTCATCATCCTCATGCTCACCGGTATGTATCAATCTACTAAAGTTGATAGAGGTAAAACCTAACTTATCTACTTTCATGGCCCTTGGGTTTGTGGTATTAGTCCATTCACATTTAAACAAGGTTACAAAGAATATACCATCATAATTAAGTTCAATGATGTCGACTAACTTTTCATAATAAGGAACTGCTCCAAACCTCATATTGGGATCACTATTGCGGGAGTAGCTTCTTGTTCCAAATGTCCCAAAAATACCACTGTTTTGAGTTTTTAAACCTTTTTCATGTTCTACAGTCCTAAACTTGTATCCATTGACATTATATGCAGAAAATCTTCTTGCTTGGTCAATCGGCCCTTTGGCAAGACTAAAAAATACCGTTCTCTTAGATTCTTCAATTTTATCAAGATCTCGAACAATCTAAGAAAGCATGACGAATTTTTTGTCAACTTCATATGAAAAAAATAAATTCAAAGAGGAAGAATTTGACTCACACGGGTAGAGAACTAACTTGCAAACTCTCTATGAATTTTCCTGTTTATCTCTAATGTATTTCTTGTACGACTTCTTAATTGCTTTCGTACAATGTTTCTAAACTCCCTATAGATGTCGTAATATTAAGATTAAAGGTCATTAAAAGAATCTTACTTATATGAATTAGAACATGCTGAAATACTCACTGGAGATAGCTGTCAACTATGGAGCAATTAGTTAGCACATGTTTATGAGCTTGTAACTTCTTAGTGGCTATTAAAGTGAAATACGAGGAAACACCAAGTGGTTTACCTACTTGAGGAAACAAGGTATCTAACCAATGATTTGATTCTACATGGTTTGGTTCATCATCAACTCGGCGAGGTCGATTCCATCTAGTCTCATTGTTTTCCAAATATCTGGAGCAAAATGTAAGAATTTCTTCCATTAAGTATCCTTGCGCTATGGATCCTTCTGGTTGTGCTTTGTTATGTACATATGACTTCAAGTGTCCTAAATACCTATCAATAAATAAGGATTAAATACTATCCAACAAACTAATAAATAACGATGTAAGCAAATAAGTTTACCTCTCAATAGGGTACATCCATCTATAATTGACAGGGCCACCAATTTTAGCTTCTTCTACAAGGTGCACCATCAAGTGAACCATAACTGTGATGAATTAAAGAGGGAATAACATTTCCATGTGGCATAACGTGAGGAAAATTTGATCTTGCAACTTATCCAAACTTAGGGCACTTAACGCTTTACCACATAATTGTCTAAAGAATGAACATATCTCAACTAGCACTGCATAGACCTCATCAGGAAGCCCTGTTCGCATGGCTAAAGGTAATAATTACTCTATAAGTATATGACAATCATGACTTTTTAACATCCCACTCAACTTAAGAGAATCTAGGTCAATGCACCTTGATATGTTGCTTGCATAACCATCAGGGACAGTGACATTTTTCAAAGTTGTCAAGAACGTCTTCTTACCCAAATTGTTCAGAGTATAAGTTGCCGGAGGACACTTTCCATTTTTCTTCGGCCACAGATCAGGCTTGATACCCATTTCTTCAAGGTCTCTTTGAGCATTTATGTGATCCTTTGACTTTAAACTATCATTTAACAAAGTATATAGTACGTTGTCACATACATTTTTCTCAATATGCATCATATCGAGATTATGATGCAGCAAATTAGACTTCCAATATGGCAACTCAAAAAAATGCTCTTCTTTTTCCATTGTTGAGTACCACCTCCTTCAACAGGTCCACCAGTGCGTAACCTTTTACCACTTCTTCCTATTTCTTCTCTTCGGCCAAAGGTGACATTAATATTCTCAACTTGTGAAAGGATTTCGCTGCCAGATAAGGTTCTTGGTGGAAGCCTTGTTTCTTGTCTTCCATAAATTGAACGGTGACCCATAAAACAATACTTTTTGCTGTGATTGAGACGATGAGGGATGTTATCGAAGTTGCAAGATGGGCAAGCAAGTCATGTATATGTATTCCACCCAGAAAGAGTCCCTAACCCAGGAAAGTCATTAATTGTCCACAATAAAGCTGCGTGCAACTTAAACACTTCTTGATTTAAAGCATCATATGCATCGCAACCCTCAACCCATAACTCCTTTAACTCTTTTATTAGAGGTTACAAATAAACATCTATGTTATTTCCTGGCATTTTCTTGCCAGGAATGATCATTGAAATTATTAATGATGTGGATTTCATACACATCCATGGAGGAGTATTATATGAAATGAGAATGACAGGCCAAATACTATGATTTGCACTCAAAGTTCCATGTGGATTGAAGCCATCGGTAACTAATGCAAGACGCACATTTTGTGAATCGGATGCAAAGTTGGAGTGCTCCAAATTAAACCTTTTCCAGGCCTCAGAGTCTCTTGGATGTCTCATTGAGTTATCCTTATTCTCAGCTGTAGCATACCATCGCATATCAGCAGCAGTCTTTGACGAGTAGAATAATCTTTTCAATCGAGATTTTAAAGGAAAGAAACGAAGAACTTTTGTCGGATGCTTCTTCTTTTTGTTACCAATAATACTCAATGCCTCGGCTGGACCTTTTTTCTTATATGTCTTCCATCTAGACTATTACAGACCTTACATGTCTCCTTATTCTCATCTTCGCCCCAATACAACATACAATAGTTTGGGCAAGCATGTATCTTCGTGCAATCCAAACTGAGTTTAGTAATGATCTTTTTTGCCTTATAAAAAGAACTTGGAATCCTTGCATATTCAAATGCATTACTCAATAGTTCTAAAATCATCTTCATAGACTTGTCGGTCATACCACATAAGGATTTGATATGGAATAACTTCAATAGAAAAGATAATTTCGAGTATTTTGTACACCCTTCATATAATGGCTCTTCTCCATCCTTAAGTAGCTCGCTAAACCCTTTCGCTTCAAGAGTTTCATGAGATTCACTAGGCATCGATCTTTGACCACCACCATCAATGACTTCATTTGATATTACAGGTGTTCCATTTCTGATGTTCCCACCAACTCCTAGACCTTCACTAATCAAGTTTTGAATTGAATCAACCTCGACCATAGGATGCTGCTCGTCGGCCATAGAATTTTGTTGTACATCCGAAAAAATACTACTCGAGATGTTGCTAGTTTCTCCTATCGAGCGCTGATGAGAGAACTTTTGCGTGGTCTAGAAATTTGCGGATAAATCCTCGTTGCAAGTATAATTTCTAAACCTTCAAAAGTCCTTTCATACAAATATTTTGGTTGTCACAAGTAACAAAACCCTTAAAATTGATAACCGAGTATTTAAACCTCGGGTCGTCTTCTCAAGGAACTGCAGGAAAGTATGTTCTTATTATTGGTTATGGAGATTGTAAATTGGGGTTTCAAGAATGAGGAACAAGTAACTTAATGGCGGGTAAATTAAATGGCAATTAAAATAAATAAATAACTGTAAAGCAAACTTTTGGCAAGGTATGAGAAATTGGAAGTCCAGACTTAGTTATCCCTATCAATAACAATGAAAGTTGAATCTTAATTCCACTTAGTTAACCTTTACTAAAGTGAAGGAAAGTCAAGGGACTAATTAGTTTGATCTTCGAATCCTATTTATTTCCTAAGAAAAGGTTGGGATTATTGAAGCTCAATTCAATTAGCAAAGATAACAGTTATCAATTATGTTGAGATAAGATAACTCCTGAGTTACTGCTTTCTTAACCAAGACCAAAAGAAGAAAAAGTAAATTTGCTGGAATAAAAATGCCTTCAGATGTAAAGCAACAATAACATAAATTAAAGAAAGCAATCATGAATTGAAATACCTCAAATAACATTAATAAGGGAAATTATAATCTAACATGAAGAGTTCATAAACTAAATTGGAAGAATAAATAAAAATAAAGAACCTGGGATTGAGAGTTACTCCTAAAACTAAGAGAAGTCATAAATCCTACGAGAGAGAGAGAGGAGAGAACCTCTCTCAAAACTAGATCTAAATCATGGAAAGTAACTAAATTGGCGAGCTCTCCCTGAATGGATGCATTCCCACACTTTATAACCTCTGGTCTATGCCTTCTGGACTTGGATTGGGCCAAAAAGGGCTTCAGAAATCGCTGGAAGCATTTTCTGCAATTGCTGGTGCGTGGCCTCTGTCACGCGTCCGCGTGGATCACGCGGTCGCGTCATTTGGAGCTTTTCTTGTCACGCGGTTGCGTCAGTTATGCGACCGCGTCATATTCGTTCTGCTTAAGGTGCGTGGTCGCGTCAGTCATGCGGCCGCGTCGCTGTTGATTCGCGTTTGGCTCGCGATCGCGTCGTCCATGCGATCGCGTGGATGCCAATTTCTTTAGAACTTCGTTTTGTACTTTCCTTCCATTTTTATATGTTTCCTTTCCATCCTTTAAGTCATTCCTTCCTTAGAAGATCTGAAACTACTCAACACACTAATCACGGCATCGAATGGAATTAAAGGTGATTAAAATAATTAATTTAAAAGCATAGAAAACATGTTTTTCACATACATCACATAATAAGGAAGGGAAAGTAAAACCATGCAATTAACATGAATAACTGGGTGAAGGATTGAATAAATCACTTCAAACTAAGCACAAAATATATCATAAAATATGGGTTTATCAACCTCCCCACACTTAAACAATAGCATGTCCTCATGCTAAATCCAAGGTAATAAGTAAGGTTAAAGTGATGGAATGTCATGCAATGCAATCTAATCTAAATGCAACTTCCTAAATGCATCATGCAATTCTAATTTATTCACTTATATATAAAGCTTACAGGTAGTTAAATTAATTCACATTCTCAAGGAGTCATATATGTAGCCAAGCCTTAGATAATCAATAAGCACTTTTACAATTGAGATGGGAGAAAAAGCATTTTATGAACTTGCAAGACAATTAGATAATTCAAACAGAGATAAATGTTAATGAGCTATTGAACCCTCACTGGATTTGTGTTTACTCTCTAGTCACTCAGTGTTTATTGGGTTAATCACTCTATTCCTCTTTTTATTCTTCCTTTCTATAACCTTGTTCTTCATCTAACCAATCAACAATTATAGAATACAGTCATACCAAATATTATGAGGTCTTTAATTAAGGTTGGAATGGGGCCAATGGTAAAGGTAAGGATATATGTATAAGGCTAAGTGAGCTAATAAGTGAATCCTTAATTAGACTAAGATCTCACCTAACATACATACTTAGTAAAACAAAACTTCTTTACCTATTTTCCCATATTTTTCCACTTGATGCTACATGCTCATGTTTCAATTTTTGTTTTTATCCCATGTGCATTGCTTTTATTTTGCATTTGGGGAATTCTTTTGTATCCCCTTTATTAAATACTGAAAAATAACTTTTTTTAATGTACATGGTAATTTAATCACTTTGATTTCTCATGAGCATGCTTCCCAAAATTTCTTAATTTGAGTTATTTTATTCCTTTCAACTTTTCTACCTTTTGTTTTTATCATCCATGTTCCCGATAGGTTTCCCACATTTTAAACTATTCATAATTTTCTATCTTAAGCTAACCAAGGATTCAACTTGGGATTTTATTTTGTTTTTCTGCTTAAGACTAGTAGTGTGGCTAATAGAATAAAAGGGGATTTAAAGGCTCAAGGGGCCAACAAGGGTGATGTAAAAGGTAGACTATTTTGGGATAAGTGAGCTAAAATTAAATAATGGCCTCAATCACTCTCTTGGTATATATCTACATTCTATATTCTATATTCTATAATTGGACATATAGATTAAAACAAAGTAAAGAATACCAGAATATAAAAGAAGGGCGGAACACACAGGAATAAAAAATTATGGTTTGAATGTAACCATACAATTAAGCTCAAAACTCACAGGCTATGTGTTCTCTAGCTCAAAAATTATTTATCACTTATGTATGTCATGCATGTTTAGTTAAAAATTCTCATTATTCTCAATGTAAAACTTATATTGAATGGCTTTAAAGTTCTAGTGTTTCTCCTTGATGAAATGTTGTTAACTAACATGTAATGCTATATATACAAAGTGTGGGTTGTTTTGATTCTGTTAAAGTCTCTAGTTTACTTCCCTTTTTATATTTTCCAATTTAAACTAAGCTATCTTATGTTAAAAAGGGTAAACTATACTAATTAATCCACAATTTCTATAACTAATAAGTTAGAATTGCAACTAAACTAAGTGGCTAAAATATGAACTAAAAATATAAAATACAGAAATAGAGTAAAAATACATGAAAGTAGCAATGTATAAGTACTCAGAAAATAAAAATAAAAATAAAAATAAAGAGAAAAATACAGAAAAATATCCAAAATAAAAGAAAAAGAGTCTGTAGTGGTTCACCAAAATAATACGCCAGAGATGGCGACCTCCCCACACTTAAAATGTAGCATCGTCCCCGATGCTCACTCAAGCCGGGTGTGAAGGGGTGTCATCACTGGAAGGGATGGTAGCTGGGGTCTCTGTGGTGGCTGGCTGAATGTCCGGCTGCTGGAGAGGAGGGGCTGTCTGAATGGGGATCTCAGGATCTACAGCCTGGATCTACTGGGGTGTTGCCTACTGGGTGTCTGCCTGCGCTGCCTCTCCCTGGGGATGGGTCTCTGCCTCGGGCGTATCCGCCTCCTCCTCAGATGCCTCGGATGGTGTGTCAGGCTCGGAGGGGATGTCACCGGATCGTATCATCAGCTTCAGGTGCTCATAGCGTCGCTTGTTGCGACGCTCCATCTGGTCAAGTCATCGAAACAAGCAGTGCACCAGATGATAGACAGGCTCTGTGGCAGGTGGATGTGCAGGGGTGGTGGCAGGGGTAGGTGGTGCAGCAGTGGAGGAAGAGGGACCGGCAGATAGTGTAGCTGTATCATCAGCAGTGGCAGTCAGGAATGGAGGTCTGTAGCCCAAGGCCAGGAAGTTCCTGCTGTGCGGGATAAGCTTCTTGCACTCTGCAGCAGGTGGCCTCTCATCAGCATCCTCCCATGGCACGTCAGCTCGACGGCCCAGCTGTGTAACCAGATAGGGAAAGGGAAGAGTGCCTCGGACGTGGACCCTGGCCATATAGTGCCAGATAAAGTGTGGCAGGTACAGGTCCTTACCCTCCATCACACACCAAATGAGGGTGATCACAGCGGCTGGTATCTCAGTCTCGTGAGTACTCGGTATAATGTAGTTGCTAAATATCTGATGCCATAGCCGAGCCTCATCGTTCAGGTAAATCCGCTTGATCCCTTTCGGCATGGTGGTGTTCTGACCCATGATCCAAGGAACTGTCAGGTCAAGGGCGATCCTCGCCTTTACTGCGTCCCAGTCAAATCGCATATAGCGCATATCCTCCTCAGCTTTCTGATAGCCATCTGTCTGATCAGTCTTAGGCAGAAGTTTCAGAACCTCTTCTATTGCCTCCTCAGTAACCAGAATCTGCTTCCCTCTGAGGTTCACTGCATCTAGAGAAGTTTTGAAGTAGTTGCAGTAGAATTCTCTAACCCAAGATGCATTAACCTCAGTCAGAGGTCTCTCCAAAAAGAACCAGCCTCTTTGTTTGATCTGATCAGAGGTGTATTGCTGGAGGTCTTCTGGGATCTTCAAAGTCCGCTCCAGGTATAGGTTCCTGGAGTTTGCAAACACCAGATACTTCAGCTCATAGTATCGGTTTGCAAACTTTACTGGGTCATTGGCGGGAAGTAGCTGGTCGGCCTTCTCGTGCGGGGTAAAGGCTTTCTCCCGCAAGGAGGCATCATGCATGAGGTCGATGATAGACATGAAGGCTTCTCCTCGTTTCCTTTTGCCAGTAGTGGCCTTGCCTTTTCCCTTTCTCTGGGAATCGGACATTCTGAAAAATAGAAAACCAGGATATAATAAAAATAGGAAAGCAAATAGGCAAATAATCAAAGAAAACACAAAGTGGCAAAGGAGCAATAGGATAATGAATATGAGTTAAGTAAAATGTGCATTTAGGATTGTATAGGAGTGAAAAGTCTGAAAAGAAGAAATCACAATCCAAAATGTAATTGAATGCAAGTTAAATAGAAAAATTAACATCATGCCTTGGTTAGAATGTTAAAAGAAAGTGAAAGAAAAGCAAAAAAAAGAAGTTTTGAAAAGGTTAGGTTGGTTAGAGTTAAAATTAGTTAGTTAGGGAAAAATGGTTTAAAGTAAGAGGCATAATGAAAATAGTCCAAGTAACAAGTAATCACAGGTAGAAGCTATAGGTAACTTATATTCAAACAAGTAAAACAGTTTGATGATGATTCAAATAGAGATAAAGAAAGCAAAAATAGGAATCAAACATCAAAATTGCAGTTTAGGAACCAGGAAATCAAAGAAGATAAGAATGCATGCCCTGGCATTCATGAATGGTTTGGTTAAAGCAGAGGAAAACAGAGTTCAAGATTCCAAAATCAAAACATGAATGAAAGTCAAAAAGATTTATAAAAACTATGGGCAGCATTCCGGCTAAAATTGGATTTTCCCGGAAAATAAACAGCAATCAAACAGTTCATATGAATTAAAAAATCAAGCTGCAGTTACATATAATGAATATAAGCATGAAAATTCAGTGTAAAGAGCAGCAATATACAAGAAATACAGCATATGAACAAGATCACAGCAACAACAGATTTACAAATTTGATGAACAGTGCAAGTAAACAGACCTAAATCCACTAACCACATCCTAGGCTACCTAACAACCTAAAATCCACTACAACATGCATATCTAACTAGCCTAAACATGAACATAAACGGAAAAATTAGAATAACTACGAATGGATAAAAGGGATTACGTGTTGCAGAACCTGGAAGGCTGAATAATGAGAATAGGCAGAAAGGTGGCTGGGGTGGTGATGATGGTGGCGTTCGGTGGTGGGCACGGCGGCTGGCGGTGGTGGGCACGGCAGCGCGGCTGTTCGGGGCAGGGGGAAAGAGAGGGTGATAGGGGTAGGGGAAGGGAGGGGGGAAAGGGGTGGTGTTGCTGGTGGAAGGGGGGTTGTGGTTGGGACGGTTGGCGGCGGTGTGTGGTGGCGCGGAGGGGAGCAGTGGCGGAGGAGGAGGGAGAAAGAAGAAAAAGGAAGAAAGAAGGGGGAAGGAGGGAGGGGGGTGGGTGGTGGCGGCGTCTGGGTGGTCGGCGGCGTCTGGGTGGTGGCGCGGAGGTGGCTGGGTGGTGGTTGTAGTTTGGAGGAGGAGAGAAGGAGGGGGGTGTGGTTCAGGGGGGGCGCGAGAATAAGGTTTCGCGTGACCTGGGGGTTATAATTTGAATCCACGCGGCCGCGTGGGGCACGCGGTCGCGTGGCTGGAGCGAAAAAGGTGGTTGAAGCGATCGCGTGGATGATGCGATCGCGCGGAGGGCAAAAAGAGTAAATGACGCGATCGCCTGGGGCATGCGATCGCGTCGCTGGAATTTGTGCTAAACGCATGAATCTAGCGTCGTTCCAGCCCAACTCTCTGTCTCCTTTTGGGATTTGTGCAATCCATGTGATGCAATCGCGTCGCTCATGCGGTCGCGTGGGATTGATTGTGTGCAAGTGACGTGATCGCATGGGGCATGCGATCGCGTGGGCCATTTTGTGCTAGACGCACAATGGCCGCACGATTCCAGCCTAACTTTCTGGACGTTGGATCTTTACGCCGATCTCCAGGTCACGCAGCCGCGTGGATGACGCGGTCGTTGGGAAGTGTAGTTCGCCATTTGACGCGATCGCATGGGGCATGCGGTCGCGTCGCGCACCCTTTTTTTTTATATGCAGAATGCGGAATGCAATATGCAGAATGTAGTGCTTAATGTGAATGCTATGCATGATTCCAGGTTCAATAAAATAAAATAAAATTAAAAAACAAACAAAACTAAATAAAATTAAAATTGCAAAAGGAACGATCATACCATGGTGGGTTGTCTCCCACCTAGCACTTTTAGTTAAAGTCCTTAAGTTGGACATTGGAGGAGCTTCCTGTTATGGCGGCTTATGCTTAAATTCATCCAAAAATCTCCACCAATGCTTGGAATGCCAATAGCCTCCGGGGTCCCAAACTAGGCATGTAAAGCTTCTGAACAACTTCAAAAAGAGTCTCAGGCTCCCGGGGTGACGAATGTCAGAATAGAATCCATGATCTCAAGCCTTGTTTTTAAATCCGCCTCTGTCTTGATCTATATTTTTCCATCCGGGGGGTTTAGAAAGTAGATTCTCACCATAGTGACCAAACGCTTTCCGAGATCCATTCAATTGAGCATGATACCAATCCGTGCACTTCGAGTTGAAGCGTGGAATCTTATTGAACCTTGTATGCCAGCTCTGAGCACGAGCCATTTCCCTCTTACTCTTAAAGCCGCAGAGAGCTCTAAGCTGGCCATCTGTTTCAAGCAAACCGTATTCAAGTGAAAAAGTAAAGTTAAAAGTTAAGGATTGTACCCACTTGAAGCTTGTATTAGGTGGTAATGGCCTTGGGGAAGGTGCTTCTGGTGGTTCTGTAAGTTCTACTCCCTTGTGCTCTTCTGTGAATTCCTCCACTTCTTTGTAAGGTTCTTCAAATGCATCTGAGTCCTGGTCAAAGTCTTCTATGTCTTCCTCATCACTTGAGTCATAGATTGGAGGTTGAGAGAAATCTACCTCTGCATCATCTTCGTATTCATTTGGGGAAGATTTTTCGATCTCAGAGAATTCACTTGCGGATGCAAGTTCATTACTAAGAGAGCTTGACTTGTGACTATCATCATCAAGGGAATTTGTGTCCTGGGTTATGTCGTCTAGTTCTTCATAAATGACTTGCCTCGGGGATTGTGCAATATCCTCCTTAGCATCAACTGTAACGTCCTTGACGGAGTTCTCCTCAACTCTGGATTCCCATGGAGGTTCAGCGTCTCCTAGATCTTCAACCAACTCTTCTTCTACTTCTTCTAGTACAAATTCATGCTCTGTCTTGTCCACTGGAGTTTCTAGTGTCTCCTTCATGCTACGCTCTTCATTAGATTGTCCACATGGGGCTGTGGTTGGTCCTTGAATGTTCGCGCGTCTAGAAGCTAATTGAATTACTGCTTGCTCTAGTTGTCGGATGGTTGTTTGAAGTTTATTTACTGTTGCCTTGAGGCGAACCTCTGATTCTCTGGGTGATGGATTTGGACATGAAACATAGGGAAGTGGTGGTGCTTGGGGGTGATTGGATTGGAACTGGGGTAGGAAAGGATTATACGGTGGCGAATGGTGAAGAGAAGCTTGTGAGTGTGGTGGTTCGAGGTTATGTTGAGAGGATGGTCTATAGGCACGTGGTGGGGCTTGTTGGTAGTTACAAGGTTGTCCACCATATCTATCAGCTGGGTATGCATTGTAGACTGGTCGTTGTCCATGATATCTTGGAGGGTGTTGTTGCCTAAAGGGTTGATTAGATCCTCTTGGCTCCATCCATCCTTGATTAGTCTGACCTTGATGCATATTCCTGCTGTAACTTCTATTTCCTTCAACAAAGTTAGAACCAAACTCAAAGCGAGAGGGGTGAGAATCCATAGTAGCAAATAAAATTAAAAAGGAAAAACAAAAATAAATAAACAAGTAAAAGAAAAATATTTACAATAACCAATAATAAGGCACACGTTAGCAGTTCTCCGGCAACGGCGCCATTTTGATGAGAGAACTTTTGCGTGGTCTAGAAATTTGCGGATAAATCCTCGTTGCAAGTATAGTTTCTAAACCTTCAAAAGTCCTTTCATACAAACGTTTTGGTTGTCACAAGTAACAAACCCCTTAAAATTGATAACCGAGTATTTAAACCTCGGGTCGTCTTCTCAAGGAACTGTAGGGAAGTATGTTCTTATTATTGGTTATGGAGATTGTAAATTGGGGTTTCAAGTATGAGGAGCAAGTAACTTAATGGCGGGTAAATTAAATGGCAATTAAAATAAATAAATAACTGTAAAGCAAACTTTTGGCAAGGTATGAGAAATTGGAAGTCCAGACTTAGTTATCCCTATCAATAACAATGAAAGTTGAATCTTAATTCCACTTAGTTAACCTTTACTAAAGTGAAGGAAAGTCAAGGGACTAATTAGTTTGATCTTCGAATCCTATTTATTTCCTAAGAAAAGGTTGGGATTATTGAAGCTCAGTTCAATTAGAAAAGATAACAGTTATCAATTATGTTGAGATAAGATAACTCCTGAGTTACTGCTTTTTTAACCAAGACCAAAAGAAGAAAAAGTAAATTTGCTGGAATAAAAATGCCTTCAGATGTAAAGCAACAATAACATAAATTAAAGAAAGCAATCATGAATTGAAATACCTCAAATAACATTAATAAGGGAAATTATAATCTAACATGAAGAGTTCATAAACTAAATTGGAAGAATAAATAAAAATAAAGAACCTGGGATTGAGAGTTACTCCTAAAACTAAGAGAAGTCCTAAATCCTACGAGAGAGAGAGAGAGGAGAGAACCTCTCTCAAAACTAGATCTAAATCATGGAAAGTAACCTTTTCCTTTCCATCCTTTAAGTCATTCCTGCCTTAGAAGATCTGAAACTACTCAACACACTAATCACGGCATCGAATGGAATTAAAGGTGATTAAAATAATTAATTTAAAAGCATAGGAAACATGTTTTTCACATACATCACATAATAAGGAAGGAAAAGTAAATCCATGCAATTAACATGAATAAGTGGGTGAAGGATTGAATAAATTACTCAAACTAAGCACAAAATATATCATAAAATATGGGTTTATCAAGCGCTCTCCATGACAAAACCAAAATGTATATCTTATTGGGAATTGTGTACAAATCAAATGATCATACACCTCGTCCCTTGTTAGCCACTTCTTAAAAGCACATGCATTACATGGACATGATTGTTCCATTGGCAGAATGATGTGCAAAAGCAAACTCAATAAATCTTAAGACACCTTGTGCATACTCAAGAGAATTTCGTGGTCTCTTAATCCACGATTTATCCATAACTTCCATACCTTTAAAGTGTTTTGTTCTGGTTTAAAGCCATGTGCACTATTTAGTAACAACTATGTAAATATATATTTTTTAAAAATACTAATCTAACAACCATAGGGAAAGAGATGTTACTTACTTGTTTTTCAAAAAAAAAAAGCACATAAGTAAAATGGAATAGGTAGGTATGTTACTTCCAAAGAAACAGCTTTCACTGCGAAAGAAAATTAATAAAATAAGAATCAGAATTAGAATCAGAAAAATGAATTAACATGGATGAAAGATAATAGCTATGTAGGTTGACAAAACCCATAAGAGGTTGGCTTGTTATCCTCCCAAACGCACCTCAAAAATACAATTCCAAATACCAGCTTAAATTATAGTTTTCCCCTGCCTCCTCCCCCTCTCTTAAAATAATAAAAATTGGATGTCATTGCATGCATTTACCGCACCTACGGGTTGGAATAAATATTTTGTTACATAGCACTAATTTTAGACATAAAACACAGCAGTTCCAGATGCAGTTGCATTTGCAGTTTCACAAAGAAAGTAAGAGAGAGATGGTACTACTCTTAAGTCTTAACTGTTAATGCATCATCACTATTTACTGTACATTCTCCATTATTTCAATTCTATCAAAAAGAAAGTTCATAATTAGTTAGCTAGCTATGCACTCAAAACTAGACAATTTAACTTCAAGACCATCTTAACAACAAAATAAATATCTCTATAGCAAATGCATGAAAATATGACCAGAATAAACGCACGTCCGGTGTTGTTTACAACAAGTAAAACTAAATAATCGCATAACACGGAGAACACACTAATGAATGATTATGTAAATTAATTTATGATCTAGAGTTTTTATGTAAGTTGACTAATTTTTACAATCCATTACTGATGAGCGGATAATTTATACGCTTTTTGGCATTGTTTTTAGTATGTTTTTAGTAGGATCTAGTTACTTTTAGGAATGTTTTTATTAGTTTTTATGTTAAATTCACATTTCTGGACTTTACTATGAGTTTGTATATTTTTCTGTGATTTCAGGTATTTTCTGGCTGAAATTGAGGGACTTGAGCAAAAATCAGATTCAGAGGTAGAAGAAGGACTGCTGATGCCGTTGGATTCTAACCTCCCTGCACTCAAAGTGGATTTTCTGGAGCTACAGAACTCAAATTGGCGCGCTTTCAATTGCGTTGGAAAGTAGACATCCAGGGCTTTTCAGCAATATATAATAGTCCATACTTTGGCCGAGTTTAGATGACGCAAAAGGGCGTTGAACGCCAGTTCTACGCTTCAGTCTGGAGTTAAACGCCAGAAACACGTCACAAACCAGAGTTGAACGCCAGAAACACGTTACAAACTGAAGTTCAACTCTAAGAATGACCTCTCCACGTGTAAACTTCAAGCTCAGCCCAAGCACACACCAAGTGGGCCCCGGAAGTGGATTTATGCATCAATTACTTACTTCTGTAAACCCTAGTAACTAGTTTAGTATAAATAGGACTTTTTACTATTGTATTGGGGATCTTTGATCAGTTTTATGCTATCTTAGACTTTCATGGGGCTGGCCATTCGGCCATGCCTGGACCATTATCACTTATGTATTTTCAAATGGTAGAGTTTCTGCACTCCATAGATTAAGGTGTGGAGCTCTGCTGTTCCTCATGATTTAATGCAAAGTACTACTGTTTTTCTATTCAATTCAACTTATTCTGCTTCTAAGATATCCATTCGTTCCCAAGAACATGATGAATGTGATGATTATGTGACGCTCATCATCATTCTCACTCATGAACGCGTGCCTGACAAACACTTCCGTTCTACATGCAAACGAGCTAGAATGAGTATCTCTTAGATATCTAATACAGGGGACCGAGTCCGAGTTATTAGTATCTTTGTGGTATAAGTTAGAACCCATGGATGGCCATTCCTGAGATCCGGAAAGTCTAAACCTTGTCTGTGGTATTCCGAGTAAGATCTGGGAAGGGATGGCTGTGACGAACTTCAAACTCGCGAGTGCTGGGCATAGTGACAGACGCAAAAGGAGGGTGAATCCTATTCCAGTATGATCGAGAACCTCCAGATGATTAGCCATGCTGTGACAGAGCATTTGGACCATTTTCACAAGAGAGGATGGGATGTAGCCATTGACAACGGTGATGCCCTTACAGAAAGCTTGCCATAGAAAGAAGTAAGACTGATTGGATGAAGACAGCGGGAAAGCAGAGATTCAGAGGAACGAAAGCATCTCTATACGCTTATCTGAAATTCTCTCCAATGAATTACATAAGTATTTCTATCTTTATTTTCTGTTTATTTATTATTATTATTCGAAAACTCCATAACCATTTGATATCCGCCTGACTGAGATTAACAAGATGACCATAGCTTGCTTCATACCAACAATCTCCGTGGGATTGACCCTTACTCACGTAAGGTTTTATTACTTGGACGACCCAGTGCACTTGCTGGTTAGTTGTGCGAAGTTGTGAAGTTATGTTTGGATCATGGTATTGTGCACCAGTTTGTTGGCGCCATTGCCAGGGAGAGAACGAACAACAAATTTTACAACCTGAGTAACAATTTCGCATACCAATTACCAGGCTATCTGTCATGTTTAGAAGTTAGGTACTCATTTGGATTTACCTTTGATTAAGTACTAATCATATTGAAAACTAGTCTGGAGTCCTTATTCAACCATATAAGATGTAATTTTACTCATTGAGCTCTCATTCGTGAAAAGTCCTAATGTAAAAGTCTACAAAAATGTCAATGATAACACTACGTGTGACTTTTAAATAGACACAAACCTATTGCACAAAATAGCCTAAAGTATGCTTCAACTATTGAATTCTTGATCTACTTCTTTATTCCGAGAAATGCCCTTGATATCTTTGTTTCTCAATTAAGTACCACTCATCTTTAATTTAATAATAATAAAATAATAAGTGAATCAATCTTAAAAATAAAAAAATACTATTTCTCTTTTATTTCTAGTATTTTCTAGCTAAATCTTTAATTTTTCCCTAACAAATATAATAAAAAATAAAAAATAATTTAACTAATATATACTTTAAAAACACTTGATAAAATTACTAATTAAAATAGTTTATATATAAAAAAAAACAACAGGGTAATCCCCATCATCAACCAACTTTGATGAGGATGTCTCCATTAAACTTCGCAGTTAGCATAATACTAATTGTTTTAGTCATATTCGCTATGTAAAGTTGAATGGTCTATGCTTTAATAGACTAATGCTTATTGTTCTCTGCATGGAGTCTCTGCATCATATGATCTATTGAAGCATATAGTAAAATGTCAATAAAGAAGGTGCACAACAGAGAACATGGAAGAGAAGTAGTAGATAGGAAATCAGTTGTTTTAAGTTTATGCAAAGAACTAATTTCATCCATCTTATTTGAGTACTCATGAACTATTTTAGTTTATAAAAGTTTGTAAAAGCTAAATGACTCACATATGTATATATAAAGAGGCACAAACTAACAAATAACTGTATAATGAATAAAGCCTTTTGGACCTCTAAATGTGTGTGCACGTGTTCTATTTCTAATCAAAGAAAAGCATGTAAAGTAATAATAAAAAAATCAGGTTAACTTATTCTTTAGCTTGTACTTATTTCCAATTCCTTCTCTTGGGTTGTTTTAGTTGTCAATTAGTTTAAATCCTGAAATCTTCCCTAAAACCTTTTTTGGTTTCAGTTGAAGACAGCAGTAGATGCATGTGTGCTTTATGACATCAACAAAAAACAAAAGCAATGATGTTTCATCCATGGACATGAATCTCTTGTCTTTGCCATTTATCAAGTTTTTAACTCTTGATGGTAGTATAAATTATTATCTTAAAGGGGAATTTTGTTTAAATTGTCGAGTTTTTCTTTTTTTTTTTAATTTACAGAAATAGAGAAGGGATAAATTAGAGAAGCTGTCAGGCTATAGGCAATTCTCATAACACGTGTTCATTTCATTTTTTTTTATAACACTTGTTTTTGTGTCATGGTTTGGATATTGTTTTCTTCAAGCATCTCTCACAATTTCCAATTACAGCGTGATGCAATGCAAGGCTCTCAGGTTTGATAAATAAAAAAAAAATTGGGACCCTTAATATCAAGAACTAGTGGTGTGGATAAGTATAGAATATAGATACATTATAGTACAGCTTTAATTTACCAAAGTTTTACCAAGTATAGATGAGACAAACACAAAGGGGTAGTAGCTGTTTACTTGATTGATAGGACAATTTGTAAACGACATTTTATTGGTTACTTGCATGTGTTCAGCCATCGAATAGGAATAATATAATCTATACTTTTAGTATTGGCACTTGGCAGTAGCTATTTGACTATAGAAGTATGAATACATCAATAGAAAACAGGGCTAGCATTCATAATAAAATAAATAATCCATTTTTGCTAACTTTAATTATTAATATTTATCAAGAAAATTCGAGAAATCTTAAAATACTACTAATTATTACCTGTGCCAAAGTTGGTCTTGACTCAATTTGGCTCCCTTTGCTAAGAATATAGACTAGAGAGGATAACTATTTCAGCTTAAAACCTGCAAAACCTAATTAATCAAACAAATCAAATACCTCTCTGATATGCATGCATGGTGGTTTCTTTGGAGTTTTATTATTCCATTGTAGTTAGATTCTACCTGCAATCAGTTTTGGGTCTATTTCTTCTTGTGTTTTGTATCTCAGATTTTGCTTCTTTTTTTATTTGTCATGATTATTGTTCTCTGCAAAATTTTTAGTTTGCTCACAAATAAACAAACATACCCTCCCTTCTTCTCTTAGTTGCTCATTTTACTTCATAATTTAAACCTCAATTGAGAACTAATTTAAACAGAAAATATAATCAAATATGCAACTCCGATCCCAATGATGAATTCATCAATGAAATTACACAAATTGAATACAAATCAAATCACATAAAGAGCTTCTTCAAGCGCACTACTTCATCGGACAATTTCCTGTTATTAGTTTCAAACTAGATTGTCTTTTAATTAACACATTATTAAGTAATAAGTACAAATTCCTCCTAATACCAAAAAAAGAAAGTACGAATTCCTCTTTACACTTTATATCCAATAAACCCCTAAATTCTTAATAGTAGAGAAAGAGACAGAGTAACCTTAAATTGTAGAAATTTGCACTTCCAAGAGAGAAATTCGTGCGTTCTCAGAGTGATGAACAAGAAGGAGAAACAACTAGATAATAAGATAATGGGTTATCAGTAATTATTAACTAGAAGAAGGATAAAATTGAATCAGAAAAGAACAAAGAAAAACACAATTAGCTTACTAGGGACAGGAACAAATGCGTATGGTTTTGCTAAGCCATGATTCCTTGTAGATTTTCGTTTTGCACGAAGAGGTTTTGTTCACTGGAATTGGGGTTCTGGGCACCGAGCTAGGTTTTGGAAGAATGAAGAACTGAGGTAATGGCGGATAGTGGGTAGTGGAGCTAGTGAGAAGTCCGAACGAAAGAGGAATTAGGCAGTTTAAGGATAGAATGGCGCGAATTCCATAAACCGCCGTGGAGCGAAAATGATGGCCGCCGCCAGGTTTGTTCTTCAGAGGCGGGTTGCTCTCAACCGCTGGTATGTGAAATTAGGGTAGCAGTGACGGTGGTTCTAATTGACCGCTCCCCTAAAATAGCCGCTGGAATTAGGTTTCACTGTAGCGGTACAAGGAGTATATATAGGTGCTAGAAGAATCAGAGTAATAAAAGTATACAATTTTGTAATTAATATATAGATATGCTATATAAATATAAATGATACTAATTGATCTAATATTGATTCTAATTTATTCTCTAACATCCCCCCTCAAACTCAAGTGGGAGTTAAGGATACCATCTTGAGTTTGGACACTAGAGTCTGAAAACGAGTCGGATGATGAGCTTTCGTGAAGATATCAGTAGTCTGATCCAGTGTGCCAACAACGATGAGACGAACAACATCAATAAGGATGTGTTGACGAACAAAGTGATAATCAATCTCAATATGTTTGGTGCGTTCATGAAACACATCATTATGGGCAATCTGAATAGCACTGTAGTTGTCACAACAAACATCAGTTGGGGACGACTGCGGTGCACCTAAGTCTTCGAGAAGCCAACGAATCGAGACAACCTCAGTAGTAGTGTCAGCAAGAGAATGGTATTCAGCTTCCGTGCTTGATCGAGATAGCAATGAACGTTTTCTTCTTAGCTCGCCAGAAAATGAGAGAGTCGCCAAGAAACAAACAATAACTAATAGTAGAACCACGATCAGTGGGATCACCAGCCCAATCAGCATCCGAGTACGCCTGAAGGGATAAAGATGAATGTAAAAAAAAAATAAAGGCCATGAAATAGGGTGCCTTTGATGTAGCGAAGAACACGAAAAACTGCCACATAGTGAGTAGTACGAGGAGCTGACAAGAACTGGCTAAGAACATGAACCAGATAGGTAATGTCTGGTCGGGTGACAGTTAAGTAGACTAGTCCTCCAACTAACTGTCGATAAAGAGTAAGATTATCTAAAACAGTGCCATCCATAGGAGTAAAATGAACATTAGGCTCAAGAGGAGTAGACTCAGTGCGACTATCTGTTATACCGGCTCGAGCAAGAAGATCGAAAGCATACTTAGCTTGAGAGAGAGAGATACCATCATCTGTGGATATGACCTCGAGACCAAGAAAATAACTGAGAGAACCAAGATTTTTCATCTCAAAAATACGGTGAAGGGAGGCTTTGAGATTAGAGATACCATCAACATCATCTCCAGCAATGATCATGTCATCAATATACAAAAGCAGAAGAACAACTCCACGTTCACTTTTACAAATGAAGAGAGCATTCTCATGAGGGCTGCAAGTGAAACTGAGATTGAGTGCTAAAATTGTCAAACCATTCACAAGGAGCTTGCTTAAGACCATAAAGTGCCTTGTGAAGGAGATAAACTTTGCTAGAAGGAAAAGGATAACCTGGAGGGGATTTCATATAGACCTTCTTTTTTAAATCTCCATTAAGAAATGCATTCTTTACGTCCATCTGATTGAGAGACCATTTTTTGACTGCAGCAATGGCAAGTAGAGCTCGAACAGATGTGAGACGAGCAACAGGAGTAAAAGTCTCTTCATAGTCAATACCATACTCTTGCGTACAACCTTGAGCAACCAATCGTGCCTTATAATGATCAATAAAACTATCAGACTGAGTTCTGATCTTGTATACCCATCTACTTTCCACAACTTCTTGATTAGAAGGAGGATAAACCAAATCCTAAGTGTGTGCTTTTTCAAGTGCCTGTATTTCTTTGCATTACTCGTTGCCAATTTGAATTTGTGGAGGCTTCTCTGAATGACTTAGGTTCATGTTAATCAAGAATAGTAGAAAAATAATGATAATCAAGAAGATGAAGAGGTGAATTTCTTACCCTAGAAGAACGAGTGGAAGGAGGAGGCATGACGGTAGGAGCAGGATCGTCGTCCAGTCTGGAATCATTGGGAGATGGAGAAGGCGAAAGAATAGGAGGCTGTAGAGAGTGACTCGAGATAGAACCTATAGAAACATCACTAGAAAAAAGATCAATATTGGGGTTAGTGAAAAAAGGTGACTGAGTAGGAGGAATGGACTCAAAGGAGGAGAACCGAGAGAACATGTGATGCTCCTAGAAGACAACATGACGAGATTGATGACAAGTCATCTTAGCCTATTTTAACTAGCCTTTTTCTTTTGTTTTTAATTGAATTATGCACTTTCTTGAGTCATAAGCAAGCCAATTGGGTAGATTTTCATGTTTCCTTTGATTTAATCAACCATGTATGAATTCATGCTATTTCATGAGGTTTTATGCTAAAATTGTCACATATTATGAAAGAATGAATATCTCATGATTTTGAGCATGGCTTTGATGTGTTTGGTTGATTAATGATAGGTGAAGAAAGCTTGGAGAAAGGTTGAAGCAAAGAGGAATGGCTAGGAGTGAAGAGAGGAATAAGTGAAATTGAACCTGGAGGCATGAAGTTAGCCCCAACGTTAGCCCCCTAACTTGGAGGCTAACGTTGGGCATGAAGATTACTCCCTGGGCTCCCCACGTTTGAGCCAATGTTAGCCCCCTAACTTGGAGGCTAACGTTGGCACATGAATTCCTCCCTGGCCATCCAACGTTTGCGCCAACGTTAGCCCCCTAACTTGGAGGCTAACGTTGGCGCCACACACCACAAGGCATACAAGGGGTATACTTCCAACAAGAATAACTTGAGCTACAGAGCTCCAAATGAGGTGATTCAAGAAGCATTGGAAAGTAGGAATCAAGAGCTTTCCAAGCATATATGGCACTGCATGGTGGACACTAAAATTGAGGGAGAAAACTGCCCCGCAATGTGCATAAACGAACATGGTGGCAACCTGCAGTGAAGCCAACTGACCTCTGCACCTTCAAAGGAGTATAACTCGAGCTGTAGAGCTCCAAATAATGTGCTCCCAACGGCATTGGAAAGTAGACATCCAGGGCTTTCCAACAATGTATAATAGTATGGGGTGGATAATACATTTGAGCCTCCAGAACTGGCGTTTTCGCCAACGTTTGAGGGCTAACGTTACCTCAAACGCTGCACACCAAAGCCAGCGACCATGCCCTCTTCAAATGATCATAACTTGAGTTGTAGATGTCCAATTGAAGTGATTCCAAGTGGGTTAGAAAGCTGACATTCAGAGATTTCCAACCATATATGATAGTCTATATTGGGCATAAAATTGGCAACATGACAAGAGGACAAAGTTGGCGCCATAAATGTGCATAAGGGAGGCCAACGTTAGGGTCAAAGTTAGACCCCTAACGTTGGCACCAACGTCCATACCAGCAGATTGTGTTTGCTGATGTGAAAAGTTGGAGCCAAAGTTAGACCCCTAACTTTGGCTCAAACTTTAGGTCCAACTTTGGCTAACCTCAAACCCGGTTCAATTGGTTTACTTTGGTTCTTCTTCAAACTTCAAGAGCAATCAACCAAGGCCTCTTTCAACCCAATTCCATCAAGAGCAAAGGCCCAATTGACACCACTCAGAGGCACAAGAGATAGTTAGAATAGAAATTTCATTTTAATTGTAATTTGTTTTGAATTTCATTTTCATTTTGTAAAAATGCCTATAAATAGGCATCTGTTTCATATTTGTAGGGAGGCTGGCTCTAGAAGGGAGCACGAGGATTCAAGAGCTCTCTTTAAATTTTCTTTTCTTTGTTTTTGAATCTTGGGTTGAGAATTGAAGAAATTCTGTTTCAATCTCACCTTGAGAATTTTCTTGTTTACTTTCTCTGCACAATTGAATTTCCATTCCTGTTTACTACTTCACATTCTCTTGGCTTCTGCAATTTACTTTTCTTTAATTTCTCTTGCAATTGTTCTTGTTGGATCTAGGAAGGCATTGAGATCTAGACTTGGTTATCTAGTCTCTTGGGTCCTGAGATCTTAATTCCAATTTTACATTCTCTGTTTATTGCTTTTCATGTTTATTTACATTTCTGTTTTGGTTCCGAATCAATCAAATCCATCTTTTACTTCTCTGCTTGTTGCAATTTAACTTTTCCTTGTTTAATTTCTGCAAATCCAATTCCCAATTCCCTTTACATTTAATGCAATTTACATTTCTTGCAATTTAAGTTTCTGCAATTTACTTTTCTTGCACTTTAAGTTTCTGCACATTTATTTTCTGCAACTTTAAATTCTCTGTATTTTACATTCTGCTCTCAAAATTTCACCCAACCACTCAATGTTAGCTTGACTAAACTAATCACCCACTAAAATTGCTTGATCCATCAATCCCTGTGGGATCGACCTCACTCCCGTGAGTTTTTATTACTTGATGCGACCCGGTGCACTTGCCGGTTAGATTTGTGTGTTTTGGGAGAAATTTATTTTTCACCAAAATACTCATCAGAGATATATGAATACGTTTAGAGAGAAGATCCCAATAATGATAACCTTTATGTTCAGTGCCATAACCAAGGAAACAACACATACGAGCCCGAAGTTCAAGTTTACTATGTTCATGAGGCTGAAGAAGAACAAAACAGACACAACCGAAAACTCAAAGAGAACTATAATCTGGGGAGGTATGATAAAGACGTTCAAAGGGAGTAATGTTACCAAGAATAGAAGAAGGAAGTCTATTGATAACATGAACAGCAGTAAGAATAACTTCACCCCAAGTACGCTTAGGACACAAAGAAGGAAGAAGCATTGCACGAACAGAGTCAAGAATGTGACGGTGTTTGCGTTCAGCTCGTCCATTTTGTTGAGATGTACCAGGACAAGAAAACTCAGAATGAATTCCGGGGTCCCAGACTTTGCTTTTACATCCATCTTCTTGTTGATCGTCATGGTTCTATCCGGGTGGCACGCAATTTAAATTTTCACTGAGACATCCAAACAGTTTCCTAGACCCATTCAATTGAGAATTGTACCAAACTTTGTACTTCAATTTGGAGAATGCAACCATATTGAACCTTGCATGACATTTCCTACCACTAACCATCTCCCTCTTACTCTTAAAGTCACAAAGAGCTCTAAGCTACCCATCCGTCTCAAGCAAAGCATATTCAAGTGGGCTAATTAAGCTTAGAGATGAGAGATTTACCCACTTGAATGAAGGGATAGATGGTGGTGGTTTTGGGGGAGAGGTCTCCAACAACTTTGGCAAGGTGATTTCCAGCTCCATTCCCTTGAGTTCTTCCTTGTCAACTTCCACCTCTTTGCAAGCTTCTTCAATATCAACCTCTTCCTCTTGGTAGCTTTCTTCCAATTCGATCTCTTCTTCATTGTTCACTAAGGGCATGGGAGGTTGTGCTTCTTCTTCTTCTTTAATCTCCATGTCAAGTCCAATGGAAGAGGATTCTAATGTAGATAAGAATTCATCAATGATTAAATCCATCTCTTGATCATCCCTTTCAAAGTCTTCAACCATGATATACCTTGGAGGTAGTACACCCTCCTCAACAACAAATTCAAACTCCTTAGAAGGGGGCTCTATGACTAGGCTTTTCCATGGACGTTCTGCATCTCCTAAGTCTTCGACCACTTCTTCCTCTTCAATAATTCTGGCTTCCTCCACTTGTTCCAGTACAAAGTCATGCTGCTCACTGTCCACCGGAGTTTCTAGTGTCTCCTTCATGCTACATTCTTCATTAGATTCTCCACATGAAGCCATGGGGGTTCCTTGAGTGTCCGAACGTCTGGAAGGTAATTGATTTATTACTTGCTCTAGTTGATGAAGGGTTGCATGAAATTGATCTACTATTTCCTTGAGGTGAGCCTGTGATTCTTGGGTCGATGGATATGGACATGGTGCATATGGAAGTGGTGGTCCTTGGGGTAATTGGGTTGGAATTGGGGTGGATAAGGGTTGGGGTCATATGGAGGTGAATGGTGTAAAGGGGCTTGTGAGTATGGTGGTTCAAAGCTATGTTGAGGAGGTGGTTCATTGGCATATGATGGAGCTTGTTGGTAACTACAAGGGGATCCACCATATCTATCATCTTGGTATGCACCTCGGAATGGCTCTTGACCATAGTAATTTGGTGGAGGTGGTTTGTCACGAAGGGGTCCACCATAACTATTGTCTTGGCATGCATTGTAAGATGGTCGTTGTCCATGGTATCTTGGAAGGTGTTGTTGCCGAGAGGGTTGATCAGATCCTTGTGGCTCCTTCCATCTGTGATTGTTTCGACCTTGATGCATGTTCCTGTTATAGCTTCCATTCCTTTTAACAACATTAGAACCAAACTCAAAGCGACAGGGGTGAGAACTCATAGTAACTAATAAAAATTAAAAACAAAAATAAAAATAAATAAACAAGAAAAATAAAATATTTACAGTAACCAATAATAAGGCATACGTTTGCAATTCCTCGGCAACGGCGCCATTTTTGACGATTGGATTTGCTATCGGTAAAGAATTTTATAAAAATAATCGCGTTGTAAGTATAGCTTCTAAACCAACAGAGAATCCTTTCGTACAAAAAATTGGTTGTCACAAGTAACAAAACTCAATAAAATTTATAACCGAAGTATTCAAACCTCAGGTTGTCTTCTCAAGGAATTGCAGGGAGGTGTGTTTTTTATTGGTTATGAAATTGTATCTTTTTGGGTTTTTGAAATAAGGAACAAGTAATTTAAATGACAGGAAGAATAAATTAATAATTAAAAAATCTTTTGGCAAGGTCTGAGAACTGGAAATCCTATCCTAGTTATCCTTATCAGGTGTGATGAGAATTGTCCGTTGCTCCAACTTAGTTAACCCTTACTAAATAAAGGAAAGACAAGTGGACTAATCAATTTGATTCCTCATGTCGTAGTCAACTCCTAAGGAAAGACTAGCTTTAGAGGAATCCAAATCAATCAGCAAACTTCAAATATTAATCAATAGCTGAGTTTGGTAACTCAAGTGTTACCAATTACTCCACCAAAGCCAAAAGGGGAAAATCTAAATTATTTATATCATAAGTATAATAAAACAACCATAAATCTGAAATACCTCAAATTATATTAAATAGAATATTCAAATCTAACATGGAAAGATTCATAAACCAATTTGGCAACATAAGTAATTAACAAGTAAAAGCATAGAATAAATAAAAGTAGAAGATAAACATAAATTAAAGGAACATTGAACCTGGAATGAAGAGAAGTAGCCTAATCATAATAGAAATCCTAAATTCTAATCCTAATCCTAAATCCTAAGAGAGAGGAGAGAGTCTCTCTTTCTAAAAACTACATCTAAAACCTAAAATTGTGTGTTATGAATGTTGTATGAATTATTGTGTGAATTGTTGCTTTTATGATTGGATGGATTCCCCTACTTTATAGCCTCTAATATGTGTTTTATGGGCCAAAAAATGGGTCAAAAATAGCCTAGAAATCGCCCCCAACGATTTTTGGTACATACAGGTCGCTGCAAAGTCACGCGGAAGCGTCGTCCACGCGTTCGCGCGGATTGATTTTTTGCCAGGTCACGCATCTGCATAATCCACGCATTCGCGTCGCCTGGCTTCGGGGCAACTATGAAAAATTATATATCGTTGTGAAGTCCCAGATGTTAGCTTTTCTAACGCAACTGGAACTGCCTCATTTGGACCTCTGTAGCTCAAGTTATGGTCGATTTAGTACCAGGAGGTCAGGCTGGACAGCTTTAGCAGTTCCTTCAGTTTCTTGTATTCCTTCCAGTTTTGCATGCTTCCTTTCCATCCTCTAAGCCATTCCTGTCCTATAATCTCTGAAAACACTTAACACACATATCACAGCATCGAATGGTAATAAGAGAAGATTAATAATTAGCAATTTAAAGGCCCAGGAAACATGTTTTCAATCATAGCACAAGATTAGGAAGGAAAATATAAACTCATGCAAATCATATGAATAAGTGAGTAAAGAATTGATATAAACCACTCAATTGAGCATAAGTTAAACCATAAAATAGTGGTTTATCAGACAACAAATCCTATGGCACTTCCATGGCTCAGAATATGGAAGACATTTTGGAGGTGAGCAAATAGCCACCAAGGTTCTCCAGAGTGGCTTTTACTGGCTAGCACTCTTTAAGGACGCCCGAGACTTTTTCCATAACTGTGATAGCTACCAAAGGACTAGCAATCTCCTTCATAGTCACAACATGCCTCAGCAAGGGATCCTAGAGATTGAGCTATTTGATGTGGGGAATAGATTTCATGGGATCTTTCCCACCTTCATTTTTGAACACCTATATCCTTGTGGCAGTGGACAATGTGTCCAAGGGGTTGAAGCAGTCGCTTCACCCACTAATGATGCAAGAGTAGTGATGAAGTTTCTCTAGAAACATATCTTCAGTAGGTTCGGTGTTCCACGGGCACTAATTAGTGATAGAGGCAGCCATTTCTGTAACAGATAGCTTGACTCTATTTTGCACCGTTATGGCGTTCACCATAGAGTGGCAACTCCATATCACCCACAAACAAATGGGCTAGCTGAAGTATCTAACAAGGAACTAAAAAAAATTCTGGAAAGAACTGTAAGCACCTCTAGAAAGGATTGGGCAAAGAAACTTGATGATGCTCTCTGGGCATACAGGACAGCCTTCAAGACCCCTATAGGGACATCACCATATCAATTGGTCTATGGGAAGGCATGTCATTTGCCAGTGGAACTGGAACATAAGGCTTACTGGGCAACCAGATTCCTCAACCTTGATGCTAAGGCAGCATGAGAAAAAAGGTTACTCCAGCTAAATGAGTTGGATGAATTCCGACTTGCTACATTTGAGAATGCAAAAATCTATAAAGAGCGAGCCAGGAAGTGGCATGACAGGAAGATATCTTCCAGAGTCTTTGAACCACTTCAGAAAGTTCTACTCTTCAACTCTAGACTAAAGTTCTTTCCTGGGAAGCTCAAGTCATCTTGGACAGGACCATTTGTGATCACTAATGTGTCATCCTACGGGCACATAGAACTCAAAGGAAAATACTCCGACAAGAGGTTTACTGTTAATGGTCAGAGAGTCAAACATTACCTTGGGGACAACATTGAGCAAGAAGGCTCTACACTGCTACTGAAATGAGTATAGTAAAGTCCAGCTTATGACAGTAAAGAAGCGCTTGTTGGGAGGCAACCCAACGATTAATAATATATTATCATTTTCTATCCCTTTATTAATTCTCGTTTGATTTCATTTTTCTTAAATTTTAAATAATTTTCATAGCGCCTTGTTTTCTAAATGTTTGTGATCATGTATACCTCTTAGAACAGAGATAAGAATATTCATAATAGGAAACAGACCACCCTGGGAGAAGTCCCTTGCTGGCGTTGAACGCCAGACAAGGGGAAGGATGGGCGTTGTCTGGCGTTCAACGCCCAAGGGGGAGGAGCATTGTTGGCATTGAACACTAGGGAAGGACATCCTTGGGGCATCCAATGCCCTAATGGGAGAAGGAAGCTGGCGTTGAACATCAGCCAGGGAGCATTGGCTGGGCATTCAACGCCCTAAGGAGGAAGGAAGCCTGGCTTTGAACGCTAGCCAGGGAGCAAGGCTGGGTGTCCAATGCCCATGAGGAGTATGTGCCTGGCGTTGAACGCCAGAATAGGGGTATTCTAGGCGTTCAACGCCTAATCAAGATAGGGAGGTTTGACTTTTTCAAAACCATATCTTTTTCGAATCTTATATTTTCAATCATCTCTCCTCTTACTTCAAATTATCTTTTCCAAAATCAACTACTTTTTTATTCAATTCTTTTTAATCACCATCTTTTAAATTCAAGTTATTTTCAAATCTTTTCAATTCTACAATCTTTCCAAATCTTTCTCAATTCCTTTTCAAATCTTTTTCAATTCTTTTTCATATCTTTTAATACCTTACATCTTATTTTTTTTATCTTTCTCATATCTTTAATGCTTTAACAATTTTAAATCTTATCTTTCTGATCTTTTTAAAAGATTTTGAATTATATCTTTACTATCTTTTATCTAATTAATTTTCAAAACCCACCCCCACCCTCCCTATACCATTCGTACCATACTGACTCCCTTATCAACCCTCAATTCGAATTCTTCCCTCTTCTTCATCTTCCTCTCCTTTTTCTTTTTGCTCGAGGACAAGCAAAACTTTTAAGTTTGGTGTGAAAAGAGCCTTGCTTTTTCCTTCAGTCGAAATCCATGGCTCCAAAGATTAGGAAATCCACTTCAAGAAGCAAGAAAGAAGACGACCTACCAACACCAATAGTTGTCTTCAAACCTTACAGATTCTACACCAAGTAGCATGAAGAACATTATCATAAAATAATGTGTAAAAGGACGGTGATCCCAGAGGCCAGATTCGAATTAAAAGAAGATGAGTACCCGGAGATCCAAGAGCAAATTCGAATGAGAGGCTGAGAGACTCTGGCCAACCCTATAACCAATGTGGGAATAATAATGATCCATGAATTCTATGCAAATCTGTGGATGACAGAAAAATAAAAGAAAGATGGACAAGGATTTCATACATTTCGTACCATGGTCCGAGGAAAGACTCTCTATTTTTATCTTGACTAAGTGAGAGAGATCTTTAAATTACCCCCACAAAGGGATGATCCAGAATCCTTTAATAGAAGGGTATAAGCCAATCCAAAGCTGGATCAGGTCCTAGAGGACATATGTTTGCCTAGAACTCAATGGATCAATGACACAAAAGGCAAACCAAACTAACTGAGAAGAGTGGACCTCAAACCAGTTCCTAGAAGTTGGCTGGACTTCATTGGGCATTCCATACTCCCCACTAGCAATCGGTCTGAAGTCACTATTAAAAGAGCGGTGATGATTCACTGCATCATGATAGGGAAAGAGGTGGAAGTTCACCAATTGATTCCCGTTGAACTGTACAAATTTGCAAACAGGATGTCAACTCAAGCCAAATTGGCCTTTCCAAACCATATTTCTCACTTGTATAATGAGGCTGGAGTGCTGATTAACAAAGATTCATGTATCCCAACAGAAAACCCAATTACCAAGGCAGTATGGAAAGTTCTAGAACACCGGACGATCATCCCAAAAGGAAGACACCAGAGCCTCGGCAAGAACAGAACAACCCTCTAATTGAATACTAGTTTCAGCTGGTAACATCTGTTGCACAATTGTGATGCAGTGTGTAACCAAAGTTTAGAGGAGGACTTGGGCTGAGAAAAGCACAAGAATCCAATACTTTGTTTCTTATGAAGCTTGCTTGGGGACTTGTTACAAAGAGAACTCATTATGGATCAAAGTTATGAAATCAATGTATGGTTGTGGGGATGATTTAATTCCTAAATTTCATCAAAGATCTAATTGTTCAAGCACATGGAAAGGTATTGATGACTGGATATTTTATACGCTTTTTAGCATCATTTTCATATTATCTTAGTTATGTTTTGCTTAAGTTTCATTATATTTTCATAGGTTTTAGTGCAAAATTTACATTTTTAGATTCTACTTTGAGTTTTTGTGTTTTCTGATGATTTTAGGTCATTTCTGGCTGAAATTGGAGAGTTTTGGCAAAGTCTGATCCAGAGGCAAGGAAAGCGTAGTAGATGCTATTAGATTCTGACCTCCATGCACTCAAACGAGCATTTGTGGAGCTACAGAGGTGTAAATGATGCGCTCTTAATGATGTTGGAAAGCTCACTTCCAGAGCTTTCCAACAATATATAATGGTTTATACTTTTCTTCAAAGGAGTCTGCCCATATTGGGCGTTGAATGCCCAAGGCCTACCCCCTTTCTGGCATTCAACGCCCTCAAAGGAACCCAAGCCAGCATTGAACGCCCAATCACCCCCTTAGGGGCGTTTGATGAGCGGATAATTTATACGCTTTTTGGCATTGTTTTTAGTATGTTTTTAGTACATTTTAGTTAGTTTTTATTATGTTTTTATTAGTTTTTAAATAAAAATCACATTTCTGGACTTTACTATGAGTTTGTGTGTTTTTCTGTGATTTCAGGTATTTTCTAGCTGAAATTGAGGGACCTGAGCAAAAATCTGATTCAGAGGCTGAAAAAGGACTGCAGATGCTGTTGGATTCTGACCTCTCTGCACTCGAAGTGGATTTTCTAGAGCTAAAGAAGCCCAATTGGCACGCTCTTAATTGCGTTGGAAAGTAGATATCCTGGGCTTTCCAGCAATATATAATAGTCCATACTTTGCCTGAGATTTGATGGCCCAAACAGGCGTCCCAAGTCAGCTTAAGAATTCTGGCGTCAAAACGCCAGAACTGGCATAAAAGCTGGAGTTAAACGCCCAAACTGGCACAAAAGCTGGCGTTTAACTCCAAGAAAAGTCTCTACACATGGAAGCTTCAATGCTCAGTCCAATCACACACCAAGTGGGCCCGGAAGAAGATTTCTGCATTAATTACCTATTTCTATAACCCTAGGCTACTAGTTTTCTATAAATAGGACCATTTGCTATTGTATTTTCATCTTTTGACCATACTTTCATAGACCTTTTCACGTTTGAGGCTGGCCTCACGGCCATGCCTAAACTTCTTGTTCTTATGTATTTTCAACGGTGGAGTTTCTACACACCATAGATTAAGGTGTGGAGTTCTGCTGTTCTTCATGAATTAATGCAAAGTACTACTGTTTTTCTATTCAATTCACGCCAACTTCTTCTCTAAGATATCCATTCGTTCTTCAACTTGATGAATGTAATGATCCGTGACACTCATCATCATTCTCACCTATGAACATGTGCCTGACAACCACCTCTGTTCTACTAGCAATGGCTTGAATGCGTATCTCTTGGGTTTCTAATCTAAGATTGGAACCTTCGTGGTATAGGCTAGAATTAATTGGTAGTCATTCTTGAGATCCGGAAAGTCTAAACCTTGTCTGTGGTATTCCGAGTAGGATCTGGGAAGGGATGACTGTGACGAGCTTCAAACTCGCGAGTGTTGGGTGTGTGACAGACACAAAAGGATCAATGGATCCTATTCCAACATGATCGAGAACCGACAGATGATTAGCCGTGCGGTGACAACGCATTTGGAACATTTTCACTGAGAGGACGGGAAGTAGCCATTGACAACGGTGATGCCCAACATAAAGCTTGCCATGGAAGGGAGTATGAATGATTGGATGAAGGCAATAGGAAAGCAGAGGTTCAAGAGGAACAAAGCATCTTCATACGCTTATCTGAGATTCTTACCAATGAATTACATAAGTATATCTATCTTTATTCTATTTTATGTTTTATTCATCTTTTAATTATCAATCCTCCATAACCATTTGAATCAGCCTGACTGAGATTTACAAGATGACCATAGCTTGCTTCAAGCCGACAGTCTCCGTGGGATCGACCCTTACTCACGTAAGGTATTACTTGGACGACCCAGTGCACTTGCTGGTTAGTTGTGCAGAATTGTGACAAAGTGTGATTCACGTTTGAGGGCTCCAAGTCTTTGGCGCCATTGTTGATGATTATAATTTCGTGCACCAAGTTTTTGGCGCCGTTGCCGGGGATTGTTCGAGTTTGGACAACTGACGTTTCATCTTGTTGCTTAGATTAGGTAATTTTATTTTATGTTTAAGCTTTTTACTTCTTATTTTCGAAAAAAATTTTCAAAAATACAAAAAAAAAATTTTCTATTTTGTTCTTCAGAGTTTTTTAGAATGAATTCTAGAGTTTCATGATGATTTGTTGAAGTCTGGCTGGCTGTGAAGCCATGTCTAATCTTTTGGACTGAGGTTTCAACTTATCATCACAAGAGCTTGTTGATTTCTATCAATTTTGCTGTTGTGAGCAATGATCTGTTAAAGCTTGGCTGCCCATTGGCCATGTGTAGTATTTTGGACCAGAGCTTTCTTTGAAAGCTTGGCTGGCTAGTAAGCCATGTCCAATTCCTGGACCGGAGTCTTAGACTAGCATTGCAATGATTCCTGGAATTCTTATTAAAAATTTTGAATCCCTTTATTTTCTTTTCCACTCAATTTTCGAAAAATCACAAAAAAATTTTATAAAACCATAAAAATAAAAAATATTCTATGTTTCTTGTTTAAGTTTAGTGTCTAATTTTAAGTTTGGTGTCAATTGCATGTCTTTATTCTTCTTTCATTTTTCGAATCCATGCATTATGTTCTTCATTGATCTTCAAGTTATTCTTAATGATTTCCTTGCTCTGATCTTTGAATTCTCTTGTTTTGTGTCTTTTGTTGTTTCTTATATGCATTTTCAAATTGTTATAGTCCTTAGTATACAAACTTCTAAGTTTGGTGTCTTGCATGCATTGTTTATTTGATCTTAATTGCATTTTATTGTTTCTCATCATTAAAAATTAAAATTTTTTTTTAAAATTATGTCTTTTCAAGTCAATAATACAGATAATTGAAGATTCAGAACATGCAGCAGAGGAATTACACAGAAAAAGCTGGGCGTTCAAAATGCCCAGTGAAGAAGGAAAAGTGGCGTTTAAACGCTAGCCAGGGTACCTGGCTGGGCGTTAAACGCCCAAAAGGGTAGCATTTTGGGCGTTAAACGCCAGAATGGATACCATTCTAGGCGTTTAACGCCAGGAGGACACTAGAGGAAAGATTCTGTTTTTAATTCAAATCTTTTTCAAATATTCATAAGTTTTTAAAATCAAATATTTTTCAAATCATATCTTTTCAAAATAAATTTCTTTCCATTTTTTTTACTATTTTCGAAAATACTTGCTAACAATTAATGATTTGATTCAAAAATTTCAAGTATGTTGCTTTCTTGTTAAGAAAGGTTTAATATCTGAATCATATCTTTTAGATTTCTTATTAGCCAAGTCACTAATTTTAAAATCAAATCCTTTTAAATTGTTTTTCAATTATATCCTTTCAATCATATCTTTTTAAAACCATATCTTTTCAATCATATCTTCTTAATCACATCTTTTTCAAAATAATTTTCAATCATATTTTTTTATTTCTAATTTTAAAAAAATCTTTTTCAAAAATCACTTAATTTCTTTCCCAACTTTAATTCTCGAAAATCATCAATCAAATTTTCAAAATTTCTTTTAATTATTTCAAAATCTTTTACTTTAATTTCAAAATTCTTCCCCTCTTCTCACATCCTTCTATTTAAAGGACTAACACTCCTCCACTATCAACAATTTGAACTCTATCCCTCTTGATAAGTTTGAATTCTTCTCTTTCTACCTTCTCCTTCTATTCTTCTTTTCCTCTGACACTTCAAGGAATCTCTATACTGTGACATAGAGGATTCCATACTTTCTTGTTCTCTTCTCTTTCATATGAGCAGAAGCAAGGACAAAGGAATTCTTGTTGAAGCTGATCCTGAACCTGAAAGGACCTTGAAGAGAAAGCTAAGAGAAGCTAAAGTACAACTCTCTATAAAGGACCTAACAGAACTTTTCAAACAAGAAAAAGACATGGCAGCTGAAAACAACAACAATGTCAACAATGCAAGGAAGGTGCTTGGTGACTTTACTGCACCTACTCCTGACTTCTATGGGAGAAGCATCTCAATCCCTGCCATTGGAGCAAACAACTTTGAGCTTAAGCCTCAATTAGTTTCTCTAATGCAACAGAATTGCAAGTTTCATGGACTTCCATTGGAAGATCCTCATCAGTTCTTAGCTGAATTCTTGCAAATCTGTACACTGTCAAGACCAATGGGGTTGATCCCGAGGTCTATAGACTTATGCTTTTTCCCTTTGCTGTAAGAGACAGAGCTAGAACATGGTTGGATTCACAACCTAAAGAAAGCCTGAACTCTTGGGAAAAGCTAGTCAATGCCTTCTTGGCAAAGTTCTTTCCACCTCAAAAATCGAGTAAGCTTAGAGTGGAAGTCCAAACCTTTAGACAGAAGGAAGGTGAATCCCTCTATGAAGCTTGGGAAAGATACAAGCAATTAATCAGAAGGTGCCCTTCTGACATGCTTTTAGAATGGAGCATCATAGGTATCTTCTATGATGGTTTGTCTGAACTGTCCAAGATGTCATCGGACAGCTCTGCTGGAGGATCTCTTCATCTGAAGAAGACGCCTGCAGAAGCTCAGGAACTCATTGAGATGGTTGCAAATAACCAATTCATGTACACTTCTGAAAGGAACCCTGTGAATAATGGGACAAATCAGAAGAAAGGAGTTCTTAAGATTGATACTCTGAATGCCATACTGGCTCAGAATAAAATATTGACTCAGCAAGTCAATATGATTTCTCAAAGTCTGTCTGGAATGCAAGCTGCACCAGGCAGTACTAAGGAAGCTTCATCTAAAGAAGAAGCTTATGATCCTGAGAACCCAGCAATGGAAGAGGTGAATTACATGGGAGAACCCTATGGAAACACCTATAATCCTTCATGGAAAAATCATCCAAATCTCTCACGGAAAGACCAACAGAGGCCTCAACAAGGCTTCAACAACAATAATGGTGGAAGAAATAAGTTTAGCAATAGCAAACCTTTTCCATCATCTTCTCAGTAACAGACAGAGAATTCTAAGCAGAGCCACTCTGAATTAGCAACTGTAGTCTCTGATCTAATTAAAACCACTCAAAGTTTCATGACTGAAACAAGGTCCTCCATTAGAAATTTGGAGGCACAAGTGGGTCAGCTGAGTAAGAAAGTTACTGAACTCCCTCCTAGTACTCTTCCAAGCAATACAGAAGAGAATCCAAAAGGAGAGTGCAACGCCATCACCATGACCCACACGGCCGAATCTGGAGAGGAGGAAGAGGCAGTGATCTCCACTAAGGAAGATCTCACTGGACGTCCACTGGCCTCCAAGGAGTTTCCTTATGAGGAACCATGGGAATCTGAGGCTCACACTGAGACCATAGAGATTCCATTGAATTTACTTCTGCCATTCATGAGCTCTGATAAGTATTCTTCCTCTGAAGAGGATGAAGATGTTACTGAAGAGCAAGTTGCTAAGTACCTTGGAACAATCATGAAACTAAATGCCAAGTTATTTGGTAATGAGACTTGAGAGGATGAACCCCCCTTGCTCACCAAAGAATTGGATGACTTGACTAGGCAGAGATTACCCCAAAAGAGACAAGATCCTAGAAAGTTCTCAATACCTTGCACCATAGGCACCATGACCTTTGAAAAGGCTCTGTGTGACCTAGGGTCAAGCATAAACCTCATGCCTCTCTCTGTAATGGAGAAACTAGGAATTTTTGAGGTGCAAACTACAAGAATCTCATTAGAGATGGTAGACAATTCAAGGAAACAAGCGTATGGACTTGTAAAGGATGTCTTGGTAAAGGTTGAAGACCATTACATCCCTGCTGATTTCATAATCTTAGAGACTGAAAAGTGTATGGATGAATCCATCATCCTTGGCAGACCCTTCCTAGCCACAGCAAAAGCTATGATTGATGTTGACAGAGGAGAATTGGTCCTTCAAGTGAATGAGGACTCCCTTGTGTTTAAAGCTCAAGGATCTCCCTCTGTAATCATGGAGAAGAAGCATGAAAAGCTTCTCTCAATGCAGAGTCAAACAAAATTCCCACATTCAAACTCTAAGTTTGGTGTTGGGAGGCCACAACCAACCTCTAAGTTTGGTGTTGGGAGGCCATCATCATGCTCTGAGTATTTGTGAGGCTCCATGAGAGCCCACTGTCAAGCTACTGACATTAAAGAAGCGCTTGTTGGGAGGCAACCCAATTTTTACTTATCTATGTTAAATTTCTATTTTCCATTGTTATTTTATATTTTCTATAGGTTGATGATCATGTGAAGTCACAAAAACAATTGAAAAAGCAAAAACAAACTGACAAACAGAATGAAAAACAGCACACCCTGGAGGAGAAGCCTACTGGCGTTTAAACGCCAGTAAGGGAGGCAGAATGGGCATTAAACACCCAGTCTGGCACCATTCTGGGCGTTTAACGCCAGAAAGGGGCACTAGACTGGCGTTTAACGCTAGAAAAGGGCAAGAAGCTGGCGTTAAACGCCAGAATTGGGCAGCAACCTAGCGTTTAACGCCAGGATTAGCAAAAAAGGGCATTTTGCATGCCACTTGGTGCAGGGATGAAAAATCCTTGACACCTCAGGATCTGTGGACCCCACAGGATCCCTACCTACCCCACCTCTCTCTCTCTTCTTCACCCATTCACCAATCACCTCAATACCTCTTCCCAAAAAAAAACCCTTACCTATCAAATCCTACCCTCTTCTCCATAAACCCTTCACCAATCCACATCAATCCATCATAAAACCCCACCTACCTCACCATTCAAATTCAAACCACTTTCCCTCCCAAACCCACCCTATATGGCCGAACCCTAACCCTCTCTCCACCCCTATATAAACCCATTTTCACTCCCTCATTTTCACACAACATAAACACTACTTCTCCCCCTTGGCCGAAACACCAACCCACCTCCATCTCCTCCATTTCTTCTTCTTCTACTCTCTTCTTTCTTCTTTTTCTCGAGAACGAGCAAATCTTTTAAGTTTGATGTGGTAAAAGCATTGCTTTTTGTCCTTCCATAACCTTTTATGGCACCTAAGGCCGGAGAAACCTCTAGAAAGAGGAAAGGAAAGGCAAAAGCTTCCACCTCCGAGTCATGGGAGATAAAGAGATTCATCTCAAAGGTGCATCAAGACCACTTCTATGAAGTTGTGGCCAAGAAGAAGGTGATCTCCGAGGTCCCTTTCAAACTCAAAAAGGGTGAATATCCGAAGATCCAACATGAGATTCGAAGAAGAGGTTGGAAAGTTTTCACCAACCCCATTCAACAAGTTGGAATCTTAATGGTTCAAGAGTTCTATGCCAATGCATGGATCACCAAGAACCATGATCAAAATGTGAACCCGGACCCTAAGAATTGGCTTACAATGGTCCGAGGGAAATACTTAGATTTCAGTCCGAAAAATGTAAGGTTGGCATTCAACTTGCCAATGATCCAAGGAGATGCACACCTCTACACTAGAAGAGTTAACTTTGATCAAAGGTTGGACCAAGTCCTCATAGACATTTGTGAAGAGGGCGCTCAATGGAAGAGAGATTCAAGAGGGAAGCTGGTTCAACTAAGAAGGCATGACCTCAAGCCCGTGGCTAGGGGATGGTTGGAGTTCATCCAACGCTCAATCATTCCCACTAGCAACTGGTCTGAAGTTACTATAGACCGGGCAATCATGATCCATAGCATCATGATTGGAGAGGAAGTAGAAGTTCATGAGGTTATATCCCAAGAACTCTACAAGGTTGCGGATAAGTCCTCCACTTTGGCAAGGTTAGCCTTCCCTCATCTCATTTGTTACCTTTGCAATTCGGCTGGAATTGACATAGAAGAAGACATCCTCATTGATGAGGACAAGCCCATCACTAAGAAAAGGATGGAGCAAACAAGAGATCCCACTCATGGACAAGAGCATGAGGAAATTCCTCATCATGAAATCCCTGAGATACCTCAAGGGATGCATTTTCCTCCACAAAACTATTGGGAGCAAATTAACACCTCCCTAGGAGAATTAAGTTCCAATATGGGACAACTAAGGATGGAGCACCAAGAGCATTCCATCCTCTTCCATGAAATTAGAGAAGACCAAAGAGTTATGAGAGAGGAGCAACAAAGGCAAGGAAGAGACATTGAGGAGCTCAAGCACTCCATAAGATCTTCAAGAGGAAGAACAAGTCGCCATCACTAAGGTGGACCCGTTCTTTAATTTCCTTGTTCTTTATTTTCTGTTTTTTCGAAAATTATGCCTTATGTCTATTTATGTTTGTGTCTTTATTACATGATCACTAGTGTCTAAGTGTCTATGCCTTAAAGCTATGAAAATGAATCCATCACCTTTCTTAAATAAAGAGTGTTTTAATTGAAAAGGAAAAGAAGTGCATGAATTTCAAATTTTAAAACAGTTTAATTATTCTGATGTGGTGACAATAATTCTTGTCTTCTGAATGAATGCTTGAACAGTGCATATTTTTGAAAGTTGTTGTTTAAGAATGTTAAAATTGTTGGCTCTTGAAAGAATGATGGGAAAAGGAGAAATGTTATTTGATGATCTTAAAAATTATAAAATTGATTCTTGAAACAAGAAAAAGCAGTGAAAAGCTTGCAAAAGAAAAAAGAAAAAAATGGCGAAAAAAAGGAGAAAAAAGAAGAGAAAGAAAGAAAAAAAAAGTAAGCAGAAAAAGCCAATAGCCCTTTAAACCAAAAGGCAAGGGTAAAATAAAAAGGATCCAAGGCTTTGAGCATTAGTGGATAGGAGGGCCTACAGGAATAAAATCCTGGCCTAAGCGGCTAAACCAAGTTATCCCTAACCATGTGCTTGTGGCGTGAAGGTGTCAAGTGAAAACTTGAGACTGAGCGGTTAAAGTCGTGGTCCAAAAGCAAAAAGAGTGTGCTTAAGAGCTCTGGACACCTCTAATTGGGGACTCTAGCAAAGTTGAGTCACAATCTGAAAAGGTTCACCCAGTTATGTGTCTGTGGCATTTATGTATCCGGTGGTAATACTGGAAAACAAAATGCTTTGGGTCACGACCAAGACTCATAAAGTAGCTGTGTTCAAGAATCAACATACTTAACTAGGAGAATCAATAACACTATCTAAATTCTGAGTTCCTATAGACGCCAATCATTCTGAACTTCAAGAGATAAAGTGAGATGTCAAAACTGTTCAGAAGCAAAAAGCTAAAAGCCCCGCTCATCTAATTAATACTGATCTTCATAGATATTTTTGGAATTCATTGTACATTCTATTCTTTTCATCCTATTTGATTTTTAGTTGCTTGGGGACAAGCAACAATTTAAGTTTGGTGTTGTGATGAGCGGATAATTTATACGCTTTTTGGCATTGTTTTTAGTATGTTTTTAGTACATTTTAGTTAGTTTTTCTTATGTTTTTATTATTTTTTAAATAAAAATCACATTTATGGACTTTACTATGAGTTTGTGTGTTTTTCTGTGATTTCAGGTATTTTCTGGCTAAAATTGAGGGACCTGAGCAAAAATCTGATTCAGAGACTGAAAAAGGACTGCAGATGCTGTTGGATTCTGACCTCCCTGCACTCGAAGTGGATTTTCTAGAGCTACAGAATCCCAATTGGCGCGTTCTCAATTGCGTTGGAAATTAGACATCCTAAGCTTTCCAGCAATATATAATAGTCCATACTTTACCCGAGATTTGATGGCCCAAACAGGCGTTCCAAGTCAACTTAAGAATTCTAGCGTCAAAACGCCAGAACTGGCATAAAAGCTGGAGTTAAACGCCCAAACTGGCACAAAAGCTGGCGTTTAACTCCAAGAAAAGTCTCTACACATGGAAGCTTCAATGCTCAGCCCAAGAACACACCAAGTGGGCCCGGAAGAAGATTTCTGCATTAATTATCTATTTCTGTAACCCTAGTCTACTAGTTTTCTATAAATAGGACCTTTTGCTATTGTATTTTCATCTTTTGACCATACTTTCATAGACCTTTTCACGTTTGAGGCTAGCCTCATGGCCATGCCTAGACTTCTTATTCTTATGTATTTTCAACGGTGGAGTTTCTACACACCATAGATTAAGGTGTGGAGCTCTGCTGTTCTTCATGAATTAATGCAAAGTACTACTATTTTTCTATTCAATTCACACCTACTTATTCTCTAAGATATCCATTCGTTCTTCAACTTGATGAATGTGATGATCCGTGACACTCATCATCATTCTCACCTATGAACATGTGCCTGACAACCACCTCTGTTCTACTAGCAATGGCTTGAATGCGTATCTCTTGGGTTTCTAATCTAAGATTGGAACCTTTGTGGTATAGGCTAGAATCAATTGGCGGTCATTCTTGAGATTCGGAAAGTCTAAACCTTGTCTGTGGTATTTCAAGTAGGATCTGGGAAGGGATGACTGTGACGAGCTTCAAACTCGCGAGTGTTGGGCGTGTGACAGACGCAAAAGGATCAATGGATTATATTCCAACATGATCGAAAACCGACAGATGATTAGCCGTGCGGTGATAGCGCATTTGGAACATTTTTACTGAGAGGACGGGAAGTAGCCATTGACAACGGTGATGCCCAACATAAAGCTTGCCATGGAAGGGAGTATGAATGATTGGATGAAGGCAATAGGAAAGCAGAGGTTCAAGAGGAACAAAGCATCTTCATACGCTTATCTGAGATTCCTACCAATGAATTACATAAGTATCTCTATCTTTATTCTATTTTATGTTTTATTCATCTTTTAATTATCAATCCTCTATAACCATTTGAATCCGCCTGACTGAGATTTACAAGATGACCATAGCTTGCTTTAAGCCGACAGTCTCCGTGGGATCGACCCTTAATCACGTAAGGTATTACTTGGACGACCCAGTGCACTTGCTGGTTAGTTGTGCATAATTGTGACAAAGTGTGATTCACGTTTGAGAGCTCCAAGTCTTTGGCGCCGTTGTTGATGATCACAATTTCGTGCACCAGCGTTCAATTCCCACGAAGAAGCACATGGCAGTTTGGATCAACCCCCTAATAGGCATTCAACGCCCATCCCTCAAGTTGGACGCCAAGCTCAGCCCAAGTACTCAACCAAAGTGGGCCCAAGAGTGGACTTTTGCATCTTTAGTCTAGTCTATCATACTTTTGTACTTCTTAGTTATTAGGTTATTATATATAGGAGAAGATCACCCTTGTTTAGGATCTTCTCCCACCACTTTCGAATTCACATTATTTTCTGTAAACTATGAGCTACTAAACCTTCTAAGTTAGGGTTAGGAGCTCTGCTGATTCTCATGGATTAATAATATTACTGTTTCTATTTTCATATGTCTGATTCTATTCTCTTATGCATTTTCGTTCTTCATCTTATGAGTTAAGGATGAACCGTGGCATTCATCCTTGTTCTACTTGGGTTCCGTGCGAGTCCTGGCTAGGATAGCAATGAGCTAAAGCTAGAGATTGCATTGCGGATTCCAAGAGCATACCTGGGTGACTTTGGATAAGTGACATAAAATTTTGTTGACCGTAGGTTACTGAGGTCTCTGTGGTGTTAAGACTAGAGTCAGAGAAGCAGCATTCCTTGATCTGGAACATCTGACCTTGTCTGTGGCGTTTTGAGTAGGATCGCGAAGGGGAGTGGATTGCTTAGGTCTTCACCTTCATCCATAGTGGGAAGCCATGAGTTAACTTGATGAGGGGACATGAGTTGCTCGGGTATGGTGGACTGCTATGGTTTAGAAGAGATTAACTTGATGAGAGAAAATGAGTTAATTACTTACGGCTACCATTGAATGAATCATTCGTTATTGAAGTAGACAGTAAGAAAAGTTAATCCAGAAAGAATACTCATCTCTGAAGCCTTAACTGAATCTTTATCACTATTTTCACATCAATCTGGTATTTCGTTCTTTACTATTTCATTTTTGCTTTCAAGCAAACAACCATCTTTTTTAATTGCCTGACTAAGAATTACAAGATAGCTATTGCTTGCTCAATCCAACAATCTCCGTAGGAGTCGACCCTTACTCACCTAAGGTATTACTTGGACCACCCGGTGCACTTGCCGGTTTCATATGTGTGAAACTTGTGGAGTTTAATTTTGCACACCAGGTATCGTTAAAATCTAGAATCAATTCAAGATAAATGTTGTTTGGAGAATAGGAAATCGTGATTCAATTTGCTTTTGGGATGATCATTAGATCCCGAGAATTGAGACCCTCAGACCTTTTTCCATGAGAAACCTTGAACAAGGCAGCTCTATGAAGAGAGTCAGTGACTTTGCAGATCAGAATGGTAACCGGGATTGAGAAAATCTTAGTCTATTTATTACAGAAGATATTCTAGACATTATTCAGACCATGAAATCTCCTTATAGTGATCTGGGGCCAGACAGTTTAGCTTGGCTACCTGAACATACTGGTGATTTTTCTATAAAATCAGCATATCAGATATTTTATGACGTTGATGAACAATTTTCTAGGAATTATTTCAACGATATTTGTAAGCTGAAGATTCCGTAGAGACTTCAAACTTTTGTGTGGCTTATCATGCATAAAGCACTTCTCACAAATTCTAGAAGGGGGAGAAGATGGCTTATCATGCATAAAGCACTGCTCACGTGTTACGCGATTGCCCCTATATCCGTAGCGCCTAGAATAGCAGTTTGGATAGTGCCCAACAACTTGACTTCTTTAACCAGGACCTTCAAAATTAGATAGAGAAGAATCTGAAATTAGGTACTCATAAGCAAAATGGGACCTCCTGGTCCATCTTTTTCATCACTATCTGGAATATAGCATGGAGAAGCAGGAATAATTTCATTTTTAATCAAGCTAGCATGCCATGTTCAAATCTTCTTCAATCAGCAAAAAACCTAGCTAGAGAGTTTGAGGAGGCCCTATCCCTAACAGAGTCCAGTAGAATGGTGCTTACCTCCACCAGAGTGAAGTTTGTGGGTTGGGAGCTACCAGAGCCTGGATGGTTCAAGTTAAATACTGCTGGGTCTTTCTTTAACTCCACCAAGATAAGAACATGTGGAAGCCTAATTTGAGATCACCACGGCAGATTTATTGCAGGTTTCTGGATAAACATTGGCAACACAACGATTATAAAGGCTGAGCTTTGGGGAGTTTATGTGGGAGTGAAAATGGCAAATAACCTTGATATTTAGAATTTGATAGTAGAGACAGACTCCAGTTGTATGCTGCAATTGCTCCACGATCATCCTGTTCAATGGCACACTACAACCTCTCTTATCCGTGCGATTTGGGTTTTGCTTGCCACCCCGGGGAGATTTCAAGTTTGCCATATATTTAGGGAGGCAAACTTCGCAACATATTCTCTGCCAAGTATGCTAAGAAGCTCCTGTGGGTCTCCAGTGTATTGATGAAGCTCTTGCCTTCCTTTTTCAGGACCTAGAAGCAGATAAAAGAAGAGTCTCTTTTCCTAGAGCTACCATAGTGTAGTCACTTTATTTTCCTGGGCCCTTGGTCCTGTTTCTTAATTAAAATATATATATATATATATATATATATATATATATATATATATATATATATATATATATGCATTATTGTAATATATGATATATTGAGAGTATGTCATCTATTTTAATTTTACAATCATTTATCTTCTCTATTTATTAATTTCACAACACATTATGAGCATGAAGGCTTTTAAGGTAAGAAATTTTAATTTTGTCAAATCTTTTTTAGTTGGAATTTTTACCCCTTCATATTTCTGGAAAAAATTATTTGTCATGAATTGTGGATGTTGAAATTCATCTTGGCATAATGAGTCTCAGTGATGCCATTTAAGGCAAATAATAATGCATCATTAAAAGATAGCACTACAACAATGATTTTCTTTCGTCGTCATCTTGCTGAAGGATTGAAAAATGAATATCTTACCATAAAAGATCCAGTAGAATTATGAAAGAGCCTAGAGAAAAAGTATTATCAGAAAAAATTGGTGATTCTTCCAAATGCCCGATATGAATGGCAACATTTGTGGTTATAGTAAAATTTTAAATCTATCGTTGAATATAATTCTACAATATTCAAAATAACCTAACAATTAAAATTCTGTGAGAAAAATATTACCGATAAAGATATGTTGGAGAAAATATTTTTGACGTTTCATGTTGAATATGCTCCTGCAACAACAAAAGAGAAGGAATTTAAAAATATTCTAAATTAATTACATGCCTACTTGTGGCAGAATAGAATAATGATTTGCTTATGAAAAATCATGAAGCTCGGCCATCTAGCTCTGCTCCATTCTCCGAAGTGAATGTGATAACTTGTAGTCCCAAAAATGATAAAGATTTTGATTTTTGTAACAAATATGACAAGAAAAAAATCTTCAATAATAAAAGATCCTACAAAAAGTGGGATAATAAAGAAAAGAAAAATGAACATAATAAGAAAACAGAACGCAAATGTCATCGTTGTGGTGGTAAAGGTCATTGGGCATGTACTTGTCATATGTCAAAACACCTAGTTGAATTTTACCAAGCATCATTGCAAAAGAATGAGAAAAAGATTAAAACTAACTTTACCTTAAGAGATGTTCCTACCAGAATTCATTATGATGTGTCTGATTTCTTTTAAAAATGCTGAAAAAAATATCGGTCATCTGATCAATAATGAAAATGTTAAGTAATATCTTTCCATGTTATGTGTTTGATTTTTAATAAATTAATGTATGTTTTTACTTATTTCATATTCAAAGTATCATTAAATAAATTTGTGCCATTATAACATGTGTACAATAAATAAAATAGTTATCATATAAATGCAAGTAAGAATATGATTTAAATCATACATATAAAGAACTCATTAATAAAATGATTAACTACTTATGAAATTCATAAAAAAATTAACTCTAAAATATATCATACATTAAATTGTATTTTCACATTTTTTTGTTCTTTCTTGTGAAGAAAATAATAATGAAAGTAAAAGAAGATGACATTTGTCTTGCGGATAGTGTAAGTACACACATTATTCTCAAAAGCAAAATTTATTTTCCGAATCTTATACATGAAGAGGCAAATGTTGATACCATTATTGCGATTTATTGGTACAAGCAAGATAATTAATGGCTTTGGAAAAGCTGTTATTTTGTTTCCTAGAGGAACAAAACTAATTATAAATAAAGCTTTATTATAAACCAAATCTCAAAGAAACTTATTGAGTTTTAAAGATATCCGTAAGAATGGATATCATATTGAGACAATGAATGAATAAATTCCTCTGTACTACGAGTCGTGATTCAAATAAGAAAGTCATATTGGAAAAATTGCATATACTTTCTTCTGGTATATATTATACTCATATTAGTACAATTGAATCACATGTAATAGTAAACCAAAATTTACTAGTCCAAATGAATTCATCATTTGACATCACTAATTAGGTCACCTTGGAGTAACAATGATGCGAAGGATCATTAAAAATTCACAAGGGTATTCATTGAAGAATAATAAGATTATTCAATCTAATGAGTTATGTTGTGCTGCATTTTTTTTTTAGATTGATAGGTTAAAAACTTGACCCAAAGCAGTGAGAAAAGACACAAACAAAGCCGAAATCTTAGTCATATCCCCTTTGACATTGCCATCAAGGATAATGATCAAGAATAGTACATCAATACTAATCTAGAAAATGTCAAGAATAAAAAAACCATACCTACTACAAAGTCTAACACCAAAATCAATAAGAAAAGTTCTTCTACTAAATATTAGAACTACACTAGCTTTTGCTAAGATACCTATATCTTTTATTGCATTATTCCATCACCAGTATAGTATATAAGACCACATCTCTATAAATCATTGCCACGCTTGCACACCTATATTATTTTGATGATCATATGGCTTCTTATGGAGCATCCACTTATAGCACATCTTTGAAAAATCAATGCTTTTTTGAGAGTCCTGTAAAAAATCACATGTAATACACACAATTCTAAGATTTCCATCATGACATATGGATCTAATCGATACTACCATAGCATTACTCTACTCAATGACTCCGCATAATTCATGAAAAAATCTTCTACTAGCAAATACCAACAGTATAGGCGAAGTCCCGCAACCATGAAGACCACTTCTAGACAATCGAACATAATGTTTACTACATATTAGAAAAACATAGATTAGCACCACAAGACTCTACTACTCTCATTCTGTTTATTAACCATTTTTCTCTAATTGTTAATGAATTTGAACTCCTTGTGTGAAGCATATTGAACCTTGATATTATTGAAACTTTGTAGAAAATTTTTCAATTTATTTCTTTCAAAATTTAGCCTCCAATAGTTGTCACTTTGTCCTTTGGCCCATCTCACCAAGACTGCATCATTGGTTTTGAAAACCACCCGCTTTAGAGCCACATTATACTTCTCCAGAAAGAATTGGACGGATGTTTCAATGCACTCTACCAAAGCATTAACTCAAGAATCTGCATTTAGAAACTCAAATAAAAGCACAACAATATTATTTTCAACATTCACAAGATAGCCACCCACTGCTATACATTGTTTTGAAGCAACATATTCTGCATGAATCCACTAAGAACATTCAAATTCAATGTTTATAATGGGTCCTAGACTACTTGCAGCCCCTTGAACAGTAGTTGATTGTCCTTATTTCATTTTTTAGTTAAGCATTTCCTATTTTTTTAGCTAATACACAATAAACTCCGATGCATCCTCCCACGATGTATCTTTTCTTTCAAAAGTAAATTAGTTTCCAATCCTCCATATCACCCATACTATTGTAAACCAACAATTTATCCACTTTTTCCTCCCCTCTCTTACCCCTTCTTGCTCACACCAAGATTTAAATAAACTTCTCACCTCCTTTGGCTTAACCCATGTAATATCCCCCACAACCAAGGCTTTATACCACAAACGAGAAACATAGTTACAATGGATGAAGAGGTGATCTATATCTTCATTCTCTAAACCACATAAAACACAGGTTATCTCATTCGCACCCACCACATTAATCTGGGCAAGTTTTTTCATCATGTTGAGCTTGCCTAAGATCAGAAACCAACTCATCATCCCCACCCTCAGAGGTACTGCTCCTCGCTAGATACTATCAAAACTATGACGTGTTTTAGCAAAGTCTAATGCCTTTGACGCCACTGAGGTGATGAATGTCTTTATTGAGAAACTTCTGTCCTCTAAGCAACTCCAAATAAGCTTATCTTTTGTACCTTCATTTAAACATAATTTTTGTAATTATAATAGTAATTCCTCAGTGTTTACATTCCCATTCAAAAAAGCGTCTCCTCTATCTTAGGTTCCACACCCACCTAAAGCCATCCCAAAAACCACAGTTAGCAATAGTTTTTGCTTGTTGAGCGGAAACCAAATAAAGCCTTGGGAATTTTTCTCTGAGGCTCTACTCACCCAGTCACTTATCTTCCCATAATTTTGATTTTTCACCATTTTCAACACATATTCTAAGCCTCGTTAAGCTTAATTCTTTATACATTTGGTTACTTCTAACTCCATTTATGATATCCTTCCTTGATCTACTAGATTTAGGTGCATTATGCTCATTAACTGGTTCATCTAATGGGACCACATTGCACAAAGATATAATTTTCTTTCACATTGATTTATCCTCTGTTGAGTATCTCCACCACCATTTTAATAGCAAGGCAGCATTGTTAATGGTGATATCTCCTACTGCATTACTTGTACTCTAATTGTGTTTGCCTTTGTCTGTTTGTCTGTCTGTGTGGTTCCACCGGAGTTTGGAGGACTGGAGGAAGGTGAAGGATTAAGGGTTTTGGTTAGAGTTTGGTTAAGTTTAGGAGACTTAGAGAACCACCCCTGTTTATAGTTTCCGTTCAAAATCTTTAAGTTTTATAATCTGAGTGCCGGAGTTCTAGGATTGCCTCTGGCTTTCACGGGACCTTATATCTTATTTATGTGGGCACCGTTACCATGTTGAGAACCTCTAGTTCTCATACCATATATATGTTGTTGTTTACATATGCAGGTCGAGAGGCACCTCAGTAAGCGTCTGGAGTTCATTCTGCAAGCGAAGTGTTATATTTGGGACTCTGTATTTTGAGCTTATGCTTTATATTCTGTATTTAGATTCTCCTCTGTATGTATAACTTTATTTTGTTCCTCTTAGAGGTCGATGTAGAGAAACAGGTTGTTGTTTTATCTGTTTTGGGATATTTTGGGTTATGTATATCTATGTATTTATACTCTGGCTGTAACACCCTAATATTCAAATCCTTATGCTCGAGTCATAAGTCAATGATATTACGGTGGTACGACTCTCAGGTGGATTTTTAATATATAAATATAGGTAATTTCGCAAAGAGTATTAATCGAGAAGCCTGAAAAGAGTAGAAATAAAATCGCAAAGATGTATCACTCACGTTTCGACAACAAAAGATAAATCGTGAAGCCGAAAATGATATACGGATAAGGCGTAGAGGAGATTAAGAGATAGATAACAGATAGATATATATAACATAAGTAAATAGCCACTAGTCGCGACCCGCGAAGTTTAGGCCGGCTAGGGTACAGTATGAAAGTAGATGACAATAGTATATCCTAATCTCTCCCAAAGGAAACATAAGAGCCTCTATAGACAAGTTCTAAAAGAGTTCAATACATAATATAATCTTTTCAAAACATAGGTGGAGAGATTCTAATCAAACACAAAGTAGAGGAAATAAAGATCTTCGCCGTCTCTCAGACGACCCACAACTCACTTCTGAGCACCTGGACCTGTATCTGAAAAACAAGAGATATATACGGAATGAGAACCCCGGGCCCATGGGTTCCCAGTACGGTAAAAGTGCCAAATAAATACAATGCACTGCAATAAAAACTCACCAAGCATCCTAAACTCCTTTTCACCAAGTATCCAGCCTAGATTCTCACTAATCTATAAATAGGCATCTGTCGTAAGGGAATACTAAATCTAGATCACATCTCATATGACTCCAAACTCGCTGACTCTCCCACGAATTAGATTTCAGAATCATAAACAAAGCCATCATCAGTCGTGCTGTCTCAGCAATTCTATATCAATATATCATGCCCTCCCTGGAACTAGTGAAACCACATCACTGCGTCTACCCAGGGAGCTCAAATCATCTCAACTAATGATCACCATCATCATGCAATCGCATCATCAATTCATCTCATCAAGAACAGCCCTCAACCTCCACCGACACCAACATGAGGGGCCTCTCAGTTGTACAAACACAAGCAATACAGGTAAGTAATACACAATTAGGGTACAAGTAGAACAAGTAGCACATAATCAGGTAACTTAGCATATATAATGTAGAAATCCAAAAAAAATAGGCAAACCCAAACAATTCAAACATATGCAAATGATGAATGCCTGCCCTATGGCTGATGATATCATCTGTCGGTTATCAAGCCAACCCGACATGTCCGGTAGCTAACCCGGGCACAGTCTCTCTGTTGCGTATTAATATCATTAGAGGGAATATGTCCCCTGTCACCATTAGAGGGTATCTGCGCCCTGTCGCCATTAGAGGGTATCTGCGCCCTGTCGCCATTAGAGGGTATCGGTGCCCTGTCACCCTTACAACCAGAGAGAAAACACAAGCATGCTTACATTCAACATTTTTCATCATTATTCATTTATCATATTCGTTAATTTATCATATATGCCTTTATACTCAGCCATAATCCATAATGGCTTTGCCGTAACTCGGCAATAACTCAGCCACCCGGCTCACAGTTCAATCCAGAACTAGCCAATTTATCAACATGGCTCTGCCGTATCTGGCAAGAACTCAGCCATCCGGCTCATGGTCCAATCAAGAACCAACCATTTATCAATAAATATAGCCCTTCGGCTCATGGCATACACGGTACTTCCACCGCCATCCTCCATATCTCATATAATCATATCTGATCATCATTGATCATAACCTTTTCCCTTGCTTCACTCGCAAGTTACCACATCCCCTAGCTCCTTCCTCATTGCTAGGCATACCATAATGATTTGATACATAAGGGGTGAGATCGGAGGCTTAAAAGTATGAGGTTTGGCTTTAAAAACTCAAAAAATCAACTTTGGCATGAAAACAGGGCCACGCGTACGCGCACTCCACGCGCACGCGTGGATGGCCAAAAACTCATCGACGCGCAAGCGTCATACGCGCGAACGCGCGGGTTGGAAAATATCCAAACGGCGCGCAAGCGTCAGCCACGCGTACGTGTGGGTGCTCTTGCGCCCAGGCACAAAACTGGCACGACCCTGGCACAACTCTCTAGAAAATAGCTGGGCATTTGGTACAGCGCATCGACGCACTCGCGCACACCACGCGCATGCGTGGATGGTGCTTTCTGGAAGAACGGCGCGCACGCGCCAAGTGCGCTTACGCGCGTAGGGTCGTTCTGCTAAAAATTTTCTAAGTTAAAAGCTACAGAATTTACAGATTCAACCCCCAATCTTCCGACGGACATAACTCTCTCATTTTAAATTGTTTTTCACCCGTCCTTCGAACGGCATGGACATCCCGGATCCAATTTCATTTCTAAACAGATTTGGCAGAAAACAGAGATCCGTAGTCCAGGTTATGTCCCGTCAAAGTATGCCCCAAAACCATGTTTCCATACAAAACCACAAAGTGCCATTTTCAAAACAAGTCATTTTCAACTCTTTTCAAAATCAATCAAAACATGCCAATTTCAGCCTTTTCTTTGAAATCAATCAAAATATACCAAAATCAACATCAAGCCTCCTCAACTCGCACGTTGACACTTTCTCAAACTCAAACACATTTACATATCATATACTCTTTCTCATGCCAAATTTCAACAACACTATTTCCAATCAACCATCATTATACATAATCAATATCGTACTCACTATCACGTGGCTTTACCCACAAATCAACCTTAATCATTCCTCAAGCATATATCACGACAAACATATCTCTAATGCATCATCATACCATCAAGGCATCAATAATCATAATCACATATATGACCATATAATATATCTCAACCAAAACCAACATACCTCATCTATATAATTGCACCCAAATTTACCAAATCCCATACCTCAACTCCTCAAACCTTATTATTCAATAACCAACCCAATCATTCATATATTCATTATCTGAAATTCATCCAATCACTTGTGTCATCATACAATGCACACATCAACTTACCTTTCTTACCTTTTTTCGGCCTCCGGCCCAAAATCCACGGCCTCCGGCCCAATATCATAATTTAAATGCATAAACCACAAATCAATACTCATTACCCAGTACATCAAATTCTCAATACACCAAGCATACAAGGCCACACAATTCTCAACCCAAATCATTAATTCACATTACATACCAACTATGCATATTAGCACCAACCATTTACACAATCCAAACTTAATCCTAGGGGCATCTAGCCTAGGAATTCTCATCACAACACACGGTACTTAAATGAAACTTAAACCGTACCTCTTGTAGCCAAACCAATTGATCCTCTTCTTTGGAAGTCTTCACCAACCTTAGCTCCAAGCCTCACCAAAGCTCCTCAAGCAATACCAATCTCCCAATTGTGCACCAACATCACCAAATACACTAACATAACCAATATCACATACATACATCAACCTAGGGCTCATAAAAATGACAAGTCACAAGGGTTTGAGCACTTCTTACCTCAGCCCATATGAAGTAGGGATAGAACCCACTTAGAATCCATGTTGGAGTATCCCTAAACACCAAAAATCACAAGATTTCAACACTAATTACCCAAAAACGTGTAACAGTGGGAAATTTCGAAAACTGGGCAGAGATGAATGGAATACTCACCACAAAACTTAGATAGAATTGTAGAGGATGAGAAGAGCGACGCGTGGCCGCAAACGGCTCGTCAATCGGAGCTCCGTAGCTCAAGTTATGGTGGTTTGAAGATCAAAGAAAGTTAGGTTTTCTCTCTTCTCTTCTCTCTTCCCAATTTCAGCGCCCAACACCCCTTCTTTAGGGCAAAATGAGCTGAAATGCTCATAACTAATGTTTATATATGTTGGGTCTTGGGCCCACTTAGGCCCGGTTCACTTATTTTTGCCCATTGACCCAATTTTGGGCCAAAACCTTTAAGATTAGCGCTCTAAATTGCACTTTAAATATTTCTACCTTCCCTAATTATAGTTCCTCATTTATTAATCTTATTTACCCATAATCAATTTCTTCAGCTGTAGTACCAGACAGATCTCAGCCGGTACTGCCGGTCAAAATTCCACTGCGCGCTTTTACGCAGAAAACTATGTTTTCCGACTCGAAAAAATTCACTGAATCCAAATATCATATTTGAATTATCAAATTCCAATTGCCAAATCTTCCAACCATATTCTCTCTTATTTAACTTATTATTTAATTAATTTCGGTTAGACCGGGTATTACACTGGCCAGCCTTAGCTGCGCAGGTTGAGTCAGAAGTTCAGTATTTTGTAACTCTTGACATTCTACTCTTTATACTTATGTATTATCCTTTTCTGTTTTCTCAGTTTACGTTCACGCGAGCGATGCGCTTTTATTTTTGCGACTTACTGTTTAAGCTTTCTTTCAAGACTCATCGAATATATATTCAGTTCACCTATATTATATATATGATTTTATTTTTAGAGGTCGTAATACCTCGCCACCTCAGTTTTATGACTATAGCATAAGACTCTACGTGGTAGGGTGTTACACAATCGATTGGTATTCATAAAAAATGGATTTATTTATCTATTAAATCAATTAATATAAGTTTACAATTGAGTTATTTGATATCAATTGTTACCTAATAATCGATTGGTGTCAAAATAAATTGATTGAATTAACAGCAAACACGATTTTTCTATCGCATCTAACGGATCAAAACAACAAATCACATAAAACCTTGTCGATTCATATTGTCAAAAAATTATTTATGGAACTTACTATTAATAAAAAATCTATTATGTTGTTGTTTCTAATTGGTAATGATACACTTATGAAAACAAAAATGATAATTTATAAAAGAAAGAATAAATTTTAAAATTAAATAATATATAAAAAACTCATTAATAAATAAAATTTATAATTATTAAAAATTTTAAAAGATATATTTTATTATTAGAATTTTTTAATGGTCCAAACGTTATTGGACCATTTAATCTTTTGCCATTTTTCATCAACTAAAAGTTTCTATTTCTCCAGAACCCAAAGTTTTAATTTAACATAGTGTATATATCATTCTTCGTTTAATTAACAAATAAATATTTGTATTCATACTTACAGGCTATCAGGATGTTTGACAAGTTAAGCCCTGACCTAATTCATTTAGATTTGGATCTTCTAAATTTGGAATTTTATTTTAGGAGGTAAAGTGTGATCTCTCACCATTTATTTTATAGGTGGGACCAAGAAAAAATATGAGAAAGAAACCATTCAAGGGTGAGAGATCACACTTTACTCTCTAAAATAAAAATTTAAAATTTAGAGGATACAAATTCAATTCATTTGGTGTTGGGGTTTAGTTTTAACTTTTAAAATTTATATAGCTGGCTAGGTGAAGGTGTCTGTCTAGGTTCTCACTTTGGATTTTTTTTTTTTGCATGTAATTGCAATTTCTTCATTCGCACCCCGTATATCTAATACTTAAATAACAAATTAACAAGAAATTGGACTAAATATTTTGCGGTTCAATAAAAAAATCGAGAAAGTCTACAATAGTCAATGTGTAAGAAAATGGAATGGCGTGTAGAGGGCCCGTGGATGGCATGTAGGAGTGGAACCCCCACTGATTCAACGCACTTGATATTTTGTTTCTTTATAGGACCCACCATGGCACTTGTTCGTGCATGCTACTGTGTTGTTTGCCCTGTTCTTTCTTAGCTGCTTCTATATCAACAACCAAATAAAAAATCCATAAGCAACAAAATATCACGTTATTTTTGGATTTGTGATTTGTGAACAAGTCACTCTCACGCCACAAATTAAACCGAACAATAAAGTTATAAATTTCAAGATCTGCACAACAAACCACCATGTCATTAAACGACATAGGTCCCCTCCATATATATTATTTAATATATAATACAAAATTCTAGTTATCCAAGTATCATTCTAAATAACCAAAAGAGTAGAATGACAATTAAGTGTATAAAGATTTTCACATCAAATTAATGTCTCTGAAAAAAAAGTATCAATTTAGTCTTTTATGATAAAAAAAATGAGTAAATTTTGTCTTTCTGTCAATTCATTACACATAAAACTTAATAGTTTTACTTATATGTATTATTAACTAATATGACGTATTTATTTATAAAAGATTATTACGTAGATAACAACTTTTCGAATGAAACTTCTTCTATTTTTATAAGATTCATGATAAATAAAGAGCAGTTATTGAAGGCTATAGACAAACTCAAAAGGTAATGAATCTTTTTCTGTCTAAAACTATATTCTTTCTATACTCATGTGACAACAACAAAATACACACCACTGTAAATAATAAAATACATGAGCAACTTCTTTTATTTTGCATATCTACTGACAGAAGGATATCCATGTCTATTTTTTACTATCATGAAGGATCTAGCTAATTGGTAATTGTTTTTTCAAAGACTAATTAGACCAAAGTCAAAGTCATGAAAAACTTAATTATCACTTTACTCTAAGTAAAATGACTCGATACTGTTGATTTTTCAATATAAGAGCAAAAATTAGTACGACTTTCAAGTGTAATATAAGTTTAGATGAAATCTTTTTTACCTATTTAGAACCTGAAAGAATAATGGCCTAGGCATTTATTTATTTATTTATTTATAGTGGCTACAAATAATGATGTTTAGTTTAATATAATGTTAAGTTAATATTAGTTAATTAAACTGATGAACATCATAGTGAGGTGTTAAATTTTTTGAGGAAAAATATTTATCTGACTGACATACACTTATTGTTTTTCCTTTAAGTGTTGACTTTTAACATTTTTCACTTAGTACCATAAATTTACTAAATAACGTATATATTGCTTAAAAATTCAATAATTTATTGAGCTTGTGTAAAATTAAAGCCTAAAAGTCATGCACGCATGCACCGAAATAACAACTTAGTTTATGTTAGTTTCGGTGAGTTCTTGTTGAAGTTGTAAATTGTAATGTGGTATTGGACTCGATCGCTCTGGAATGAAGGCTTGGGAGAAAGAAAATAATTTATGAAAATTTTAACTTAATTCTCTAAAATATATGTTAATTATGTGCTTAATTTGAAATTTTTGTTAAAAATAAATGATTTACATTTTTAATGTATATATTGAGAATTTTTTTTTCAAAGAAATTGTATTCTCTTTTTATATGATCACGTTTTAATCTAATAATAAAAATAAATAGAATAAATAAGAGGTTAAATTCTTTATATATTTTTGTGTGAAATACAAAAATATTTGACTATTTTAATATTCTATATTATTATGGTGGTAGAATAATTCGTTACTGACTTATTGTAAAAAAAAATTAATTATATAAAGATAATGTTTTGTGATTTTTTGTAATTATGAAAAAGCCAAATGTGTAAAGAAAACAAAATAGCTATCATTATCATTTTTAATGGTGTGAGATTACATCTAATCATGTGAAATTACTCATTTTTTTATTGCTAGTTAAGTGCTGGCCAGATTTTAATAAAATTACTGGCTCTATATACTTTTTCATAAAAGTATTCATACAACGTGCCTCTTTTCTTATTTAATGTGTTGGATACAAATCTGACATACATGGAGAAATTCTCTATCACTCTGTCAGCATGGATTTTGAAAAAGAGAATGCATGCACTGAAGCAGCAATTATATTTATCTCCTCCTTTAATTTCCATTCCTAGAAGAGAGAATCATCCAATTCTCGATCTATATGAAAAGATAACTAACAGCTTCATCGTATCATATCATTTTATTTAATTACTAGTACTTGCTTTCTCTTCGTCTATCTTTGGATTGGTGCAATCACAAGGGTTGAAACCTTTCTGAAGCAACTTCTCAACCTCTTCAAACTGAAGCCCTTTGATTTCTGGTACCAATAGATAGATGGCAACTAGTCCAATTGTGGAAAATCCAGCAAAGAGGAGGAATGTTCCTGCAGCCCCAAGTGCATGGATGAGTGACAAGAATGTCAAACTCACTATGAGATTAGCACACCAGTTTGAAACTGCTGCTATGCCTCCACCAATTCCCCTGAATCTCAATGGGTAAATCTCTGAGTTCAAAACCCAAGGCACTGATCCCATTCCAGGAGAGTATGCTAGGATATATAGTCCCAACACTATAACTGCAAGCACTCCAATTTTGCTTGGGCATCCATCAGAAAACCACACGCGCTTTTGCTCACCGCACACCGCTCTGACTTCCTTTGTTTCCGCCAGACATGCTCCCGGAAGATGCTGCATCATGTTCATTGATTATGTTAGATTAGATTAGACTAATACATAGATATATATAAGTTGAAAGAGATGGAAGTAATGAACTTACATTGCCCCCAGTGCTGGCACAGAAGGCACATTCAGCTTTCAAACATTTCATGCAGTTCCATGAAGAGACATTGGGGGCATTAAGATAAGCTTGGCATGTAGCGTTAGCACCGAAGCTGAGGGTGTCAACGTTGTCAATTGGAGGAGCAGTGGTAGCTGCCTGATAGAAAACTCCGGTGAGAGTAAGGAGGCAAATGATGATTGCAACAAGGGATATGAGCATGAGCTTTCTCCTTCCATATTTATCGATGCAAAGCATGCTAAGGATAGATCCAACGGCGTTGAGACCAGATGTGACGAGGGAGAGTGCAAGTGCGGTAGATTTTGATGCAATGCCGGCAAACTGAACAATGGTTGGGCTGTAATACATGACGGTGTTGATGCCAACGAATTGTTGAGCGACTTGAGCAGTCACACCTGCATACAATCCTCTTCGAACAGCGACGTTGCTGAAAGCAGCCTTCATTTTCTCTCCAAGGGTTTGACCGATCAACCCTTCCTCTTGCTTCTCTTGTTCTACCGCTTCTCTCATCGCTTTTATCTCCCCTTCAACCTCATCTGCTTTGTAAATCTTTTCCAGGATTTTCCTTGACTCATTTTCTTTTCCCTGGTTGTACAACCACCTCGGTGACTCAGGCAGGGTTAGCATCAAAACAAACTGAACCACCGCTGGAAGTCCGGCCACCCCAAGCATCCAACGCCACGTTCCAGGAGTCTACATATTATGATAAATAGTTTAGTCAAATATGTTAAGTTATTTAATCTTTTTTAGTTATTATACGAGTAGATATATATACCTTGGTGAATGCGAGGTTGATAAGGTAGGAGAGGAATTGGCCAAAGGTGATGAGGAGACCATTGATACAAACGAGAGCTCCTCTAATAGCAGCTGGGGAGGCTTCTGAGATATAGAGAGGAGAAGTCATGGAAGCTATGCCAACTCCAAAACCAACCAAAATTCTTCCAATGACGAGGACCCAAGGAGCAGGGGCAATAGCCATGACTATTGCGCCAAGAAAGAAAACAATATCAGCACCTAAGATAGAGGTCTTACGGCCGAGCGTGTCGTTCATCCATCCACCAAGTGCAGCACCAATGATGGCTCCCGCTACAGCCATACTTACGATGACTTCCTGCAACCATAATTTCTTATCAACTTCTACAAAGTCCTCACGAATGTAAAGCAAGGCTCCTGAGATAACACCGGTGTCGTAGCCAAAGAGGAGACCTCCAATTCCGGCCGATAGAGCAAGGCGCATGATGTATGGTGAACTGGTTGCTCTTTTCCAGAATTCCATGAACTCTTGCTTACTCGCTACCTCCGGCCCTCCTTCCATTCTTACTGATCACCTTATTAATTTAATGTCAACCCTATTGATGATTTCTAGCTTACCTCTACCACTTGCACTCCAGCCACGCTGAAAATATTATTATTCCATCAATAATTGTTTATTTATACATACAATTAATCTCATGCATTTCATAACATCATGCAGACTTTTAATTATAAAGTAAAATTTGATCTCAACGATAATTAATCAATAATATCTATTCTTTCTTATCCCGATCTTAACACCTTATCAAAAAGGTTATTATTATTGTTCCTAATTAATCCTATAGAGTTGCGATCAGCAACACAGAAACAATTAGGATTATATCGAATCATATCATTATTATTTATTTATATATAGAAAAGTACAATCCAAAAAAGATTGAGATAAATTAATCAGATAAAATATGTTACGTACTTGTACTATAGAAAACGTTGAGAGAAAATAAACTTTACTATGGAAATCACAGCACTCTAATGTTAAACATCTACAGAAAATTTCTCAGATCAGATATGTGGTATTATGCTCTTTTTTTTGTCTCAGAAGTCCGAAGTTATTTTCTTGTATTATTGGTTCGAACTCTGTATTTTTTCTCCTTTATATATAAATCTTTTACATTAATGACAGCTAATATATTCATATCTTTAACAAACAACAAGACACCAAAATTTGCCTTCATTGTATTCAACCCTGTCTTAACCGTATATTAGTTTTCTTAATCCTATCCACTTTCTTGTTTTGTTTTTGTTTTTGTTTTTTTTTTTTGTTAAAATTTATCTGTTTTTTCATGTATCTTATCTATTTATAATCTAAATAAACCTAAATTCACTAACAAAATAATAAAATAAAATAAAAAAATAAGAATAAAATAGCTGCTTTTTTTATTTTAACCAATATATAAAAATCAAACCCTTCAAGTTATGTGATTTTACTATTACTTTATTCAGAAAGACAAATAAATGTGTGCTGGTGAATTGGTGATATATTTTTAAGGAGATCGATATCATTTTAATATTTTGAAAATTTTTAACATTTTATTATATTCAAAATGTATTCTCCCCGTCTCTAACCAACAACAAGGTTAATTAATCAATTCAAAACCTGTTTTGGAGTGAATATTTATTTTCGGAGGTGTTCAAAAAAATGGTTTGTACTAAATTTTAGTTTAGTCTCGAATATTTTTTTTAGATAAATTATTAGTTTTTAATCAAAAAAATTGATAGAAGGTAATAATATATGTACCTCAGAAATTGTCAGATATGATGATTTGTTCTAAAGAGGTTATGCTCTGAGTAACTATATTAAGGAAAGAATATAGAAGGAAAGAGAAGGGTAAAATGCTATTCCAATTAGCATCATCAAAAATGTTATTGATACATTACTTTCCAGCCACTAATTCAACCACTCTCACTAGAATATAGTAAAAAATATGGTTACGTATAAATATGCACTAGGATTCAGAAACAATACAACGCACTAGAAGTTTTTTCATCGCACCAAATTCAATCGTGATTTCTTCTCTTTTCGACAGAGGAGTTCTATTGCATGCACCTCACTTCTCTTCTCTTCGATCATGCCAACCTCACTCCTTACTTCTCTTCTCTTTGATCGCACCAACCTTACTCCTTGCTTTCTTCTCTTCTCCATGCTTCCCTCTACTCTGCTCCGATCTCGCAGTTCACAAAAACTCTTCTCAGTGTCGTTTCTGGTTCTTATTATCTTAGGATTTTTATTATAACTTTTGATTTAATGGAATCCACAAGCTCAAATGATGAGGTTTGTGTTTAATTTACTTCGTATGTTAATTTTTTATTCCTAATTTGATTTCAATTTTTCGATTATCCATTTTTTATTCCTGAATGGTTTAACTACATATTTGATTTCTGATGGAAAGTCTAGTTGCTCCAACTGATCCATCTATTCTGTGTGTTGAGTTTTGGTGATCTATGTATCTAATTATGCAAATGCTTCTGATTTGTGGCTTCATTATGTCATTTAGGTCCTTTTATTTGGTTCCAAAAAGGAATGCTTCCCAATTACATCATGTACGTTGTGTGATTACATCCTGAAAAATTTATGTTATAAATTTGTGTAATGAGAAAAATGTTTAGCCCCCGGATTGGAGTCAAATTCGTAGTGTACATATTTAAAATTTTTGCATTTCCTTAGATCAGATGATGATGCTGATTCTATGAATGTGTAGGGATTTAGTGCTATATTTGACTACTGTATTTGATCATCATGTTTACTGAGTTTGATTATACTCAAGTTTAGTGCTATATTTGACTATTGAGTTTGATTATACATGTAAGTTGTAACACCCTACCACACAAAGCTTTACACCTAGGATGTAAAACAGAGGTGGCGAGGTGCTACAACCTCTAAAATAAAATATAAATATGTATAATAGTCGAAAGAGTGTAGTATACTAGGAGCCTTGAAGAATGGGTAAAAACAAAATCGCAAAATTAAAAGCGCAATGCTCAGGAAAGAGATTACTTGCGTACGAAGAAAACTAGAGTTCACAAACATATATATATATATATATATATATATATATATATATATATATATATATATATATATATATATATATATATAAAGTAAGAACAGAGGGTCAAGAATACAAAATAACAAGCTCCTAACTCAGCCTGCGGAGTTAAAGCTAGCCGGAGAATATTTACATACATATATATACTTAACCGAGAACCCAAAATACATATATAATAAATCTTGGTTCTCCATAAACCTATAAGAAGTGCAAAAGAATACAAGTTATCAGGAGAGTTCTATAAATATGATCATATATAAACTATACATCAAAATAGAGCCCCAAAATCCACTTTCCTGCAGAATTCCAGACGCCTAGCGAGTTGCCTCTCGACCTGCATCTGAAAATCAACAACATAGTATGGGATGAGAACTGGAGGTTCTCATCATGGTAAAGGTGCCACGCACATAAGATATAAGGTCCTGGAAATGTCAGAGGCAATCTTAGAATGCCGACACTCACAAAACTTAAAGGACAAAAACAGAAACCATGAATCAGGGTGGTTCTCTAAGGCTTTTTAAACTTAACCAATTTCTTAGATCTAACTAAAACTTAACTAGAACCTTAAATTTCTCTGCCTTTCCTCCGTTCCTCCATCTCCAATGAAATTACAAACACAAACAAGCAGACAATGGCAAACACAGGTAGAATACAAGTAATACATATAGCAAATATAACAAATATCATATTATAATCACTTAGGCAATCCCAATTAATGCACAAGCAAGCACTTCAAACAACATGCATATGATGTATGCCTGTCCTATGGCTGATGATATCATCTGTTGGTTATATAGCCAACCCGACACGTCCTGGTAGCTAACCATGGACTGAAACACCCATCGCGGAGCAAGTGGGTTTGAGCTACGACCCTCTTGCTACTACCCGCTCAACCCAGAGCTAGTGGAATAACCACTACTGTGGCTACTACCCAGGCAGGTGTTTAAAAGCTCAACCTGGAGCCAATGGAATAACCACTACTGTTGCTACTACCCAAGCATCACAATCTCTGACCTGGAGCAAGCGGGACGAACCACCATCCTTGCTACTACACAGGGTCTCAAACATACATTCATTCAACTTAAATCAATCATCATTGTTATCAAATTTCAAACATTAACCTGGAGCAAGCGGGACGAACCACCGTCCTTGCTACTACCAGGTATCTCATCCAAAATTCATAATTAACTCAGTTTTCATACTTCTTCTTCCTCATCTCATACTCGGAGCAAGTAGACCTCGCCACTGCCTACTACTCGGGGCCGCAATCACATTTACTTACGAACCAGCCTTCCCCTTAAACCTTTCAACTTACATCACCCCTTTATAATCGTTCTTCACTCACAAGTTACTATCCTCTCAATATTCAAATCCCTTCCTATGATTAATTTAAGACTTAGGAAACTGGGGAGTAAAAATAGAGGTTTTAGAAGTTCAAAATTAGGTTTTACAACATAAAATTCACTTTGCTAAAAACAAGGGTCACGCGTACGCGTGGGCCACGCGTAAGCGTTGGAGTGCATTTCTAAAAGGTCACACGTACGCATGGGCGTACAATTTTCTATGCTCGTGTACGCAAGCACCTTGCTCACGTACACAAGTTACCCAACCCGAATAGGTTGTTCGCGTCGCGTGCAGTGGTCGCGTACGCAAGTTATGCAAAACAGAAAAAATGTTGAATGCTGCAGAATTTTTAGCTTTGCACTCAACTTCTAACGCGCATAACTTTTTCTTTTTAAAACATTTTTCATTTGTTCTTCAAATGTCGTAAACTTCACGGACTCAATTTTCATATGAAATAAGTTTGAAACAATTTGGGAGTCCGGAAGCCAAGTTATAACCCACCAAAGTTCGGCTAAAAATAAGATTTTTTCTCAAAAACACCTACTTCTATTTTTACAAAATTTTCATTTTTAAACCAAACCACTATCAACCAAGACACTTCCAAAACACTCAAAACCAATTCCAAATGATTATCAACCTTTAATCAATCATTCAACCATTTAAACTATTCAATTCTCAATTCCTCAACTCATTTAAGATTCTCACTTCAACATACTTCAAATCAATATTCATCAATAATCATATAACAATAATGTACATATACCAACTCAAACTCAACCTACCACACACAAAATTATCACACAATATACTCTTTCGGTACCTCAACAACCTCCACATCCCATCCTTCCTCAATTTTAACAATCTCATGCATCAATTTCTCAAATATACCAACGAGATTATCATCCTCCTACTCAATATATATATATATATATATATATATATATATATATATATATATATATATATATATATATATATATTCGTATCATTATGCCAATCATCATTAACTCATCACTTAACATCCTACTATCTTTATAAACAACAATCATCCAACAAATACTCAATTCATATTACAATCATCATCAAAGGTGCTAAGCATTAAACATAATCATACATTCCAACCTATCCTATAGTCATCTAGCCTAAGTTTTCACAAGACATTACATATTAAATACGAGAAACCGAAACCATACCTTAGCCGATTTCTCCCTAATGTCGAATCACCACAAATTAAATTTGCTCCTCAAATGTCCAAAGTCTCGAATCCTCATCGAACAAAGATCCAACCTCCACGGTCTACTTCCTAGTCACCAATATTACCCAATTTACCTCCAACACATATATCTCACTCTAGTTCCACATAAATTTCACAAAATCAACTATGGTTCATAATCGTTAATGATTTACAAGAGTTAGTATTTTCTCACCTTACTGACGGAGATTTGGGATAAGACCCGACAAGTCCACAAGGTTAATTCATTCCTAAAGCACCAAAATCACATAATTCTTCAAAATTAAACCCCTAATTTTTGAAATTATAAAGAGAGAGGCTAGAAAAGAAATAGTGATATACATACCAAATTGTCCTATGGATTTTATGGAGCTTGACACGCTGGTCGCGTGGCCATAAACAGTGCGGCGATCAGAGTTCCGGATCAAAAGTTATGTGGATTTGCTTGATAAGTGAGGGTTTGTAATTTTGGAAGGTGTTCTTCCTTTCCCTAGACGTGTTTTCCAGCGTGCTTCATCAAGAGAGGGGGAAGAGAGCTGAACCTCTCTTGGTTTTATTTTAGGTCGGGCCTTGGGCCCAATACGGGCCCAGTTTGTCCGGTTTGGCCCGTTCGGCCCAATCTTGGGTCAAATTCTTTAAAATTAGTGTCAAAATTTCTATTTAATTAGCTCTACCTCATTAAACTATAAAATTCAATTTTCTAATTTTTTGGATTAATAATTGATTTATTGACTAATTATTCGTTAATTTTGTAGGTTTTACATAAGTCATTGAGAAAATTTTACATATGCATATGGCTCTAATTTGATTTTAATTTTTCATTATCCATTTTTAATTCTTGATTTAATTTTAAATTTTTTATTATCTATGTTTTAGGTTGTTCCAAGCATAGGAATGACATTTTCCTCTTTAAAAGATTATGAAGAATTTTATACCAAATATGTAAAGAGAGTTAGTTTTTCATGGAATATAAGAACTACTAAGTGGGATCAAAATAGATAGATTACATACCAAATCTTGGTATGTTCTAGAGCTGGTTATTAAAGACAAAAAATTGATCCACTATAGAAGACAAATCTAACTTCCAAACAAAATTGTAAAGCTAAGATTATTGTGAAAAGGGATAAGAAGCTGGAATATGTGTTAACCTTTGTGAATATCTTTGTAATAGTTTTAATTTTGATTTTACATATTGCAATGGAACTCTTGCATTTTTTTTTCTTTATAATAGTTTCAATTTTAATTTTACATGTGATTAATGAATTTACACTTAACATTCAGAGTTATCTGAGATTCAGAGTTATTATTGGTTTAGGAATATAACCCTTTTTTCACATTAAAGTTGCCTTGTTTCAAATGTTATTGATGTATGCAGTCTCCATTCTTCTCGTGGTTGATTTGGGGCTCATTCATTTGGAATGTATAAGTCACTTTGGTTAAGACAACATTTAAAATTTATAGTGATTCTCAGAAATTTGATATTCACATATGGATTTGGTGTCATATATCCACATGCTGTCACAGGACTAATGTTTTTATTGTTTTATATCCAAAAAGAGTTACAAGTACTAATAACTAATGTAACTAATAAATAGGATTGATGTTGATGCTTCAATTAATTGAAGATGGCTTCATTTAATTTATATATATGTACAAAAAACCATTTTAAACTTTTAACTTCCTTCTTCATCAAGATTTACATTTCATTAAGTTTTAGATTGTACCATGAAAAAGATAACCAAACTCAGTAGTCATGTATAATCAAACTCAACAAACATGTATAATCAAATTTAGTAGTCAAATATAGCACTGAACATGAGTATAATCAAACTCAATAAACATGTATAATCAAACTCAGTAGTCAAATATAGCACTAAACCTGAGTATAATCAAACTCAGTAAATATGTATAATCAAACTCTGAATATAACCCTAAACCTGAGTATAATCAAACTCAGTAAACATGTATAATCAAATTCAATAGTCAAATATAGCACTGAACCTGAGTATAATCAAACTCAGTAAACATGTGTAATTAAACTCAGTAGTCAAATATAGCACTAAATCTGAGTATAATCAAACTTAATAAACATGATAATAAAATTCAGTAGTAAAAAAATTACTAACATGATAGTCAAATTCAGTAGTAAAAAATCAGTAGAAAATTTTTACAATCAATTCTTTCCCCCTTGATATGTCCCAAATTTTTCTCGGACTTTCCTTCTTTCATCTTAAATTGTTTTTTCTAAGGTTTCAGTCCTAATATTTTCATACGGATTAACTTGGGAGGCTCCTAGTTTTCTGTCTTGGTGCTTTTGTCTCCTTTGGGGTATCCAAACCTTTCTTTTCTTTTTTCTTTCTTTCCTTTTTATTGGCAATCTTTGGGGCTTCCTTATGCTGTTTTTTCTTTTGTTTTCTCCCTTTCATTTTTTCATGGAATTGATAACCCTTTGCTAGCTCCAAAATCTTAGTTCGACATTCATTTTGGTTCTCTTTCTACTCGTTTTGGTGCAGTCTTCTTTCACATTTTTCAAAACTAGAAAATTAAACAACCAAAATCCAATCAAATTCATAAAGTAAAAAAGTTAAAACTCAACAATCAAATATCAAGTATGCTATAATCAAACATGTTGTGATATCATATTTTAAAAGCTAAGCATAATCAAACAGACTCTAAATCATATCACAAAAATTCAGTTATAATCAAACATGATGTAGATACCAACTATGCTATAATATCATTTTTAAAAACTAAGCATAATCAAACTCATTTAGTATAATAATCAAACATACTTCAACTCATACTAATAATCGAGAGCTCGAGGGGAAAAAAATAAAGAAAGCCCTCCATGCTCCTTTGGCTTCTGTATAATGCTCCATGCTACGGTTGGTAAATTTCTTCGCCCTTCTTTTGTACCCCAAAAAATTTTATTGTAGAGAAATAATCTTCTTAGCCACTACCTTAGGTTGTTTAAATAAGCTCAAATAGTAGACCGGTAAATTATTTATTACCGATTTGATAATTGTCAACCTACCCGCTCTTGAAAGTAACCCTGACTTTCATTTTGATAGATTCTTCTCTATCTTTTTAATGATCGGCTTCCTAGTTTCAATACGCTTGGGATTAGCTCCCAAAGGAATACCTAAATATGTGATTGGTAGTCTCCCAAGCGGACAGTTCATGACCTCTGCCAAATCATATGCAACTTTCTCAGGCACATTGATAGGAATGAGGGTGGACTTCTAATAGTTAATCACTAGCCCCAACATCATCCCAAAACAGGCTAGTATCCCATTGAAATTTCATAAAACCTTCCTATTCGGCGGGCAAAACAATATTGTATCGCCAGAAACTATAAATGCGATAAAAGCACCTTGACTCTACCAACTTCTAGGCCGGAGATGATTCCTACATCCCTTGATCTTGTAAACATCTTATTCAAAATCTCATCCACCAAAATAAATAGGAACAACAAAATTGGAGCGCCCAGATGCAATCCCCTCTCCATAGCAAAAGGCTCTGTTGGTTATCCATTTACAATGATCGACATGGCTGTTGTATTGAGAAATCCACTAATCCATTTCCTCCAAACATCACCAAAACCCATAAGTTTTAGAACCTGCCTTGACCATATGGCCCTAGTTCTGTTATGGTGGAGAAGTTCCTTGAAGTATTCATGGATGACTTCTGACGTGGCGGAAATTTGCCAATTAAGAAATTATAATAAGAACAGCGTTGTAAGTATAGTTCTTAACTGACTAAAATCTGCTTATCAATTTAAAAAGGGTTGTCACAAATTTAGAATAAAAATACTGGGAGTAGAATTCTCAGGTCGTCTCCCAACGAGTTGACAAAAGAGTGTTATTTTATTGATCAGGAATTTTCCAAGAAACTTTAAGAGTTGGAGAACAGAAAAATAAATGATTGTAAATTAAAGTAATGAAAATTAACGAGAGAATTTATATAATCAAAATAAAAGCCTTGACCGGGAGAAGATTAATTGGAAGTTCTATCCTTGTTGAATTTTTCCAAGTGTAATAGTAAGAGGTTGTTGTTCTGCTTAGTTATCCCTCACCTGATAAAGGAAAGTCAAGCAACTAACTAACCAACTCTGAATCCCAAGTCCTAATCCTCTCCTAAGGATGGATTAGAGTCAGAGACTAGAGAGCCAGCCAACAACTTCCAATTCCCAATTAACACTTGAGTATTTCAACTCAAGGGTCTCCTTTTAACCAACTCCCAAGTCAAGTTAGGAGTCTACTCCATTGACATGAATATCATTCTTATAGACATATAAAGGGAATAAAGAGAAGACATGGAAATTCAAATAAAGCAATAACAGAAATTCAATTAAAGGTAAAAGTAATTCTTTGCATTAATAAATTCCAAAACCATAAACATATGTATCTGAACAGGGTTAATAGATATTTAAAAGAGTAAAAGGAATAAGAAAACAAACTAGAATAATGGAAACTTCAATGGAGGTAGTAACTCTTTTCAATATCCAAATCAAAAGCACAAAATCCTAAAAACTATGAATGTGAAGGAAACCTAGAGGAGGTAGTGTTTTTCTCTCTAAGATTCTAATCTAAAACTCCAAAAAACTATGCTTAATGAGAATTTGTCAATGTGTGTTGAGTCTCTGCTTGTTCTCTGGCTCTAGTCTATGTTTCTGGGCCAAAAACTGGGTCCAAACTCAGCCCAAAATCGCCCCCAGCGTCTTCTGTGTTTTCTACACGTGGCGCATGTCACGAGTACGCGTCAGTAATGCATATGCGTCAATGGTCATCTTCGCATATCACGCGTATGCGTCAGGCACGCACACGCGTCGCCAAGTAATGTGCCAAGTCACGCGCACGCGTCAGGTCCGCGCATGCGTCAGGTCCATGCACGCGTCGCTCCTCGCTGGTTATCTCCTTTAATTCTTGTGCTCCTTCCATTTATGCAAGCTTCCTCTTCATCCTCTAAGCCATTCCTGCCCTATATAGCTTGAAAACACTTAACACACAGATCACGTCATCGAATGGTATGAAGGGGAATTAAAATACACAATTTAAAGGCTTAGGAAGCAAGTTTTCTACCATAGATCAGAATTGGGAAGGAATTATAAAATCATGCAAATTATATGAATAAGTGTGCAGAGACTTGACAAAAATCACTCAAATCAGCACGAGATAAATCATAAAATAGTGATTTATCAATCTCCTCACACTTAAATATTTGCATGTCCTCATGCTAAGCTCAAGGAGACAAAAGGATGAAGGGGAAAAGCAAGACTCATGATATGCAACCTATATAAGAATGCAACTATATGCAAAGATGTTTCTGCCTACTTGTTTAAAAGTAAACAAGTTCTCCAAGACAAACATAAATTTGATTTCACTAATTCAAATCATACAGTAAAAACAAGTGAACTTGTAAGAAGATAGCTCATAAAAGCAGGGAACATAGAATCAAGCATTGAACCCTCACTGGTAGTGTATATGCACTCTAATCTCTCAAGTGTTTAGGGTTGATCACTCTACTCTTCTCTCTAGTCATGCTTTCTAAAACTTGTTCTTCATCTAACCAATCAACAAATATTTAGTATACCAATGCAAACATCATGAGGTCTTTTCAAGGTTGTAATGGGGCTAAGGTAAGGGTGAGGATATATGTATGGCCAAGTGAGCTATAACATGAATCTTTGACTAACCTAAGCTCTCACCTAACACACACACACACACACACACACACACACACACACACACTCTATGTACTTCTAAAATCATGCATAGCTACCCAAAATTCCCACTTTTGCATCACATACTCATGTATCAAATTTTTCTTTAATTTCACCACATATGCATTGATCTTTTATTAAACTTAACATTGGGATAATTTGTCCCTTATTTATTTATTTATGCTGTAATTTTTTTTTGAACATGAAAGCTAACATAACACATTCAATACATATGGTTTTTTTTCTGGTTTCACGTGAGTAGGCACCCAATTTCCCAATATTTAAATAAAGTAAAAACACAACACATTCCTATTAACTCAGGTTTCCCACAATTCCCCACACTTAGTTAACACACTATCTTAAGCAAGCCAAAAATTCAAATTAGGTAATTAATTATTTTTCCACTTAAGGATAGTGATGTGGTAATATAAAGAACAAATGGGGATTAAAAGGCTCAAAGTGGCAAACAAATGTAATTGAAATGGTAGGCTATTTGGATAAGTGAGCTAATAACAAATGATGGCCTCAATCATATGTATGCATGTAAATACACTAAACAATGGACATATAGAATGGAACAAACTATAGATTGCAATTATAGGGAAGAAAACACACAAGAATAAAATATTATGGTTAAATAATATAACCATATAATTAAGCTCAAAATCTCACAGGTTTTGTGCTCTTAGCTATAAACCATGTTCCAAATTACAATCTTCAAACAAATTTAACATAAATTTTCAATTTAAATTAGTGAAATACTGTAAAATAGGGTCTTGAAAAGAAACTCATTACTTTAACCAAGAAAACATACATGCAAACAATTATTATCATGCAATCTACCCTAACTAATAAAAGAAAAGCTAAAATATTGGTGTTAAGAGAGAGAAATTACCTCCAGAAGTCAAGGACTGACCTCCCCACACTTAAGGCTTGGCACGGTCCTCCGTGCCATCAGTAAGGAGCAAGGTAGGGCTGGAAGCAGTAGCTCCGCTGTCTAGTTTGCCATGGCTCCCTGTGCTACTGGATGAAGGGTAGTCCGGGGTGTCCTTCTGTTCTGGAGGTGGGTGAGTACCAACTATAAGTTCCTTCAGGTAGTTGTATCGGCGCTTGTTATGGCGCTCTATTTTCTCCATCCGCTGGTCTTGCCGGTCGAATCTCTCAAGGATCTGAAGGAACATCTGATGGGTGGATGGTGCCTGTGGTGTGGATGATGGTGGAGTAGAAGAAGGAAGGGTATCCAAAGATGGGCCGGCAGGCCGGCTCGCAAAGGGAACTGGTGGTCTGTTGTACTTCTCATTCGGGACATACTGGTCGGTCCTGGGGATCATGACCTTCGTGTCTCCTGCCCGATAGGACACTCCTGCTGCAGAGACTAAATCTAAAAACAATGCGGGAAATGGCAGGTTACTCGCAATCTGTACATGTCCCATTGCTTGCCGGATGTGACGGGACAGGTTGAGTGGTTGCTCTGTCAGGATGCACCAGATGAGAACAGCCATGTCTGCTGTAAAGGTCAACTTGTGAGTGCTCGAAAAGATATAGTGGGACATAATCTGTGCCCACACGCGAGCCTCCAAGGTAAGTGACTGGGCGGAGATGCTCTTGGGTTTTGATCGATGCTGCCCATAGATCCAAGTGCTGCCAAGTTGGGCTATAACTCCAAGGACACTATCCCAGTCGAACTGATACAGCTGGCTCTTAAGAGAGGCTTCTTGGTATGCATCCAGCCCTTCTGGGCTAGGCAGAAGGTCTAGTGCTCTCTGTATGGCACTCTCGGAGACAGGGACTTGCTGCTGACGGACATAGACAGTCTGCAGAGTAGGCGAGTAGAAGTTGGAGTAGAATTCATCTATCCATGATAGGTTGGCCGCTCGCGGCTGCCTTCTCAAAAATCCCACTGTCTTCTTTCAATTCGGGGCTCCACAAAATCAACAAAGTGTGTTGGAACAATGAGTAGATGCTCATTGTTGTAGTTCCTCTCGGCTAGGATGGAGAACATCTGTTCGCAATAATGGTTAGTGAACCGTGTGGAATCCCGGGCGAAAAAGGTTTTTTTTGCTTCATCAACTTTAATGATCCTCTTCACCCGCTTTGTTGGCGGCTTGACGCTGGTAGATGGTGGTGCCTTAGCTAGAGCTCTCTTGGTTCCTCTCTTTGCCGGTGTCTTATCAGTGGCCTTCTCTTTTCCTTTCTTGGTACCCATGCCTAAGGAGGAAGGAAAGAGGGAGAAAGATAAATATAGATAGCTAAAGAACCGGAAGGAGAAAATTCCATGTGATAATGAATGCCAAAGGAGATATAAGAGCTTAAATACATGGTAGCTACAACATGTAGGTACGACACCAAGTAAGAGCGACAAGGCAATTCATATTAATTAGATGCAAGAGAGTAAAAGCATGCAAGTAATAGACATGAGAAGCATAACTCAAGCATCAATTAGTAAATGCGCCAAATTAAAGAGCACTTGGATGATGACAATTGTGAATGATAAACCCAAATACATGTGGAGCCCAAGTGTTGTGAAAAAGAGGCATGAAAGTAGAAGAGTAAAACAAAATAGGATTCAAGATACCATAAGAGCTTTTTCACAAACACTTGGTGCGCAAGTTATAATAGGAATGAAAATAATGTATCCAAATGTATATGAGAGCCAAAATTACGTGTCAATTATCAAATCACTTCTCATAATATCCGCAAGCTCAAGTATAATAAGGTACTACCCAAATAAAACTCCAACACCAACATAAAAATACATGAGAAAAAGAAAGAAAAAGAAACCATGAAGAAATAAGCTAAAAGAAAAATTTAGAAGAAAAAAAAATAATTAAATGCAATAATTAAAAGATGAATGAAAGAAAGAATAGAGGAGAGGAAGAAAAGAAACCTGATGTAGAAGGTGAAAAAGGGGAAGAAGAAAGTAGTAGACAATAAGAAGCAAAAAGGAAGAAAGAAGGTTGAAGAAAAAAGAAAGAATTAAGATAGAAAAAGAATTAGGATTGGGGGAGGGGAGAATTTGAAGTCTGGCGGTGTGCTGATATAATTGTGTGTCGCATGCAACGTGTACGCGTACGGCACGCGTACACGTTCGTCGCGTAAAATTCAAGTGACGCGTAAGCATCTGGGACGCGTACGTGTAAGACCCAGATTTTTAGAAAATAAATAATGAGTTATTTATATTTATATATATGGTTTTATTTTTAGAAAGATTATGAGACTTCAAGTTTTAAATTAATTTGGTTTTATATAAATTTCAATTATAATTAGATATTTTTGATTTACTGAGATTAATGGTTCTTGTTTAATTAAAATTCAAAGTTCTAGTAATTAAAGATAAAAGAGTTTTATATATAATTTAAATTACATAATTGAAGGTTTTGATTAATTTTATGAACTAAAAGAAAATTTATTTATTTATCTTTAAATTGTAAATTAGAGTATTTAATTAAAAATGATTTGTAATTTGAAAAATAAATAATAAATAAGTATTCTTAAAATTAATTATATTGAATTAAATCTGATTTTGAATTAAAACTCTACTCAAACCCTGAATTCCCAATTCCAGACCCTAATTTCACTAACCCTAACCTCTCTTACCCAACTTACATACACATGTAATCTCCCTTTCACACCTGTTTGCTACTCAATGAGCCACGTTACTAACTCCTCACCGCTACTCACTCACCATCACCATTCCTTTTTCCTTTTATCCCACCCACACCCACGCAGAAAGAAAGGAAAAAATCAGAAGGAAGAAACGAGGAGGGATTGAGAGTGAGGAACCAGAGCCGCGGGAAGAGAGGGGAGGAGAGGAAGGGTGACGCTGGAAGAGAGAGCGAGTTCGCGGAGGAGAGCCAGAGGAAAGACGCGCCGTTGCTGTGCGAAGACCATCGTCACTGTCGAGCTCGCCATTCCATCGTGGAGCTGTGACGCTGTCGCATCGCCATCGTGCTTTCTCGCCGCCGCTGCCGTCGATGGAACCATTATCGTCGGAGGAGCCATTGCTGGGAGAAGCCCTAGCTATCACCGTCGCGGATGAACAGGGGAGAAAGAGAAGGAGTGACGTGACGGGAGAGAAGGGGGACCTCCGCCACTGCAACGGCCGCTGGCGAGTTGCACGCCACCATGGAGTCACCATTCTTGCCACCGTTTAGCTGCTGCCACTATTTCTCGATTTGACGAACATGCTCCTTGTTCTAATTCCAGTTTTTTCGATTTCCGAAACCTTCATTGCTAATGCATCTCTGGGATAATCATAGTTGGTGCGGTTGTCGCTGTTGCTGCCTTGAAGGAGTTGAGGCTACTGCCGCTGCTCTGGCTGCATTGAGGGTTGCTGCCGCTGTTGAAAATTAAGGGATAAAGAAAGGGGATTATCGCGGTTAGTTCCTACGGGTTCGACAAATAAAGGTAGGGGGTTTGTTTTAAAAATAAAGGTTTTAAAGTATGAACGCCAATAACATTAAATGAGTAATTGCAAATAGTTTATGGCTTCTTTGTGTGAATAATTGTTGGAATTGAGTTGAATCATAGCTGTGATTGGTGATTGGTTTAATGATTTCATGTAGTAATTATTGATGATGTTGTGTGTTTTGAAGTGATACATGATGTTAGTACTTGTTGATGATGGTTTTGAGTATGGAATATTGAGATGGCTGCTGGAAATTTATTTGATGAATCATAACTTGAGATATGTTGTGATAGATGAGATGCTAAAGAATGGATGCTGTGATAATATGATTACGTTGCACCTATAATGTGAAGTGGTGATATATTGAATTAAGCATTCTTGGGCAAATTTTGTTAGTTTAAAGAAAGTTAGAATTGTGGTTTTAGAGGAATTTTAGGCTTGAATATAAAATATGGTATGAAGGGTTGTTAAAATTACTTAATGCAGAATTTTCTGCATAATTGGCAGCAGCTTAAAATAAAAACTGGGAGAAATCTAGACATAATTCTTTATCCAAATTATTTTTCTGTCAAACTTCAAGAAGTCAAGATTTCTTCATAAAAATTTCAGGAAATTTGGCCAAGTGGTTTGGAAGATATGAATTTTTGAAGTTTAGTGGTTGCTGCAGAATTTTCTGGTTTTCTGGTTCTGCAGTACCAACTTCCAGACGCTATAACTTTTGATTTATTTGGAATTTTGAGTTGCTTCCAAAAGGGTTTTAAAGATATATCAGTCTATTTTAAGTGAGTATAAATTTCACATCCATTTCTATTTTGTAGAGTTAGTTATGTCTCTTGGAAGTTGGGCTGTTTGCAGGAAATTCAGAACTAATTTAAAGAAACAGGGCAGCACTTCCAACTAACTTTTAATTAACCAAACGAGATGCTATGGATCTGAAATTTATTTGTCCTAAAACTTATGAGTGTTAAGTATATCCTCACCAAAATTTAGAAGTAATGGATTAGAATTGAATTTATTACAGATTTATTAAAAACAGAACTGCTTGCTGTATTTTTTTTCTAAATTCCCTTTAGTGCAGCAACAGATTTTATTAAGTTGGCTATCTAATTCAATTCTAATCCAAACGTGGTAAAACTTGGCTTAGACCTAAAGGATATGTCCAAATTTAGCAGAATGTATGAACTTAGTTAAACAAAGGTGTGTAAGTTATCTCTAGGAAACGTTTAAAGTTAAATGGTGATGCGGAGGTACGCCTAGTTTCATGGTGATGTGGAGGTACTTTTAGCTACTTGGTGATGCGGAGGTGTGTTTAGTTGTAAGACGATGCGGAGGCATAATGGAAAGGAAAGAAAGTAAGAAATAAAGGATGGAAAAGATACTTAAAGGGAAAGAAAAAGAATGAGGAACAAGGAATGAAATAAAAGTTGAGAATTATATTGAATGGGCTTTTGTGCCAAACTGCTAATGCGAAAGGGCCCGCCTAACTGATAGCTTGAGATTGCTAATGCGGGAATGTTCGCCTAATTGATAGCACTGTTCCTTACTGTGATACACATTGAACTGTTATTATAATGAGGCCTAATTGACACGGGTAACCGTGATGCCAAGGTGTCTAATTGACACAGTAAAGGGACCATATTCGGGGTTCACTCCGAGTAACGTCGAGTTGCGGGTAGACAACCGACGCATGAGCTCATGGTCTGCGCTAGGAACAGGCATGCATCATGTTGTTTGCGCATTTACATTTGATTGCGTTTGCTTTATTGTTCATTTGTGATTGAGCTGTTGTTTTGGTGATTTGCTTGTGTGCTTGATGAATATTTTACTTGTGTTGTAGTCTTAATAATGTATTTAGGAATGTTGTTTATGGATAAGGAACTGTTAATGTGACTGGATTTTTGTGTAAGTAACGTGATTTAAAGAAAGGAATTTAAAACTGTTTTAAGTGAAATTGTTTTTGTGATATGAACTAGCTATTTGTATTTACTCTGTTTATTGCGGCATTCACGTTCCCTACTGAGAACGTGTGGCTTTGTTCTCACCCCAAAGTTTTTTAAAAAAACATTTTCAGAGGTACAGACGGGATGGCTAATTGAAAAGCTACGGACGAATAGAAGGCTTGTTTGGCTAGTTGCTTTTGGGTTTATTTCCATCGCCCTTGATGTTGTAAAGTGTTGTATTTTTACAGAGGGGTAGGTTTGTATTTAAGTCTTGTATGAATAATTATTATGTATTAATATTAATTATGTGAGTATATGTTTATCTGACATAGTTGAGCTGAAGTATATACAATTTAAAAGGAATTTCGTTTTTCTTAAAATCTATCGATCAGTTAACGTGTAGAGGCTCAATATTAAATAGCTAATAAAAGGAAACTAGAGTCATAACGCCTTACCCTTAGTACGATCATGACGTGCTAGAAGTTAAGGTGTTACAGTACGCGTAACAATGGGTTGTGCCAATCGCGCGAAGGCAGCCCCGTGTACGCACAACTCTTTGTTCATTGTGGGTTGGGGCCATAAATGCAAACGACGCGTGCACGTCATGCATGCGCACGCGTGGGTGGCCGATAAGGAAAATCATGCGCACGCATTAGGGATGCGTACGCGTGATGGGGTTTGTACCGCTAGCACAGTTCCAGCCCCACACCAACACAACTCTCTGGCCCAACACCCAGTTACACCGATTTTAAGGGTCACGCATACGCGTCAGAAATGCGTTCGCGTGGGCAGCTAAAAGCGCCATCGACGCGTATGCGTGAGGTACGCGTACGCGTGGACTTGCCTGTGCGCAAGGCACGCTACCTTCACCACTCCCGTGCAACTCTCGGGTCAATTCTCACTATGCTCACATTCACATATGACGCGTACGCGTCAGGGACGCTCGCGCGTCGAATGCGTTTTTTTATGCAGAATACAGAATACAGATGCAGATGCAGAAAATATGAAGAATACTGTGAAAAACAAAATAAAATAAAACTAGGAATGAAAAGGAGCGATCATACCATGGTGGGTTGTCTCCCACCCAGCACTTTTCTTTTACATTCTTAAGTTGGACGGTCCACAAGTTCAGTCTTCTCCTATTGATGGATCCTCCAAGAGGAAGATCTCTAGCTCCTTGTTGTTCTTCATCTTCACACCATGATACAGCTTCAAGCAATGTTCATTGACCTTGATGAATTCGGAACTTGAGGGATGACTCAGGTGGAAGACTCCGTATGGCTCTGCCTTCTCTACTCTATAGGGTCCTCCCCACCTTGACCTCAACTTGCCTGGCATGAGTCTCAATCTTGAATTGTAAAGGAGAACTAGCTCCCCAGGTCTAAACTTTCTTCTCTTGATGTGCTTGTCATGCACCGCCTTCACCTTCTCTTTATATAGCCTGGAGTTGTCATATGCTTCGGGTCGAAGGGTCTCTAATTCTGCTAGTTGCAGCTTCCTTTCAACACCAGCCTTCTCAAATCCCATGTTGCATTCCTTACCGCCCAAAAAGCCTTGTGTTCCACCTCCACTGGGAGGTGACAAGCCTTCCGTAGACTAAGCGGAAGGGACTCATCCCTATGGGTGTCTCGTATGCTGTCCGATAAGCCCAAAGCGCATCTACAAGCCTGGTGCTCCAGTCCTTCCTATGAGGCTTGACTATCTTCTCCAAAATGCGCTTTATCTCTCTGTTAGACATCTCGGCTTGTCCATTGGTCTGAGGATGGTAAGCGGTTGCTACCTTGTGAACAATGCCATGTTTCTTCAATAGAGCTGTCAATCTCCTGTTACAAAAATGAGTGCCTTGATCACTCACGATTGCTCGTGGTGATCCAAAGCGACAGATAATATGGGTTCTAACAAAAGAGACAACAATGTTAGCATTATCAGTATGGGCAGGAATTGCTTCCACCCATTTAAAAACATAATCCACAGCTAACAATATATACAAGAAACCACTAGAGTTTAGAAATGGACCCATGAAGTCAATGCCCCACACATCAAAAATTTCACAGAATAACATAAGCTGCTGGGACATCTCATCTCTCTTGGATATATTCCCAAACCTTTGGCATGGGGAACAGGATTTGCAAAAGGCAGTAGCATCCTTAAAGAGAGTTGGCCACCAGAATCCACAGTCTAAAATCTTTCTAGCTGTTCTTTGAGGGCCAAAATGTCCACCACTCTCAGAAGAGTGGCAGGCCTCTAAGATTGACTGGAATTCTGATTGAGGCACGCACCTTCTAATTATCTGGTCAGCACCATACCTCCATAAATATGGGTCATCCCATATATAATATTTGGACTCGCTTTTCAGCTTGTCCCTTTGATGCTTAGTAAAATTGGGAGGGAAGGTATGACTAACTAGATAATTAGCTATAGGTGCATACCAAGGAACTACTTCAGATATTGCATGCAAGCTATCGAATGGAAAAGCATCATTGATAGGAGTGGAGTCAGGCTTAATGTGCTCTAGGCGACTCAAGTGGTCCGCCACCAAATTCTGGGAACCACTCCTATCTTTGATTTCTAAATCAAATTCTTGCAGCAACAATATCCAACGTATTAGCTTTGGTTTGGACTCTTTTTTAGCTAATAAATATTTTAGAGCGGTATGGTCTGAGTATACTACCACTTTAGTACCAAGTAAATAGGCTCAGAATTTATCCAGAGCAAAAATAATAGCTAGAAGCTCTTTTTCAGTGGTAGTATAATTAGACTGAGCAGCATCTAAGGTCTTAGAGGCATAGGCAATTATAAAAGGGTTCTTACTTCACGCTGAGCCAGCGCCACTCCTACTGCATGGTTGGAGACATCACACATAATCTCAAATGGCTGGCTCCAGTCTGGTCCTCTCACAATCGGAGCTTGAGTCAAGGCGATCTTCAGCTTATCAAATGCTTCCATGCAGTCCGAACTCAGCTCGAACTCAACATCCTTCTGCAGCAGTCTGGATAAAGGCAATGCTACCTTACTGAAGTCCTTGATAAATCTCCGGTAGAAACCTGCATGACCAAGGAAGTAACGGACTTCTCTCATGGAGGAGGGGTAAGGTAAACTAGAAATGACATCTACCTTTGCTGGATCTACAGAAATACCAGTATTAGAGACAACATGTCCTAGGACAATACCTTGTTTTACCATAAAATGACATTTTTCAAAATTTAATACAAGGTTTGAACAAACACACCTGTCCAATACTCTAGCTAAACTATCCAAGAAAAGGTTAAATGAATCACCATACACACTAAAGTCATCCATGAAAACTTCCATACAGCTCTCAATAAGATCTGAGAAAATACTCATCATGCACCTTTGGAAAGTAGCCGGTGCATTACATAAGCCAAAAGGCATCATTTTGTATGCATACGTTCCAAAGGGACATGTAAAAGTAGTATTTTCCTGATCTTCAGGAGCTATATGAATTTGAAAATAGCCAGTGTAACCATCTAAAAAGCAGTAGTGTGATTTACCTGACAAGCGATCAAGCATCTGATCAATGAATGGCAGGGGGTAGTGATCCTTGCGAGTAGCCTGGTTGAGGCGCCTGTAATCAATGCACACCTTCCAGGAATTCTGCACTCTAGTTGTCGGGAGTTTTCCATGCTCATTCTTCACTGTTGTGACTCCAGACTTCTTGGGCACCACTTGTACTGGGCTGACCCATTCACTATCTGAGATGGGATAGATGATATCAGCTTCAAGCAGCCTGGTCACTTCTTTCTTGACAACTTCCAGGATGGTGGGATTCAACCGCCTTTGAGGTTGACGGACAGGCCTTGCTCCCTCTTCTAGAAATATCCGGTGCTCACAAACTTGAGGACCGATGCCTACTATATCTGTCAAGCTCCACCCAATTGCTTTCTTGTGTCTTCTTAGCACACTAAGCAGCTGCTCCTCCTGTTAGGAAGTGAGTTCCCGTGTAATAATAACTGGGAGCTTCTGATTATCCTTAAGGTGAGCATACTTGAGGTGGGGTGGAAGGGGCTTCAGCTCCATTTTCTGCTCATGGCTATGCACTTGATCATATGGAGCTGGTGATGGTGGCAAGGTGTCTTCATCATGTTCAGGAGGCTTCCCCACACTTGGACCTTGCTCCATGTGCATCTCTTCTACTTCTTCTTGGTGAACTGCAGCTACAGTCTCATCAATGATGTCGCACTGGAAGATGGAGTGATCTTCCGGGGGGTGCTTCATAGCTTCATCCAGGTTGAAGCTCACTGCTCTGCCATCTATCTCAAAAGAGTAAGTTTCTGAGAAGGCATCCAATTTGAACTTTGAAGTCTTCAGAAATGGCCTTCCAAGGAGGATGGAAGATGGTCTTCCTGAGTCATTAGGGAGCATCTCTAAAATATAGAAGTCAATAGAAAATGTGAGCCCCTTAATGCTCACCAGCACGTCCTCAGCAATTCTAACTACCGAGATTATGCTTTTATCTGCCAAAACAAAACATGCTGCCGACCTTTTTAAGGGAGGGAGCCTCAAAGCATCATATACAGATAATGGCATAATGCTAACACATGTGCCTAAATCACACATGCAGTCAAAAAATTGTACACCCTCAATGATACACGTAACCATACATGGCCCCGGATCCCCACATTTTTCTGGTATGGCACCCATTAAAGCAGATATAGAGCTACCTGGTGCGCAGAAATTGTGATCACACTTTGATTATGTAAAATTCATCGCTCTTTCTTTCCCTGGTAATGGCGCCAAAAACATGATGCCAATACCATGGTTCACAACTTCGCACAACTAACCAGCAAGTGCACTGGGTCGTCCAAGTAATACCTTACGTGAGTAAGGGTCGAATCCCACGGAGATTGTTGGTATGAAGTAAGCTATGGTCACCTTGTAAATATCAGTCAGGCGGATATAAAATAGTAATGGGGTTTTCGAAAATAATTAATAAAATAGGGATAGAGATACTTATGTAAATCATTAGTGAGAATTTCAGATAAGCGAATAGAGATGCTTTCGTTCCTCTGAACCTTTGCTTTCCTACTATCTTCATCCAATCAGTCTTACTCCTTTCCATGGCTGGCTTTATGTGATACATCACCACTGTCAATGGCTACTTTCGGTCTTCTCTCGGGAAAATAATCCAAATGCCCTGTCACGGCACGGCTAATCGTCTGGAGGCATCACCCTTGTCAATGGTTTCATCCTATCCTCTTAGTGAAAATGGTCAACGCACCCTGTCACGGCACGGCTATTCATCTGTCAGTTCTCGATCATGCTGGAATAGGATTGACTATCCTTTTGCGTCTGTCACTACGCCCAGCAATCGCGAGTTTGAAGCTTGTCACAGTCATTCAATCATTGAATCCTACTCAGAATACCACAGACAAGGTTTAGACTTTCTGGATTCTCTTGAATGCCGCCATCATTCTAGCTTACACCACGAAGATTCCGATTAAGAGATCTAAGAGATACTCATTCAATCTAATGTAGAACGGAAGTGGTTGTCAGGCACACGTTCATAGGGAATGATGATGATTGTCACATTCATCACATTCAGGTTGAAGTGCGAATGAATATCTTAGAAGCGAAATAAGATGAATTGAATAGAAAACAGTAGTACTTTGCATTAGTCTTTGAGGAACAGCAGAACTCTACACCTTAATCTATGGAGTGTAGAAACTCTACCGTTAAAAATACATAAGTGAAAGGTCCAGGCATGGCCGAGATGGCCAGCCCCCAAAACGTGATCACCGGATCAATAATACAATCCAGGATGTCTAATACAATAGTAAAAGGTCCTATTTATAATAAACTAGCTACTAGGGTTTACAGAAGTAAGTAATTGATGCATAAATCCACTTCCGGGGCCCACTTGGTGTGTGCTTGGGCTGAGCTTGAGTGTTACACGTGTAGAGGTCATTCCTGGAGTTGAACGCCAGTTTTGGTGCTAGTTTGGGCGTTGAACTCCACTTTGCAACTTGTTTCTGGCGCTGGACGCCAGAATTGTGCAGAGAGCTGGCGTTGAACGCCAGTTTTCGTCATCTAAACTTGGGCAAAGTATGAACTATTATACATTTCTGGAAAGCCCTGGATGTCTAATTTCCAACGCAATTGAAAGCGCGCCATTTCGAGTTCTGTAGCTCCAGAAAATCCACTTTGAGTGCAGGGAGGTCAGAATCCAACAGCATCAGCAGTCCTTCTTCAACCTTTGAATCTGATTTTTGCTCAAGTCCCTCAATTTCAGCCAGAAAATACCTGAAATCACAGAAAAACACACAAACTCATAGTAAAGTCCAGAAATGTGAATTTAACATAAAAACTAATGAAAACATCCCTAAAAGTAACTAGATCCTACTGAAAACATACTAAAAACAATGCCAAAAAGCGTATAAATTATCCGCTCATCACAACACCAAACTTAAATTGTTGCTTGTCCCCAAGCAGCTGAAAATCAAATAGGATAAAAAGAAGAGAATATACTATAAATTCCAAACTATCAATGAAACATAGCTTCAATCATATGAGTGGGACTTATAGCTTTTTGCCTCTTGAATAGTTTTGGCATCTTACTTTATCCATTAAGGTTCAGAATGATTGGCATCTATAGGAACTCAGAGTTCAGATAGTGTTATTGATTCTCCTACTTCAGTATGATGATTCTTGAACACAGCTTCTTTATGAGTCTTGGCCGTGGCCCTAAGCACTTTGTTTTCCAGTATTACCACCGGATACATAAATGCCACAAACACATAATTGGGTGAACCTTTTCAGATTGTGACTCAGCTTTGCTAAAGTCCCCAATTAGAGGTGTCCAGGGTTCTTAAACACACTCTTTTTTTTTGCTTTGGACCTTGACTTTAACCGCTCAGTCTCAAGTTTTCACTTGACACCTTCACGCCACAAGCACATGGTTAGGGACAGCTTGGTTTAGCCGCTTAGACCAGGATTTTATTCCTTTAGGCCCTCCTATCCACTGATGCTCAAAGCCTTGGGATCCTTTTTATTTGCCCTTGCCTTTTGGTTTTAAGGGTTATTGGCTTTTTGCTCTTGCCTCTTGGTTTTAAGAGCTTTTGGCTTTTTCTGCTTGCTTTTTCTTTTTCTTTCTATTTTTTTCGCCTATTTTATTATTTTTTTTTTTCTGCAAGCTTTGTTCTTTGCTGCTTTTTCTTGCTTCAAGAATCATTTTTTATGATTTTTTAGATTATCAAATAACATGTCTCCTAATCATCATTCTTTCAAGAGCCAACATATTTAACATTCTTAAACAACAACTTCAAAAGACATATGCACTGTTCAAGCATACATTCAGAAAACAAGAAGCATTGCCACCACATCAATATAATTAAGCTAAGTTCAAGGATAAATTCAAAACTTATGTACTTCTTGTTCTTTTGAATTAAAACATTTTTCATTTAAGAGAGGTGATGGATTCATAGGACATTCATAACTTTAAGACAAAGTTACTAACTACTAATGATCATGTAATGAAGACACAAACATAGATAAGCACATAACATAGGAAACGAAAAACAGAAGAAATAAGAACAAGGAATGAATCCACTTTAGTGATGGTGGCATTTCCTTCTTGAGGAACCAATGATGTCCTTGAGCTCTTCTATGTCTCTTCCTTGTCTTTGTTGCTCCTCCCTCATTGCTTTGTGATCTTCTCTTATTTCATGGAGCATGATGGAGTGCTCTTGATGTTCCACCCTTAATTGTCCCATGTTGGCACTCAATTCTCCTAGGGAGGTGTTGATTTGCTCCCAATAGTTTTGTGGAGGAAAATGCATTTGAGGCATCTCCGGGATCTCATGGTGGTGAGCTTCCTGCGCCTCTTGAGCTCCATGAATGGGCTCTCTTGCTTGCTCCATCTTTTTTTTAGTGATGGGCTTCTCTTCCTTAATAGGAATGTCTCCTTCTATGAAAGCTCCAGCTGAGTAACATAGATGGCAGATAAGATGAGGAAAAGCTAGCCTTGCCATGGGGGATGACTTTTCGGCTATTTTGTAGAGTTCATTAGAGATGACTTCATGAACTTCTATTTCCTCTCCAATCATGATGCTATAAATCATGATGGCCTGATCCACAGTAACTTCAGATCAGTTGCTAGTGGGAATGATTGAGCATTGAATGAACTCCAACCATCCTCTAGCCACAGGCTTGATGTCCAATCTTCTTAGTTGAACCGGCTTGCCTTTGGAGTCAATCTTCCATTGAGCTCCTTCCACACATATGTTCATAAGGACTTGGTCCAACCTTTGATTAAAGTTGACCCTTCTAGTGTAGGGGCGTTCATCTCCTTGCATCATGGGCAAGTTAAACGCCAACCTCACATTCTCCAGACTAAAATCTAAGTATTTCCCCCGAACCATTGTAACGTAGTTCTTTGGATCCGGGTTCTTACTTTGATCATGGTTCTTGGTGATCCATGCATTGGCATAGAACTCTTGAACCATTAGGATGCCGACTTGTAAGATGGGATTTGTTAGAACTTCCCAATCTCTTCTTTGAATTTCATGTCGGATCTCCGGATACTCATTTCTTTTGAGTTTGAAAGGGACCTCGGGGATCACCTTCTTCTTGGCCACAACATCATAGAAGTGGTCTTGATGAGCTTTGGAGATGAACCTTTCCATCTCCCATGACTCGGAGGTGGAAGCTTTTGTCTTCCCTTTCCCCTTTCTAGAGGATTCTCCGGTCTTAGGTGCCATCAATGGTAATGGAAAAACAAAAAGCTTTTGCTTTTACCACACCAAACTTAGAATATTGCTCGCCCTCGAGCAATAAAAGAAAGAATAGAGGAAGAAGAAGAAGAAAATATGGAGAAGAGGGGTGAAGTGTGTTTCAGACAAGTAGAGAGGAGAGGGTTGTGTTGTGTGAAAATGAGGAAGAATGGAGGGCTATATATAGGGGAGGGAGGGGGGTTAAGGTTCGGCCATTTAGGGTGGGTTTGGGTGGGAAATTGGTTTTGAATTTTGAAGGTAGGTGGAGTTTATGAGGTAGGTTTATGGGGAAGAGTGGATGGATGTGAGTGGTGAAGAAGTGATGGGGAAGAGAGATTGAGGTGATTGGTGAAGGGTTTTTGGGGATGAGTTTTTATGGGATTGTGTGAAAGAGAGTGGTGAGGGATGAGAAGAAGTGAGTGGAGGTAGGTGGGAATCCTGTGGGGTTCACAGATCCTGAGGTGCTCAAGGATTTATAACCTTGCACTAAATTAGGCATGTAAAATGCCCTTGCACACAACTCTGGGCGTTCAGCGCCAGGTTGGTGCCCATTTTGGGCGTTCAACGCCCATTTGTTGGCCATTTCTGGCGTTGAACGCCAGAACCATGCTTGTTCTGGGCGTTCAGCGCCTAGACACTGCCCATTTTGGGCGTTCAGCGCCAGAACCATGCTCTGTTCTGGCGTTGAACGCCAGGCAGGTGCTTCCTCCAGGGTGTGATTTTTCTTCTGCTGTTTTTGGTTCCATTTTCAATATTTATATTTATTTTGTGGCTCCACATGATCATGAACCTAAGAAAACATGAAAAACAAAAATAAAATTAGATAAATAAACATTGGGTTGCCTCCCAACAAGCGCTTCTTTAATGTCAATAGCTTGACAGTGGGCTCTCATGGAGCCTCACAGATGTTCAGAGCTTTATTGAGACTCCCCCAACACCAAACTTAGAGTTTGGATATGGGAGTTCAACACCAAACTTAGAGTTTGGTTGTGGCCTCCCAACACCAAACTTAGAGTTTGACTGTGAGGGCTTTGTTTGACTCTGCTTTGAGAGAAGCTTTTTATGCTTCCTCTCCATGGATGCAGAGAGAGATCCTTGAGTTGTAAACACAAGGTTGTCCTCATTTAATTGAAGGATTAATTCCCCTCTGTCCACATCAATCACAACTCTTGCTGTGGCTAGGAAAGGTCTTCCTAGGATGATGGATTCATCCTCTTCCTTTCCAGTATCCAGGACTATGAAATCAGCAGGGATGTAAAGGCCTTCAACCTTTACTAACACGGCCTCTACTTGTCCATAAGCCTGTTTTCTTGAATTGTCTGCCATCTCTAATGAGATTTTAGCAGCTTGCACCCCATAGATTCCCAGTTTCTCTATTACAGAGAGGGGCATGAGGTTTATCCCTGAACCAAGGTCACACAGAGCCTTAAAGATCATGGTGCCTATGGTACAAGGTATTATGAACTTTCCAAGATCCTGTCTCTTCTGAGGCAATGTCAGTTGATCCAGATCACTTATTTCATTGGTGAACAAGGGAGGTTCATCTTCCCAAGTTTCAATACTAAATAATTTGGCATTCAGCTTCATGATTGCACCAAGAAACTTGGCAGTTTGCTCTTCAGTAACATCCTCATTCTCTTCAGAAGAGGAATACTCATCAGAGCTCATGAATGGCATAAGGAGGTTCAATGGAATCTCTATGGTCTCTAGATGAGCCTTAGAGTCCCTTGGTTCCTCAGAGGAAAGCTCCTTATTGATCACTGAACGTCCCAGGAGGTCTTCCTCCTTGGGATTCACGTCCTCCTCTCCCTCTTTGGGTTCGGCCATTTTGCTTATGTCAATGGCCTTGCACTCTCCTTTTGGATTTTCTTCTGTGTTGCTTGGGAGAGTACTAGGAGGGATTTCAGTGATCCTTTTACTCAGCTGGCCTACTTGTGCTTCCAAATTTCTAATGGAAGATCTTGTTTCATTCATGAAACTGACAGTGGCCTTAGATAGATCAGAGACTAGATTTGCTAAGCTAGATGGATTCTGCTCAGAATTCTCTGTCTATTGCTGAGTGGATGATGGAAAGGGTTTATTATTGTTAAACCTATTTCTTCCACCATTATTAAAGCCTTGTTGAGGCTTTTGATCCTTCCATGAGAAATTTGGATGATTTCTCCATGATGAGTTATAGGTTTTTCATTTGGTCAACCCTCGTTTTCCACTCTAACTTCCACAGTCTGAACCACCATATCCCTCTCACAATGACTGACAGTAATAAAAATTCAAACAGACAAAAGATGCCTCATAAGAATGATCATCCCCTATTAAATTCATTATCTTTTATAATTCATTTATTAATATTAAATACATAAAATATGAACCACCATATCCCTCTCACAATGACTGACAGTAATAAAAATTCAAACAGATAAAAGATGCCTCATAAGAATAGTATCGTGTAGGCAGAATACAATTGTAAATCAAGAAAACACTATTGAGACCATTAAATAGGAGACTAAAACATAGAGGCTAAAATAATGCAAGCAAAAAATGAAAAAACCAGAGATCAACTAGATATAAAATTCTAATACACAACAGGAGAAGCCCGTTACTTTTTGGCCACCCAAACCAAACTAGAAATACACAAGGAACATAACAAAACGAGGGCCAATATGACAACAACTAATTTAACATCAGGGAAATCATCAAAACTTAATCGTCAAAAGAACTTAGTGGCTACAAGGGAAGTGGTAAAACAAAGACTTTAATGTTTCCTTGTAACTATAATGGAGGACAGAAATAATATTTAGCATATTACAAAGGAAAACCAACGAGACTGAACATCAATTCTATGATGATGATCAGAATGAACTCAAAAGTGATATCTAAAGCTAGGTTCTCCAGTGACCCCCATCTGGCCCCTGCGTGGTGATTATTCAAAAATTCAGAGTGCTGGACCACCAATCCATTCATCTTCAGTCTCACTTATTCTTGGTTTCATTGCTTCCAGTAAGAAGTAAATATAAGTAGTGAAACCTCTTTTTGTCATCACTTCATTATTGCTAGCTATCCTATTAGCTACCACACTCACTACTACTTAACAAATAATATTGTGAAATTAGCATTAGCAGTATCACTTTTCATTTTTACAAAGCAGCAGTAGCACTGTTTGTCGGTTCCCATTCCCTTTAAGTCATTAAAATATTGCTAACGTGCATATCAAAGAAACTTTGGCAAATTAAACTTTAATTCTTACAACTCAAGCAAGACACCATCAGCTAATTAAACTTGAAGACTTAAAGGGAGAGAAATCAACCTGAAAGTAGTAGCTAGTAAGAGGCTTTTATATTATGTACTTTTCTGTTCTGCCGAAAGTAGTAGTTGTAGCATAGTGTGCTGTGTGACAAAATAAGCTTTCATAAGAGATTGTGTAGCATATTAGTTAATGTCAAAATAATAATTATCTTGACACTTTAATTAAGCAAAGTGTTCCTCTACTATATATATGAGTTTAATTACCTTAAATGACTTTATTAAAAATTAAGAAAAAGCTGTAGAATGGTTACAAAGGTACTGAGAGTGCAGAGAAGTTGATACCTGAGGAAGTAATGAGCATCCTTTTGCAGTCTTCCTAATGGAGGGGTCAGAGCTTTCTGCAAAGGAGCATCAGAAATAATATTAACATCTGTAATTGTAATAAATAAAGCATCCTTATTATGTATGCTATAGCCACCTTATGTGAGAAGAAAAAATTAATTCAAGAGGGCTTGCTATCTAAATTCTAAATTACCTGAATCCTACTAAAGCTTAAGAAGATAAGGGAAAACTTTTTGTTGCAATCTTCGAAAGAATGGTTAAACCCAAAACACAAGAGTTAACAATAAGCAAATCAAGTCTAGAAATGATTACATTGAAAATCTCCAATCTCACACATAGAAAGTCGGGGAAATCCAATCTTATTGATTTCAAGTGCATTCAGTTCAGAAATATCCATGATATATTAGATTAGTTTAAAATCAGTTTAACAATCACAATGTGAGTTTAATAGTTAGAGCCATTTCTTATGAACCAGCCTTGAACAAGCCACTTATTTCACATAATTTTGTTGATCAACTTTCTTAGGATCATTTCAAGGCATGTAAATCAAGCACAATGACATGTTACAATTTATAAATTTCGGTCACGAACTTCATATAAATAACTCCAAACAATAAAATTCTAGATAAAACATGAAAGATGAAAAATGAAGAAATCAAAAATGAAACCTCGAATGATGGAGGAATTAAAAATGAAACCTCGAATGATGGAGGAATAAAAAATGAAGCATTAAAAATGAAGCATGCCGGAATCGTTTCCGGGAGGAGGATCAGTCCGGGGAGCTGGAGGTGGGCCGGGGGAAGCGGCACGGCAGCTGAAATGGCGTCGCCAGAGGAGGACGGTGGTGGAGAGTGGGTGAACAGAAGGAGTGAGTGAAGGAGAGAAGAGAAGGAGGTTCACGGAAGAAGAAGAAGGGGTAACCGTGACGGAGGAACGACGGCAGTGGAGAATTATGGCGGCACAACCGTGAATTTAGGGTAGAACAAAGGGGAATTGTGTTTTTGGTGATTGGGGAACTTGGGGATGAAACGGGGAATTTGGGGGATTTGGGTTCTGAAATTTGGATGCGGGAGGTGGAGGCGGGTATTTGTGATTTTAGTGATAAAAATCAACAGATAATTTGTCGATTTTAATTTAAAAAAAAGCAACACTCTAAACGTCTATTTTATATCTTAAATCTATACCGTTCGTTTAATTTTAGAAAGCAATCTAGATCGTTTATATTTATCGACGGTAAATGTTTTTTATATTTTAAATAATAAAATCAACGACATATTCGTCGATTTTAAAATAAAAGTATTTTCCACTTCTCGCTCGTTGACAGTGTAACGATAATAGCGTTAAGGTTAATTCATTATAAAAATATCGACGGCTTGGCCGTCGATTTTAATATTTTATTTTCAATTGACAATATCGACAGCAAGCTGTCAAAAAATATCGACGGCAGAAATAGCCGTCGATTTTGGTGTCGAAAAAAAGGCTTTTTCTTGTAGTGTGGGGAGGTCGATACCAACTTCTGTGGGTTAGTTATTTTCTTCTCAACACCAATGTTTTATTTTCTTTGTTAGTTCGTTATAGCATTTGCATGTTTGATTGCATGTTTGCTTGATTTTGTGCATATTTTACCACTACTTAGTTGAAGTAATATTTTCTTTTTCAAGAAACTTTTTATAGCATTTTACTAATTTGAATTAAAATTATTTATTGAACTTGTTTGAAGAAATATTATATTGGAACATGGTTTAGAGCTCGAACACATAAAACCAGTGAGATTTTGAGCCTATTTGATTGGTTGCATTTTATCAACCAATATTTTATTTTTGGTGTGTGTTTTTCTCTCTAAAATTGTGATCTTTGTCTTGCTTAATTCTATATTTCCATTATTTGATGTATGCATGCACTTATATGATTGAGGCCCTTGTTTTACTGAGCTTACATACCCATATGGCCTTACCCTTTCACTATCCTTTGCAAACCAATGTTGAGCCTATTATACCCCTTTGTTCTTTACTTTAGCTCATCACTAACTCTAAGCAAAAAACAATAATGTCCTTAATTTGAATCCTTAGTTAGCTTAGACTAGTGAGAGTGCTCATGAATTAAGTGTGGGGAAAGTGGGTTTGGAAACGTTGGTTTTGGGAATTAAGTATGTTAGACTTCTTTGTGAAAATGTGAAAAAAATGTTGAGCATATATTCTTGCACTCAATACCTTAATCATATGCATTGAGAAAAATAAGAAAAATAACCAACAAAAAAAAAGAAAAAAAAAAGAAAAGAAAAAAAGAGCAAATAATAAAAGGGGACAAAATGCCCCAAAGTAAATGGTGAAAGCAATGCATATGTACTGTACTCGAAATTAGAATGCATGAATATGTGGAAAACATGGTTAATGGATAGTTAGATATTGTATTATGATTACATGGATTATCTAAGTTAGGTGGAAAGTTTAAGTTAATTAAGGATTCAGATTTCAGTCCACTTGACCAAATACATTCCTACCTTGACCCTAATCCCATTACAACCCTTAAAAGACTTCTTGATATGTGTATTTTTGCATTAAATTTTTGTTGATTGGTAGAAGAAGAGTGATGAGCGGATATTTTATACGCTTTTTGGGGGTATTTTCATATAGTTTTTAGTAGGATTTAGCTACTTTTAGTATATTTTTATTAGTTTTTATGCAAAAATCACATTTTTGGACTTTATATGAGTTTTTGTGTTTTTCTGTGATTTCAGGTATTTCCTGGCTGAAATTGAGGGACCTGAGCAAAAATCTGATTCAGAGACTGAAAAAGGACTGCAGATGCTGTTGGATTCTGACCTCCCTGCACTCGAAATGGATTTTATGGAGCTACAGAAACCCAATTGGTGCGCTCTTAATTGCTTTGGAAAGTACACATCTAGGACTTTCCAAAAATATATAATAGTCCATACTTTGCCCAAGTTTTGATGATGCAAACTGGCGTTTAAACGCCAACTTCCTGCCCTATTCTGAAGTTAAACGCCAGAAATAGGTTACAAACTAGAGTTAAACGCCACAAACAGGCTGCAACCTGGCGTTTAACTCCAAGAGAAGCCTCTACACGTGTAAAGCTTAATTCTCAGCCCAAGCACACACCAAGTGGGCCCTAGAAGTGGATTTCTGCACTGTCTATCTTAGTTTACTCATTTCCTATAAACCTAGGTCACTAAGTTAGTATAAAAACTACTTTTAGAGACTTACTATGTACCTCATGACATTTTACATCTGAATTTGTATCTTCTACGACATGAGTCTCTAAACTCCATGGTTGGGGGTGAGGAGCTCTACTGTGTTTCGATGAATTAATGCAATTACTACTGTTTTTCATTCAATCACACTTGTTTCTATTCTAAGATATTCACTTGCACTTCAACATGATGAATGTGATGATCCGTGACATTCATCACCATTCTCAACTTATGAACGCATGCCTGACAACCACCTCCATTCTACTTTAGATTGAGTGTGTATCTCTTGAGTTCCTGGCTCATACGTTTGATTGCATCTCCTGACAGCAGAGCATTCAAATCTGTGAGATCAGAGTCTTCGTGGTATAAGCTAGAATCAATTGGCAGCATTCCTGAGATCCGAAAAGTCTAAACCTTGTCTGTGGTATTCCGAGTAGGATCCGGGAACGGATGACTGTGACGAGCTTTAAACTCATGAATGCTGGGCGCAGTGACAGTGTGCAAAAGGATCAATGGATCCTATTCCAACATTAGTGAGAACCAGCAGATGATTAGCCATGTACATGGACCCTTTTCACTGAGAGGATTGCTGGTAGCTTTTGACAACGGTGATCCACCAACATACAGCTTGCCATGGAAGGAGACCTGCGTGCGTGAAGAAGAAGACAGTAGGAAAGCAGAGATTCAGAAGACAGAGCATCTCCAAAACCTCAATCTGTTCTCCATTACTGCATAACAAGTATTATTTATTTTATGTTAATTACTCTTCATAAACCCAATCATTTTTATTATTAATTTCCTGACTAAGAATTACAAAATAACCATAGCTTGCTTCAAGCCGACAATCTCCGTGGGATCGACCCTTACTCACGTAAGGTATTACTTGGACGACCGAGTACACTTGCTGGTTATTTGTGTGGGGTTGTGAAAAGTGTGAATCACAATTTCGTGCACCAAGTTTTTGGCGCCATTGTTGGGGATTGTTCGAGTTTGGACAACTGACGGTTTATTTTGTTGCTTAGATTAGGAAAAATTTACCTTTTTAATTTAGAGTCACAAAAATTGCATCTTCTATTATTGTTTTTTGTTAAAGTTCTAAAATCCTTATTTTCTTTTTCTAAAATTTTTTTCAAAAATTTTTATAAACTAATAATTGAGTTTTTCTGTTTGAGTTTAGTTTCATATTTTAAGTTTGGTGTCAATTGCATGATTTTATTTTTCTTTCAATTTTTTTTGAATTATTAGTGCTCAGAATATAAAAATTTTTAAGTTTGGTGTCCTTTGTGTTTCTGTTTTCTTAAAAATTTTTCAAAAGTTGTTCTTAGCGTTCATCGTGTTATTCAAAGTTTTCCTGTTTGTTTTCTTTGTTTTGATCTAAAAATTTAAGTTTGGTGTCATTTTTACTGTCTTTCTCTTTCTTCATTAAATTCAAAAATATCTTTTCTCTTTATTTTAATTAATTTTCGAATTTTCCTTTAAAAATTTAAATTTTTATTTTAAAACTTTTTATTCTATCTTATCTTAGTTTTGAAATTTCAAAATTCAAAATCTTTTTCAAAAATCATATCAAAAGTTTTTCAAATCTTCTTAATTAAGTGATTATTTTAGTTTTCAAATTTATTTTTCTCTTAGTTTTCGAAATTTATATTTTAATTTTTAATTATTTTATTTTATCTTATTATTTTTATTTATTTTTAATTATTCGGTTTGTTTCTACTTAAATAAATTAAAAACAAAAATATATTTTATTTGCAATTCATATCAATTCCCTTTTATCCATCATGGACCTAAATGGAAATGAACAATCCAAAAGGACTTTAGGGTCATATGCTAACCCCATTACTGCTGCATATAGGAGTAGCATCTGTATACCTCCCATCAAAGCAAGCAGTTTTGAGCTAAATCCTCAGCTTATTGTCATGGTGCAGCAAAATTGCCAGTATTCTGGTCTTCCTCAGGAAGAACCTACTGAGTTTCTGGTGCAGTTCTTGCAAGTTGCTGATACAGTACATGACAAGGAAGTAGATCAGGATGTCTATTACTTTTTCCATTTGCTGTAAAAGATCAAGCTAAGAGGTGGTTAAATAACCAACCTACAGCAAGCATAAGAACATGAAAATAGTTATCAGACAAATTCCTGAATCAGTATTTCCCTCCAAAAAGGATGACACAGCTAAGGCTGGACATCCAAGGCTTTAAACAAGAGGATGATGAATCCCTTTATAATGCTTGGGAGAGGTACAGAGGGATGCTAAGGAAATGCCCCTCTAAAATATTTTCAGAGTGGGTGCAGTTAGACATCTTCTACTACGGGCTTACAGAAAAATCTCAGGTATCTCTAGACCACTCAGTTGGTGAATCTATATACATGAGAAAGACTATTGAAGAGGCTCAAGAGCTTATCGATATAGTTGCTAGAAATCAGCATCTGTACATAAGTAATGAGTCCTCCATGAAAGAAGAAGCTAAGGCAGTATCAACTGACTTTAGTCCTCAGGAACAAGTTGCTGAACTCAATTAGCAACTATCTTCTATAACAAGGCAGTTAGCAGAATTTAAGGAGATACTACAAGAAACCAAAAATGCTAACAAGGATATGAAATTACAATTAAATCAGACAAAATAGCAGTTATCAAAACAGATAACAGAGGAGTGCCAAGCAGTTCAATTAAGAAGTAGAAAAACATTAAATACCTCAACTCAAAGCAGTAGAAAGCATAGAAAAGAACAGCTGACAAAGGATGAGCAACCTGCTACCCAAAGTCCCTCTGAGGACAGTAAGAGCCCAGAGAGGAATAAGTCTGGTGTTCAAACGCCAGAAAAGGGTGAAAAACTGGCGTTGAACGCCCAATCCATGTCCAGTTCTAGTGTTCAAACGCCAGTGAGGGATCAGACACCTGCAAGTGCTGATAATAACTCCCTCAAGAAGGCTTCTCAACCTGCCTCTGTATGTAGGAAATAAACCTGCAGCAACTAAGGTTGAAGAATATAAATCCAAAATGCCTTATCCTCAAAAACTCCGCCAAGCGGAACAGGATAAACAATTTGCCCGCTTTGCAGACTATCTCAGGACTCTTGAAATAAAGATTCCGTTTGCAGAGGCACATGAGCAAATACCCTCTTATGCTAAGTTCATGAAAGAGATCTTAAGTCATAAGAAGGATTGGAGAGAAACAGAAAAAGTTTTTCTCACTGAAGAATGCAGTGCAGTCATTCTAACAAGCTTACCAAAAAAGCTAAAGGATCCCAGAAGCTTTATGATACCATGCACATTAGAGGGTACTTGTACCAAGACAGCTCTATGTGACCTTGGGGCAAGTATCAATCTAATCCCTGCATCCACTATCAGAAAGCTTGGCTTGACTGAAGAGTTCAAACTAACCCAGATAGGTCTTCAACTTGCTGATGGCTCCATTAAATATCCATCAGGCATAATTGAGGACATGATTGTCAAGGTTGGGCCATTTTCCTTTCCCACTGACTTTGTAGTGCTGGAAATGGAGGAGCACAAGAGTGCAACTCTCATTCTAGGAAGACCTTTCCTAACAACTGGACGAACCCTCATTGATGTCCAAAAAGGGGAAGTGACCTTGAGAGTCAATGAGGATGAGTTCAGGCTGAACGCTGTTGAGGCAATGAAGCATCCAGACACATCAAAAGATTGCATGAGTGTTGATATTATTGACTTCCTGGTAGAGGAGATCAACATGGCTGAGTCTCAAATTAGAACTAGAAGACATCTTTAAATATGTTCAGCCTGATCTGGAGGAATCAGAGGAAATAAAAGAGCCTCTGAAAATTCTTCAGGAAGAGGAGAAACCTCCTAAACCCGAGCTCAAACCACTACCACCATCCCTGAAATATGCATTTCTGGGAGAAGGTGACACTTTTCCGGTGATCATAAGCTTTGCTTTAAATCCACAGGAAGAGAAAGCACTACTTCAAGTGCTAAGGACACACAAGACAGCTCTTGGGTGGTCCATAAGTGATCTTAAGGGCATCAGCTCAGCAAGATGCATGCACAAGATCCTATTGGAGGACGATGCTAAGCCAGTGGTTCAACCACAGAAGCGGCTAAATCCAGCCATGAAGGAAGTGGTGCAGAAAGAGGTCACCAAGTTACTAGAGGCTGGGATTATTTATCCTATTTCTGATAGCCCCTGGGTGAGCCCTATCTAAGTTGTCCCCAAGAAGAGAGGCATGACAGTGGTTCATAATGAAAAAAATGAACTGGTTCCTACAAGAACAGTTACAGGGTGGCGTATGTGTATTGATTACAGAAGGCTCAATACAGCCACCAGGAAGGATCACTTTCCTTTACCATTCATAGACCAGATGCTAGAGAGACTAGCAGGTCATGAATATTACTACTTTTTGGATGGCTATTCAGGTTACAACCAAATTGCAGTAGATCCTTAGGACCAAGAGAAAACAGCATTTACATGTCCCTCTGGAGTGTTTGCCTACAGAAGGATGCCTTTTGGTCTGTGCAATGCACCTGCAACCTTTCAGAGTTGCATGCTCTCTATCTTCTCTGATATGGTAGAGAAATTTCTGGAAGTCTTCATGGATGACTTTTCAGTATTTGGAGACTCATTTAGCTCCTGCCTTGACCATTTAGCACTTGTTCTGAAAAGATGCCAGGAGACCAACCTAGTTTTAAACTGGGAAAAATGTCACTTTATGGTGACTGAAGGAATTTTCCTTGGACATCAAATTTCAAACAAGGGAATAGAGATGGATCAAGCTAAAGTGGAAGTAATTGAAAAATTACCACCACCTGCCAATGTTAAGGCAATCAAAAGCTTTCTGGGGCATGCAGGATTCTATAGGAGGTTTATAAAGGATTTTTCAAAAATTACAAAATCTCTGAGCAATCTGCTAGCTACTGACACACCATTTGTGTTTGACACAGAGTGTCTGCAGGCGTTTGAAACTCTGAAAGCTAAGCTGGTCACAGCACCAGTTATTTCTGCACCAGACTGGACATTACCATTTGAACTAATGTGTGATGCTAGTGACCATGCCATTGGTGCAGTACTGGGATAGAGGCATAACAAGCTTCTGCATGTCATTTATTATGCTAGCCGCATTTTAAATGATGCACAGAAAAATTACACAACTACAGAAAAGAGCTGCTTGCAGTGGTTTATGCCATTGAAAAGTTTAGATCATACTTAGTAGGATCAAAAGTTATTGTGTACACTGACCATGCTGCTCTTAAATATCTACTCACAAAGCAGGATTCAAAATCCAGGCTCATAAGATGGGTGTTACTTCTGCAAGAGTTTGATATAGAAATAAGAGACAGAAAAGGGACAGAGAACCAAGTGGCTGATCATCTGTCCCGGATAGAACCAGTAGAAGGGGTGTCCTCCCCCTCTATTGAGATCTCTGAAATCTTTCCGGATGAGCAATTATTTTCCATTCAGGAAACACCATGGTTTGCAGACATTGCAAACTATAAAGCTGTAAAATTCATACCCAAAGAGTACAATAGGCAGCAAATAAAGAAATTGATTTCTGATGCAAAGTACTACTTATGTGATGAACCATATATCTTTAAGAGATGTGCAGACGGAATAATCCGTAGATGTGTGCCCAAGGAAGAGGCACATAAGATCTTATGGCATTGCCATGGATCACAATATGGAGGCCATTTCGGAGGTGAGCGAACAGCCACCAAGGTTCTCCAATGTGGCTTCTATTGGCCTACTCTCTATAGAGACTCCCGAGAGTTCGTACGTAACTGTGACAGTTGCCAGAGAGCTGGTAATCTGCCTTATGGTTACGCCATGCCTCAACAAGGGATCTTGGAGATTGAGTTGTTTGATGTATGGGGTATTGACTTCATGGGGCCTTTCCCACCATCATACTCAAACACGTATATTCTGGTGGCAATAGACTATGTATCTAAATGGGTAGAGGCAATTGCAACACCCACTAATGATACTAAGACAGTGCTGAAGTTCGTCCAGAAACATATCTTCAGCAGGTTTAGTGTCCCTAGAGTACTAATCAGTGATGGAGGCACTCATTTCTGCAATAAACAGCTTTACTCTGCTATGGTCCGATATGGAATTAGCCACAAAGTAGCAACTCCACATCATCCACAGACAAATGGGCAAGCTGAAGTCTCTAATAGAGAACTAAAAAGAATCCTGGAATGGACTGTAATTGCCCGTAGAAGGGATTGGGCAAAAGGCTTGGATGATGCTCTGTGGGCATACAGAACAGCATTCAAGACTCCTATAGGAACCTCTCCATACCAGCTTGTGTATGGCAAGGCCTGTCATCTGCCTGTGGAATTGGAGCATAAGGCCTACTGGGCAACCAGATTTCTAAACCTGGATGCTAAGTTAGCTGGAGAGAAGAGATTACTCCAGTTAAATGAGCTAGAGGAATTCAGACTCAATGCTTTCGAAAATGCAAAAATTTACAAGGAGAAAGCAAAAAGGTGGCATGATAAGAAATTGTCATCCAGAGTCTTTGAACCAGGACAAAAGGTTCTGCTGTTTAACTCTAGGCTCAGATTATTCCCGGGAAACTGAAATCCCGGTGGAGAGGACCATATGTGATTACAAGTGTGTCACCATATGGCTATGTGGAGCTTCAAGACATTGATTTTAATAAGAAGTTCATTGTTAATGGACAGAGAGTCAAGCATTATCTTGAAGGCAATGTTGAGCAAGAATGCTCAGGGCTGAGACTAGATTAAAAGCTCAGTAAGGTCCAGCTAAAGACAATAAAGAAGCGCTTGCTGGGAGGCAACCCAGCCATTAGCAAGGTTTATTTGTTATTCAAATAATAATTATATGAGTTTGATATAAATTATCTTCAAGATTAATTCTCAATTACAGGAGTTCACAGACCTACAGAAGGATTCAAAGGATTCACAGAGAAAAGGAGCTCACTGGCACGAAAACGCCAGTAAAGATACCTTTCTGGGCGTTAAACGCCAGAATGGGTACCATTCTGGGCGTTTAACGCCAGAATTGCAGCATCCTGGGTATTTAGAAAAATGCCCAGTGACAAAGGATTTCTGGCGTTTAACGCCAGCCAGAAGCAATAGCTGGGCATTAAACGCCCAAAAGAAGCATCAGCTAGGCGTTAAACACCCAAAACAAGCAACAATTGGGCGTTTAACGCCAGGATTGTGGAGGGGAGGAAGATTTGTTTCCAACTCATTTTTTTTTTCAAATTTTCATAATTTCATCCATAATTTCTTGCATAAACATGTTACAAATTTTCATCTTTCAACTTCAATTTCAAAAAAAAAAAATTAAATAAATAATGATAATACATTTTATATTAATCCTAAAAGTTCTCCTTAATCTTTCTTTAATTTCTTCTCAAATCTTTTTTTCAACTCATATTATCTTTTCAAATTCAAATTTATCTTTTTCAAATCTCTCTCATATCTTTTCAATTTTAAAATTTCATCTTTTAAATATCATATTTATCTTTTACAACTCACATCTTCTATCATATCTTTTACAACTCATATCTTCTATCATATCATTTACAAATCATATCTTCTATCATATCTTTTTCAAAATTTTCGTGCCCATCCCTCCCTTTTAAATTGCCATTCGGCCACCCCCTCTCCTCCACCATTCGAATTTGGCTCTCCTTCTATTCCTCTCCTTTCCTTTCTTTTTCTTGAGGACAAGCAAAACTCTAAGTTTGGTGTGTTTTTCCGTGATCACCAAGCCAAGACTCACTAAGATCATGGCCCCCAAGGGAAAACAAACCACTTCAAGAGGGAAGAAAGAGAATAATCCAAAACCACTTTGGAATCAAGAGAGGTTCTTAACAAAAGAACATGCAGACCATTACTACAAAATAATGGGTCTAAGATCAGTGATCCTAGAAGTTAAATTCGATCTGAAAGAAGATGAATATCTGGAGATCCAAGAGCAAATTCGAAAAAGGGGCTGGGAAATCCTAGCTAATCCTAAGATAAAGGTGGGAAGAAACATGGTTCAGAAATTCTACTCAAATCTGTGGCAAACAGATAAGCAGAGAAGGACTGGAACCGCCTTCTACACCTTTCAAACCATGGTCAGAGGGAAGGCTATTTACTTCCACCTTGACAAAATAAGAGAGGTCTTCAAGCTGCAACAACTACAAGATGACCCGGACTCCTTTAATAGGAGAATAGTGAGATCAGATAAGCACTTAGACTAAGTTCTAGAGGATATATGCATCCCTGGAATCAAGTGGACAACCAACACAAAGGGTGTCCCAAATCAACTCAAGAGAGGGGATCTCAAACCAGTCGCTAGGGGCTGGCTGGACTTCATTGGGCGTTCTATACTGCCCTCCAGTAACCACTCTGAGGTCACTTTCAAAAGAGCAATGATGATCCATTGTATTATGCAGGGAAACAAAGTGGAGATTCATGATCTGATTTCCTGTGAGCTCTACACAATTGCAAACAAGAACTCCAAAAAAGCCAAATTGGCTTACCCAAGCTTAATTTCTCTGCTATGTAAAGATGCTGGGGTGAAGATGGGAGTGGATGAGTATATCTCAGTCGAGCACCCAATCACCAAAAAGTCAATGGAAGGACAACAAGTGCAAGATAACTCCATTAAAAGGAGGGCACAGGAGTTCCTCCCAGAAATTCCTCAGATTGACTACTGGACCCGCCTAGAAGCATCTGTCACTAAGCTGCAAGAAGCTATGGATCAACTGAAAGAAGAACAGCAAGTTCAAAATAGCATGCTCTGTAAACTACTGAAGGAACAAGTGAAGCAAGGGCATGAGCTACAGGAGCTGAAGCGCCAGAAGCTGTCTCTTGAAGGGCCAGACACTCCACAGATTGAAGGAGCATCCATCTCCTAAAATAAAGGTTGTTGAGTCCTAATCTTAACTCAGTGATGACTTTTTCTATTAGAGATCTACCTTAGGAGTCACATGAATAATAGTAATTAGTATCTTTATTTTTATTTTTATTTTTTATTATCTCCAAGTAAGCCATAATTTATTTTTCTCATCATCATTAAACATGAATAAAATAGCAGATTTTTTAGAATAAGGAGGCAGTTTTATTTTCGAGTTCTTAATAAGAAAAATTCAAATTATTTATATGTGGTGACAATACTTTTTGTCTTCTGAATGAATGCTTAAACAGTGCATAATTTTTTATAGTGAAGTTTATGAATGTTAAATTTGTTGGCTCTTGAAAGAATAATGAAAAAGGAGAAATGTTATTGATAATCTGAAAAATCATAAAATTGATTCTTGAAGCAAGAAAAAGCAGTGAATACAAAGCTTGCGAAAAAAATGGCGAAAAAGAAAAAGAAAAAGCAAGCAGAAAAAGCCAATAGCCCTTTAAACCAAAAGGCAAGGGTAAAAAGGATCCAAGGCTTTGAGCATTAATGGATCGGAGGGCCTAAAGGAATAAAATCCGGGCCAAAGTGGCTAAACCAAGCTGTTCCTAACCATGTGCTTGTGGCGTGAAGGTGTCAAGTGAAAACTTGATACTGAGCGGTTAAAGTCGTGGTCCAAAGCAAAAAGAGTGTGCTTAAGAACTCTGGACACCTCTAACTGGGGACTTTAGCAAAGCTAAGTCACAATCTAAAAAGGTTCACCCAGTTATGTGTCTGTGGCATTTATGTATCCGGTGGTAATACTGGAAAACAAAGTGCTTAGGGCCACGGCCAAGACTCATAAAGTAGTTGTGTTCAAGATTCAACATACTAAACTAGGAGAATCAATAACACTATTTGAATTCTGAGTTCCTATAGATGCCAATCATTCTGAACTTCAAAGGATAAATTGAGGTGCCAAAACTGTTCAGAAGCAAAAAGCTACTAGTCTCGCTCATCTAATGAGAATTTGAGCTTCATATAAAACTCTGAGATATTATTGCCTCTTAATTTTCTTTCTATCCTGTTTTATTTATCTAGTTGCTTGAGAACAAGCAACAGTTTAAGTTTGGTGTTGTGATGAGCGGATATTTTATAAGCTTTTTGGGGGTATTTTCATATAGTTTTTTGTAGGATTTAGCTGCTTTTTAGTATATTTTTATTAGTTTTTATGCAAAAATAACATTTTTGGACTTTACTATGAGTTTGTGTGTTTTTCTGTGATTTCATATATTTCCTGGCTGAAATTGAGGGACCTGAGCAAAAATCTGATTCAGAGGCTGAAAAAGGACTGCAGATGCTGTTGGATTCTGACCTCCCTGCACTCGAAATAGATTTTCTGGAGCTACAGAAACCCAATTGGCGCGCTCTCAATTGTGTTCAAAAGTAGACATCCAGGGCTTTCTATCAATATATAATAGTCCATGCTTTCCCCAAGTTTTGATGACGCAAACTGGCGTTTTAACGCCAACTTCCTGCCTTATTCTGAAGTTAAACGCCAGAAACAGGTTACAAACCAGAGTTAAACGCCACAAACAGATTGCAACCTGGCGTTTAACTCCAAGAAAAGTCTCTACATGTGTAAAGCTTAATGCTCAGCCTAAGCACACACCAAGTGGGCCCCGGAAGTGGATTTCTGCACTGTCTATCTTAGTTTACTCATTTCCTATAAACCTAGGTCACTAAGTATAAAAACTACTTTTAGAGACTTACTATGTACCTCATGACATTTTACATCTGAATTTGTATCTTCTACGGCATGAGTCTCTAAACTCCATGGTTGAGGGTGAGGAGCTCTACTGTGTTTCGATGAATTAATGCAATTACTACTATTTTTCATTCAATCACGCTTGTTTCTATTCTAAGATATTCACTTGCACTTCAACATGATGAATGTGATGATCCGTGACACTCATCACCATTCTCAACCTATGAACGTGTGCCTGACAACCACCTCCGTTCTACTTTAGATTGAGTGTGTATCTCTTGGGTTCCTGGCTCATACGTTTGATTGCATCTCCTGACAACAGAGCATTCAAATCTGTGAGATCAGGGTCTTCGTGGTATAAGCTAGAATCAATTGGCAGCATTCCTGAGATCCGAAAAGTCTAGACCTTGTCTGTGGTATTCTGAGTAGGATCCGGGAAGGGATGACTGTGACGAGCTTCAATCTCATGAATGTTGGGCGCAGTGACAGTGAACAAAAGGATCAATGGATCCTATTCCAACATTAGTGAGAACCGACAGATGATTAGCCATGTACATGGACCCTTTTCACTGAGAGGATGGCTGGTAGCCATTGACAATGGTGATCCACCAACATACAGCTTGCCATGGAAGGAGACCTACGTGCGTGAAGAAGAAGACAGTAAGAAAACAGAGATTCAGAAGACAGAGCATCTCCAAAACCTCAATCTGTTCTCCATTACTGCATAACAAGTATTATTTATTTTATGTTAATTACTCTTCATAAACCCAACCATTTTTATTATTACTTTCCTGACTAAGAATTATAAAATAACCATAGCTTGCTTCAAGCCGATAATCTCCGTGGGATCGACCCTTACTCACGTAAGGTATTACTTGGAGGACCCAGTGTACTTGCTGGTTAGTTGTGCGGAGTTGTGAAAAGTGTGAATCACAATTTCGTGCACCAAAGAGCAAGTCTTAGAAAGTAAGGTTAGTAGAAAATTGAGAGAATTGATCCTTAAACACTTGAGTGATTAGAGTGTATACACTTCCGGTGAGGGTTCGATGCTCGATTCTTTGTTTCTGGCTTTCATGAGCTATCTTCTTCTTGCAAGTCTATTTGTGCTTCATTTTTATGATTTGAATTAGTGAAATCCAGTTCATATTCGTTCTTGAAAGGTTTATCTATTTTTAACCAAGTTGTAGAAGCATTTCACATTTAGTTGCATTCATATAGATAGGTTGCATTTCATACATTCTACCATTCCTCTTCACTGCTTTGTAGCTTCTCCTAAGCTTACATGAAGACATGCTAATGTTTAAGTGTGGGGAGATTTGATGCACCACTATTTCGTGGTACATTTTGTACTTAATTGAGTGGATTTTATCCACTAAACTCATACTTATTCACATAATTTGCATGTTTTACATTTTCCTTCCTAAATTGATGCTATGATTGAAAACATGCTTCTTTGACCTTAAAATTGCTAATTAATAATCCTCTCTAATTACCATTCGATGTCGTGATATGTGTGTTAAGTGTTTTCAGGGTTTATAGGGTAGGAATGGCTTAGAGAATGGAAAGGAAGCATGCAAAAGTGGAAGAAATACAAGAAATTGAAGAAATTGCAAAGTTGTCAAGCCTGACCTCTTCGTACTAAATTAGACATAACTTGAGCTACAGAGGTCCGAATGAGGCGGTTCTAGTTGCGTTGGAAAGCTAACATTCGGGGCTTCAAAATGATATGCAAATTGCTAAAGTTGCCATGCCGTTAGGTAATTCGCACGCGTACATCACGCGTACGCGTGACATTGCAAAAGTTCAATCGACGCGTACGCGTAGGCGATGCGTACGCATGATAGAGCCACGTGCTAGACGTATCAAAAATCATTGGGGGCGATTTCTGGGCTATTTTAGGCCCAGTTTCAAGCCCAAAAAACATAGATTAGAGGCTGCAGAGTGGGGGAATCACATTCATTCATTCACACAACTTTCATTCACATAATTTTAGATTTTAGATGTAGTTATCTAGAGAGAAAGGCTCTCTCCTCTCTCTAGGTTTTAGGATTCTTAGTTTATTCCTATTTAATTTCTGAATTCTATCTTATTTCAATTTAGTTTCTCTTCTACTCTTATTTGTTCTAGCATTCTAGTTTGTTTATTTCCCTTATTGATTACTTTATCTTGCTATTTGGTTCATGAATTCTCTTGTTAGATTTGATTTCTCTATTTAATGCAATTTAAGATATTTCATAATTATGATTGCTTTCTTTAGTTTGTGTTATTGATGCTTGCAATTGGTTGTTTGGATGTTATTATCTCTTATTGCTTTTCTATGCTTTTATGTTGTGCCTTCCAAGTGTTTGATAAAATGCTTGGGAGGAATTTAAGTTAGATTTTTATATTCTTGGCTTTGGTTGAGTAATTAGAGACTCTTGAGTTATCAAACTCCTTTGTTGATTGATAATTGAAAGTTGCTAGTTGATTTGAATTCCACTAACTCTAGTCTTTCCTTAGGAGTTGACTAGGACTTGAGGAATCAAATTGATTTATCCACTTGACTTACCTTCATAGTTAGAGGTTGACTAAGTGGGAGCAATGGACAATTCTCATCACAATTGATAAGGATAGCTACGATAGGACTTCTAATTCTAATATCTTGCCAAGAGCCTTATTAGCTATTAGTTTTATTCTTGCAATTTACTTTTCTTGTTCCTTATTCAAAACCCCAAAAAGATACTTTTCCATAACCAATAGTAACATACTTCCCTGCAATTCCTTGAGAGACGAACCGAGATTTGAATACTTCGGTTATTAATTTTAGGGGTTTGTTACTTGTGACAACCAAATTTTTGTATGAAAGGATTATTTTTTGGTTTAGAAACTATACTTTCAACGAGAATTTATTGTGAATTCTTTACTAGCAAAAATCCGTTCGTTAAATGGATATGATAAGGCACAATAAATTCTCCGGCAACGGCGCCAAAAATTGACGTGGCGTTCAGACCGTTTATGGTAAAGGTAAGTGTATTCTGAATGTCTTGTTGTCCTTGCGTAAGAGAGCGAAGCATCTCATCATTAGAAGAAGAAGGGGGTAAGTGATTTGAGGGGCCTGCTGTTGGTTGTTCTGAAGGGCTTGGGATTGCCTCTGGTGAGGTGCTCTGTAAGGCTGGTTTTGGTTCTGCTGTCTGTTGTTATTGTTCTACCTCTGATTTCCACTGTTGTCTCTGCCTCCTCTGTTGTAGTTGTCCTTCCATCCCTGGTTGGAATTATCTCTCCATCCCTGGTTGGAGTTGTCTTGCCAACCTTGATTGCAGTTCCCACCTTGGTTATAATTGCCGCCTTGTTGATAGTATCCTTGATTCGGGCGGTCATAGAAATTATGGGTAGCTGCCAAGGTGTTGTCTTCTTGTTGGAGTTGCGGACACTCATCAGTGTAATGAGTGTAGCAGGCACATATTCCACACACTCTCTGAGGAACCAACTATTGACACTGTTGTTGTGGGGAGGCTGAGGTTATTGTTGATTCAGTTGCAGCTGCTTCAGTATGTTGGTCATTTCTCCTAGAGTCTGTGTGAGAGCAGCAGTCTCACTACTAGAGGAAATCTCCGCATTAGCCTTGGGATGGTTGTTCCTGTGTCTGACATTCTGGGTAGACTCAGCCAGATCGGTGATCAGTTGCCAAGCTTCTGTCGCCGTCTTGTACTTCTTCAGAGAGCCATTACTTGCAGCATCTAATGCAGTTTTATCATGAGGCTTCATGCCTTGTGTGAAGTAGCTGATCAACACCAACTAGTCAATCTTGTGGTGAGGACATGATTCTAGGAGATTCCTGAAGCATTCCCAATATTCGTAGAGAGTCTCTGACTCGCTTTGGATAATGCAGGAAATTTCTTTCCTCAGTTTATCTGTAACTTCAGCTGGAAAGTATTTTTCCAGGAATTTCCTTCTGAGTAGATCCCAATTGGTAACGACTGCTTCAGGTTGAGTGTAGAACCACTTCCTTGCCTTTCCCTCAAGAGAAAACGGGAAGGCATACAGCCAAATAGTAGTTTCATCTGCACCGTGATGCCTAGTAGTCGGATAGGCTGTCTGAAAATCTCTGAGGTGCTTGATAGGCTCTTGAGCAGGTAAGCCATGAAACTTGGGCAGTAAGTTGATTAGCTCAGTCTTCAGTTCAAAATCTACAGCCAGATTTGGGTGACACACTTGATACGGTTGCAGTGTAAACTCTAGAGCTCCTGCTTCCTAGAGAGTAATTTTTCTGGGCTCCGCCATATTGCCTACACATAAATCAATAGAATCAGTAGAAAAGGAGCTTGTTTCTTCTTCAGATGGCACTTCAGATTCGCCCACAGATAAGACTGGTGAATTGGTAGTAACCACTTCGCCACCTTCAGAGGCTAACTGACGCCGAGCTCGCCTAATACGTGAAATAGTTCTTTCAATTTCAGGATCAAACGCGGCTAAGCTCGTATCAGGTAGTGAACGTGTCATTCAATGAAAGAAACATACAGCTCATGGTAATAAACTAAAATAAAATATGCAAATATGAAAAATTAAAAAATATTTACACCAACCAATAATTTAGCACACTATTGCAACTCCCCGGCAATGGCGCCAAAAATTGACGTGGCAGAAATTTTCCAATTAAGAAATTATAATGAGAACAGCGTTGCAAGTATACTTCTTAACTGACTAAAAATTCGCTTATCAATTTAAAAAGGGTTGTCACAAATTTAGAATAAAAATACTGGGAGTAGAATTCCCAGGTCGTCTCCCAACGAGTTGGCAAAATAGTGCTATTTTATTGATCAGGAATTTTCCGAGAAACTTTAAGAGTTGGAGAATAGAAAAATAAATGATTGTAAATTAAAGCAATGAAAATTAACGAGAGAATTTATATAATCAAAATAAAAGCCATGACCGGGAGAAGATTAATTGGAAGTTCTATCCTTGTTGAATTTTCCCAAGTGTAATAGTAAGAGGTTGTTGTTCTGCTTAGTTATCCCTCACCTGATAAAGGAAAGTCAAGCAACTAACTAACCAACTCTGAATCCCCAAGTCCTAATCCTCTCCTAAGGAAGGATTAGAGTCAGAGACTAGAGAGCAAGCCAACAACTTCCAATTCCCAATTAACACTTGAGTATTTCAACTTAAGGGTCTCTTTTTAACCAACTCCCAAGTCAAGTTAGAAGTCTACTCCATTGACATGAATATCATTCTTATAGACATATAAAGGGAATAAAGAGAAGATATGGAAATTGATGCTCACGGATACCGTCGGTAAGGAATTTCACAAGATTTTTCACGTTGCAAGTATAGTCCTTAACCAACAAATAATCCGCAAGTCAAATTTCAAAGGAATTGGTTGTCACAAGTTCAACCCCAATAAAAATAACCGAAGTATTCAAACCTCGGGTCGTCTCACAAGGAATGGGCAAACATGTGCATCAACATTGGTTAGAATTCCAGGGTTGCAAGTAATGAGCAAGAAATTAAACTAGGAATCTTAACAAGCAAGTAATCTTGGAATGCAAGAAACTAATTCAAATAACTAAAGCAAGAAATGAGCAATTCTAAACTAATAAGATAACATCCAATATAATTTTACTCTGAAACTAAACAATAACTATAACTAAGACAAAGCAATTGAGATTTTTGGGTTTTCAAATACGAATACTAAAAACAACTCTTGGCTAGGCATAGGAATTGAGGTCACTATCCTTGTCTAATAACCATATCTTGACACTTATGAGGAACCAAACTCATTAAGTCTACTTCTATACTTGAAGTATATTAAATGGTTTAGTCAACATCAACCCATAAGGTCTAACCTAACTACTAATTGACTTAGTAGTAGGCTAGTGTCAATGGTTATCAAATTGACCACTAAGGGTTCCCAAATCATCAAATCCATTAGACCCAATGACTCAAGTTTATCCAATTCCCTTAGCCTAGGCCAAGAGTAAAGAAAACTACTCCATAATCAAAGGAAATATTTCATCAAACACATGGTAAGCATTAACAAAAGACATGTTCAAATTGCAATGAAATTGAAATTGACAAGTACCCACTAACAATTATCAACATACAATTACTCAAATAACACAATTAATCATGAAAATCATCAATGCAACATTAGCAATTCAAGATTCACAACATTCATGAAATGGGTATAAAATGACAATTGATAAGAAAACATAAAACTAACACAAGATCTAAAAAAAATTATAATAAGGAATTCAAATTAAGCAATTAAAACTAGTAATTAACAAGATTCAATTCAGAATTCAACAAGAGAAGATCAAATCAAAGCTAGATCTAGAAAGGAACAAAGGTTTCTCTCTCTAGAAGAACAAAAAGAACAAAAACTAGCTGAAAATTGTGTCTAAGTGTGAATGAATGATCACCCCTTTCTCCCTAGCATCCTTGGGTCTTTTCCATGCAGAAACACTTGAATTTGGGCCTCTTGAGCCTCAGAAATCGCCAGGCACAGTTTCCTTTAATGAGGTCACGTGTAGCTTGTCGCGCGTACGCGTCATGCGTGCGTGCGCGCCGATTGGTTTTGTGATCCACGCCGGCGCGCTATATACGCGTGCGCACCGGTGTGAATTTCTCTATCTGCGCGGATGCGTCGATCTACGCGTGCCGCTTCCAGCTATCCACATCCACGCGTGCGTGCGAGGTGCGCGTGCGCGTCCATGCTGAAATTCCCAAAATCCAAATCTTCATGTTCCTTCCTCTTGTGCATGCTTTCTTTCTCTCTTCTAGGCCATTCTTACCCTATAGATTCTGAAATCACTCAACAAACACATCACGGCATCGAATGGTAATAAAAGAGGATTAAAATATAGCAATTTTAAGGCAAAAGAAGCATGTTTTCCATCATGAAGCAATGTTAGGAAGAGAACACAAAACCATGCAATTCTTGTGAATAAGTGTGAAAAATATTGACAAAACCCCCCAAATTCTACACATATAAACCACAAAATTGGGGTTTATCAAATCTCCCCACACTTAAACCAAGCATGTCCTCATGCTTAAAAATAAATAAAAAGACCAAAGATCATGGTAAGAAAGGGTTTATGAAATACAAATTTCCTAAATGGATGCATGCAACTAATGTAAAATCATCTATCTACTTGGTCAAGGGTAAATCTATCCTCCAAGAACACATATGAGCATACGGGGTGAAAATGATATGTAATTGATAAATCCTACCAATTTGAACATTACTATGAAGTGCATATAACTTGCTAGATGAACGCTTGTGAAAGCCGGAAACAAGGGGTTGAGCATCGAACCCTCTCCGGAAGTGTATCCGCTCTATTCGCTCGAGTGTATAGGGTTTGTCACTCAATCCTCTCCTAATCATGCTTTCCAAGATTTATCTTTCATCTAACAATCAACAATTACTTAATGCATGCATACAAGTATCATGAGGTCTTGTTCATGGGTTGTAACGGGGTTAGGGTGAAGGTAAGGATGTATATGGTCAAGTGAGCTTAAAATTTGAATCCTTGATTAACCTAAGATCCCACTAGACACATAGAACAACCTATACAACTATAATACAATACCTAGCTACCCATGGGTTTCACTTTTCGCATACTCATGCATTCTTTTTAATTCACATCCTATATGCATTGTTATTATTACTTTGTCTTGGGGCATTTTTGTCCCCTTTCATTGCTTTCTCTTTTTTTTCTATATTTTGTTTTTTCTATTTTTTTCTATTTCTTTTTCCTACATTCTCATATATACACAAATAAATTTTTTTATATATACCCATATAATTTTTTTTTCTTTTTTTCTTTCTTTCTCTCTCTCTTTTTTTTTTCTTTTTGGTCCCCTTTTTTTCTTGGGGTTTCATGTACAAAAGTTTCAATACATATGGTTTAATCTTTCAATACATGAGTATGTTCCCAAATCCCTGAATTTCCATTTACAACTACAAGTACACCTCTTTATATCTACCCAAGTTCCCAAGTACACCCTCCCATTTAATGATACATACCTCCACTCACCTAAGCTAATCAAAGATCCAAATCTAGGAACATTCATTATTTTTCACTTAGGGTTGTTGATGTGCTCTATTTAAGAACAAAAAGGGTTTAACAAGGGCTCAAAATTGGTTAGCAATGGTAGATAAAAGGGTTAAGGCCGTTTGGGAAAAGTGACTATTGAAGTGATGGCCTCAATCATGTAAATGCATTCATACACAAAGTAATGGACATATAGAATCAGACAAAGCAAGGATTACAATCATAGAGAGAGAATAATGCACACAAGAATGGGAAATAGTGGTTAGAAGATATAACCACAAAATAGGCTCAAAACTTACATGCTTGTGTTCTTAGCTCAATCACTATGTTCCAAAATACATTCTTGAAGTAAGTTTACCGCAAAAAATTTTTCAAAATTGGTATGGTACCCCAAAACACAGTTTCTTGGGGAAGAAGTCATTATTTTGACCAAGTCATTCTATAGAGACTGACTATCATGCAAGGAGTATTTACAAGCAAGACTAAATACACATGCAGTGTACTAACTACTAAGCAAAAGATAAATCCATGGGTGTTGAAAGGAAGAGATTGTTACCCATGGAGATCGGTCGAACGACCTTCCCACACTTAGAATTTAGCACGGTCCTCCATGCTACTAACAATGTGCAAAGGGCGGATGGGACCGGAACCTTCACTATTCCCCTCATCAGAGCTCCCATCACTTGGGTTTGAGGTGGACGTGAATATCTCGGGTTCCTCCATGCTAGGGATAACACAATGCATAAGCTTTTTGATGTAAGTGTAGCGGCGTTGGTTGCGCCGCTCATATCTATCAATCTTCTGGTGTAGATCTTCTATCCTTTGGTGGGTGGATCTTTGTGGTGGTGGTGACGATGAGGTGGAAAGAAAAATAAATGGAGCGGCTATGACAAGGCTAGGGTTGGTCATGGGAAGCTGTAAGTATTTTCCTCTTGGGACAACATCGCCCTTAGCCGGAATTATAGCCTTCGTGTCCATGGCTTCCCAAGGAACACCCGCAGCAGCAACTAAATCGGATACCAATGCTGGAAATGGCCAATTACCCCGAGCGTGGACTTGACCCATCGCTTGCTTGACAAGAAGCGGAATGTTCACTGGTCTCTCCGTGAGAACACACGAAACAAGCAAGGCCAAATCCGCCATGAAGGGCGACTTGTGGGTGCTGGGTAGCACATAGTGGGAAAGGATCTGGGCCCAAGCTCTAGCTTCTACAGTGAAGAAACGTGCGTCAATGCACTTGGGCCGCATCCGGAGTCGACCATGGGTTCAGAATGTCTCTGGTTCAGCAATGACTCGGAGGATCAAGTCCCAATCAAATCCAAACTCTTCTCATTGACGTAAGACCTCTTGGTAGCCATCCATGTCACTTGGTACCAGTAAGACATTAAGCACTTGCTGAATATCCTCTTCTGAAACTGAGACTTGCTTCCGACACATGTATACCGATTGAAGAGAGGGAAGATGGTAGTTAGTGTAGAATTCTACCACCCAAGAGAGGTTAATCTCCCGTGGTTTTCTCAGAAGAAACTCCCATCCTCATCGTTTAATGTGGGGTAAGATACAATGAGCAACCTTGTCTGGCGGAGCAAGTAGATGCTCAGCATGGTAGTTCCTCCCAACCATGGCAGGGAACACAAATTCACAGAAGCGGTTGGGGAACCTTAAAGAATCCTTCGCCGGTTTGCTCTTTTCTTTCTCGTCAATAGGAGCTGGTGCCTTCGCCTTCTTAGATAGGGGTTTGGCTCCTAATGAAGAGTGTGCCTTAGAGGTTGACCTTTGGGATGCCCTCTTTGTGGCTGGTTTCCATGGAGCTTTCTCCTTGCCTTTCTTAGTGGCCATCCTGAAAAAGGAAGGAAAAAAGGGAAATCATTAAACCCAAAGAATCAACTCAACAAGAACATGCAAGTGAAAGGTGGTGCCCAAAAGAAATAGTGCAATAAAGTGATCATAAAGGCGTGGGTCACAACACTTCGCATGGGGTGCAAGAGGAAGTAAAGCATGCAATATGGCATGAGAGGAATAATCTCAAGCATCCATAACAAAGAGCAAGTCATGTTCAATGAGTATCTAATTAGCAAGCATAAAGCAAAATGGGCTCAATGCATTTAGAATAGAGCAAGTGAATGAGGAGAAGCACCAAATTGAAGGTATGTGACTAAAATAAACCAAAATGGCATTCGTGCATTTCCTCGAACACTCGGCGTGCAATTACCAAGCAATGAGCAATTATGAGACACTCAACCAATTAGAAGTCCAAAATGAAATATCAATCATCACATAACATCACCTACTGACAAAGATAATTAAAGGCAACAAGAAGATCTATTAAAGCAAATTAAAACTCAAATCCAACATCCATGGAAAAGATAGAAAAAGAAAAAGCAAACAAACAAAAAATAAGTAGTATAATCATGCAACTAAAAGAGAAAATAAGTGAATCAACAAAAAACATCTAACTAGAAAAAGAGATTATGCAAAGAAAGTAAGAGATAAGATATAGAAGAAGTAGAACCTTGAGAAGTGTAAAAGAACAAGGTAGAATTTTCTTTTTGGAAAAATGAGAAAGAGATAGAAGAGATGTAGTGCCACCGGAGGTGGTGGTGGTCACCGGTGAGTGGCCGAAGACGGTGGTGAAGTATGGAAGAAGAAGAAAAGAAGAGGGATGATGGAGAAAGAAGAAGAAAGGAAATAAGAAAATAGGTAAGAAAGAGATAGAAGCAGGGCGCGCAGCTTTAAAACTGGTTCGCGCGACCGACGCGTGCTCGCACGGTGCCCTAGCGCGTCGGTAAGGGTTGAGCGAGGGAAGTGAGTTGGGTGCCTGGCACAGAGTTGGCACAAAGTAGGCCTAACTCTCAGGTTAATTGTACCAGAGTGGTCATGCAGCAAAGGCGCGCGGACGCCCGCAGTGCGCGGACGCGTGCCTGATCGATTTGGCGATTGGCGTGGACGCGCCAAGTACGCCTGCACATCGATGCGGGCACAGAATAGGCACCAGTATGGCATGAATCTCTAGTTTTTGTACCAGGGAGTTCAAATTACACAACCGACGCGCGCGCACACAGTGCACTTGCACGTCGATGGCCAAATTGCAAGGGGCGCGCAGGTGGCATGCACGCTAGCGCGTGGGTGCCTGACATGAAGTGGGCACAAAGTGGGCATGAATCTCGGGTTTTTGGCACAGGAGTAAGAAATGCACCACCAGCGCACGCACGCACAGTGCGCTCGCGCACGGATGCCCCTTTTTCCTTTCTTCTTTTTTTTCACAACATAGAAAGAGCTATTCTAACACATTTTTGGCAGGTGTTTAAGCTAGTAGTCAAAGAGACATTCACAAATTCAAGCACTATTCAAAACAAAGCATTCTCTCTACTTTAACAATTCATCCACACCAAAATGATGAAATCTATATAAACATCCTAGTTATCCAACAAGATCAACCAAACTAGTATTCCTATGCAATCAACAACATCAAGAAGTCACAAAATGTACAAAATCTAAAGCTAAAAGCAAGAAGGTATACACAAGGAAGATCTTACCACGGTGGGGTGCCTCCCACCAAGCACTTTTCTTTAACGTCCTTAAGTTGGACGGTCAGTCGCTCAAGCTTATCCTTCTCTAGGTGCATCCGCTAGCAGGAACACCTCTAGCTCTTTTAGAAACTTGTAGCCATGGTACTTCTTCACTCTATGTCCATTCACCCTGAAAGTTGCTTCACTTTTAGGATCAAACAATCCCACCACCCCATAGGGCTTTATCTCTTTCACCTTGAAGGGTCCTTCCCATCTAGAACGAAGCTTGCCAGGCATGAATTTAAGCCTCGAGTTGTAGAGGAGAACTTCATCACCTTCTTGGAAATCCTTCTTCTGGATGTGATGGTCATGAAATGCCTTAGTCTTTTCCTTGTAAATCCGGGCATTCTCATATGCTTCATTCCTCAAACACTCGAGCTCCTCTAGCTGTAACTTCCTGGCTACACCCGCCTTAGTCAAATCCATGTTGCACTACTTTACCGCCCAATAGCCTTTATGCTCAATCTCCACCGGAAGGTGGCATGGCTTACCATAGACGATCCGGAAGGGACTCATCCCTAACAGAGTCTTGTAGGCCGTCCTATACGCCCATAGTGCATCTCCTAGCCGGAGGCTCCAATCCTTCCTTTGTGGATTTACCACTTTCTCCAAGATTCTCTTAATCTCCCGGTTAGACACTTCCGCTTGTCCATTGGTTTGTGGGTGATAAGCAGTGGCAACCTTATGCAATACTCCATAGCGCTTGATTAGTGCCTCTACTTTCCTATTACAAAAGTGGGATCCTTGGTCGCTCACGATTGCTCGTGGCGACCCATAACGGCATACAATGTTATTTCTGATGAAAGAAATGACGGTATTGGCATTGTCAAGGCGGGTAGGTATCACTTCTACCCACTTTGACACGTAGTCAACCGCTAACAGAATATACAGATACCCACTTGAGTTGGGAACGGTCCCATAAAGTCAATGCCCCATACATCAAATATCTCACAGAACAACATAGGTTGCTGAGGCATCTCATCCCTTTGGGACGTGTTTCCCGACTTCTGACACTAATGGCAAGACACATAGAATTGGTTAGCATCCTTGAATAAGGTTGGCCACCAAAATCCACAATCCAACACCTTTTTAGCTGTCCTTTGTGGGGCCAAAGTGGCCACCACATTCGGACGAATGGCAAGCTTCAAGAATGGGTTGAATTTCAGATTTCGGGGCACATCGTCGAATTACTTGGTCCACTCCCCTCTTCCACAAGTGAGGGTCATCCCAAATGTAGTATTTGGAATCACTCCTCAACTTGTCTCTTTGGTGTTTAGAAAAGTTAGGAAGGAAGATTTTTACAACCATGTAGTTCACCATTGGGGCAAACCAAGGAAAGCTAGCCGATACAGCATGCAAACTATCCATTGGAAATGAGTCATTGATCGGAAATGGGTCAAATTTCAAATTCTCAAGGCGGCTTAAATGATCCGCAACCAAGTTTTGAGACCCACTCTGGTCCCTAATCTCAATGTCGAATTCTTGCAAAAGCAAGATCCAACGTATGAGTCTAGGTTTTGACTCATTCTTTGTCAATAAGTACTACAAAGCTGTATGATTCGTGTATACCACTATCTTGGACCCTAGTAAATAAGATCTGAATTTATCTAAAGCATGAACAATAGCTAGGAGTTCCTTTTCTGTAGTGGTATAGTTGGATTGTGCTGCATCCAATGTTTTGGAAGAGTAAGCAATGACATAAGGGAGTTTACCATCGTGCTATGCAAGCGCGGCACCTACAGCATGGTTTGATGCATCGCACATTATCTCGAATGGTAGCGTCCAGTTGGGGCCTCGCACAATTGGTGCTGTGGTAAGAACTCTCCTTAGCTCTTCAAACGCTTTCACACATGCACTGTCAAACTCAAAGTCCAATTCTTTTTGGAGTAGGCGCGACAATGGCAAAGCAATCTTGCTGAAATCTTTAATAAAGCGCCTGTAAAATCCTGCATGTCCCAAAAACGAGCGGACCTCCATCACAGATGAGGGGTGAGGTAAAGTAGTGATAACATCGACCTTGGCCGGGTCTACAGAAATGCATTCACTAGATACTACATGCCCCAACACTATACCTTGTCTTACTATAAAGTGACATTTTTCGAAATTCAAGACAAGGTTAGTGTCAACACATCTAGCTAAGACCTTGGCCAAGTTCTCTAAGCAACAATCAAATGAGGGTCCATAAACACTGAAGTCATCCATAAAGACTTCCAGACAATTCTCCATCAGATCGGAAAAGACACTCGTCATACACCGCTGAAAAGTAGCAGGTGCATTACATAGTCCAAATGGCATCCTTTTGTAGGCAAAGGTGCCAAAAGGGTAAGTGAATGTGGTCTTTTCCTGATCTTCAGGAGCAATGTGAATCTAGAAGTAACCAGTGAATCCATCAAGAAAACAATAATGGGATTTACCCGCCAAACGGTCCAACATCTGATCGATAAAGGGCAAAGGGTAGTGGTCCTTCCTTGTAGCGGCGTTCAGTCTTCTATAATCGATGCACACTCGCCACGCATTTTGTACTCTCTTGGTGACCACTTCACCATCATCCTTTTTAACCGCAGTGATGCCCGATTTCTTTGGAACCACCTGGACCGGGCTCACCCACTCACTGTCAGAAATTGGTATATGATACCCGCATCAAGTAGCCTAGTGAACTCCTTCTTTACCACATCAAGGATGGTTGGGTTGAGCCTCCTTTGCGGTTGCCTAATCAGCCGAGCTCCTTCTTGGAGAAATATACGGTGCATGCACTTGCGGGATCAATCCCCACAACATCGGCTAGGCTCCAACTAATTGCCTTCTTGTGCTTTCTGAGAACATCTAGGAGCTTCCCTTCCTCTTCACTAGAAAGCTCACTAGCAATAATGACCAGAAACTTTTGGTTGTCCTCTAAGAGAGCATACTTCAAATGAGATGGAAGAGGTTTCAATTCACTCTTTGCCTCAAGCTGAGGTTCCTTTTCATCAAGCTCACGAAGTTCATTCTCAACAACTTTCTCTTGTTCATCCTCTTGATCGTCTGTCTCTTCAACAATAGGATAGCATGATTTGTTGTAGTCTTCCTTTCACACTTCCGCTACCACTTCATCGATTACATCACATCAGAGAACGGAATGCTCTTCGGGAGGATGCTTCATGGCTTCTTCCAAATTGAACTTGATAGTCTTGTCTTCAACCTCAAATTAATATGTGCCGGTGAAGGCATCTAACTTGAATTTAGAGGTCTTAAGGAAGGGTCTACCAAGTAGAACGGAGGATGACCTTCTATTTTTTGTTGGAGGCATTTCAAGGATGTAAAAGTCAACTGGAAAGACCAAATCCTTGATCGCCACAAGTACATCTCCGGCTATTCCCATCACAGTGATCACACTTTTATCGGCTAAGGCAAACTTCGCCGCCGACTTCTTTAATGGAACTAAATTCAACCGCACAAAGATAGAAAGCGGCATGATGCTTACGCAAGCTCCTAGATCACACATACAGTCATGAAAAGTGCGCCCACCAATACAACAAGACACCAAACAAGGTCCAGCGTTATCACATTTCTTTGGCATAGGCTCCATCAAGGAAAAAATTGAACTACCCAAGGATAATGTCTCCAACTCTCCTATCCTATCCTTGTGCGTACACAAGTCTTTCAAAAATTTTGCATACTTCGGAATTTGTTGAATAGCGTCAAGAAGTGGTATGGTTACCTCAACCTTCTTGAACACTTGAAGCATGTTTAAATCGAATTCTGAAGTATTCTTTGCTTTCTTCACCATGGAAGAGAATGGGATAGGAATGGACTCATCCACTATAGCTTTCCTCTTGGGTTCCTTGAGGCTTACTCCTTCTTCCTCATGCCTTTTGTCTACCACCTCTTCTTCATGCGGAGCTTTAACAACCACTTCTTCCTCATGAATGTCTTCCATGACCCTAGGAGGTATCTCCTCCAATGTAGTCCCCGACCGTAGAGTGATGGCGTTAAGACCACCCTTGGGGTTTGGAAGGGGTTGGGATGGAAGATTAGAAGAGCTTGAGGGTTGGTTGGTGTTGTTGTTGGAGCTTGAGGGTTGGTTTGGCATGGTCATCTTTGAAAGCATGTTGGCGAGATTGGCCAATTGAGCACCTAAGGTGTCAAATTGAGCCTTGTTACTCTCGTCCCGTTTTTCCATAGCGGTTCTAAGCTCATCAACTTGATTGGTGGAAGATGAAGAGGTTTGGTTGGATTGTTGTCTATGGTGTGGTGCTTGGTATTTGGTGTAGTTGCTTTGGTTTTGGTTGTGGTGATTTTGGTTGGCTTGGTGGTTGTTATTGTTATGGTGGTATTGAGATGAGGATTGGTTGTTGTTGTAATGAGAAGAAGAGTTGTTCCATCTTTGGTTTTGATTGCTCTCTTGTGCATTATCCTTCCACCCTTGATTTTGATTACTACCATGAGGGTAGTTGTTTTGGCCATGAGAAGGATAAGGCAGACGGTTGTTGTAATTCACATTTGCTACGACAAGGGCATGCTCCTCTTAAATTTGATGGCATTGATCGGTGTAATGTGTGGTGCTAGAGCACAAACCACAAATCCTATGAGGGCTTTCAAGTTGAGCAACTAGGGGTGGGGCTTGGATGACTTGGATGGAGTAGTATTCTTTTTGATCTTTTTGTATTTGCGTGAGGATAGTGGTCATGTCCCTAAGCGCCTTGGTCAAGCTTTCTTCGGACGATGATGGTTCTACCACACCCATGAGAGGATTACTTCTCACCCGTACATGTTGTGTAGCCTCGGCAACATCATTTAACAATTTCCAAGCTTCACCCTCCGTCTTGTTTTTCGAAAGGGAACCACCACTGGAAGCAGTGAGCAATCTTCTATCTTCCAGACAAAGACCTCCGGTGAAGTAACTTATGAGCAAGTGAGTGTTCAATCCATGATGGGGACAAGATTCCAATAGCCTCTTGAACCGAGTCCAATACTCATACAAACTCTCTTGGTCTCTTTGCATTATACCCGAGATCTCCTTCCGGACATAATCGGTCTTCTTCGATGGGAAGAACTTATCTAGAAACTCTCTTCTCAAGAAATTCCAATTGGTCACAATCTCATCCGGTAGTGAATAAAACCATGTCTTTGCTTGCCCTTCCAGAGAGAAGGGAAAGGCAAAAACCATAATAGCCAACTCATCGGCTCCATGCCTTCGAGCCGTAGAACAAGCAACTTGAAAATCTCTTAGATGTCGGATGGAGTCTTGACCCGGCAACCCATGATATTTAGGAAGTAGATGTATCAAGCTACTCTTCAACTCAAAGTTTGGATCAAGGTTAGGATACCTTGCTTGCAAAGGTTGAAGTATGATATCCGGAGCTCCTTGCTCATGCAAAATGATCCGTCGTGGCTTCGCTATGTATGGTTCACCTGTAGGATGCAAAGATGTATTAGTAGTGCCAACAGAAGAAGAGAAAGTAGCGGACTCCAAGTCACTCTCGGTACCGTCTAGTGATTCGGTATGTTCCTCAAGAGAGGCTAAAGTACTAGCCGTATAGTCCAATCGCCGTCTAGCTTGCCGAGTGTGTAACAAAGTTCTTTCAATCTCAGGGTCAAACTTGGCTAAGCTAGAATTCGGTTGAGACCGAGTCATCAAACCTGGGAGTCATAGCACACATACAAAAGAAATATAAACTATAGCTAAGTATTGAAAGAAAGTAAACTATCTACAATATTCACATATTTACATAACCAATATAAAGGCATATGTTGCAACCATTCCCCGGCAACGGTGCCAAAAATTTGATGCTCACGGATACCGTCGGTAAGGAATTTCAAAAGATTTTCACATTGCAAGTATAGCCCTCAACCAACAAATAATCCGCGAGTCAAATTTCAAAGGAATTGGTTGTCACAAGTTCAACCCCAATAAAAGTAACTGAAGTATTCAAACCTCGGGTCATCTCACAAGGAATGGGCAAACATGTGCATCAATATTGGTTAGAATTCCGGGGTTGCAAGTCATGAGCAAGAAATTAAACTTGGAATCTTAACAAGCAAGTAATCTTGGAATGCAAGAAACTAATTCAAATAACTAAAGCAAGAAATGAGTAATTCTAAACTAATAAGATAACATCCAATATAATTCTACTCTGAAACTAAACAATAACTATAACTAAGACAAAGCAATTGAGATTTTTGGGTTTTCAAATACGAATACTAAAAGCAACTCTTGGCTAGGTGATGAGCGGATAATTTATACGCTTTTTGGCATTGTTTTTAGTATGTTTTTAGTAGAATCTGGTTACTTTTAGGGATGTTTTCATTAGTTTTTATGTTAAATTCACATTTCTGGACTTTACTATGAGTTTGTGTGTTTTTCTGTGATTTTAGGTATTTTCTGGCTGAAATTGAGGGACTTGAGCAAAAATCAGATTCAGAGGTTGAAGAAGGACTGCTGATATCCATTCGCACTTCAATATGAATGTGGTGATCGTGACAGTCATCATCATTCTCTATGAACACGTGCCTGACAACCACTTCCGTTCTACCTTAGATTGAATGAGTATCTCTTGGATTCCTTAATCAGAATCTTCGTGGTATAAGTTAGAACTCATGGATGGCCATTCCTGAGATCCGGAAAGTCTAAACCTTGTCTGTGGTATTCCGAGTAGGATCTGGGAAGGGATGGCTGTGACGAGCTTCAAACTCGCGAGTGCTGGGCGTAGTGACAGACGCAAAAGGATCAATGGATCCTATTCCAGTATGATCGAGAACCGACAGATGATTAGCCATGCAGTGACAGCGCATTGGACCATTTTCACTGAGAGGACAGGATGTAGCCATTGACAACGGTGATGCCTAACATACAGCTTGCCATGGAAAGGAGTAAGATTGACTGGATGAAGATAGCAGGAAAGCAGAGGTTCAGAGGGACGAAAGCATCTCTATACGCTTATCTGAAATTCTCACCAATGAATTACATAAGTATCTCTATCCTAGTTATATTTTACTTATCTTTTATCTATCACTTTATAAAACCATCTGAATCCGCCTGATTGAGATTTACAAGGTGACCATAGCTTGCTTCAAGCCGACAATCTCCGTGGGATCAACCCTTACTCACGTAAGGTTTATTACTTGGACGACCCAGTGCACTTGCTGGTTAGTTGTATCGAAGTTGTGACAAATTATGAATTGAGATTAGAGCACCAAGTTTTTGGAGCCATTACCAGGGATCACAATTTCGTGCACCAAGTTTTTGGCGCCGTTGCCGGGGATTGTTCGAGTTTGGACAACTGACGGTTCATCTTGTTGCTTAGATTGGGTAATTTTCTTCTTATTTTCAAAAAAGTTTTCAAAAAAAAAAATTTTTCAAAAATCTTTCAAAAAAATTTTCTCCTTTGTTTTCGAAAAAATTTTAAAATAAATGTTTTCAAAAAAATATATATATTTTTCTTCAGAATTTTTAAGAATGAATTCTAGTATTTCATGATGATTTGTTGAATCCTGGCTGGCTGTGAAGCCATGTCCAAATTCCTTTGGACTGAGGATTCAACTAAGCACTTCAATGCATGTAATAGCATACTAAAGCTTGGCTGGCTATTAAGCCATGCCTAACCCTCAGATTGAAGCTTTAGACTAAAGTGTACAAGATTCTTGGAATTCATGTTAAAAAATTTTGAAATCCTTATTTTCTTTTTCCTATATGTTTTTTCGAAAAAAAAATAAAAAAAATCATAAAAATAAAAAATATTTCATGTTTCTTGTTTGAGTCTTGAGTCAAGTTGAAAGTTTGGTGTCAATTGCATATTCATCTTGCATTTTTCGAAAAATTCATGCATTCATAGTGTTCTTCATGATCTTCAAGTTGTTCTTGGTAAGTCTTCTTGTTTGATCTTGATGTTTTCATGTTTTGTGTCTTTTCTTGTTTTTCATATGCATTCTTGCATTCATAGTGTCTATACATGAAAATTTTTTAAGTTTGGTGTCTTGCATGTTTTCTTTGCATTAAAAATTTTTCAAAAATAAGTTCTTGATGTTCATGACATTCAAAGTGTTCTTGGTGTTCATCTTGACATTCATAGCATTCTTGCATGCATTCATTGTTTTGATCCAAAATTTTCATGCATTGAGTCTTTTTCATGTTTTTCCCTCTCATCATTAAAAATTCAAAAATAAAAAAAAATTATCTTTCCCTTTTTCACTCATAAATTTCGAAAATTTGAGTTGACATTTTCAAAACTTTTTAAAATCTAGTTGTTTTTATGAGTCAAATCAAATTTTGAATTTAAAAATCTTATCCTTTTCAAAATCTTTTTCAAAAATCAAATCTTTTTCATTTTTCTTATTTATTTTTGAAAATTTTAAAAATATTTTTCAAAAATCTTTTTCTTATTTTTATCTCCTAATTTTCGAAAATAACATCATCAATTAATGTTTTGATTCAAAAATTTCAAGTTTGTTACTTGCTTGTTAAGAAAGATTCAAACTTTAAGTTCTAGAATCATATCTTGTGATTTCTTGTGAATCAAGTCATTAATTGTGATTTTAAAAATTAAATCTTTTTCAAAACTAATTTCAATCATATCCTTTCAAAAATATCTCTTTATCTTATCTTTTTCAAAATTTGATTTTAAAATATCTTTTCTAACTTCCTATCTTCTTATCTTTTCAAAATTGATTTTCAAATTGGTTTCAACCAACTAACTAACTTTTTGTTTGTTTCTTATCTTTTTCAAAACTACCTAACTAACTCTCTCTCTATCTCTCTAATTTTCGAAAATATCTTCCCTCTTTTTCAAAATTTCTTTTTTAATTGAATAATTATTTTCATTTTTGATTTTAATTTTCGAAAAATTACTAACCCTTTTCAAAAACTATTTTCGAAAATCACTAACTCTTTTTCAAAAATTATTTTCAAAAATTCTCTCTCTCTCTCTTATCTCCTTCTATTTATTTATTCATCTACTAACACTTCATCTCACCCAAATTCGAACCCCTCTTCCATCTGTGTTCGAATTTTTTCTTCTTCTTTTCTTCTACTCACACAGGGACCTCTATACTGTGGTAAAAAGGATCCCTATTATTATTATTTTTCTGTTCCCTCTTTTTCATATGAGCAGGAGCAAGGACAAGAATATTCTTGTTGAAGCAGATCCAGAACCTGAAAGGACTCTGAAAAGGAAACTAAGAGAAGCTAAATTACAATAATCCAGCAAGCACCTTTCAGAAATTTTTCGAACAAGAAGAGGAGATGGCAGCCGAAAATAATAATAATGCAAGGAGGATGCTTGGTGACTTTACTGCACCTAATTCCAATTTACATGGAAGAAGCATCTCCATCCCTACCATTGGAGCAAACAATTTTGAGCTGAAACCTCAATTAGTTTCTCTGATGCAGCAGAACTGCAAGTTTCATGGACTTCCATCTGAAGATCCTTTTCAGTTCTTAACTGAATTCTTGTAGATCTGTGATACTGTTAAGACTAATAGAGTAGATTCTGAAGTCTACAGGCTCATGCTTTTCCCTTTTGCTGTGAGAGACAGAGCTAGAATATGGTTGGACTCTCAACCTAAGGATAGCCTAAACTCTTGGGATAAGCTGGTCAAGGCTTTCTTAGCCAAGTTCTTTCCTCCTCAAAAGCTGAGTAAGCTTAGAGTGGATGTTCAGACCTTCAGACAGAAAGAAGGTGAATCCCTCTATGAAGCTTGGGAGAGATACAAAGAACTGACCAAAAAGTCCTTCTGACATGCTTTCAGAATAGACCATCCTGGACATATTCTATGATGGTCTGTCTGAATTAGCTAAAATGTCATTGGATACCTCTGCAGGTGGATCTATTCACTTAAAGAAAACGCTTGCAAAAGCTCAAGAACTCATTGACATGGTTGCTAATAACCAGTTCATGTACACTTCTGAGAGGAATCCTGTGAGTAATGGGACGCCTATGAAGAAGGGAGTTCTTGAAATTGATACTCTGAATGCCATATTGGCTCAGAATAAAATATTGACTCAGCAAGTCAATATGATTTCTCATAGTCTGAATGGAATGCAAGCTGCATCCAACAGTACTCAAGAGGCATCTTCTGAAGAAGAAGCTTATGATCCTGAAAACCCTGCAATAGCAGAGGTGAATTACATGGGTGAACCTTATGGAAACACCTATAACCCCTCATGGAGAAATCACCCAAATATCTCATGGAGAAATCAACAAAAGCCTCAACAAGGCTTTAATAATGGTAGAAGAAATAGGTTTAACAATAGTAAACCTTTTCCATCCTCCACTCAGCAACAGACAGAGAACTCTGAACAAAATACCTCTAATTTAGCAAACTTAGTCTCTGATCTATCTAAGGCCACTGTAAGTTTCATGAATGAAACAAGGTCCTCCATTAGAAATTTGGAGGCACAAGTGGGCCAGCTGAGTAAAAGGATCACTGAAATTCCTCCTAGTACTCTCCCAAGCAATACAGAAGAAAATCCAAAAGGAGAGTGCAAGGCCATTGAAATGACCATCATGGCCGAAACCACAAAAGAGGAGGAGGACGTGAATCCCAAGGAGGAAGACCTCCTGGGATGTCCAGTGATCAATAAGGAGTTTTCCTTTGAGGAACCAAAGGAATTTGAGACTCATCTAGAGACCATAGAGATTCCATTGAACCTCCTTATGCCCTTCATGAGCTCTGACGAGTATTCATCTTCTGAAGAGAATGAGGATGTTACTGAAGAGCAAGTTACCAAGTACCTTGGTGCAATCATGAAGCTGAATGCCAAATTATTTGGTATTAAGACTTGGGAAGATGAACCTCCCTTGTTCACTAATGAACTGAGTGATCTGGATCAACTGACATTACCTCAGAAGAAACAGGATCCTGGAAAGTTCGTAATACCTTGTACCATAGGCAACATAATCTTTGAAAAGGCTCTGTGTCACCTTGGTTCAGGGATAAACCTCATGCCCTTCTCTGTAATAGAGAAACTGGGAATCTTTGGGGTGCAAGCTACTAAAATCTCATTAGAGATGGCAGACAATTCAAGAAAACAGGCTTATGGACAAGTAGAGGATGTGTTAGTAAAGGTTGAAGGCCTTTACATCCCTGCTGATTTCATAGTCCTAGATACTGGGAAGGATGAGGATGAATTCATCATCCTTGGAAGACCCTTCCTAGCCACAGCAAGAGTTGTGATTGATGTTGACAGAGGTGAATTAGTCCTTCAATTGAATGGGGACTCCCTTGTGTTTACAACTCAAGGTTATCCTTCTGTAAACATGGAAAAGAGGCACAGTTAGCTTCTCTCAAAACAGAGTCAACCAGAGCCCCCACAGTCAAACTCTAAGTTTGGTGTTGGGAGGCCACAACCAAACTCTAAGTTTGGTGTTGAACTCCCATATCCAAACTCTAAGTTTGGTGTTGGGAAGTCTCAACAATGCTCTGAACATCTGTGAGGCTCCATGAGAGCCTACTGTCAAGCTATTGACATTAAAGAAGCGCTTGTTGGGAGGCAACCCAATTTTTATTTATCTAATTTTATTTTTCTTGTTCTTTCATGTCTTTATCGGTTCATGATCATGTGGAGTCCCAAAATAAATATAAAAATTGAAAACGGAATCAAAAACAGCAGAAGAAAAATCACACCCTGGAGGAGGATCTCACTGGCGTTTAAACGCCAGTAAGAAGCATCTGGCTGGCGTTCAACGCCAGAACAGAGTATAGTTCTGGCGCTGAACGCCCAAAATGGGCAGCATCTGGGCGTTTGAACGCCAGAATTGCACCCTGGAGAAGAGCTGGCGCTGAACGCCCAGAACAAGCACCAATCTGGCGCTGAACGCCCAGAGTTGTGTGCAAGGGCATTTTGCATGCCTAATTTGGTGTAAGGTTATAAATCCTTGAACACCTCAGGATCTGTGGACCCCACAGGATCCCCACCTACCTCCACTCACTTCTTCTCACCCCTCTTTCACACAATCCCATAAACACTCTTCCCCAAAACTCTTCACCAATCACTTCAATCTCTCTTCCCTATCACCACTTCACCACTCACATCCATCCACTCTTCCCCATAAACCTACCTCATAAACCCTACCTACCTTCAAAATTCAAAATCAATTTCCCACCCAAAACCCACCCTTATGGCCGAACCTTAACCCCCCTTCCCTATATATAGCCCTCCATTCTTCCTCATTTTCACACAAAATAACCCTCTCTTCCTCTCCTTGGCCGAAACACATCTCTCTCTCCCTCTTCTCTATTTTCTTCTTCCTCTTCATCTATTCTTTCTTCTCTTGCTCGAGGGCGAGCAATATTCTAAGTTTGGTGTGGTAAAAGCATAAGCTTTTTGTTTTTTCATTACCATTGATGGCACCCAAGACTGGAGAATCCTCTAGAAAAGGGAAAGGGAAGACAAAAGCTTCCACCTCTGAGTCATGGGAGATGGAAAGATTCATCTCCAAAGCTCATCAAGACCACTTCTATGATGTTGTGTCCAAGAAGAAGGTAATCCCTGAGGTCCCTTTCAAGCTCAAGAAGAATGAGTATCCGGAGATCCGACATGAAATCCAAAGAAGAGGTTGGGAAGTTCTAACAAACCCCATCCAACAAGTCGGCATCCTAATGGTTCAAGAGTTCTATGCCAATGCATGGATCACTAGGAACCATGATCAAAGTAAGAACCCAAACCCAAAGAATTATATTACAATGGTTCGGGGGAAATACCTAGATTTTAGTCTGGAAAATGTGAGGTTGGCGTTTAACTTGCCTATGATGCAAGGAGATGCACGCCCCTACACTAGAAGGGTCAACTTTAATCAAAGGTTGGACCAAGTCCTCATGGACATATGTGTAGAAGGAGCTCAATGGAAGATTGACTCCAAAGGCAAGCCGGTTCAATTAAGAAGACTGGACCTCAAGCCTGTGGCTAGAGGATGGTTGGAGTTCATCCAACGCTCCATCATCCCCACTAGCAACCGATCTGAAGTTACTGTGGATCGGGCCATCATGATTCATAGCATCATGATTGGAGAGGAAGTAGAAGTTCATGAAGCCATCTCCCTTGAATTCTACAAAATAGCCGAAAATCCCTCTCTTGGGGCAAGGCTAGCTTTTCCTCATCTTATTTGCCATCTATGTTACTCAGCTGGAGCTTTCATAGAAGGAGACATTCCCATTGAGGAAGAGAAGCCCATCACTAAGAAAAGGATGGAGCAAGCAAGAGAGCCCATTCATGGATCTCAAGAGACGCATGAAGCTCATCACCATGAGATCCCGGAGATGCCTCAAATGCATTTTCCTCCACAAAACTATTGGGAGCAAATCAACACCTCCCTAGGAGAATTAAGTTCCAACATGGGACAATTAAGGGTGGAACATCAAGAGCACTCCATCATCCTTCATGAAATAAGAGAAGATCAAAAAGCAATGAGGGAGGAGCAACAAAGACAAGGAAGAGACATAGAAGAGCTCAAGGACATCATTGGTTTCTCAAAGAGGAAATGCCACCATCACTAAGGTGGACTCATTCCTTGTCCTTACATTCTCTGTTTTTTGTTTTCTCTATGTTAAGTGCTTATCCATGTTTGTGTCTTCATTACATGATCATTAGTATTTAGTAACTTTGTCTTAAAGTTATGAAAAGAACAAGAAGTACATGAGTTTCAAATTTATCCTTGAACTTAGTTTAATTATATTGATGTGGTGACAATGCTTCTTGTTTTCTGAATGAATGCTTGAACAGTGCATATGTCTTTTGAAGTTGTTGTTTAAGAATGTTAAATATGTTGGCTCTTGAAAGAATGATGATAAGGAGACATGTTATTTGATAATCTGAAAAATCATAAAAATGATTCTTTAAGCAAGAAAAAGCAGCAAAGAACAAAGCTTGCGGAAAAAAAAATAGCGAAAAAAAATAGAAAAAAAAAAGAGAAAAAGCAAGCAGAAAAAGCCAAAGCTCTTAAAACCAAAAGGCAAGAGCAAAAAGCCAATAACCCTTAAAACCAAAAGGCAAGGGTAAATAAAAAGGATCCCAAGGCTTTGAGCATCAGTGGATAGGAGGGCCTAAAGGAATAAAATCCTGGCCTAAGCGGCTAAACCAAGCTGTCCCTAACCATGTGCTTGTGGCGTGAAGGTGTCAAGTGAAAACTTGAGACTGAGCGGTTAAAGTCAAGGTCCAAAGCAAAAGAAGAGTGTGCTTAAGAACCCTGGACACCTCTAATTGGGGACTTTAGCAAAGCTGAGTCACAATCTGAAAAGGTTCACCCAATTATGTGTCTGTGGCATTTATGTATCCGGTGGTAATACTGGAAAACAAAGTGCTTAGGGCCACGGCCAAGACTCATAAAATAGCTGTGTTCAAGAATCATCATACTGAACTAGGAGAATCAATAACACTATCTGAACTCTGAGTTCCTATAGATGCCAATCATTCTGAACTTCAATGGATAAAGTGAGATGCCAAAACTATTCAAGAGGCAAAAAGCTACAAGTCCCGCTCATTTAATTGGAGCTATGTTTCATTGATAGTTTGGAATTTATAGTATATTCTCTTCTTTTTATCCTATTTGATTTTCAGTTGCTTGGGGACAAGCAACAATTTAAGTTTGGTGTTGTGATGAGCGAATAATTTATATGCTTTTTGGCATTGTTTTTAGTATGTTTTTAGTAGAATCTGGTTACTTTTAGGGATGTTTTCATTAGTTTTTATGTTAAATTCACATTTCTGGACTTTACTATGAGTTTGTGTGTTTTTCTGTGATTTCAGGTATTTTCTGGCTGAAATTGAGGGACTTGAGCAAAAATCAGATTCAGAGGTTGAAGAAGGACTGCTGATGCTGTTGGATTCTGACCTCCCTGCACTCAAAGTGGATTTTCTGGAGCTACAGAACTCAAAATGGCGCGCTTCGAATTGTGTTGGAAAGTAGACATCCAGGGCTTTCCAGCAATATATAATAGTCCATACTTTGGCCGCGTTTAGACGACATAAAAGGGCGTTGAACGCCAGTTCTACGCTGTTGTCTGGAGTTAAACGCCAGAAACACGTCACAAGCCAGAGTTGAACGCCAGAAATATGTTACAAACTGACGTTCAACTCCAAGATTGACCTCTACACGTGTAACATTCAAGCTCAGCCCAAGCACACACCAAGTGGGCCCCGGAAGTGGATTTATGCATCAATTACTTACTTTTGTAAACCCTAGTAACTAGTTTAGTATAAATAGGACTTTTTACTATTGTATTAGACATCTTGGGACGTTTAATTCTTAGATCATGGGGGCTGGCCATTCGACCAGGCCTGGACCTTATCACTTATGTATTTTTAATGGTAGAGTTTCTACACACCATAGATTAAGGTGTGGAGCTCTGCTGTTCCTCAAAGATTAATGCAAAGTACTATTGTTTTTCTATTCAATTCAACTTATTCCGCTTCTAAGATATCCATTCGCACTTCAATATGAATGTGGTGATCGTGACAGTCATCATCATTCCCTATGAACACGTGCCTGACAACCACTTCCGTTCTACCTTAGATTGAATGAGTATCTCTTGGATTCCTTAATCATAATCTTCGTGGTATAAGTTAGAACTCATGGATGGCCATTCCTGAGATCCGGAAAGTCTAAACCTTGTCTGTGGTATTCCGAGTAGGATCTGGGAAGGGATGGCTGTGACGAGCTTCAAACTCGCGAGTGCTGGGCGTAGTGACAGACGCAAAAGGATCAATGGATCCTATTCCAGTATGATCGAGAACCGACAGATGATTAGCCATGCAGTGACAGCACATTGGACCATTTTCACTGAGAGGACAGGATGTAGCCATTGACAACAGTGATGCCTAACATACAGCTTGCCATGGAAAGGAGTAAGATTGATTGGATGAAGATAGCAAGAAAGCAGAGGTTCAGAGGGACGAAAGCATCTCTATACGCTTATCTGAAATTCTCACCAATGAATTACATAAGTATCTCTATCCTAGTTATATTTTACTTATCTTCTATCTATCACTTTATAAAACCATCTGAATCCGCCTGACTGAGATTTACAAGGTGACCATAGCTTGCTTCAAGCCGACAATCTCCGTAGGATCGACCCTTACTCACGTAAGGTTTATTACTTGGATGACCCAGTGCACTTGCTGGTTAGTTGTATCGAAGTTGTGACAAATTATGAATTGAGATTAGAGCACCAAGTTTTTGGAGCCATTACCAGGGATCACAATTTCGTGCACCACTAGGCATGGGAATTGGGGTCACTATGCTTGTCTAATAACCATATCTTGACAATTATGAGGAACTAAACTCATTAAGTCTACTTCTATACTTGAAGTATATTAAATGGTTTAGTCAACATCAACCTATAAGGTCTAACCTAACTACTAATTGACTTAGTAGAAGGCTAGTGTCAATGGTTATCGAATTGACCACTAAGGGTTCCCAAATCATCAAATCCATTAGACCCAATGACTCAAGTTTATCCAATTCCCTTAGCCTAGGCCAAGAGTAAAGAAAACTACTCCATAATCAAAGGAAACATTTCATTAAACACATGGTAAGAATTAACAAAAGACATGTTCAAATTGTAATTAAATTGAAATTGATAAGTACCCACTAACAATTATCAACATACAATTACTCAAATAACACAATTAATCATGGAAATCATCAATGCAACATTAGCAATTCAAGATTCACAACATTCATGAAATGGGTATAAAATGACAATTGATAAGAAAACATAAAACTAACACAAGATCTAAATAAAATTATAATAAGGAATTCAAAGTAAGCAATTAAAACTAGTAATTAACAAGATCTAATTCAGAATTCAACAGGGGAAGATCAAATCAAAGCTAGATCTAGAGAGGAATAAAGGTTTCTCTCTCTAGAAGAACAAAAAGAACAAAAACTAGCTAAAAATTGCGTCTCAGTGTGAATGAATGATCCCCCCTTTCCCCTAGCATCCTTGGGTCTTTTCCATGCAGAAACAGCTTGAATTTGGGCCTCTTGAGCCTCAGAAATCGCCAGGCACGATTTCTTTTAATGAGGTCACGTGCAGCTTGTCGCGCGTAAGCGCCATGCGTGCGTGCGCGCCGATTGGTTTTGTTATCCACGCGGGCGCGCCATGTACACGTGCACGACGGTGTGAATTTCTCTATCTGCGTGGATGCGTCGATCTACGCGTGCCACTTCCAGCTATCCAGATCCATGCGTGCGCGCGAGGTGCGCGTGTGCGTCCATGCTGAAATTTCCAAAATCCAAATCTTCATGTTCCTTCCTCTTGTGCATGCTTTCTTTCCCTCTTCTAGGCCATTCTTGCCCTATAGATTCTGAAATCACTCAATAAACACGTCACGGTATCGAATGGTAATAAAAGAGGATTAAAATATAGCAATTTTAAGGCAAAAGAAGCATGTTTTCCATCATGAAGCAATATTCGGAAGAGAACACAAAACCATGCAATTCTTGTGATAAGTGTGAAAAATATTAACAAAATCCCCCAAATTCTACACAATATAAACCACAAAATTGGAGTTTATCAGAAATTCAAATAAAGCAATAACAGAAATTCAATTAAAGGTAAAAGTAATTCTTTGCATTAATAAATTTCAAAACCATAAATATACGTATCTGAACAGGGTTAACAGGTATTTAAAAGAGTAAAAGGAATAAGAAAACAAACTAGAATAATGGAAACTTCAATGGAGGTAGTAACTCTTCTCAATATCCAAAACAAAAGCACAAAATCCTAAAAACTATGAATGTGAAGGAAATCTAGAGGAGGTAGTGTTTTTCTCTCTAAAATTCCAATCTAAAACTCCAAAAAACTATGCTTAATGAGAATCTGTCAATGTGTCTTGAGTCTCTGCTTGTTCCCTGGCTCTAGTCTGTGTTTCTGGGCCGAAAGCTGGGTCCAAACTCAGCCCAAAATCACCCCCAGCGTCTTCTGCATTTTCTGCACGTGGCGCATGTCACGCGTACGCGTCAGGCACGCGCACGCGTCGCCATGTAATGTGCCAAGTCACACGCACGCGTCAGGTTTGCACACGCGTCACTCCTCGCTGGTTATCTCCTTTAATTCTTGTGCTCCTTCCATTTATGCGAGCTTCCTCTTCATCCTCTAAGCCATTCCTGCCCTATATAGCCTGAAAACACTTAACACACAGATCACAGCATCGAATGGTATGAAGGGGAATTAAAATACACAATTTAAAGGCTTAGGAAGCAAGTTTTCTACCATAGAGCAGAATTAGGACGGAATTGTAAAATTATGCCAATTGTATGAATAATTGTGCAGAGACTTGATAAAAACCACTCAAATTAGCACGAGATAAACCATAAAATAGTGGTTTATCAACTTCTCTGTCTTTGGAGATTTATTTGAATCCTGCCTTGACCATCTGGCCCTAGTTCTGAAACATTGGTAAGAAACAAACCTCGTTTTAAACTGGGAAAAATGCCACTTCATGGTAACTGAAGGAATTGTTCTTGGACATCGAATTTCAAATAAAGAGATAGAGGTGGATCAAGCTAAGGTGGAAGTAATTGAGCGATTACCACCACCCACTAATGTTAAGGCAATCAGAAGTTTCCTAGGACATTGATGAGCGGATATTTTATACGCTTTTTGGGGTTAATTTCATGTAGTTTTTAGTATATTTTAGTTAGTTTTTAGTATATTTTCATTAGTTTTTAGGCAAAATTCATATTTCTGGACTTTACTATGAGTTTGTGTGTTTTTCTATAATTTCAGGTATTTTCTGGCTGAAATTGAGGGAGCTGAGCAAAAATCTAATTCAAGATAAAAAAGGACTGCAAATGCTGTTGGATTCTGACCTTTCTGCACTCGAAATGGATTTTCTGGAGCTATAGGAGTCCAAATGGCGCGCTCTTAATTTCGTTGGAAAGTAGACATCCAGGGCTTTCCAGCAATATATAATAGTCTATACTTTGCTCAAGGATAAATGACGTAAACTGGCGTTCAACGCCAGTTCCATGTTGCAGTCTGGCGTCAAATGCCAGAAACAGGTTACAAATGGGAGTTGAACGCCAGAAACAGGTTACAACCTGGCGTTTAACTCCAGAAACAGCCTAGGCACGTGAGAAGCTTAAGTCTCAGCCCCAGCACACACCAAGTGGGCCCCAGAAGTGGATTTCTGCACCATCTATCATAGTTTATTCATTTTCTGTAAACCTAGGTTACTAGTTTAGTATTTAAACAACTTTTAGAGGTCTATTTCGCACCTCATGACATTTTTTATCTGAACTTTGTACTCTTTGACGGCATGAGTCTCTAAACTCCATTGTTGGGGGTGAGGAGCTCTGCTGTGTCTCGATGAATTAATACAATTACTTCTGTTTTCCATTCAAACACGCTTGTTTCTATCTAAGATATTTATTTGCACTTCAATATGATGAATGGGATGATCCATGACACTCATCACCATTCTCAACCTATGAACGCGTGCCTGACAACCACCTCCGTTCTACATTAGATTGAATAAGTATCTCTTGGGTTCCTTAATCAGAATCTTCGTGGTATAAGCTAGAATCCATTGGCAGCATTCTTGAGAATTCGGAAAGTCTAAACCTTGTCTGTGGTATTCTGAGTAGGATTCAAGGATTGAATGACTGTGATGAGCTTCAAACTCACAAAGGTTGGGCGTAGTGACAGACGCAAAAGGACCAACGGATCCTATTCCAGCATGAGTGAGAACCGACAGATGATTAGCCGGGCGGTGACAGCGCACCTGGACCATTTTCACTGAGAGGACGGATGGTAGCCATTGACAACGGTGATCCACCAACATACAGCTTGCCATAAGAGGGACCTTGCGTGCGTGAAGAAGAAGACAGGGGGAAAGCAGAGATTCAGAAGACAAAGCATCTCCAAAACTCAAACATATTCTCCATTACTGCAGAACAAGTATTTATTTCATGCTCTTTTATTTCTCGCAATTCAAACTGATAAATATAATTGATATCCTGACTAATAGTTATAAGATAACCATAGATTGCTTCAAGCCAACAATCTCCGTGGGATTCGACCCTTACTCACGTAAGGTATTACTTGGACGACCCAGTGCACTTGCTAGTTAGTTGTGCGAAATTGTAAGAAATAGTAATATTGACATTGACATACACAATTTCGTGCACCAAGTTTTTGGCGCCGTTGCCGGGGATTGTTCGAGTTTGGACAACAAACGGTTTATTTTGTTGCTTAGATTAGGAAAAAATTTTCTTTTTGGTTTAGAGTCTTATATTATTGTTTTTGGTTGAAATTTTCTTTTTAATCCTTATTTTCTCTTTTTAAATTTTTTGAAAAATTTTTATAAACTAATAATTGAGTTTTTCTGTTTGAATTTAGTTTTATATTTTAAGTTTGGTGTCAATTGCATGTTTTTATTTTCTTTTAAATTTTCGAAATTGTGTTCATTGTTCTTTCTTAATCTTCAAGTTGTTCTTGTTTATTTTCCTTGTTTGATCTTTAACTTTTCTTGTTTTGTGATTTTTCTTATTTTTCTTGTGCATTTTTGAATTATTAGTATCTAAAAAAAATTATTTATTAAATACCTTGTTAAAAGACTTTAAATTTATAGCTCAATTGGCTAGAGCGTGATGCTTATGTTCTTGGTAATTGGCTATTTTCTTTTTTAAAAAACTTTTTCAAAATTAATTTTTCTTTGAATAAATCTTGTGCCAAACTTTAAGTTTGGTGTTTTCTTGTTGATTTTTCTTTAGTTTTCGAAAATTTTGTTTTGGTTTCCTAAAAATTTTAAGTTTGGTGTTCTATCTTCATGTTCTTGTTGTTCTTGTGAGTCTTCAAAGTGTTTTTGAGTCTTCCTTGTGTTTTGATCTTAAAATTTTAAGTTTGGTGTTCCTTGGTGTTTCCCTCCAAAATTTTCGAAAATAAGGAGCATTAGATATAAAAATTTTAAGTTTTGTGTCTTTTTATTATTTTTCTCTTTCCTCATTGAATTCAAAAATATCTTTTTCCTTTATTTTAATTGATTTTTCGAATTTTCCTTTTAAAAATTCAGATTTTATTTTAAAATTTTTTATTTTATCTTATCTTAGTTTTAAAATTTCAAAATTCAAATCTTTATCAAAAATCATATCCAAAATTTTTCAAATCTTCTTAATTAAGTAATTATTTTAGTCTTAAATATTTTGTTCTTAATTTTCGAATTCTATATTTAATTTCAAACTATTTTATTCTCTTTTCTTTTATTATTTATTCATTCTCTTTTTACAAAAGAAAAAAAATAAAAATATATTCTATTTGCTATTCATATCAATTCCCTTTTCTCCATCATGGATCTAAGTGGAATTGAATAGTCCAGAAGGACTCTGGGGTCATATGCCAACCCCACTACTGCTTTATATGGGAGTAGTATCTGTATACCCTCCATTGGAGTCAGTAGCTTTGAGTTGAATCCTCAGCTCATTATCATGGTGTAGCAAAGTTGCCAGTATTCCGGTCTTCCTTAGGAAGAACCTACAGAGTTTCTGGCACAGTTTTTACAGATTGCTGATACAGTACATGATAAGAAAGTAGATCAGGATGTCTACAGATTATTACTGTTTCCATTTGCTGTAAAAGACCAAGCTAAGAGGTGGTTAAATAACCAACCTAAGGCTAGCATAAGGACATGGAAACAGCTGTCAGAAAAATTCCTGAATCAATACTTCCCTCCAAAACGGATGACACAGCTAAGGCTGGACATCCAAGGCTTTAAACAAGGAGATAATGAATCTCTTTATGATGCCTGGGAGAGATACAGAGAGATGCTAAGAAAATGTCCCTCTGAAATGTTTTCAGAATGGGTGCAGTTAGACATCTTCTATTATGGGCTTACAGAGAAAGCTCAAATTTCTCTAGATCACTCAGTTGGTGGATCTATACACATGAGAAAGACAATTGAAGAGGCTCAAGAGCTTATTGATACAGTTGCCAGAAATCAGCATCTGTACCTAAATAGTGATTCTTCTAAGAAAGAAGAGGCTAAAACAATAACTGCTGAACTTAGTCCTGCAGAACAAATTACTAAAGTCAATCAGCAATTAGATTTTCTAACAAAACATCTAGCCAAATTCAAAGAGATATTACAAGATACAAGAATGGCTAATATAAATATGGAGGTACAGTTGAAGCAAACAGAAAAATAGTTATCAAAACAAATAACAGAAGAGTGCCAAGCAGTTCAATTAAGAAGTGGAAAAACATTAAATACCTCACTTCAAGGCAGTAGGAAGCCAAGAAAAGAACAAACTGCTACCCAAAATCCCTCTGAGGACAGTAAGAGCCCAGAGAGGAATAACTCTGGCGTTTAAATGCCAGAAATAGGCAAGGATTTGGCGTCAAACGCCCAATGGAAGCTCAGTTCTGGCGTTCAAACGCCAGGAACAAGTAAGTAGTTGGCGTCCAACGCCACTCCAGCTTCTAACCCTGGCATTTAAATGCCAGTGAGGGATCAGACACACACAAGTGCTGATAACAACCCTTCTAAAAAGGCTTCTCCAACCACCTCTGTAGGAAATGAACCTGCAGCAACTAAGGTTGAGGAATATAAAGCCAAGATACCTTATCCTCAAAAACTCCGCCAAGAGGAGCAGGATAAGCAATTTGCTCGCTTTGCAGATTATCTCAGGACTCTTGAAATAAAGATTCCATTTGCAGAGGCACTTGAGCAAATACCTTCTTATGCCAAGTTCATGAAGGAGATCTTGAGTCATAAGAAGGATTGGAGAGGAACTGAAAGAGTTTTCCCCACTGAAGAATGCAGTGCATCCATTCTGAAAAGCTTTCCAGAAAAGCTTAAAGATCCCGGGAGCTTTCTGATACCATGCATATTAGAGAGTAATTGCACCAAGACAGCTTTATGTGATCTTGGGGCAAGCATCAACTTAATACCTGCATCCACTATCAGAAAGCTTGGTTTAACTAAAGAAGTTAAACCAACCCGGATATGTCTCCAACTTGCTGATGGCTCCATTAAATACCCATCAGGCGTGATTGAGGACATGATTGTTAGGGTTGGGCCATTCGCCTTTCCCACTGACTTTGTAGTGCTGGAAATGGAGGAGCACAAGAGTGCTACTCTCATTCTAGGAAGACCTTTCCTAGCAACTGGACGAACTCTCATTGATGTCCAAAAGGGGGAAGTAACCCTGAGAGTCAATGAGGATGAGTTTAAGTTGAATGCTGTCAAGGCCATGCAGCATCCAGACACACCAAAAGACTGTATGAAAGTTGATCTCATTGACTCTTTGGTAGAGGAGGTCAACATGGCTGAGAGTCTTGAATCAGAGCTGGAAGACATCTTTAAAGATGTTCAGCCTGATTTGGAGGGTTCAGAGGAACTGAAAGAGCCTCTGAGATTTCCTCAGGAAGAGGAGAAACCTCCTAAACCCGAGCTCAAGCCATTACCACCATCCCTGAAATATGCATTTCTGGGAGAAGGTGACACTTTTCCAGTGATCATAAGCTCTGCTTTAAACCCACTGGAAGAGGAAGCACTAATTCAAGTGCTGAGGACACACAAGACAGCTCTTGGGTGGTCCATAAGTGACCTTAAGGGCATAAGCCCAGCTAGATGCATGCACAAAATCCTATTGGAGGATGATGCTAAGCCAGTGGTTCAACCACAGAGGCGGCTAAATCCAGCCATGAAGGACGTGGTGCAGAAAGAGGTCACCAAATTACTGGAGGCTGGAATTATTTACCCTATTTCTGATAGCCCCTGGGTGAGCCCTGTTCAAGTTGTTCCCAAGAAGGGAGGCATGACAGTGGTTCATAATGAAAAAAATGAACTGGTTCCTACAAGAACAGTTACAGGGTGGCGCATGTGTATTGACTACAGAAGGCTCAACACAGCCACCAGAAAAGATCATTTTCCTTTACCATTCATAGACCAGATGCTAGAGAGACTAGCAGGTCATGAATATTACTGCTTTTTGGATGGCTATTCAGGTTACAACCAAATTACAGTAGATCCTCAGGACCAAGAGAAGACAACATTCACATGTCCTTCTGGAGTATTTGCTTACAAAAGAATGCCTTTTGGTCTATGTAATGCACCTGCAACCTTTCAGAGGTGCATGCTCTCTATCTTCTCTGATATGGTAGAGAAATTTCTGGAAGTCTTCATGGATGACTTTTCAGTATTTGGAGACTCATTCAGCTCCTGCCTTGACCATTTAGCACTTATTCTGAAAAGATGCCAAGAGACCAACCTAGTTTTAAACTGGGAAAAATGTCACTTTATGGTGACTAAAGGAATTGTCCTTGGACATAAAATTTCAAACAAGGGAATAGAGGTGGATCAAGCTAAAGTGGAAGTAATTGAAAAATTACCATCACCTGCTAATGTTAAAGCAATCAGAAGCTTTCTGGGGCATGCAGGATTCTACAAGAGGTTTATAAAAGATTTTTCAAAAATTGCAAAACTCCTGAGCAATCTGCTAGCTGCTGACATGCCATTTGTGTTTGATACAGAGTGTCTACAGGCGTTTGAGACCCTGAAAGCTAAGCTGGTCACAGCACCAGTTATTTCTGCACCAGACTGGACTTTACCATTTGAACTAATGTGTGATGCCAGTGACCACGCCATTGGTGCAGTACTGGGGCAGAGGCATGACAAGCTTCTGCATGTCATTTATTATGCTAGCCATGTTTTAAATGATGCCCAGAAAAATTACACAACCACAAAAAAAGAATTGCTTGCAGTGGTTTATGCCATTGACAAGTTTAGATCATACTTAGTAGGATCAAAAGTGATTGTGTACACTGACCATGCTGCTCTTAAATATCTACTCACAAAGCAGGATTCAAAACCCAGGCTCATAAGATGGGTGTTGCTTTTGCAAGAGTTTGATATAGAAATAAGAGACAGAAAAGGGACAGAGAACTAAGTGGCTGATCATCTGTCCCGGATAGAACCAGTAGAAGGGGAGTTTCCCCCCTCTATTGAGATCTCTGAGACCTTTTCGGATGAGCATTTGTTTGCCATCCAGGAAACACCATGGTTTGCAGATATTGCAAACTATAAAGCTGCAAGGTTCATACCCAAGGAGTACAGCAGGCAACAAAAGAAAAAATTAATTACTGATGCAAAGTACTACTTGTGGGATGAACCCTATCTCTTTAAGAGATGTGTAGATGGAATAATCCGTAGGTGTGTGCCTAGAGTAGAAGCACAAAGGATCTTATGGCATTGCCATGGATCACAATATGGAGGCCATTTTGGAGGTGAGCGAACAGCCGCCATGGTCCTCCAATGTGGCTTCTACTGGCCTACACTCTATAAGGATTCTCGAGAGTTTGTACGTAACTGTGACAGTTGCCAAAGAGCTGGTAATCTGCCTCATGGTTACGCCATGCCTCTATAGGAAATCTTGGAGATTGAGTTGTTTGATGTATGGGGAATTGACTTCATGGGACCTTTCCCACCATCATACTCAAACACTTATATTCTGGTGGCAGTTGACTATGTATCAAAATGGGTAGAGGCCGTTGCCACACCCACCAATGATACTAAAACAGTGCTGAAGTTCCTCCAGAAACATATCTTCAGCAGGTTTAGTTTTCCTAGAGTACTAATCAGTGATGGGGGCACTCACTTCTGCAATAAACAGCTTTACTCTGCCATGGTCCGGTATGGGATTCGCCACAAGGTGGAGACTCCATATCATCCACAGACAAATGGGCAAGCTGAAGTTTCTAACAGAGAACTAAAAAGAATCCTAGAATGGACTGTAAGTACCCGTAGAAAGGATTGGGCAAGAAGCTTGGATGATGCTCTGTGGGCTTACAGAACAGCATTCAAGACCCCTATAGGGACCTCTCCATACCAACTTGTGTATGGTAAGGCCTGTCATATGCCCGTGGAACTGGAACATAAGGCTTACTGGGCAACCAGATTCCTAAACTTTGATGCCAAATTAGCCGGAGAAAAAAGATTGCTCCAGCTGAATGAGCTAGAGGAATTCAAACTAACTGCTTTCGAAAATGCCAAGCTTTATAAAGAGAAATAAAAAAGGTGGCATGACAAAAAGCTGTCATCTAGAGTCTTTGAACCAGGACAAAAGGTTCTGTTATTTAACTCTAGGCTCAGGCTGTTCCCTAGGAAACTGAAATCCCGGTGGAGGGGACCATATGTGATTACAAGTGTATCACCATATGGTTATGTGGAGCTTCAAGACATTGATTCTGATAAGAAGTTCATTGTTAATGGACAGAGAATCAAGCACTATCTTGAAGGCAATGTTGAGCAAGAGTGCTCAAGGCTGAGGCTAGATTAAAAGCTCAGCAAGGTCCAGCTAAAGACAATAAAGAAGCACTTGCTGGGAGGCAACCCAGCCATTAGCAAAACTTTTTTTGTTATTTTGCCCTATTCTTCATTTTATTTATTTATTTTTAAAGCATATAAGTTCAATGTTAATAAGGTAAAGAGTCAATTGCATAGGTTCACAGGGTTACAGAAGGATTCAGCACACAAAACAGAGAAAAAGAGCTCACTGGCAAGAAAATGCCAGTAAGAGGCACAACTGGGCGTTAAACGCCCAAAAGGAGCATCTACTGGGTGTTTAACGCCAGTAAAGATAGCCATCTGGGTGTTAAATGCCAGAAAGAAGCAGCTTCTGGGCGTCTAACGCCAGATTGACAACATCCTAGGCGTTCAGAAAAACGCCCAGTAACAAAGGGGTTTCTAGCGTTTAACGCCAGCTAGAAGCAACAGCTGGGCGTTAAACGCCCAAAACAAGCAGCAATTGGGCGTTAAACGCCCAAAACATGTAGCAGTTGGGCGTTTAACGCCAGGATTGTGGGGAGTAGGCAATTTCGTTTTCAACTCAAATTTTTTCCATTTTTTATGTTTTAATTCATGATTTCTTGCACAAACATGTTACAAATCCTAATTTTTCAAATCCTTTTTTTTTTCAAAAAAAAAATTATCAAATGTATCTTAATTCATAAGCCCTTTTTCTTAACCCTCTTCAAATTATTTTCAAATCTTTTTCAAAACAAATCTATCTCTTTTCACTCTAAAATCTTTTCAAATCATCAATATCTTTTTTCAAATCCTCACATCATCTTTTCAAAATTCAGATTTATCTTTTTCAAATATCTTTCATATCTTTTCAATTTTAAATCATATCTTTTTCCTATCATAATTATCTTTTACAAATCATATCTTCTATCATATCTCCTTCAAAATTTTCGAACCCACCCTCCCTTTTCCCTTTAAATCCTAATTCGGCCTCCCCCTCTCCTCCACAAGTTGTGCTTGGCTCTCCCTCTTTCCCTCTCCTTTCTTTTCTTTTGCTTGAGGACAAGCAAACCTCTAAGTTTGGTGTGTTTATCCGTGATCACTAAGCCAATACCCACTAAGATCATGGCTCCCAAGGGAAAACAAACCGACTCAAGAGGCAAAAAGGAGAATATTCCAAAACCACTTTGGAATCAAAGGAAGTTCATAACCAAAGAAAATTCAGACCATTTTTACAAAATAATGAGTCTAAGGTCAGTGATCCCAGAAGTTAAATTCGATCTGAAAGAAGATGAATATCCGAAGATCCAAGAGCAAATTCGAAACAGGAGCTGGGAAGTCCTAGCTAATCCTGAAACAAAGGTGGGAAGAAACATGGTTCAGGAATTCTATGCTAATCTATGGCAGACGGATAAGCAGAGAATAGCTGGAATCGCATTCTATGACTATAGAACTCTGGTCAGAGGGAAGATTGTTCACACCCAGCCTGACAAAATAAGGGAGATCTTCAAGCTGCCTCAACTGCAAGATGACCCAGACTCCTTTAACAGGAGAATGATGAGATCAAACCTGGGATTGGACAAAATCCTAGAGGACATATGCCTCCCTGGAGCCAAGTGGACAACCAACACAAAGGGTGCCCCGAACCAACTAAAGAGAGGAGATCTCAAACCAGTTGCCAGAGGCTGGCTAGACTTCATTGGGCGCTCTATTACTGCCCACCAGCAACCGCTCTGAGGTCACCATCAGAAGAGCAGTGATGATTCATTGCATTATGCTAGAAAAAGAAGTGAAAGTTCATCAGCTGATTGCTTGTGAGCTTTACAAAATTGCAAACAAGAACTCTAAAGATGCTAAATTGGCTTATCCAAGCTTAGTCTCTCTACTATGTAAAGATGCTGGAATAAAATGGGAGTAGATAAGTATATCTCAATTGAGCAACCAATCACCAAAAGTCTATGGAAGGACTACAAGTACAGGACGACCCCATCAAGAGAAAAGCAGAGGAGCTCCTCTCGGAAATCCCTCAAATTGAATACTGGGAGCGCCTAGAAGCATCTGTCACCAAGTTGCAAGAAGCTGTGGATCAACTGAAGGAAGAATAGCAAAATCAAAACAGCATGCTCTGCAAATTGCTTAGAGAACAAGAAGAGCAAGGGCGTGAACTGAAGGAATTAAAGCGTCAGAAACTATCTCTTGAAGGGCCAAGCACTCCACAGACTAAAGAGGCATCCACCTCCCAAATTCAAGGTTGTTGAGTTCTAATCTTAGCCTTAACTCTGTGATAATTATTCTTATTTGAGTTTTACCTTAGAAGTTATATATGAGTAGTAGTAATTAAGTATCTATATTCTGATTTTATCTCCAATTAAGCTATAATTTATTTTTCTTATCATCATTAAACATGAATAAAATAGCAGATTTTCTTTAGAATAAGGAGGCAATATTTTTCGAGTTATTTTTATAAGAAAAATTCTAATTATTTACATGTGGTGGCAATGCTTTTTGTCTTCTGAATGAATGCTTGAACAGTGCATATGTCTTTTGATTTTGATGTTTATGAATGTTAAATATGTTGGCTCTTGAAAGAATGATGAAAAAGGAGAAATGTTATCTGATAATCTGAAAAACCATAAAAATGATTCTCGAAGCAAGAAAAAGCAGTGAATACAAAAGCTTGCAGGAAAAAAAATATGGCAAAAATAAAAAAAGAAAAAGAAAAAGCCAATAGCCCTTAAAACCAAAAGGCAAGGGTAATAAAAAGGATCCAAGGCTTTGAGCATCAGTGGATAGGAGGACCTAAAGGAATCAAATCCTGGCCTAAGCGGCTAAACCAAGCTGTCCCTAACCATGTGCTTGTGGCGTGAAGGTGTCAAGTGAAAACTTGAGACTGAGCGGTTAAAGTCAAAGTCCAAAGCAAAAAGAAGAGTGTGCTTAAGAACCCTGGACACCTCTAATTGGGGACTTTAGCAAATCTGAGTCACAATCTGAAAAGGTTCACCCAATTATGTGTCTGTGGCATTTATGTATCCGGTGGTAATACTGGAAAACAAAGTGCTTAGGGCCACGGCCAAGACTCATAAAGTAGCTGTGTTCAAGAATCAACATACTGAACTAGGAGAATCAATAACACTATCTGAATTCTAAGTTCCTATAGATGCCAATCATTCTGAGCTTCAATGGATAAAGTGAGATGCCAAAACTGTTCGGAAGCAAAAAGCTACTAAGTCCCGCTCATCTAATTAGAATCTGAGCTTCACTCGAAAACTTTGAGATATTATTGCTTCTTGACTTATTTGTATTCTATTTTATTTAAGTTTGGTGTTGTGATGAGCGGATATTTTATACGCTTTTTGGGGTTAATTTCATGTAGTTTTTAGTATGTTTTACTTAGTTTTTAGTATATTTTCATTAGTTTTTAGGCAAAATTCATATTTCTGGACTTTACTATGAGTTTGTGTATTTTTCTGTAATTTCAGGTATTTTCTGGCTGAAATTGAGGGAGCTGAGCAAAAATCTGATTCAGGCTGAAAAAGGACTGCAGATGTTGTTGGGTTCTGACCTTCCTGCACTCGAAATGGATTTTCTGGAGCTACAGGAGTCCCAATGGCGCGCTCTTAATTGCGTTGGAAAGTAGACATCCAGGGCTTTCCAGCAATATATAATAGTCCATACTTTTCTCAAGGATAAATGACGTAAACTGGTGTTCAACGCCAGTTCCATGTTGCAGTCTGGCGTCAAACGCCAGAAATAGGTTACAAATGGGAGTTGAACGCCAGAAACAGGTTACAACCTGGCGTTTAACTCCAGAAACAGCCTAGGCACGTGAGAAGCTTAAGTCTCAGCCCCAACACACACCAAGTGGGTCCCAGAAGTGGATTTCTGCACCATCTATCATAGTTTATTCATTTTCTGTAAACCTAGGTTACTAGTTTAGTATTTAAACAACTTTTAGAGGTCTATTTCGCACCTCATGACATTTTCGATCTAAACTTTGTACTCTTTGATGGCATGAGTCTCTAAACTCCATTGTTGGGGGTGAGGAGCTCTGCTGTGTCTCGATGAATTAATACAATTACTTCTGTTTTCCATTCAAACACACTTGTTTCTATCTAAGATATTTATTTGCACTTCAATATGATGAATGGGATGATCCGTGACACTCATCACCATTCTCATCCTATGAATGCGTGCCTGAAAACCACCTCCGTTCTACATTAGATTGAATAAGTATCTCTTGGGTTCCTTAATCAGAATCTTCGTGGTATAAGCTAGAATCCATTGGCAGCATTCTTGAGAATCCGGAAAGTCTAAACCTTATCTGTGGTATTCTGAATAGGATTCAAGGATTGAATGACTGTGACGAGCTTCAAACTCACAAAGGTTGGGCGTAGTGACAGACGCAAAAGGACCAACGGATCCTATTCCAGCATGAGTGAGAACCGACAGATGATTAGCCGGGCGGTGACAGCGCACCTGGACCATTTTCACTGAGAGGACGGATGGTAGCCATTGACAACGGTGATCCACCAACATACAGCTTGCCATAGGAGGGACCTTGCGTGCGTGAAGAAGAAGACAAAGGGAAAGCAGAGATTCAGAAGACAAAGCATCTCCAAAACTCCAACATATTCTCCATTACTGCAGAACAAGTATTTATTTCATGCTCTTTTATTTCTCGCAATTCAAACTGATAAATATAATTGATATCATGACTAATAGTTATAAGATAACCATAGATTGCTTCAAGCCAACAATCTCCGTAGGATTCGACCCTTACTCACGTAAGGTATTACTTGGACGACCCAGTGCACTTGCTGGTTAGTTGTGCGAAATTGTAAGAAATAGTAATATTGACATTGACATACACAATTTCGTGCACCAGATATGCAGGGTTTTACAGGAGGTTCATAAAGGATTTTTCAAAATTGCCAAACCCCTGTGTAACCTATTAGCCACTGACACTCTATTTGTTTTTGACAAGGAGTTCCTGCATGCCTTTGAAACTCTGAAGGCCAAGCTTATCACTGTACCCATCATTTCTGCACCCAATTGGGACTTACCATTCGAACTGATGTGTGATGCTAGTGACCATACCATTGGTGCAGTTCTGGGGCAGAGACATGATAAGCTCCTACATGTCATCTATTACGCCAATCGTGTTCTAAATGACACACAGAAGAACTATACTACCACAGAGAAGGAACTACTTGCAGTGGTTTATGCCATTGACAAGTTCAGATCTTATTTAATAGGGTTTAAGGTCATTATCTACACTGACCATGCTACTCTTAAATACCTTCTCACCAAGTAGGATTCTAAGCCAAGGCTGATAAGATGGGTGCTACTCCTGCAAGAGTTTGATATAGAAATCAGAGACAGAAATGGATCAGAGAATCAAGTGGCAGACCACTTATCTCGGATTGAGCCAGTAGCAGGGACTATGCTTCCCTCTACTGAGGTATCTGAAATCTTTCCTGATGAGCAACTCTTTGCGATTTGGACAGCCCCTTGGTTTGAGGATATTACAAACTACAAGGCCATAAGGTCCATCCCCAAGGAATACAGTAGACAGCAAGCTTGAAAACTCATACATGATTCAAAGTACTACTTGTGGGATGAACCATACCTCTTTAAAAGGTGCTCAGACAGTATAATCCGCCAGTGTGTCTGAAGAGGAAGGACAACAAATCCTATGGTACTGCCATGGCTCAGAATATGGAAGACATTTTGGAGGTGAGCGAATAGCCACCAAGGTTCTCCAGAGTGGCTTTTACTGGCTAGCACTCTTTAAGGACGCCCGAGACTTTGTCCGTAACTGTGATAGCTACCAAAGGACTGGCAATCTCCCTCATAGTCACAACATGCCTCAGCAAGGGATCCTAGAGATTGATCTATTTGATGTGTGGAGAATAGATTTCATGGGATCTTTCCCACCTTCATTTTCAAATACCTATATCCTTGTGGCAGTGGACAATGTTTCCAAGGGGTTGAGGCAGTCGCTTCACCCACTAATGATGCAAGAGTAGTGATGAAGTTTCTCTGGAAACATATCTTCAGTAGGTTTGGTGTTCCACGGACACTAATTAGTGATGGAGGTAGCCATTTCTGTAACAGATAACTTGACTCTATTTTGCACTGTTATGGCATTCACCATAGAGTGGCAACTCTATATCACCCACAGACAAATGGGCAAGCTGAGGTATCTAACAAGGAACTAAAAAGAATCTTGTAAAGAACTGTAAGCACCTCTAGAAAGGATTGGGCAAAGAAACTTGATGATGCTCTCTAGGCATACAGGACAGCCTTCAAGACCCTATAGGAACATCACCATATCAATTGGTCTATGGGAAGGCATTTCATTTGCCAGTTGAACTGGAACATAAGGCCTACTGGGCAACCAAATTCCTCAACCTTGATGCTAAGGCAGTAGGAGAAAAAAGGTTACTTCAGCTAAATGAGTTGGATGAATTCCGACTTGCTGCATTTGAGAATGCAAAAATCTATAAAGAGAGAGCCAAGAAGTGGCATGACAGGAAGATATCTTCCAGAGTCTTTGAACCAGGTCAGAAATTTCTACTCTTCAACTCTAGACTAAAGTTCTTTCCTGAGAAGCTCAAGTCATGTTGGACAGGACCACTTGGGATCACTAATGTGTCATCCTACGGGCACATAGAACTCAAAGGAAAATACTCTGACAAGAGGTTTACTGTTAATGGTCAGAGAGTCAAACATTACCTTGAGAACAATATTGAGCAAGAAGGCTCTACACTGCTACTGAAATGAGTACAGTGAAGTCCAGCTTATGACAGTAAAGAAGCACTTGTTGGGAGGCAACCCAATGATTAGTAATATATTATCATTTTCTATCCCTTTATTACTTCTCGTTTGATTTTATTTTTCTTAAATTTTAATTAATTTTCATAGTACTTTGTTTTCTAAATGTTTGTGATCATGTATACCTCTTAAAACAGAGACAAGAATATTCAGAATAGGAAACAGACCACCCTGGGAGAAGTCCCTTGCTGGCGTTGAACGCCAGACAAGAAGAAGGATGGGCATTCAACGCCCAAGGGGGAGGAGCATTGCTGGCATTGAACACCAGGGAAGGACCTCCTTGGGGTGTCCAACGCCCTAATGGGAGAAGCTGGCATTGAACGCCAGCCAGGGAGCATTGGCTGGGCGTTCAATGCCCTAAGGAGGAAGGAAGCCTGGCTTTGAACGCTAGCCAGGGAGCAAGGCTGGGCGTCCAACGCCCATGAGGAGTATGTGCCTAGCGTTGAACGCCAGAATAGGGGTATTCTGGGTGTTCAACGCCCCGATCAAGATAGGGAGGTTTGACTTTTTTAAAACCATATCTTTTTCGAATCTTATATTTTCAATCATCTCTCCTCTTACTTCAAATTATCTTTTCCAAAATCAACTACTTTTTGATTCAATTCTTTTTAAACATCATCTTTTAAATTCAAGTTATTTTCAAATCTTTTCAATTCTACAATCTTTCCAAATCTTTCTCAATTCCTTTTCAAATCTTTTTCAAAATTCTAAATCTTTTTCAATTCTTTTTCATATCTTTTAATACCTTACATCTTATTTTTTTATCTTTCTCATATCTTTAATTCTTTAACAATTTTAAATCTTATCTTTCTGATCTTTTTAAAAGATTTTGAATCATATCTTTACTATCTTTTATCTAATTAATTTTCAAAACCCACCCCCACCCTCCTTATACCATTCGTACCATACTGACTCCCTCATCCACCCTCAATTCAAATTCTTCACCTCTTCTTCGTTTTTCTCTCCTTTTTCTTTTTGCTCGAAGACAAGCAAAACTTTTAAGTTTGATGTGGAAATAGCCTTGCTTTATCCTTCAGTCGAACTCCATGGCTTCAAAGAGTAGGAAATCCACTTCAAGAAGCAAGAAAGAAGATGACCTACTAACACGAATAGCTGTCTTCAAACCTTACAGATTCTACACCAAGAAACATGAAGAACATTATCATAAAATAATGTGTAAAAGGACGGTGATCCCAGAGGCCAGAGTCGAATTAAAAGAATATGAGTACTTGGAGATCCAAGAGCAAATTCGAATGAGAGGCTGGGAGACTCTGGCCAACCCTATAACCAATGTGGCAATAGTAATGATCCATGAATTCTATGCAAATCTGTGGATGATAGAAAAATAAAAGAAAGATGGACAAGGATTCCATACATTTCGTACCATGGTCCGAGGAAAGACTCTCTATTTTCATCTTGACTAAGTGAGAGAGATCTTTAAATTACCCCCACAAAGGGATGATCCAAAATCCTTTAATAGAAGGGTACATGCCAATCCAAAGCTGGATCAGGTCCTAGAGGACATATGTCTGCCTATAACTCAATGGATCAATGACACAAAAGGCAAACCAAACCAACTAAAAAGAGTGGACCTCAAACCAGTTCCTAGAGGTTGGCTGGACTTCATTGGGTGTTCCATACTCCCCACTAGCAATCGGTCTGTAGTCACTATTAAAAGAGCAGTGATGATTCACTACATCATGATGGGGAAGGAGGTGGAAGTTCACCAATTGATTCCCGTTGAACTATACAAATTCACAAACAGGATGTCAACTCAAGCCAAATTGGCCTTTCCAAACCTTATCTCTCGCTTGTATAATGAGGCTGGAGTCCTAATTAACAAAGATTCATGTATCCCAACAGAAAACCCAATTACCAAGCAGTGATAGAAAATTCTAGAACACCGGACGATCATCCCAAAAGGAAGACACCTGAGGCTCGGCAAGAACAGAGCAACCCTTCAATTGAATACTGGTTTCAGTTGGCAACATCTGTTGCACAATTATGATGCAGTGTGTAACCAAAATTTAGAGGAGGTCTTGGGCTGAGAAAAGCACAAGAATCCAATACTTTATTTCTTATGAAGCTTGCTTGGGGACTTGTAACAAATAGAACTCGTTATGGATCAAAGTTATGAAATCAATGTATGGTTGTGGGGATGATTTAATTCCTAAATTGCATCAAAGATCTAATTGTTCAAGCACATGGAAAGGTATTGATGAGCGGATATTTTATACGCTTTTTAGCATCATTTTCATATTGTCTTAGTTATATTTTGCTTAAGTTTCATTATATTTTCATAGGTTTTAGTGCAAAATTCACATTTTTTTTATTTTACTTTGAGTTTTTGTGTTTTCTGATGATTTCAGGTAATTTCTGGCTGAAATTGAGGAGTTTTGGCAAAGTCTGATCCAGAGGCGAGGAAAGCGTAGCAGATGTTGTTAGATTATGACCTCCATGCACTCAAGCGAGCATTTGTGGAGCTATAGAGGTCTAAATGACGCACTTTTAATGGCGTTGAAAATCTAACTTCCAGAACTTTCCAGAAATATATAATGGTTTATGCTTTTCTTCAAAGGAGCCTGCCCATATTGGGCGTTGAATACCCAAGGCCTACCTCCTTTCTGGCGTTCAACACCCTCAAAGGAACCCAAGCCAGCGTTGAATGCCCAATCACCCCCTTAGGGGCGTTCAATGCCCACCAAGAAGCACAACGCAGTGTGGATCAATCCCCCTAATAGGCGTTCAATGCCCATCCCTCAAGTTGGACGCCAAGCTCAGCCCAAGTACTCAACCAAAGTGGGCCCAAGAGAGGACTTTCGCATCTTTAGTCTAGTCTATCATACTTTTGTACTTCTTAGTTATTAGGTTATTATATATAGGAGAAGATCACCCTTGTTTAGGATCTTCTCCCACCACTTTCGAATTCACATTATTTTCTGTAAGCTATGAGCTATTAAACCTCCTAAGTTATGGTTAGGAGCTCTGCTGATTCTCATGGATTAATAATATTACTATTTCTATTTCAATATGTCTGATTCTATTCTCTTATGCATTTTTGTTCTTCATCTCATGAGTTAAGGATGAACCGTGGCATTCATCCTTGTTCTACTTGGGTTCTGTGCGAGTCCTGACCAAGATAGCATTGAGCTAAAGCTAGAGATTGCATTGCAGATTCCAAGAGCGTACCTGGGTGACTTTGGATAAGTGACATAAAATTCCAATGACCGTGGGTTACTGAGGTCTCTGTGGTGTTAAGGCTAGAGTCAGAGAAGTATCATTCCTTGATCTGGAACATCCGACCTTGTCTGTGGCATTTTGAGTAGGATCGCGAAGGGGAGTGGATTGCTTAGGTCTTCACGTTCGGCCATAGTGGGAAGCCATGAGTTAACTTGATGAGGAGACATGAGTTGCTCGGATATGGTGGACTGATATGGTTTAGAAGAGATTAACTTAATGAGAGGCGATGAGTTAATCACTTACGGCTGCCATTGAATGAATCATTCGTTATTGAAGTAGACAGTAAGAAAAGTTAATCCGAAAAGAATACTCATCTCCGAAGCCTTAACTGAATCTTTATCACTGATTTCACATCAATCTGGTATTTCGTTCTTTACTATTTCATTTTTGCTTTCAAACAAACAACTATCTTTTCTAATCGCCTGACTAAGAATTACAAGATACCTATAGCTTGCTCAATCCAACAATCTCCGTAGGAGTCGACCCTCACACACCTGAGGTATTACTTGGACCACCCGATGCATTTGCCGGTTTCATCTTTGCGAAACTTGTAGAGTTTAATTTTGCGCACCAGGTATCATTAAAATCTGGAATCAATTCAAGACAAATGTTGTTTGGAGAATAGGAAATCGTGATTCAATTCGCTTTCGGGATGATTATTAGATCCTAGGAATTGAGACCCTCAGACCTTTTGCCATGAGAAACATTGAACAAGGCATCTCTATGAAGAGAGTCAGTGACTTTGCAGATCAGAATGGTAACTGGGATTGAGAAAATCTTAGTCTATTTAATACAAAAGATATTCTAGACATTATTCGGACTATGAAAGCTCCTCATAGTGATCTGGGGCCAGACAGTTTAGCTTGGCTACCTGAACCTACTGGTGATTTTTCTATAAAATCAGCATATCAGATATTTTATGACGTTGATGAACAATTTTCTAGGAATTATTTCAAAGATATTTGGAAGCTGAAGATTCCGTAGAGACTTCAAAGTTTTGTGTGGCTTATCATGCATAAAGCACTTCTCACAAATTCTAGAAGGGAGAGAAGATGGCTTACAAATGAGGACAGTTGCCTAAGATGCCCTGGATGTGAAGAGACACTGCTCACGTGTTACACGATTGCCCCTATATCCGTAGCGCCTAGAATAGTAGTTTGGATAGTGCCCAACAACTTGACTTCTTTAACCAGGACCTTCAAAATTAGATAGAGAAGAATCTGAACTTAGGTACTCATAAGCAAAATGGGACCTCCTGGTCCATCTTTTTCATCACTATCTGGAATATAGCATGGAGAAGAAGGAATAATTTCATTTTTAATCAAGCTAGCATGCCATGTTCAAATCTTCTTCAATCAGCAAAGAACCTAGCTAGAGAGTATGAGGAGGCCCTATCCCTAACAGAGTCCAGTAGAATGGTGCTTACCTCCACCAGAGTGAAGTTTGTGGGTTGGGAGCTACCAGAGCCTGAATTGTTCAAGTTAAATACTACTGGGTCTTTCTTCAACTCCACCAAGATAAGAACATGTGGAAGCCTAATTCAAGATCACCACAGCAGATTTATTGCAGGTTTCTGTTTGAAAATTGGCAACACAATGATTACAAAGGCTGAGCTTTGGGGAGTTTATGTGGGAGTGAAAATGGCAAATAACCTTGATATTTAGAATTTGATAGTAGAGACGGACTCCGGTTGCATGCTGCAATTGCTCCACGATCATCCTGTTCAATGGCACACTACAACCTCTCTTATCCATGCGATTTGGGTTTTGCTTGCCACCCCGGGGAGATTTGAAGTTTGCCATATATTTAGGGAGGCAAACTTCGCAACATATTCTCTGCCAAGTATGCCAAGAAGCTCCTGTAGGTCTCCAGTGTATTGATGAAGCTCCTGCCTTCCTTTTTCAGGACCTAGAAGCAGATAGAAGAAGAGCCTCTTTTCCTAGAGCTACCATAGTGTAGTCGCTTTGTTTTCCTGAGCCCTTGGTCCTGTTTCTTAATTAAAAAATATATATATGCATTATTGTAATATATGATATATTGAGAGTATGTCATCTATTTTAATTTTACAATCACTTATCTTCTCTATTTATTAATTTCACAACACATTATGAGCATGAAGGCTTTTAAGGTAAGAAATTTTAATTATGTCAAATCTTTTTCAGTTGGAATTTTTACACTTTCATATTTCTGGATAAATTTATTTGTCATGAATTGTGGATGATGAAATTCATCTTGGCATAATGAGTCTCAGTGATGCCATTTAAGGCAAATAATAATGCATCATTAAAAGATAGCACTACAACAACAATTTTCTTTCATCGTCATCTTGACGAAGGATTGAAAAATGAATATCTTACCATAAAAGATCCAGTAGAATTATGAAAGAGCCTAGAGAAAAGTATTATCAGAAAAAATTGGTGATTCTTCCAAATGCCCGATATGAATGGCAACATTTGTGGTTATAGTAAAATTTTAAATCTATCGTTGAATATAATTCTACAATATTCAAAATAACCTAACAATTAAAATTCTGTGAGAAAAATATTACCGATAAAGATATGTTGGAGAAAATATTTTTGACGTTTCATGCATTGAATATGCTCCTGCAACAACAAAAGAGAAGGAATTTAAAAATATTATAAATTAATTACATGCCTACTTGTGGCAGAATAGAATAATGAATTGCTTATGAAAAATCATGAAGCTCGGCCATCTAGCTCTGCTCCATTCTCCGAAGTGAATGTGATAACTTGTAGTCCCAAAAATGATAAAGATTTTGATTTTTGTAACAAATATGACAAGAAAAAAATCTTTAATAATAAAAGATCCTACAAAAAGTGGGATAATAAAGAAAAGAAAAATGAACATAATAAGAAAACAGAATGCAAATGTCATTGTTATGGTGGTAAAGGTCATTGGGCACGTACTTGTCATACGTCAAAACACCCAGTTGAATTTTACCAAGCATCATTGCAAAAGAATGAGAAAAAGATTGAAACTAACTTTACCTTAAGAGATGTTCCTACCAGAATTCATTATGATGTATCTGATTTCTTTTAAAGATGCTGAAAAAAATATTGGTCATCTGATCAATAATGAAAATGTTAAGTAATATCTTTCCATGTTATGTGTTTGATTTTCAATAAATTAATGTATGTTTTTACTTATTTCATATTCAAAGTATCATTAAATAAATTTGTGCCATTATAACATGTGTACAATAAATAAAATAGTTATCATATAAATGCAAGTAAGAATATGATTTAAATCATACATATAAAGAACACATTAATAAAATGATTAACTACTTATGAAATTCATAAAAAAATTAACTCAAAAATATATCATACATTAAATTGCATTTTCACATTTTGTTTGTTCTTTCTTGTGAAGAAAATAATAATGAAGGTAAAAGAAGATGATATTTGTCTTGCGGATAGTGTAAGTATACACACTATTCTCAAAAGCAAAATTTATTTTCCGAATCTTATATATGAAAAGGCAAATGTTGATAGTATTATTGCGATTTATTGGTACAAGTAAGATAATTGATGGCTTTGGAAAAGCTGTTATTTTGTTTCCTAGAGGAACAAAAGTAATTATAAATAATGCTAAACAAAATCTCAAAGAAACTTATTGAGTTTTAAAGATATCCGTAAGAATGGATATCATATTGAGACAATGAATGAATAAATTCCTCTGTACTATAAGTCGTGATTCAAATAAGAAAGTCATATTGGAAAAATTGCATATACTTTCTTCTGGTATATATTATACTCATATTAGTACAATTGAATCACATGTAATAGTAAACCAAAATTTACTAGTCCAAATGAATTCATCATTTGACATCACCAATTAGGTCACCTTGGAGTAACAATAATGCGAAGGATCATTAAAAATTCACAAGGGTATTTATTGAAGAATAATAAGATTACTCAATCTAATGAGTTATGTTGTGCTGCATTTTTTTTTTCGATTGATAGGTTAAAAACTCGACCCAAAGCAGGGAGAAAAGACACAAACAAAGCCGAAATCTTAGTCATATCCCCTTTGACATTGCCATCAAGGATAATGATCAAGAATAGTACATCATTACTAATCTAGAAAATGTCAAGAATAAAAAAACCATACCTACTACAAAGTCTAACACCAAAATCAATAAGAAAAGTTCTTCTACTAAATATTAGGACTACACTAGCTTTTGCTAAGATACCTATATCTTTTATTGCATTATTCCATCACCAGTAGAGTATATAAGACCACATCTCTATAAATCATTGCCACGCTTGCACACCTATATTATTTTGATGATCATATGGCTTCTTATGGAGCATCCACTTATAGCACATCTTTGAAAAATCAATACTTTTTTTAGAGTCCTGTAAAAAATCACATGTAATATACACAATTCTAAGATTTCCATCATGACATATATGGATCTAATCAATACTACCATAGCATTACTCTACTCAATGACTCCGCATAATTCATGAAAAAAATCTTCTAGTAGCAAATACCAACAGTATAGGTGAAGTCCCGTAACCAAGAAGACCACTTCTAGACAATCAAACATAATGTTTACTGCATATTAGAAAAACATAGATTAGCACCACAAGACTCTACTACTCTCATTCTATTTATTAACCATTTTCTCCAATTGTTGATGAATTTGAACTCCTTGTGTGAAGCATATTGAACCTTGATATTATTGAAACTTTGTAGAAAATTTTTCAATTTATTTCTTTCAAAATTTAGCCTCCAATAGTTGTCACCTTGTCCTTTGGCCCATCTCACCAAGACTGCATCATTGGTTTTGAAAACCACCCACTTTAGAGCCACATTATACTCCTCCAGCAAGAAATCGACGGATGTTTCAATGCAGTCTACCAAAGCATTAACTCGAGAATCTGCATTTAGAAACTCACATAAAAGCACAACAATATTATTTTCAACATTCACAAGATAGCCACCCACTGCTATACATTGTTTTGAAGCAACATATTCTGCATGAATCCACCAAGAACATTCAAATTCAATGTTCATAATGGGTCCTAGACTACTGGTAGCCCCTTGAACAGTAGTTGATTGTCCTTGTTTCATTTTTTAGTTAAGCATTTCCTATTCTTTTAGCTAATACACAGTAAACTCCCATGCATCCTCCCACGATGTATCTTTTCTTTCAATAGTAAATTAGTTTCCGATCCTCCATATCACCCATACTATTGTAAACCAACAATTTATCCATTTTTTCTCTCCTCTCTCACCCCTTCTTGCTCACACCAAGATTCAAATAAACTTCTCACCTCCTTTCGCTTAACCCATGTAATACCCCCCACAACCAAGACTTTATTCCACAAATGAGAAACATAGTTACAATGGATGAAGAGGTGATCTATATCTTCATTCTCTAAACCACATCAAACACAGGTTATCTCATTCGCACCCACCACATTAATCAAGGCAAGTCTTTTCATCATGTTGAGCTTGCCTAAGATCAGAAACCAGCTCATCATCCCCACCCTCGGAGGTACTGCTCCTCACCATATATTATCAAAACTATGACGTGTTTTAGCAAAGCCCAACGCCTTTGACGCCACTGAGGTGATGAATGTCTTTATTGAGAAACTTCTGTCCTCTAAGCAACTCCAAATAAGCTTATCTTTTGTACCTTCATTTTAAACATAATTTTTGTAATTATAATAGTAATTCCTCAGTGTTTACATTCCCATTCCAAAAAGCGTCTCCTCCATCTTAGGTTCCACACCCACCTAAAGCTATCCCAAAAACCACATTTAGCAATAGTTTTTGCTTGTTGAGCGGAAATCAAATAAAGCCTTGGGAATTTTTCTCTGAGGCTTTACTCACCCAGTCACTTATCTGTCCATAATTTTGATTTTCACCATTTTCAACACATATTCTAAGCCTCGTTAAGCTTAATTCTTTACACAGTTGGTTACTTCTAACTCCATTTATGATATCCTTCCATGATCTACTAGACTTAGGTGCATTATGCTCATTAACTGGTTCATCTAATGGGACCGCACAAAGATATAATTTTCTTCCACATTGATTTATCCTCTGTTGAGTATCTCCACCACCATTTTAATAGCAAGGCAACATTGTTAATGGTGATATCTCCTACTGCATTACTTGTACTCTAATTGTGTTTACCTTTGTTTGTTTGTTTGTCTGTGTGGTTCCACCGGAGTTTGGAGGACTAGAGGAAGGTGAAGGATTAAGGGTTTTGGTTAGAGTTTGGTTAAGTTTAGGAGACTTAGAGAACCACCCCTGTTTATGGTTTCCGTTCTAAATCTTTAAGTTTTATAATCTGAGTGTCAGAGTTCTTGGATTGCCTCTGGCTTTCACGGGACCTTATATCTTATTTATGTGGGCACCATTACCATGTTGAGAACCTCTGGTTCTCATACCATATATATGTTGTTGTTTACATATGCAAGTCGAGAGGCACCTCGGTAAGCGTCTGGAGTTCATTCTGCAAGCGAAGTGTTATATTTGGGACTCTGTATTTTGAGCTTATACTTTATATTCTGTAGTTAGATTCTCCTCTGTATGTATAACTTTATTTTGTTCCTCTTAGAGGTCGATGTGGAGAAACAGGTTGTTGTTTTATCCGTTTTGGGATATTTTGGGTTATGTATATCTATGTATTTATACTCTGGCCAGCCTTAGCTGCGCAGGTTGAGTCGGAAGTTCAGTATTTTGTAACTCTTGACATTCTACTCTTTATACTTATGTATTATCCTTTTATGTTTTCTCAGTTTACGTTCACGCGAGCGATGCGCCTTTATTTTTGCGACTTATTGTTTAAGCTTTCTTTCAAGACTCCTTGAATATATATTTAGTTAACCTATATTATATATATGATTTTATTTTTAGAGGTCGTAATACCTCGTCACCTCAGTTTTATGACTATAGCATAAGACTCTACGTGGTAGAGTGTTAGACAATCGATTGGTATTCATAAAAAATGGATTTATTTATCTATTAAATCAATTAATATAAGTTTACAATTGAGTTATTTGATATCAATTGTTACCTAATAATCGATTGGTATCAAAATAAATTGATTGAATTAACAGCAAACACGATTTTTCTATCGCATCTAACGGATCAAAACAACAAATCACATAAGACCTCGTTGATTCATATTGTCAAAAAATTATTTATGGAACTTACTATTAATAAAAAATCTATTATGTTGTTGTTTCTAATTGGTAATGATACACATATGAAAACAAAAATGATAATTTATAAAATAAAGAATAAATTTTAAAATTAAATAATATATAAAAAAACTCATTAATAAATAAAATTTATAATTATTAAATATTTTAAAAAACATATTTTATTATTAGAATTATTTAATGATCCAAACGTTATTGGACCATTTAATCTTTTGCCATTTTTCATCAACTAAAAGTTTCTATTTCTCCAGAACCCAAAGTTTTAATTTAACGTAGTGTATATATCATTCTTCGTTTAATTAACAAATAAATATTTGTATTCATACTTACAGGATATCAGGATGTTTGACAAGTTAAGCCCTAACCTAATTCATTTAGATTTGGATCTTCTAAATTTGGAATTTTATTTTAGAAGGTAAAGTGTGATCTCTCACCATTTATTTCATAGGTGGGACCAAGAAAAAATATGAGAAAGAAACCATTCAAGGGTGAGAGATCACACTTTACTCTCTAAAATAAAAATTTAAAATTTAGAGGATACAAATTCAATTCATTTGGTGTTGGGGTTTAGTTTTAACTTTTAAAATTTATATAGCTGGCTAGGTGAAGGTGTCTGTTTAGGTTCTCACTTTGGATTTTTTTTGTTATACCCACGAAAAAAAAAAAAAAAAGGAAACAGAAGTGCATAGTCACGTGGGTGGCACATGCCCCCACTTAAACCCCTTCCCCTTCCTTATTCTCTCGAGCCTTCCCTGATCCCTCCCTCTCTCTTTTATTTTCATTTCCTTCATACAAATCAAAACCAAACCCTCTCTTTTCCTTCATCTCCTCTTCCATTCCATCTTCTTCATTTCAAAATCTTCATCTAACCACAACACACCAGATTTAATTTTACCCTTTTATTTTATCTCTATTTTAATATATCATCTATATCCAAAGTAAATTTTTATTTTTCACAACCCCAAATCAAGAAGCTCATACTAATGAGTGAAGGAAGCATTCAACTTTGAGTTCCAATTATTATTGAGGCTTCAAGGTAACTCTTTGACTCAATAATTAGCCATATTCCCAATTTTTGTCATCTATATATTTATGGATATGTATAAATCCGAATTAGGGTTATTAGGGTTAGAAAATTTGGGGCTTTTGTCAAGGTGAGTAAGATTATGTTAATTGACAATATTAGTAGCTCACAAATGTCATTATTGTCATATTTCTAGAGTTGTAGAATTATTGGACATCATTTGGTAGCTCGTTGACGCGCTCAGAGTTGCTTCCGGTTCTTTTGAATCAAGTTGTGAGTGGATATTATATCTATAATTGTTTTAAATATATTATTATCAATATCTATGTTGAATCATTAATTTTGGAGTTTGAAAATATTTTATTATTGTGATTTCTGAATTTTTGAAAATAAATATCGATCTGTGAAACTTACAATTTTATAAAAATACACACGAGACGATATTTATATATTTTGCAAAGTATAAATGTTTTCTTATTTGACCTTATGTAAATTTTAACTAAATTTTAGTATGCAATCCTATATATATTGATTTGCTATGGAATTTAGTAGCATGTTATAAGCACTAGAGATTTTTATAAGTGATTTGGTTTGGATTGGTTTGGGAGACTCTGACTAGAAAACCATAGTTAACGGCGGTTATGACGTTAACCTAGATGCATCTGGCTCAGACCTCAGCTAGCAGGGGCGTTGCTAGCCTAACGTGTAGGCCACACGTTGGATCTGTTATACCGTACGGACACACTAGAGGAAAGGGCTACCCTTAGAGGTGGAGCCGCCCTAGGTGTGTAATATTTGATTTGATTTGACTTCTGGAATGAGAACTCCCATTTCAGTTCATCCGCTTAACTATTTATCTAATGTTTGTATAATTAATTAATATGAATTTCTCATCTCTGAAAAGAAATATAATTTTCAAGGTAAACTCTGTATTGTCTCGTGTGGGTTATAGATGTAATGTTGCTCACTGAGTTGCAAAACTCACCCTATTATATTCTCATATTTTTCAGATACAGGAGTCATTCCAGGTTCCATTCCACCTGCCCCTCAGTAGATCTTAGTCATTTTGGTGAGCCCTTCTTCTTTCCAAGGGCTAAATAATTATGTAATGGAACCTTTGCTCAAAATCTAGATTATGTCAATGCTCCATATGTCACAGGCAGGATCCTCGTGTGGGTTATGTTATTTTGAACCTTGAACTGTTTAGGTAGTGATTATGATTTGGTTACGTAAGACTTATGGTTTTAACTATATACTCTAGTTATCAACTCAATATATATATGATGCGTATTTTGGATATATTTGGTTGTGGATATAATTTGGAGTATATTATTGTTGTTGTCTTGGAAATGGAGGTTTATTATTAATACAGGGAGTTAATATTTATGTTGGTAAGGTCCTAGAAACAGAGGAGATTCTGTCCGTTTTTCTGAAAATTTGGTCGTTTGGCTTGCTGAGGGACTTGTCCCTTGAGCGCCAGTCATGGCTTGGTTCGGGTCATGACAAAGTGGTATCAGAGCTTTAGGTTTTTCTGTGTAATATGGAGCAAGTGTCCTTTAGTAAGATCACAATTGTGCAAATGGAAGCCGGCCCATTTTCACAAAGTGTGATGTTACTAGAGGCCTATAGGAAGTTGTCCTCAATCTTTTGGTCTCATAATTCTTTCTGTCTGTCCTACTGTCTTCGAACTCTATATACATATGTCGTTGGTGATTCAATCGCTCTACTTACTCGATAGGTGGAAGATGCCACCTAAGAAAAGACGTGGTGGAACTGTGGGTGCTCCTGATACTGCTAAATCCAATAGGGCAGTTTCTCCGCCACTTGGAGCACTTCGACAAAGGCCAAGGAGCCAAAGGATAGCTGATAGGCGCGAAGGAGAGATACCCCGCGAGAGAGTTCAAGAGAATCCCGCAGTAAGAGAGGCTCAACCGGACTTAGCAGCTGAATTGAGGGGAATGAATCAAACTCTTAATGCGGTGTTACAGGTTCTAACAAATCAAAATAGGGGTGAAGCAAGACTTCCTAATGCGTCAAATCCTCAGCCTCATAGGGTTCATCAATTGTTTGGGGATCAAGAGCCGCCAATTGAAAAGTATTTGAAGTTGAATTCGTCCACTTTCAATGGAGATTCATTGGATGAAGATCCACAACAATATCTGGAGGATTCAAAGAAAGCTATTCGAGCTCTCAAGTGCACCAAAGAATGGGCTGTTGAGTTAGTATCCTACAACTTGCGTGGTTCAGCAAGATATTGGTATGAGTCTCTTCTTGAGAGCAAAGAAGCAGCTGGACTTCCTCCTCCTTCTTGGGAAGAGTTTACTGAAGAGTTTCTTGCTCGATTCTATCCAGCTAACAAACAAGCAGAAGATGCAATTGCCTTTGAAAGATTAAGGCAAGAGAATATGACAGTGACTGAGTATGCTAAGGAGTTTACTAGACTTTCTAAGAGTGCTCCGTACTTGGTGAATTCAGAAGAGATGAAAGTTCGTCGTTTCGTTCGTGGATTGGCAGAACCTATGTTCACTACTCTTATGCCTGAAGTCGGACGCATGCCTTTTAAGGATGTCCTAAACTCTGCCTATGGAATTGAAGCTGGGATAGCGGAGAGAAATGCTTTTAGGGATGTTGGTAAGAAGCCCAAGATGAAGGGACAATTTTCTGGTGGATCTAGTTTAGGAGGATTTCAGTCTCATCATGGTCAAACTAATCAGCAAGGTTATTCGGGGTATCGAGCTCGTCCTCAAGCATCTTTTGGTGGGGTTGCTTCTTCTGGATCTGCTCCCATGAGTGTTTCGAATCCCAGACCTTTTGTTAAGAGCACCTCTCAATCTAGTGCACAGGGTTCAAATCAGACAAGGCCAGCTCAGCCCTATTGCCTTCAGTGTGGGAGTTACCATTCCGGTATATGTTTCAAGGCTACTGGTGCATGTTTTGGTTGTGGTCAATCTGGTCATCTTAGGAGGGATTGTCCAAATCCTAGAGGAGGCTTTGCTTCAGGTATTGCACGTCCTACAACACCAATGCCATCATCTTCAGCTATGTCTATTGGAAATTCTTCTGGTCCTAGTGGCAGAGGAGCAGGTGGCAGGGGTCAGACTTATAACAGAGGAGGGAGCCAAAGAGGAAGAGGTCAGGCACGTGTGTATGCCTTAACACGTCAAGATGCTCAAGCTTCTCATGCTGTGGTGGCAGGTACTTTACAAGTTTGTTCTTTAGATGCTCGAGTGTTATTTGATACGGGTTCTCATTATTCATATGTATCTCCACATCTTGCATCTCGTTTCGATAAACAACCTGAACTGTTATCCCACCCATTTCATGTTGGCACTCCGCTTGGAGTCTCCACGATGGTTCGAGTCGTATTTCGGTCTTGTGTTGTTAGAATTAATACCGTTGAAACCTTAGCTGATTTGATCCTTTTAGAACCAATGGAAGATATTGATGTCATCTTAGGCATGGATTGGTTAGCAGCTTGTCATGCTGATGTGGGCTGTTACTCCAAAACTGTGAAGTTTGACATACCGGGTATCTCACCTTTTGTTTTTAAGGGTGATAACTGTCCCTCTTTAGCTAGCATCATCTCATCTATGAGTGCTATGCAATTGATGGATAAGGGAAACCAAGGATTTCTGGCAGTTGTTAGAGATGTTGATGCCGAAGTGCCTAGTCTTGATCAGGTTCCTATTGTTAGAGAATTCCCTGACGTGTTCCCTGATGAGCTACCGGGGATGCCGCCTGACCGTGAAGTTGAGTTTTCTATAGAATTGGCTCCGGGAGTCCAACCTGTGTCCATTCCTCCCTATCGTATGGCTCCAACTGAGTTACGAGAATTAAAAGTTCAATTGGAAGATATGCTAGAGAAAGGATTCATTCGTCCTAGCACTTCTCCGTGGGGAGCTCCTGTTCTATTCGTAAAGAAGAAGGATGGAACGATGCGACTATGTGTAGATTATCGTCAGCTCAATAAGATAACTATTCGCAACAAGTATCCATTGCCAAGGATTGACGATTTGTTTGATCAACTTCAAGGAGCTACCTGTTTCTCAAAAAATTGACCTGCGTTCAGGGTACCATCAATTGAAGATAAAAGAGGAAGACATTCCAAAAACTGCTTTTCGTACTCGCTATGGGCACTATGAGTTCTTAGTAATGTCCTTTGGTCTGACGAATGCGCCTGCAGCTTTCATGGACTTAATGAATCGAGTCTTCAAACCTTTCTTAGATCGCTTTGTTATCGTCTTCATCGATGATATCTTGGTGTATTCGAAAAGTGTTACGGAGCATGAGTATCATTTGAGGATTGTGTTACAAACCTTAAGGGATCACAAGCTCTATGCTAAGTTTTCTAAATGTGAGTTTTGGCTTGATCAAGTGACATTCTTGGGGCATGTGGTATCAAAAGATGGAATCATGGTGGATCCAAAGAAGGTTGAAGCCGTTCAGAAGTGGCCAAGGCCTACTACAGTGACAGAAATTCGTAGCTTTCTAGGGTTGGCCGGCTACTATCGGCGATTCATCAAGGACTTCTCGAGAATTTCGGCACCATTAACCAAGTTAACTCAGAAAAATGTAAAGTTTCAATGGTCAAAAGCTTGTGAGGAAAGTTTCCAGACACTTAAGGCTTGTCTAACCTCAGCACCATTTCTTGTTTTACCTTCTGGGTCTGGGGGATTCTCAGTCTTTTGCGATGCATCTCGGATAGGACTTGGTTGTGTATTAATGCAGCATGGCCGCGTTATTGCCTATGCCTCGCGACAACTCAAGAAGCATGAGCAGAATTATCCAACTCATGACCTGGAGACGGCAGCGGTCGTCTTTGCTTTAAAGATTTGGAGGCACTACCTTTATGGTGAGACCTGTGAGATCTATACGGATCACAAGAGTTTGAAGTATATATTCCAACAAAAGGATTTAAATTTAAGGCAACGGAGATGGATGGAGTTGCTGAAAGATTATGATTGTACCATTTTGTATCATCCTGGAAAGGCAAATGTTGTAGCAGATGCTCTCAGTAGGAAATCTATGGGTAGCTTGGCCCATATCACTCTTGGAAGGAGACCAATTGTTGAAGAAGTCCATCAATTGGAGGCCAGTGGAATTCAATTTGATCTTGGAGAATCAGGAGTTTTCTTAGCACATGTTCGAACCCAATCTTCCCTGATAGAACAGATCAAGGTTGCACAAAGTGATGATCCGAAACTAAGAAAGCTTATGGAAGATGTTCGCAATGGGAGAAACTCAGACTTTTCTCTTGATCAAGATGTTGTGCGTTGTGGTCAACGCTTATGTGTGCCAGATAACCCCGACTTGAAGAAAGCTATTTTGGAGGAGGCTCACAATTCTAAGTATACCGTTCATCCAGGCTCCAATAAGATGTATCAAGATTTGAAACAATTGTTTTGGTGGGAAGGCATGAAGAAAGACATAGGAGTTTTTGTTTCTCATTGCTTAACTTGCCAACAAGTTAAAGCTGAACATCAAAGACCTGCTGGGTTATTACAACAGATTGAGATACCTGAATGGAAGTGGGAAAGGATTACAATGGATTTTGTAACAGGTTTACCTCGTAGTTTTAAAGGTTTTGATTCAATTTGGGTAATTGTGGATAGAATGACGAAGTCAGCTCACTTTCTTCCGGTGAAAACAACTTTCAGTGCAGCTCGGTATGCTCAACTTTATGTTGATGAGATAGTTAAGCTACATGGAATTCCAGTGTCCATTATTTCAGATCGCGGGCCCCAGTTCACCTCTCATTTTTGGAAATCTTTTCAAAAAGCGTTAGGAACTCGTCTAGATCTTAGCACAGCTTTTCACCCTCAAACCGATGGGCAATCAGAGAGGACGATCCAGATATTGGAAGACATGTTAAGGTGTTGTGTTCTAGATTTTGGTGGGAATTGGGACAGTTATCTACCTTTGATCGAGTTCTCTTATAATAATAGTTATCAAGCCAGCATTCAAATGGCACCATTTGAGGCTCTTTATGGGAGAAGATGCAGGTCACCTATTGGGTGGTTTGAGGTTGGTGAGGTTAAGCTTTTGGGGCCAAATTTGGTACAAGATGCGGTTGAGAAGGTCCGCATAATAAGAGAACGTTTATTAGCAGCTCAGAGTAGGCAGAAGGCTTATGTTGATAACAGAAGGCGTAACTTAGAGTTTTCAGTGGGTGATCAGGTATTTCTGAAAGTGTCGCCTATGAAGGGAGTGATGAGGTTTGGGAAAAGAGGCAAGCTTAGTCCTCGATACATTGGTCCATTTGAGATACTGGACAGAATAGGTGCAGTTGCTTACCGCTTGGCATTGCCGCCTGAGTTGTCTATGATTCATCCAGTCTTTCATGTATCAATGTTGCGCAAATACCTTCCCGACCCATCTCATGTGCTTGCACCACAAGCCATAGAGCTACAGGAGGACTTATCATTTGAAGAGGAACCAGTGGCTATAGTTGATCGCCAAGTAAAGAAACTACGTTCTAAAGAGATAGCATCTGTGAAAGTTGTTTGGAAGAATCATTCGGTAGAAGAAGCAACTTGGGAAGTGGAGGATACCATGCGCGACAAATATCCATATTTATTTGAGTCTGAAGGGTAGTATATAAGTTCAAAATTCGGGGACCGAATTTATTAAGGGGGAGAGAATGTTATACCCACGAAAAAAAAAAAAAAAAGGAAACAGAAGTGCATAGTCACGTAGGTGGCACATGCCCCCACTTAAACCCCTTCCCCTTCCTTATTCTCTCGAGCCTTCCCTGATCCCTCCCTCTCTCTTTTATTTTCATTTCCTTCATACAAATCAAAACCAAACCCTCTCTTTTCCTTCATCTCCTCTTCCATTCCATCTTCTTCATTTCAAAATCTTCATCTAACCACAACACACCAGATTTAATTTTACCCTTTTATTTTATCTCTATTTTAATATATCATCTATATCCAAAGTAAATTTTTATTTTTCACAACCCCAAATCAAGAAGCTCATACTAATGAGTGAAGGAAGCATTCAACTTTGAGTTCCAATTATTATTGAGGCTTCAAGGTAACTCTTTGACTCAATAATTAGCCATATTCCCAATTTTTGTCATCTATATATTTATGGATATGTATAAATCCGAATTAGGGTTATTAGGGTTAGAAAATTTGGGGCTTTTGTCAAGGTGAGTAAGATTATGTTAATTGACAATATTAGTAGCTCACAAATGTCATTATTGTCATATTTCTAGAGTTGTAGAATTATTGGACATCATTTGGTAGCTCGTTGACGCGCTCAGAGTTGCTTCCGGTTCTTTTGAATCAAGTTGTGAGTGGATATTATATCTATAATTGTTTTAAATATATTATTATCAATATCTATGTTGAATCATTAATTTTGGAGTTTGAAAATATTTTATTATTGTGATTTCTGAATTTTTGAAAATAAATATCGATCTGTGAAACTTACAATTTTATAAAAATACACACGAGACGATATTTATATATTTTGCAAAGTATAAATGTTTTCTTATTTGACCTTATGTAAATTTTAACTAAATTTTAGTATGCAATCCTATATATATTGATTTGCTATGGAATTTAGTAGCATGTTATAAGCACTAGAGATTTTTATAAGTGATTTGGTTTGGATTGGTTTGGGAGACTCTGACTAGAAAACCATAGTTAACGGCGGTTATGACGTTAACCTAGATGCATCTGGCTCAGACCTCAGCTAGCAGGGGCGTTGCTAGCCTAACGTGTAGGCCACACGTTGGATCTGTTATACCGTACGGACACACTAGAGGAAAGGGCTACCCTTAGAGGTGGAGCCGCCCTAGGTGTGTAATATTTGATTTGATTTGACTTCTGGAATGAGAACTCCCATTTCAGTTCATCCGCTTAACTATTTATCTAATGTTTGTATAATTAATTAATATGAATTTCTCATCTCTGAAAAGAAATATAATTTTCAAGGTAAACTCTGTATTGTCTCGTGTGGGTTATAGATGTAATGTTGCTCACTGAGTTGCAAAACTCACCCTATTATATTCTCATATTTTTCAGATACAGGAGTCATTCCAGGTTCCATTCCACCTGCCCCTCAGTAGATCTTAGTCATTTTGGTGAGCCCTTCTTCTTTCCAAGGGCTAAATAATTATGTAATGGAACCTTTGCTCAAAATCTAGATTATGTCAATGCTCCATATGTCACAGGCAGGATCCTCGTGTGGGTTATGTTATTTTGAACCTTGAACTGTTTAGGTAGTGATTATGATTTGGTTACGTAAGACTTATGGTTTTAACTATATACTCTAGTTATCAACTCAATATATATATGATGCGTATTTTGGATATATTTGGTTGTGGATATAATTTGGAGTATATTATTGTTGTTGTCTTGGAAATGGAGGTTTATTATTAATACAGGGAGTTAATATTTATGTTGGTAAGGTCCTAGAAACAGAGGAGATTCTGTCCGTTTTTCTGAAAATTTGGTCGTTTGGCTTGCTGAGGGACTTGTCCCTTGAGCGCCAGTCATGGCTTGGTTCGGGTCATGACATTTTTTTTTACATGTAATTGCAATTTCTTCATTCGCACCCCCTATATCTAATACTTAAATAACAAATTAACAAGAAATTGGGCTAAATATGTTGCGGTTCAATAAAAAAATCGAGAAAGTCTACAATAGTCAATGTGTAAGAAAACGGAATGGCGTGTGGAGGGACTGTGGATGGCATGTGGGAGTGGAACCCACACTGATTCAACGCACTTGATATTTTGTTTCTTTATAGGACCCACCATGACACTTGTTCGTGCTACTGTGCTGTTTGCCCTGTTCTTTCTTAGCTACTTCTACATCAAAAACCAAATAAAAATCCATAAGCAAAAAAATATCACGTTATTTTTGGAATTGTGATTTGTGAACAAGTCACTCTCACGCCACAAATTAAACCGAACAATAAAGTTATAAATTTCAAGATCTGCACAACAAACCACCATGTCATTAAACAACATAGGTCTCCTCCATATATATTATTTAATATATACTACGGAATTCTAGTTATCCAAGTATCATTCTAAATAACCAAAAGAGTAGAATGACAATTAAGTGTATAAAGATTTTGACATCAAATTAATGTCTCTAAAGAAAAAAATATCAATTTAGTCTTTTATGATAAAAAAATGAGTAAATTTTGTCTTTCTGTCAATTCATTAACTTAAAACTTAATAGTTTTACTTATATGTATTATTAACTAATATGACGTATTTATTTATAAAAGGTTATTACGTAGATAACAACTTTTCGAACGAAACTTCTTCTATTTTTATAAGATTCATGATAAATAAAGAGCAGTTATTGAAGTCTAGAGACAAACTCAAAAGGTAATGAATCTTTTTCTGTCTAAAACTATATTCTTTCTATACTCATGTGACAACAACAAAATACACACCACTGTAAATAACAAAATACATGAGCAACTTCCTTTATTTCGCACTATCTACTAACAAAAGGATATCCATGTCTATTTTTTACTATAATGAAGGATCTAGCTAATTGGTATTTTTTTTTCAAAGACTAATTAGACCAAAGTCAAAGTCATGAAAAACTTAATTATCACTTTACTCTAAGTAAAATGACTCGATACTGTTGATTTTCCAATCTATGGGCAAAAATTAGTACGACTTTCAAGTGTAATATAAGTTTAGATGAAATCTTTTTTACCTATTTAGAACCTGAAAGAATAATGGCCGAGGCATTTATTTATTTATTTATTTATTTATAGTGGCTACAAATAATGATGTTTAGTTTAATATAATGTTAAGTTAATATTAGTTAATTAAACTGATGAACAACATAGTGAGGTGTTAAATTTTTTGAGGAAAAAAATTTATCTGACTGACATACACTTATTGTTTTTCCTTTAAGTGTTGACTTTTAACATTTTTCACTTAGTGCCACAAATTTACTAAATAACGTATATATTGCTTAAAAATTCAATAATTTATTGAGCTTGTGTAAAATTAAAGCCTAAAAGTCATGCACGCATGTACCAAAATAACAACTTAGTTTATGTTAGTTTCGGTGAGTTCTTGTTGAAGTTGTAAATTGTAATGTGGTATTGGACTCGATCGCTCTGGAATGAAGGCTTGGGAGAAAGAAAATAATTTATGAAAATTTTAACTTAATTCTCTAAAATATATGTTAATTATGTGCTTAATTTGAAATTTTTTGTTAAAAATAAATGATTTAAATTTTTTAATGTATATATTGAGAATTTTTTTTCAAAGAAATTGCATCCTCTTTTTATATGATCACGTTTTAATCTAATAGTAAAAATAAATAGAATAAATAAGAGGTTAAATTCTTTATATATTTTTGTGTGAAATACAAAAATATTTGACTATTTTAATATTCTATATTATTATGGTGGTAGAATAATTCATCACTGACTTATTGTAAAAAATTAATTATATAAAGATAATGTTTTATGATTTTTTTGTAATTATGAAAAAGCCAAATGTGTAAAGAAAACAAAATAGTTATCATTAGCATTTTTAATGGTGTGAGATTACATCTAATAATGTGAAATTACTCATTTTTTTTATTGCTGATTAAGTGCTGGCCAGATTTTAATAAAATTACTGGCTTTATATACTTTTTCATAAAAGTATTCATACAACGTGCCTCTTTTCTTATTTAATGTGTTGGATACAAATCTGACATACATGGAGAAATTCTCTATCACTCTGTCAGCATGGATTTTGAAAAAGAGAATGCACGCACTGAAGCAGCAATTCTATTTATCTCCTCCTTTAATTTCCATTCCTAGAAGAGAGAATCGTCTAATTCTCGATCTATATGAAAAGATAACTAACAGTTTCATCGTATCATATCATTTTATTTAATTACTAGTACTTGCTTTCTCTTCGTCTATCTTTAGATTGGTGCAATCACAAGGGTTGAAACCTTTCTGAAGCAACTTCTCAACCTCTTCAAACTGAAGCCCTTTGGTTTCTGGTACCAATAGATAGATGGCAACTAGTCCAATTGTGGAAAATCCAGCAAAGAGGAGGAATGTTCCTGCAGCCCCAAGTGCATGGATGAGTGACAAGAATGTCAAACTCACTACGAGATTAGCACACCAGTTTGAAACTGCTGCTATGCCTCCACCAATTCCCCTGAATCTCAATGGGTAAATCTCTGAGTTCAAAACCCAAGGCACTGATCCCATTCCAGGAGAGTATGCTAGGATATATAGTCCCAACACTATAACTGCAAGCACTCCAATTTTGCTTGGGCATCCATCAGAAAACCATACGCGCTTTTGCTCTCCGCACACCGCTCTGACTTCCTTTGTTTCCGCCAGACACGCTCCCGGAAGATGCTGCATCATGTTCATTGATTATGTTAGATTAGATTAGACTAATACATAGATATATATAAGTTGAAAGAGATGGAAGTGATGAACTTACATTGGCCCCAGTGCTGGCACAGAAGGCACATTCAGCTTTCAAACATTTCATGCAGTTCCATGAAGAGACATTGGGGGCATCAAGATAAGCTTGGCATGTAGCGTTAGCACCGAAGCTGAGGGTGTCAATGTTGTCAATTGGAGGAGCGGTGGTAGCTGCCTGATAGAAAACTCCGGTGAGAGTAAGGAGGCAAATGATGATTGCAACAAGGGATAGGAGCATGAGCTTTCTCCTTCCATATTTATCGATGCAAAGCATGCTGAGAATAGATCCAACGGCGTTGAGACCAGATGTGACGAGGGAGAGTGCAAGTGCGGTAGATTTTGATGCAATGCCAGCAAACTGAACAATGGTTGGGCTGTAATACATGACGGTGTTGATGCCAACGAATTGTTGAGCGACTTGAGCAGTCACACCTGCATACAATCCTCTTCGAACAGCGACGTTGCTGAAAGCAGCCTTCATTTTCTCTCCAAGGGTTTGACCGATCAACCCTTCCTCTTGCTTCTCTTGTTCTACTGCTTCTCTCATCGCTTTTATCTCCCCTTCAACCTCATCTGCTTTGTAAATCTTTTCTAGGATTTTCCTTGACTCATTTTCTTTCCCCTGGTTGTACAACCACCTCGGTGACTCAGGCAGGGTTAGCATCAAAACAAACTGAACCACCGCTGGAAGTCCAGCCACCCCAAGCATCCAACGCCACGTTCCAGGAGTCTACATATTATGATAAATAGTTTAGTCAAATATGTTAAGTTATTTAATCTTTTTTAGTTATTATCCGAGTAGATATATATACCTTGGTGAATGCGAGGTTGATAAGGTAGGAGAGGAATTGGCCAAAGGTGATGAGGAGACCATTGATACAAACGAGAGCTCCTCTAATAGCAGCTGGGGAGGCTTCTGAGATATAGAGAGGAGAAGTCATGGAAGCTATGCCAACTCCAAAACCAACCAAAATTCTTCCAATGACGAGGACCCAAGGAGCAGGGGCAATAGCCATGACTATTGCGCCAAGAAAGAAAACAATATCAGCCCCTAAGATAGAGGTCTTACGGCCGAGCGTGTCGTTCATCCATCCACCAAGTGCAGCACCAATGATGGCTCCCGCTACAGCCATACTTACGATGACTTCCTGCAACCATAATTTCTTATCAACTTCTACAAAGTCCTCACGAATGTAAAGCAAGGCTCCTGAGATAACACCGGTGTCGTAGCCAAAGAGGAGACCTCCAATTCCGGCCGATAGAGCAAGGCGCATGATGTAGGGCGAACTGGTTGCTCTTTTCCAGAATTCCATGAACTCTTGCTTACTCGCTGCCTCCGGCCCTCCTTCCATTCTTACTGATCACCTTATTAATTTAATGTCAACCCTATTGATGATTTCTAGCTTACCTCTACCACTTGCACTCCAGCCACGCTGAAAATATTATTATTCCATCAATAATTGTTTATTTATACATACAATTAATCTCATGCATTTCATAACATCATGCAGACTTTTAATTATAAAGTAAAATTTGATCTCAACGATAATTAATCAATAATATCTATTCTTTCTTATCCCGATCTTAACACCTTATCAAAAAGGTAATTATTATTGTTCCTAATTGATCCTATAGAGTTGCGATCAACAACACAGAAACAATTAGGATTATATCTTATCATATCATTATTATTTATTCATATATAAAGAAAAAGTACAATCCAAAAAAGATTGAGATAAATTAATCAGATAAAATATGTTACGTACTTGTACTATAGAAAACGTTGAGAGAAAATAAACTTTACTATGAAAATCACAACACTCTAATAATGTTAAACTTCTACAGAAAATTTCTCAGATCAGATATGTTGTATTATGCTCTTTTTTTGGTCTCAGAAGTCCGAAGTTATTTTCTTGTATTATTGGTTCAAACTCTGTATTTTTTCTCCTTTATATATAAATCTTTTACATTAATGACAGCTAATATATTCATATCTTTAACAAATAACAAGACACCAAAATTTGCCTTCATTGTATTCAACCCTGTCTTAACCGTATATTAGTTTTCTTAATCCTATCCAATTTCTTGTTTTGTTTTTATTTTTTTTTTTGTTAAAATTTATCTGTTTTTTCCTGTATCTTATCTATTTATAATCTAAGTAAAGCTAAATTCTCTAACAAAATAATAAAATAAAATAAAAAAATAAGAATAAAATAGCTACTTTTTTATTTTAACCAATATATATAAATCAAACCCTTCAAGTTATGTGATTTTACTATTACTTTATTTGGAAAGACAAATAAAATTGTGCTGGTGAATTGGTGATATATTTTTAAGGAGATCGATATCACTTTAATATTTTGAAAATTTTTAACATTTTATTATATTCAAAATGTATTCACCCCGTCTCTAACCAACAGCAAGGTTAATTAATCGATTCAAAACCTGTTTTGGAGTGAATATTTATTTTCTGAGGTGTTCAAAAAAATGGTTTGTACTAAATTTTAATTTAGTCTCGAATATTTTTTTAGATAAATTATTAGTTCTTAATCAAAAAAATTGATAGAAGGTAATAATATATGTACCTCAGAAATTGTCAGATATGATGATTTATTCTAAAGAGGTTATGCTCTGAGTAACCATATTAAGGAAAGAATATAGAAGGAAAGAGAAGGGTAAAATGCTATTCCAATTAGCATCATCAAAAATGTTATTGATACATTACTTTTCAGCCACTAATTCAGCCATTCTCACTAGAATACAGTAAAAAATATGGTTACGTATAAAGATGCACTAAGATTCAGAGACAATACAACGCACTAGGAGTTTTTTCATCATGCCAAATTCAATCGTGATTTCTTCTCTTCTCGACAGAGGAGTTCCATTGCATGCACCTCACTTCTCTTCTCTTCAATTGTGCCAACCTCACTCCTTACTTCTCTTCTCTTCGATCGCGCCAACCTCACTCCTCGCTTTCTTCTCTTCTCCACGCTTCCCTCTACTCTACTCTGATCTCGCAGTTCACAAAAACTCTTCTCAGTGCCATTTCTGGTTCTTCTTATCTTAGAGTTTTTATTATAACTTTTGATTTAATGGAATCCACAAGCTCAAATGATGAGTTTTGGTTTAATTTACTTCGTATGTTAATTTTTAATTCCTGGTTTGATTTCAATTTTTTGATTATCCATTTTTTATTCCTAAATGGTTTAACTACATATTTGATTTCTGATGGAAAGTCTAATTGCTCCAACTGATCCATCTATTCTTTGTGTTTAGTTTTGGTGATCTATGTATCTAATTATGCAAATGCTTCTGATTTGTGACTTCATTATGTCATTTAGGTCCTTTTATTTGGTTCTAAAAAGGAATGCTTCCCAATTACATCATGTACGTTGTGTGATTACATCCTGAAAAATTTATGTTATAAATTTGTGTAATGAGAAAAATGTTTAGCCCCCGGATTGGAGTCAAATTCATAGTGTACACATTTAAAATTTTTGCATTTGCTTAGATCAGATGATGATGCTGATTCTATGAATATGTAGGGATTTAGTGCTATATTTGACTACTGTGTTTGATTATCATGTTTACTGAGTTTGATTATACTCAAGTTCAGTGCTATATTTGACTATTGAGTTTGATTATACATGTAAGTTGTAACACCCTACCACACAAAGCTTTACACCTATGATGTAAAACAGAGGTGGCGAGGTGCTACCACCTCTAAAATAAAATATAAATATGTATAATAGTCGAAAGAGTGTAGTATACTAGGAGCCTTGAAGAATGGGTAAAAACAAAATCGCAAAATTAAAAGCGCAACGCTCAGGAAAGAGATTACTTGCATACGAAGAAAATAACAAGCTCCTAACTCAGCCTGCGGAGCTAAAGCTAGCCGGAGAATATTTACATACATATATTTACTTAACCGAGAACCCAAAATTCATATATAATAAATCCTGGTTCTCCATAAACCTATAAGAGGTGCAAAAGAATACAAGTAATCAGGAGAGTTCTATAAATATGATCATATATAAACTATACAACAAAATAGAGCCCCAAAATCCACTTCCCTGCAGAATTCCAGACGCCTAGCGAGGTGCGTCTCGACCTGCATCTGAAAATCAACAACATAGTATGGGATGAGAACCGGAGGTTCTCAGCATGGTAAAGGTGTCACGCACATAAGATATAAGGTCTTGGAAATGCCAGAGGCAATCCTAGAATGCCGACACTCAAAACTTAAAGGACAAAAACAAAAACCATGAATCAGGGTGGTTCCCTAAGGCTTTTTAAACTTAACCAATTTCTTAGATCTAACTAAAACTTAACTAGAACCTTAAATCTCTCCGCCTTTCCTCCGTTCCTCCATCTCCGATGAAATTACAAAGACAAACAAGCAGACAATGGCAAACACAGGTAGAATACAAGTAATATAGATAGAAAATATAATAAATAGCATATTATAATCACTTAGGCAATCCTAATTAATGCACAAGCAAGCACTTCAAATAATATGCATATGATGTATGCCTGTCCTATGGCTGATGATATCATCTGTTGGTTATATAGCCAACCCGACACGTCCTGGTAGATAACCATGGACTGAAACACCCATCGCGGAGCAAGTGGGTTTGAGCTACAACCCCCTTACTACTACCCGCTCAACCCAGAGCTAGTGGAATAACCACTAATGTGGTTACTACCCAGGCAGGTGTTTAAAAGCTCAACCTGGAGCCAGTGAAATAACCACTACTGTCGCTACTGCCCAAGCGTCACAATCTCTAACCTGGAGCAAGCGGGACAAATCACCATCCTTGGTACTACCCAGGGTCTCAAACATACATTCATTCATCTTAAATCAATCAACATTGTTATCAAATTTCAAACATTAACCTGGAGCAAGTAGGACGAACCACCGTCCTTGCTACTACCCAAGTATCTCAACCAAAATTCATAATTAACTAAGTTTTCATATTTCTTCTTCCTCATCTCATACTCGGAGTAAGTGGACCTCGCCACTGCCTACTACTCGGGGCTGAAATCACATTTACTTATGAACCAGCCTTCCCCTTAAACTTTTCAACTTACATCACCCCTATATAATCTTTCTTCACTCACAAGTTACTATCCTCTCAATATTCAACTCCCTTCCTATGATTAATTTAAAACTTAGGGCATTGGGGAGTAAAAATAGAGGTTTTAGAAGTTCGAAATTAGGTTTTACAACATAAAATTCACTTTGCTGAAAACAGGGGTCACGCGTACATGTGGGCCACGCGTACGCGTAGGCGTACAATTTTCTACGCTCGTGTACGCAAGCACCTTGCTTGCGTACGCGAGTTACCTAACCCGAATAGGTTGGTCGCGTCGCATGCAGTGGTCGTGTACACAAGTTATGCAGAATAGCAAAAATGTTGAATGCTGCAGAATTTTCAGTTTTGCACTCTAAACTTCTAACGCGCATAACTTTTTCTTTTTAAAACATTTTTCATCTGTTCTTCGAATTCTGTAAGCTTCACGAACTCAATTTTCATATAAAATAAGTTTGAAACAATTTGAAAGTCCGGAAGCCAAGTTATAATCCGCCAAAGTTCGACTAAAATCCATATTTTTTCTCAAAAACACCTGCTTCTATTTTTACCAAATTTTCTTTTTTAAACCAAACCACTATCAACCAAGACACTTCCAAAACACTCAAAACCAATTCCAAATGATTATCAACCTTTAATCAATCATTCAACCATTTAAACTATTCAATTCTCAATTCTTCAACTCATTTAAGATTCTCACTTCAACATACTTCAAATCAATATTCATCAATAATCATATAACAATAATCTACATATTCCAACTCAAGCTCAACCTACCACACACAAAATCATCACACAATATACTCTTTCGGTACCTCAACAACCTCTACATCCCATCCTTCCTCAATTTTAACAATCTCATGCATCAATTTCTCAAATATACCAACGAGATTATCATCCTCCTACTCAATATATATATATATATATATATATATATATATATATATATATATATATATATATATATATATATATATATATATATATATTCATATCATTATGTCAATTATCATTAACTCATCACTTAACATCCTACTATCTTTATAAACAATAATTATCCAACAAATTACTCAATTCATATTACAATCATCATCAAAGGTGCTAAGCATTAAACTTACTCATACATTCCAACCTATCCTATAGTTATCTAGCCTAAGTTTTTACAAGACATTACATATTAAATACGAGAAACCGAAACCATAACTTCGCCGATTTCTCCCTAATACCGAAGCACCACAAAATAACTTTGCTCCTTAAATGTCCAAAGTCTCGAATCCTCACTGAACAAAGATCCAACCTCCACGGTCTGCTTCCTAGTCACCGATATCACCCAATTTGCCTCCAACATATATATCTCACTCTAGTTCCACATAAATTCCACAAAATCAACTATGGTTCATAATCGTTAATGGTTTACAAGAGTTAGTATTTTCTCACCTTACTGACGAAGACTTGGGACAAGACTCGGCAAGTCCACAAGGTTAATTCATTCCTAAAGCACCAAAATCACATAATTCTTCAAAATTAAACCCCTAATTTTTGAAATTATAAAGTGAGAGGCTGGAAAAGAAATAGTGATATACATACCAAATTGTCCTATGGATTTTATAGAGCTTGACACACTGGTCGCGTGGCCATAAACAGTGCGGCGATCAGAACTCCGAATCAAAAGTTATGTGGATTTGATTGATAAGTAAGGGTTTGTAATTTTGGAAGGTGTTCTTCCTTTCCCTAGACGTGTTTTCCAGCGTGCTTCATCAAGAGAAGGGTAAGAGAGCTGAACCTCTCTTGGTTTTATTTTAGGTTGGGCCTTGGGCCCGTATCGGGCCCAGTTTGTCCGGTTTGGCCCGTTCGGCCCAATCTTGGGTCAAATTCTTTAAAATTAGTGTCAAAATTCCTATTTAATTAGATCTACCTCATTAAACTATAAAATTCAATTTTCTAATTTTTTGGATTAATAATTGATTTATTGGCTAATTATTCGTTAATTTTGCAGGTTTTACATTAGTCATTGAGAAAATTTTACATATGCATATGGCTCTAATTTGATTTTAATTTTTTATTATCCATTTTTAATTCTTGATTTAATTTTAAATTTTTTATTATCTATGTTTTAGGTTGTTCCAAGCATAGGAATGACATTTTCCTCTTTAAAAGATTATGAAGCATTTTATACCAAATATGTAAAGAGAGTTAGTTTTTCATGGAATATAAAAACTACTAAGTGGGATCAAAATAGACAGATTACATACCAAATCTTAGTATGTTCTAGAGCTGGTTATCAAAGATAAAAAATTGATCCACTATAGAAGACAAATCCAACTTCCAAACAAAATTGTAAAGCTAAGATTATTGTGAAAAGGGATAAGAAGCTGGAATATGTGTTAACCTTTGTGAATATCTTTGTAATAGTTTTAATTTTGATTTTACATGTTGCAATGTTGCAATGGAACTCTTGCATTTTTTTTCTTTATAATAGTTTTAATTTTGATTTTACATGTGATTAGTGAATTTACACTTAACATTCTGAGTTATCTGAGATTCAGAGTTAGTATTGGTTTAGAAATATAACCCTTTTTTCACATTAAAGTTGCCTTGTTTCAAATGTTATTGATATATGTAGTCTCCATTCTTCTCGTGGTTGATTTGGGGCTCATCCATTTGGAATGTATAAGTCACTTTGGTTAAGACAGCATTTAAAGTTTATAGTGATTCTCAGAAATTTGATATTCACATATGGATTTTGGTGTCATATATCCACATGCTGTCACAGGACTAATGATTTTATTGTTTTATATCCAAAAAGAGTTACAAGTACTAATAACTAATGTAACTAATAAATAGGATTAATGTTGATGCTTCAATTAATTGAAGATGGCTTCATTTAATTTATATATATGTACAGAAAACCATTTTAAACTTTTAACTTAACTTCCTTCTTCATCAAGATTTACATTTCATTAAGTTTTAGATTGTACCATGAAAAAGATAACCAAACTCAGCAAACATGTATAATCAAATACAGTAGTCAAATATAGCACTAAACATGAGTATAATCAAACTCAATAAACACGTATAACCAAACTCAGTAGTCAAATATAGCACTAAACCTGAGTATAATCAAACTCAGTAAATATGTATAACCAAACTCCGAATATAGCACTAAACCTGAGTATAATCAAACTCAGTAAACATGTATAATCAAATTCAATAGTCAAATATAGCATTGAACCTGAGTATAATCAAACTCAGTAAACATGTATAATCAAATTCAGTAGTCAAATATAGCACTAAATCTGAGTATAATCAAACTCAATAAACATGATAATAAAATTCAGTAGTAAAAAAATTACTAACATGATAGTCAAATTCAGTAGTAAAAATTCAGTAGAAAACTTTTACAATCAATTCTTTCCCCCTTGATATGTCCCAAATTTTTCTCGGTGCTTTTTCTCCTTTAGGGTATCCAAACATTTCTTTTCTTTTTTTTCTTTCTTTTCTTTTTATTGGCAATCTTTGGGGCTTCCTTATGCTGTTTTTTCTTTTGTTTTCTCCCTTTCATTTTTTCATGGAATTGATAATCCTTTGCTAGCTCCAAAATCTTAGTTCGACATTCATTTTGGTTCTCTTTCTACTTGTTTTGGTGCAGTCTTCTTTTGCATTTTTCAAAACTAGAAAATTAAACAACCAAAATCTAATCAAATTCAAAAAGTAAAAAAAGTTAAAACTCAACAATCAAATATCAAGTATGCTATAATCAAACATGCTGTAATATCATATTTTAAAAGCTGAGCATAATCAAACAGACTCTAAATCATATCACAAAAATCCAGTTATAATCAAACATGATGTAGATATCAACTATGCCATAATATCATTTTTAAAAACTGAGCATAATCAAACTCATTTAGTATAATAATCAAACATACTTCAACTCATACTAATAATCGAGAGCTCGAGGGAAAAAAATAAAGAAAGCCCTCCATGCTCCTTTGGCTTCTGTATAGTGCTCCATGCTACAGTTGGTAAATTTGTTCGCCCTTCTTTTGTACCCCAAAAAATTTTATCATAGAGAAATAATCTTCTTAGCCACTACCTTAGGTTGTTTAAATAAGCTCAAATAGTAGACCGGTAAATTATTTATTACCGATTTGATAATTGTCAACCTACCCGCTCTTGAAAGTAACCCTGACTTTCATTTTGACAGTTTCTTCTCTATCTTTTTAATGATCAGCTTCCTAGTTTCAATATGCTTGGGATTAGCTCCCAAAGGAATACCCAAATATGTGATTAGTAGTCTCCCAAGCGGACAGTTCATGACCTCTGCCAAATCATATGCAACTTTCTCAGGCACATTGATAGGAATGAAGGTGGACTTCTAATAGTTAATTATTAGCCCCAACATCATCCCAAAACAGGCTAGTATCCCATTGAAATTTCATAAAACCTTCCTATTCGGCGGGCAAACAATATTATATCGCCAGAAACTGTAAATGCGATAAAAGCACCTTGACTCGACCAACTTCTAGGCCGGAGATGATTCCTATATCCCTTGCTCTTGTAAACATCTTATTCAAAACCTCATCCACCAAAATAAATAGGAACAACAAAATTGGAGCGCCCAGATGCAATCCCCTCTCCATAGCAAAAGGCTCTGTTGGTTATCCATTTACAATGATCGACATGGCTACTGTATTGAGCAATCCACTAATCCATTTCCTCCAAATATCACCAAAACCCATAAGGTTTAGAACCTGATCCACGAATGACCATCTCACAGTGTCATATGATTTCTTCAAGTCAAACTTAATGATTACTCCTCTCTTGCCTTTTTTCAACCAAGAAACTATTTCTGATGCGATTAATGCACCATCGAGAATCTGCCTATCTTGTATGAAAGCAGATTGCACTTCTCCTACCAAGGAGCTTATCACCTTCTTTATCCTTAGGACCAAAACCTTTGATACTACCTTATATACTCTTTCCACCATACTTATTGGTCTAAAGTTCTTCATTTCTTCTGGCACATCTATCTTTGAGGTTAAGGTTACCCATGTCATGTTTAAGTTCCTGTGTAGAAATCCCATTCTGAAGAAGTCAAAAAATGATTCTGTGAACTCCATCCCAATCATCTCCTAAGATTTTTTCACAAAAAAAAATGTTAAACCCATAAGGACCGGGTGCTTTAGTAGAGCCACATCACCAAACAGCTTCTTTTACTTCATTATAGGATGGCATCAACTCAAGCTGCATTGGTTGCTCCTCAGATAATCTCGCAACCAGTCCCTTTTGGACTCTTATAATCGGCATCCTATCCTGGTGATAGAGATTTTTGAAGAATTTTCTTGCTTCATTCTTAATCCTTCTCAGATCTTTGAAATATCTGTTGCCGATCTTGATTTTCGTTATTTGCTTCTTTCTTCTTCTGATTGTTGCCATTGTATGAAAGTATCTTGTATTTTTGTCTACCCCCTTGATATATTTCTCCTTTGACATTTGCTTCCAATACTCTCCTTTCTGTTTATACCATAAATCAAGCTGGCCTACCAACGCCTTCCTTCTACTCAAGTTTACTTCCACATCAATGTTTTCTTTTAAGAGGACTTCCACTTTAGCAATTTCACTTTTAAATTTCCTAATTTTATCATCAATGCTTTCAAATACCTCTCTGTTCCATTTTGAAATGCTCTTCTTTATCAGCTTTAATTTCTCATGCATCAGTAACACTCCTAGGGCCCTCCATTCCACTCCCAACATAGGTAAGAATTTTAGATTAGAGAACCAGATGTTAAGAGAGCAAAAAGGTTTCAGACCACAGTATAACTTGGAACATTTTATCACTTCAATTCTTGACTCTGGGAACTTTTGTAGCCATTGAGGATCCATGCAAATCCTATCAAGCCTATTGGCCTGGGTTCTCCTCTTCCAAGTAAATTTTCTGCCTTGGAGAGGAAGGTCTACCAGGTTCATATCTTGAATCTAGTTGCTCAAATCCCTATTTCTTATTATACTTACCCTTCTGCTACACCTTTCTTCCGAGCATAATACTTCATTAAAATCTTCGAATACAATAAAGTGTCTAGTGCACGGAATTACACTTCGCACAACTGAACCAGCAAGTGCACTGGTTCGTCCAAGTAATATATGAGTGAGTCAAAGTCGATCCCACGATGATAGTGATTTAAAGCAAGCTATGGTTATCTTATAGATCTTAGCCAGGCATATAGAAAAGTTGACTGTTTGTTTAAAGCACGTAAAAGTAAAATAAATAAAACGTTACTCGGTTGATGGTGAATGCAATGATATGAAGATGGTTAAGGCTTGGAGATGCTTTGTTCTTCTGGATTAATCCGGTCTTACTGTCTATTCCAACTGTGAATGATTTCTTCTATGGCAAGTTGTATGTGATCAACGCCTTTCTTAAGGGATCGCCAATGCTCCTCCAGATCTGAACCCCAGGGTTAGTGCGAATCCAGTTTGATTGAGGGTGAAGCTCCTGCAGTTTATTCTCTTTAGTGATCCTACTCAAAACGCCACAGATAAGGTCAAATCTTCTAGATCAGATAATGCTAAACCTTTAGTTCTAGCCTCTACCACAAAGACTCTAATCTCCTCGTACCTCAGCTGAACTGGTGTCAAGAGAAGTTCCCAATAAAGTCGTGGATTAGCCGTCTAAGAGATGTATAATCAAGCTAGTGGTTCATCATTGTCCGATGAAGAACTCACTCTGAATCCATGTAGAATGACATAACCTTGTGCCGATTTAATGCATTCATAATGATGAAGAACGAATATACATCTTAGAATAGAGAATCAAACACGTATTGAGATAGAATAGTAGTACTTTATTAATCCATAAAACTCAACAGAGCTCCTCCCCTCAACCTCGGAGGTTTAAAAACTCATACTGATAGAAAATACAATGTGGAATTCAAAAATATGCTAGAGGTCTCTAAAAGATGTAAAAGTTCTCAAATAAATACTAGACTAATGACTAAGGATTACATAAGAAGGGTAAAACAGTCTTTTAGTACAAAAATCCACTTATGGGGCCCGCTTGGTGAGTGTTTGGGCTGAGCTTGATTGAGATCCACATGCTCGGGGCCTCTAGGGCATTGAACGCTAGCTAGGGGGTCCTTTTTGGGCGTTGAAACGCTGGCTACTCCCTTGTGGGCGTTGGACGCCAGAATAGGGCAGATAGCTGGCGTTGAACCCCAGTTTTCAGCCTTCAATTCTGAAGCAAAGTATGGACTATTATCCATTGCTGGAAAGCTCTGAATGTTATCTTTCTATAGCCGTTAAGAACGCTCCATTTAGATGTCTGTAGCTCCAGAAAACCTCTTTTGAGTGCAGGGAGGTCAGATCCTAACAGCATCTGCAGCGCTTTCTCTATCTCTGAATCAAACTTTTACTCCAACTCCTCAATTTCAGTCAAAAAATACTTGAAATTGCATAAAAACACACAAACTCAAAGTAGAATCCAAAAATGTGAATTTTTCACTAAAACCTATGAAAATATAATAAAACTCAAATAAAACATGCTAAAAACTATATGAAAATGATGCCAAAAAGTGTATAAAATATCCACTCATCAGTGTCTCATTAGGCTATTCTTCAAAGCCAATAGTTCATTCCACAACTATCTTCTTTCACTGGCTGAATGGTTTTCATAGACAAGAGCGACTAAAATTTCCCTACTAAATTGTCTCAGCATACTAGTAATACAGATCCATCTACAACCCTTATCTCTTTTAGTTACCTCAAATATCTCCTTATCCTAATACATACAAAGCCACCACTACTCCTTTCACCCCTAGAATGTTCCCAGTCAAAGTGAGAATTTCCCCACGTTCTTTTTATCAGATTCTCATAGATATTATTAGTTTTAGTTTCAATAATAACAACTAATATTAAAATAAATTTTCTCACAAATTCTTTGATGCATCCCACCTTCTCCTTACTCCCTAACCCTCTACAATTCCAACATAAAATCATTAATTGTGGTTTAAAGCTCCTTCATTTGTTTTCTGGTTTCTCTTTCATCCTCTTGTTCTGTTAGTGACTTCAATTTCTTCTATCATATTTTCCCCCTTCAGATCCTTCCTGATGAAGTGCACAACTCCTTCCACGTCACTACATTCCAGATTCAATTGAGATCCCAAGATCCAAGCTTCTGTTACATCACTCATGGAATCACACTCTTCACCATTACTACCTTCTAATTGTTGATTTTCCATGTCCCTTCCCCTTGTAATTTTAAGATCGCTCTTCCTCTATCTCGTTACTTTTGCACTATTCTCACGTTTCTTCTTTCTTTTTTGTGATTTAATCGGCAGTAGCCCTTTCTTTGATGTTTTCCCATGTTTGAAAGAGTGTAACATTCTTTCTTTTAGTGTTAGGGCCAATAGAAGCTTCTTTGATTTTTTAGGGCCTGCCCTACCCCTACCCCCTTTCATGCAAAGGGATTGTTTCTTCTTTTTTTCATTGATCTGCAAGGAGTTATTGTTAATGAAGTATTCAAATCCAGGTGGAATCATAGGGCCAGAATTTGATTCAGAGTCCACCACATAGTTCTGACCCACAATCAAGCCCACTTCTTCCTTCTTCCCTTTCATTCTGTGGCCCACCCCACAAACCCAATTGTGTTTCTTGAATAATTTCCTCGGTGTTTCTATCATCATACCAGTAATTTTTACAATTTGAATCACTCTTGACCCTGTCATTATTCCTTTCATCATTCCTATGCACAACGGCCTCTATGTCATTAATATCACCCACTATTTCATTATTGCACATGTCTTTTCCCATGCAATTTGCCACATCATCATCCCTAATCTTGTGTCCATGTGTTTGAAAATTTGGTTAGTCACCACAAGCATTTACAGATGCAACAATGGCCACTAAGTTAATGAAATCAACCCAGTTATGCTTTATGGTGTTGGTTTATCGACTTTCTGCACCATATTCTTTCACAAATATTTCGAACTTACTTCCATTCAATTCAAGGGTAATCAGATCATGGATCAATGGGAACCACGTTGTGTCCACTAGCACTCTAACAAAGTCATATTCATCACCTTTAGCTGTAAATATTGATGACAGTACCCCATATCCAAGCAATGTTGTTGAAGTTTTCCTCATTCCAAGCATGCAAGGGCATACTATAGATATCAATCACACTCTTTTTCTTCTGTTAGTTTCATATTCTAACCAATTCCTTATTTTTCCAAAGTGGTTGAAAAGAAATGGTGAGTTCAAAGCCTCTTTCATGTTTTCTTGTGAAACAAAGACAAAAACTATTTTGAAGCTTCTCATTTGTTTCACTTCTTGGAGGTTGTGCCACTCCTTGAATATCTTCATTTTCACTTCCTCATGGTTCAGAGGAATCACCGACTCCCCCACAATGCTTCTTTGTAGCTTTTCAACTAATACAGGAGCTATGTTCTTTTTAATTTCACCAAGCATAACTGACAGCCATTCTTTTGCATGACTTACAACCTTCATCATTGTCAAGAATGTCTTTGCTCGCAGCATCATTCATCTTTTCTTTGTCATTTGTAACTTCCTCACTCATCCTCCTTGAATTATCTACTCTCCTTTTGGTTGTAAAAGTTATTTTTCATTTCTTGTCTATTAGGTCTTGTCTCCTATTTTGCTTTGGGTTGGTATGTGTGAGTCCAATCACTTTCATCGTCCGCAGTATATCTTTCATAATTTGCCTCTGATACAATCAAAGGAACACCTTCCAGACATTATCCATGTGGATTTTAAACAGCTATTTCGGCATGGTTCTTGAATCTATACCGCACAAACACAAATCTCATTAGCAAATTTACTTTGTTCTTTTTCGAAATAAAGATGTCCACCATCTGCCTCTCCTTACTACATGTTCTCAAGGAAAACTAATTATAAGGCCGTCACCAGCAAAGATTGAATTCAAATCTCCTGAATTCCTTGAGCGGGTTCAAGGTAATATATGTGGACCAATTCATCTACCATGTGGGACTTTTATATACTTTATGATCCTAATTGACGCATCTTTAAGTTGGTATCATGTGTGCTTATTATCATCTCACAACTTGGTGTTTGCAAGAATATTTTCTCAAATTATAAAATTAAAAGCACAATTTTCAGAAAATCCAATCAAAACAATTCGTCTTGATAATGCTGGTGAATTTACTTTCCAAGCCTTTGATGCTTACTGTATGGCCATTGGTATAAGTGTTGAATATCCAGTAGCTCATGTTCATACACAAAATGGGTTGGTAGAATCACTTATTAAATGCCTACAGTTGATTGTTAGACCCCTACTTATGAGAATGAATCTCCCAATTTTTGCTTCGGGACATGCTATTTTACATATTGCAGCACTTATTCGTTTACGACCAGCAAGTTATAACAAATTATCTCCTTTAAAATTAGCTTTTGGCCAATAGCCAAATATATCCTATTTGAGAATATTTGGATGTTCAATTTCTATTCCAATTGCTCCACCTAATCGCACCAAAATGGGACCTCAAAGAAAATTGAAAATATATGTTGGATATGATTCTCCTTCTATTACAAGGTATCTAGAGACAAAATGGGAGATGAATTTAAAAATTAATTTGTAGATTTTCACTTTAATAAGATAATATTTCCAATATTAGGAAGAGAGAATAAATAGTTGACAAAAGAGCTAAATTTGAATGCATCATCATTAATAGATTTGGATCCTCAATCAATGCAATGTGAATTAAAATCTCAAAAAATTATACATTTGTAGAAAATTACAAATGAATTTCCTGTTGTATTTTTTGATACAAAAAGGATAACAAAATTCTATATACCAGTTAAAAATGTTCTAATTTGAGTTGATGTCCTTGTTGGACAAATGAACAATAATGCAAACAAGTGCAAAAAGTATAGTAGACCAATCGGTTCTAAAGATAAAAATTCTCGTAAAAGGAGATGGACAAATTGTGAAAAAACAGGCAAATAGTCTTCCTGTTAAGAAGGACAAAGATGTAACACTCTAATTAGCCTAAGCTTTACCTCGCGTCGTAAAACAAAGGTTAATCAGAGATTATGGTAGTTCTAAGCTCGTACATAATATATATATATATATATATATATATAGAGAGAGAGAGAGAAAGAATAGTATAATCTAGAAGCCCGATGAAGGATATAGCTCAAAAACAGGATTTCAAAAGCGCAACACGTACTAACGAAGCTTCTAACTTAGAGCACAAGAAATAGATGAGATATATCAAAATATAATAGTATAATATTATAGAGATCTAGCCACGGCTCGTGGAGTTTAAGCCAGCTAGCCATATACAGACATACAGAACCAGACAGTAAAAAAAGCTTGTACGTGTTTTGTTCTCTCAATACATGCCTCTAGGAAAAACAAAATACAAGAGTGATATATATATATATATATATATAAACAAAATAAACCAAAAAGACTCCAAAAGGTATCATGATCCTCCGCTTCTGTCACCATCAGAGCAACTCACCGAGATGGGTTGCGACCTGCATCTGAAAAGCACAACAGAAATATGGTATGAGAACTGGAGGTTCTCAGTATGGTAACAGTGCCCAGTGATGTAGGATATAAGACCCCGGGACACCAAAGGCAATCCTAAGCTCCATATCCATCACAAGATTGAATCTTAAAGCATACTAAAACAGATAAGCATAGTTATATAAACCTTAACATAATTAAACCGGGAAATCTATCTTAAGGAATTTCTATTCTAACTAACACCACTATCCCACAGCCTTCACCAACCGATCCTCCCTGCGATCCCATCGCCACCGCCTACTTACACTCCTCAGCACCAGACAAACACAGATAATACAAACAAGGAAAACACAAGTAACATTCAAATATATAACAAGTAATTCAAGAAGCAAGTAGGCATATTATACAATTAGGCAGGCTCAAGTAATCAAAGCAAAAAAGCACATAGAAAATACATATGATGAATGTCTATCCTATTGGCTCATGATATCACTTGTCGGTCTATAAATGCCAACCCGACACATCCTTTTGGATGTCGCCTTCCTGCCACTTCCGAGGATATAGCGCCTAGCCCGCTCTTGTTCCGAGGATATAGTACCTGGCACACTACCGTTCCGAGGATATAGTGCCTGGCCCACTCTTGCGGCAAAAAAGGAAAACAACAGTTACACATAACTCATCACAATTTATTCCAAGGATATAGTGCCTGGCCCACTCTCTTTCAAATACTATCGTTCCGAGGATATAGTGCCTGGCACACTTTTCATGTCCAACAAGTCCATCCACCTCAAATCATTACCAGTCGTCACCATTTCTCATCTCAATCCACTTTCAATTATCAATTCTCAACATTCTAAGGATATAGTGCCTGGAACACTCTCAACATTCATATTTCTAAAGTTTATCATAAGCCATTCCACTCCGGGCTCATTAGTCCCTCAGTTTCTCAATTTACATACCAATCTACCTCCACAAGCCATCAAACCATCCTCATTACACCCGAAACATAAACCTCTGTCTTCTAATTCTTTATAATAATCATCAACTAAAACCCTTAGGATATCTCTCATATGCCCATACTCAAAATTAAGTCCACAAGCCTTAAAATGGTGTTATAGAAGCTTACAACCTTGTTGGGAAGGGGAGATAGTTGAAAACAAAGTTAAAATTTGAGAATAGGGTGTGTGCGGCCGCATAGGGGTCTGCGCATGCACGCCCAGGAAGATTTTAAAAGTGTGTGTACTCACAGGGGTGTGCGTACGCACAGGTACTAAAAATTATATGGTTTGTTCACTCGCACAGGGTGTGCTAGCGCCCCCAACAGATGACCCTTCCTGACTTGTGCGTGCGCACAGGGCTGTGCGTCCGCACAGGTCGCAATTCTTCGTCGATGTGTACACGCACAAGCCGTGCTAACACTGCAAGAAGAACGCATTTCCCTGCCTATGCGTGCGCACAGATTAAGATTTTCGCAGGGTTGTGGGTCCGCACAGATTAAGATTTTCGCAAGGTTGTGCGTCCGCACAAGGCTGTGCGTGCGTACATATTATAAATCATGAAATTCTGCAACTTTGCAGAATTTTAGATTTTCAACACCAACTTTGAATGATCATAACTCTCTCTACAAAATTCCAAATTTTACAAACTTCATATCAAATTAAAGGATTTTCAATAAGCTTTACTTTCAAACAAATCCCAATCAATTTTGAAAACTGAGGCAAAAGTTATGATCAAACAAAGTTCACCAAAAACCCACTTTTTTACAGAAGTCCCAAAACCTCAACATTACCAACATTTCCCACCAAACCAAACCAAAACCACTTCAAGTTCTACTTTCTATCATAACCTACCCTTTTTATCATATTATACCACTTCCAACCACCAAAACTCAATCATGTGATACCCAAAATCAATCCTCCACCAACACTTTCTTCAATCCTAATTCAATCATTACCAACATCAAAATCAATCCCATATCCTTTCAATTCCAATCTCTCACACCACCTTTACCAATTCAACATTCATGATTTATCAACTCATCATCATTCACAGCATTTATCTACAATCTCAACATTCACCTTCAATATACCAACAAGATCACTAATCATCATCAATCATCAACCATATCAACAACAATAAATCACATAACCAACATCAAACATCATAATCCTTAAATACCAACAATCATTATCAAAATTCACATATTCCTCTTTTCAAAACTCTATATCATCATCATCTCCATACAAGTTATCCTCACACATCACAACCACATACAATCATTCATTCTCAATATATCAATATTATTCAACATACATCAACATTCAACACCTCAACAACCATTATAATTCATTCCTATCCTATGGGTTACTAGCCTAAGTGTCCATGAGTATTATATACTACATAGAAGAAACCGAAACCATACCTTGGCCGATCCCCAGTATGCTCGAAAACCCTAAATTGAGCCCAAGATAAGCTTTTAATCACACACTAAGCCACTAAGAATCTCCAACAAGCATCAACAAGCTCCAAACTCACCATAATCAAGCTACATATACATAAATCATCATAAATCAACCTAGGGCTCATTATAATTAAAATTTCACAAGAGTTTCAATGCCTCTTACCTTCTCCAACAGTTTTGAAAGCCAAAACCAACATCAAACAAAGGCTAGAGTATACCTAAACACCCAAAAATCACAAAATCTCACTTAGCCAAAACCCTAAAACTCAAAAATTTGAGAAGAACTGAGAGGGATTCGAGCTTTACTTACCAGTTTCTTATATAGGTTTTGTAGAGCTCTTCACAAGAAACGCGTAGCCGCAAACGGTGCAGCGATCGGAGCTCTCTAGCTCAGGATATGAGCTTGGGAAGATTGAAGTGAATAGTGCTCAATCTCTTCTCCTCTCCCTCTTTCAATTTCTGATGTGTGTGTTGTGTTTGATGAGTGCTGTTGCTGCATGGGTTCATTAAATGAACCCTTATATATGTTGGGCTTGGGCCCAACTTGGGCCCGATCCAACCCGTTAGCATTTTTAGCCCGTTTGGCCCAACTTCAGGCCAAACCTTTAAAATTAACGCCCGGTTTTCAAATTCTAATATTTTTCTAAGGTTTTTGATGGTTTTCACTTTTTCTTATGCGGGACTAGGCAGACTTGAACCGGTTCAACCGGTTCACTGTTTTCATGGTTTTTTGCAGAAAACACATTTTCTGACTCAGAAAGACCTACTGAGTCCAAAAATCATATTTAAATCCCCAAATTCTCATTCTAACTTTCCGGAATCTAATTTGGGCATTTAAATAATTTTATTCGTGAAAAACCCAGTTCTTACAAAAGACATAGTTAGGACACTTGATGTTTTCCAAAGTCATGACATAATTAAAACATCGAATGATGTTCAAGTACCTGAAAATTGTCAAAATGATGAGATCTCAATAAACTATGTCTTTACGGGAAAAAATGAAACTAAAGAGAAATGATTGTCAACAATATATTTGCATATAATGTAGCACTAAATATTATGCATAAAAATGAGGATCCGGAGCCAAAAACAGTTGAAGAATGTCGATGAATGGATGATTGGAAAAAATGAAAAGAAGGCATGAAAAATGAATTAGATTCACTTGCAAAACGTGAAGTCTTTGGACTTGTGGTCCGAATACCAGAAGGTGTGAAACCTGTTGGATACAAATGGGTATTTATGAGAAAAAGAAATGAGAATAATGAAATTGTACGCTACAAAGCTCGACTTGTAGCACAAATTTTCTCACAAAGATTTGGTATAGACTATTAGGAGACCTACTCTTCCGTAGTTGATGCAATTATCCTGAGATATTTTATTAGCTCATCATCATATCATAAGCTAAATATGCAACTAATGGATGTTGTCACAACCTATCTATATAAGTCATCGGATCGTGATATCTATAAGAGAGTCCCTGAAGGACTAAAGATATATGAATCATCCAAAGAGAATTCTCGAGGATTATACTCAGTTAGATTGAAAAGATCTTTATATGGTTTACAGCAATTTGGACGAATGCGGTAAAATCATCTTACAGAGTATTTGATTTAAAAGGGGTTCAAAATGATAATATTCGCCCATCTGTGTATATAAAAAAATCTGAATATGGATTCATTATAATTATTGTGTACGTTGATGATTGATGCAGATTTAACAAACCACAAACTACCAGCAAGTACACCGGATCGTATCAAGTAATACCTCAGTTGAGTAAGGGTCGATCCCATGAGGATTAACGGATTAAGCAAGCAATGGTCAAATAATTACTCTAGTTAAACAATCAAGAATAAGTGTTTTAATAACAAATAGCATGAAAACAGAAAATTTAACAAGAGCAAACTAAAATTTGTTAAGAGAATAAGATGATAAAGATAGTTAAGGTGTCAGAGATGTTCACTCCTTAGGAAAAAAATCCTTGTGTCTATTTATATGAGGTATGCAAAGATTAATCACGATGAATCATAAATAATCAAATTCCAATTCCTTGGCAATTTAATTTCCCTTTAACTTAATTAACAGCTAATTCCTTAGTCAATTACTTAAGAAAAAGAGGTGAAGCACAATTCTGATTCAATTTCAAGTAAGATTCAAAAGTAGTCCTTAGGTTGAATTATATGTCACGTATTCAAGCTAGTCCCAACAATTGAAATTCGCAAAAGATCGCACACTTTTTGAACCTATTTCTAGTGTAATAAAAAAGTAGTGTGAAAGAGTTTTCAAGCTAATTCCAATATTAATTTTTTCCAAAACAATATTTAGAATATAAAACGGAGTTAGAATGTTTTTGAATAATTCTAAATCTTTAGGAATGAAGAATGAAAACTCAATCATTAATTAGATCAAAGCATAAACCTCATATATAATAAAACACTTAGATTAATAATCCATAAAAAGATGAACAGAGCTCCTAACCTTAGCCAAGGAGATTAATGGCTCATGCTTAACTTCAAAACAAAACAAATATGAAAAATGGCCAAGGGGCTAATCCCCGGATAGTAGATGGATGTTCCTTTTCTAAGTTTCTTAAGGACTTTATATACTAAAACAAAAAACAAAACCTAATCCTTAAATTCAAACTAATTCAAAATAAAATCAAATCAAATAAAATAAAATCTTATCTAATCTTCTGCATTAAATCTTCAACTTTGTATCTTTTCTTCAAGGCTTTAGTGGTCCCAAATTTGCATTCTGAATGTAGGCTTGGAGTGGCAAAAAGGATTAATTATGAAAATTGGGCCAATTGACATGCTTTTCCAGTGAAATGTCACTCTTTGCATGCAGGGGATATGCTTTCCTGGGAGTGGGTTTTGTTGGCGTGCAATGCCACTCTTGGGCGTATAGCACACCCAGCTTTCTTCTTGGCGTGTGGCACGCCATGTGTTGGTGTTGAACGCCCATATGTTCTAGTCTCTGAAACTCAAAGTGGGGTCTTTGAAGTGGCCTTCTGGAAACTTGACCCAGCGTGCAACGTCGGGCTTTGGCGTGTGGCACGCCATTCAATAAAACAGGGTCTTGGGAGGTAATATTTGGTGTATGACATGCCCATAATGTGGCGTTACATTCCCATTCATTTCATTCACAAAGGCATCCTCGAATGCGTGTGAGTTTGACATGCCCATCTTTTCCTGGCGTGTGGAACGCCTACTGTTCACGGGTGTCACGCGTACACATGAGGCATGCGTACGCGTGACTATGCAAAAATCCTTGATTGCGCGTACACTTGAGGCATGCGTACACATGAGTCTTCAATATCCCTTGTGTTATGCGTACGCGTAGGGCATGCGTACACGCAAACGCTCAAATTTCAGGGGTTGTGCATACGCTTGAGACATGCGTACGCGCGAGTCCCGTATCGAAAGCGTGTGAGAATGGCACGCCCACTGTTCTTGGCATGTTGCATGCCATGCATGCAACATTCTCTTCTTCATGGACCACGCTTTTGAAATCATGGCCTAAGCTTCCAAAGCGTGTCCAAGGCTCTAAAATGTGCCAAAAACTCCTGTTTTCTTCTTTTGAGCTTATTTTGTGCTTTTTGCTTCTTTTTCCATGATTCCCTACAAATTTTATCAAATAAAAGAGATTAAAGCAATATACAATTTAAGAACCAAAATACTCCATAATTAAGCATTATGTATTTATTTATTATATGAAAAAGTATATAAAAACACAACATGATGCGCATGCATCACAACACCAAACTTAAGCTCTTGCTTATCCCCAAGCAAGCAAAGAATCATGCCTTAATCATCAAAAACTTTTAAAGCTTAGAATGCAAGGGTGAATGATAGCAATTCAAATAATTTTGGTTAGCCGTTTCATTCATGCACAATTCAATACAGATGGTTATAATCTTTCAAATCCGGATTAGATTATGGAATCCTTTCTTGAATCATCACCTTGAAGCCGGCTTATTTACTTTCTTTGCAAATTTTAATTTTTTGTTGGGTGCTTTACACCTTGAGCCTAGCCGTGACTCTAAATGCTTTGTTTTCAAGTATTACCACCTGATACATAAATACCACAAGCACTTTATTTGAGAGCTCTTTGAGCTGATTTTTCTTTTTGTATACCCTATCATTAGTGCTCAGAGCCTTTGGCTTTCTCTTTGATTGGGGGGTGCTTTGCACCTTTGAGCTTAGTTGTGACTCTAAATGCTTTATTTTCAAACTTATGGCTTGATACATAAGCACCACAGGCACTTGACTCGGATGCTCTTTGAGCTTATTTTTCTTTCAAATTCCTTAGTCAGTGGTGCCCAGAGCCTTTGGCTTCTCTTTTCAACCCCTTTTTATTAATTATTATTCATGATATTTTACTTTTTCAAGGATTTCTCAATGATACGAATCCCATAATATTCCTCTAAACTGAGGTCTCAAGCAATTTGGCTCAGTAAGTGTTGACCAATTTAGTTAGTTTGGCCTTCCAAACTCATGTTCTCATGCTCTTTATGATTAATCCCTTGTTTCTTTTTGTTTCTTTCTTAGCGCATGAGTCCTTACTTACATTCATGAACAAGCATAATTATAATTGTGGGTTGTGATGGACAAGCAATGACATATGCTTGACAAATAGAAATTTTAAATGCATGATCTAGGATAGCTTAAACTGAAACAAATGCATATAATTAAAAAGGAAGAAAACAGCCTTAGTTCTCACTTTCTTTCTCTTCATCATCTTTTAGGCTATGTAGAGCATAGCCTCCAACACCAAACTTAGAATGATTGCTTGTCCTCAAGCAACAAAGAAAAACAGTGGTGAATGGAAATAGGCATAAACAGGATTATCAAGTGAAAGAAATCAGGTAATGCGGAGGCTTATTCAAAGGAAACTAATCAAATTAAATCAAAACTCAAAGAGAACTGAAATAGTATGAAATAACTAGGTTGCTAATGTGTTGCATGGTGATTGTAGCAACACTAAACTTGGTGTGAGAACACCAAACTTAGTGAGATACAATCTATGTGAACTAGGCTAAGTACCCAGTGGGATGCAATTTTGGTGTAGCACACCAAACTTACTCCATGAACACATACACCACCTTAAACAGAACAAAATAATAAAGAAGAATGAAAAGAAAATATCAAACGTTGGGTTGCCTCCCAACAAGTTCTTCTTTAACGTCGCTAGCTTGATGGTTGTTCTTGAATTTTCTTCCTCTTCTTCTAGTTGGTTAAGAGAAATGACTTCAAGGGAGAAGAGGAGAAAAATTGATGTCCCCTGTTTTGATTGCCTCCTAACAAGCTTTCTTTTGTTATTAGCTTGATTCTCCTTACTTGTTGGGGTAGGGGTTGGATTGCTATTTGTTGACCTTCTCTTCTTCAAGGATATTGTCTTTTGTTTCTTGGTCACAATCCTTTCTTGAGTTCTTTCTTTGCTTCCTTCCACTTTACTGATTTCAGGACTTTGGTATTGTGCAATGGCTAGAGTGTCCCCTTCATCAAGAACTTCTTGGATTGATGGTTCAATTAAATTAACCACTTTGCACTTCCCTGATTCATTGGAGTGTGGACTCCCTTGGTTGCTATCCTCCCTTTGTTTTGTATGATTTCGCATTGCTTCTTTTGGAAGGGATTTTTCCTGTTTGTTTGCCACCTCTTGTAGCCTCTGCAGATATGGAATTCTAGGCTTGTATGCCTCCACAATCCTCTTCTTCATTGGAATTTCACTTGGTATAGGAGCTTTTTGGTCTTGCTCTTGCACTTCTAACTCCTCTTTTGTTTGTGCATCTTCCTCTTCTTCCATGTGTGAGGGTGGAGAGTTCTCTAATTCAACGGTCCAACAACTTAGACTACACATATTAAAATCAACTAATAAAATAAATGAGGAAATGACTAATTCAAGTAATAATTAACAAACATTAGCAAACTATGTACCAGCCTACTCTTCGTCTTCATGAAGGTCGCCGACCCCTCGCCGACCCACCTGTATACTTCGACGGCCTCGGCGAAGCCCTGTTAGCGACGTTCGTTAGATGGAAATACTTAAAACTCTCATCAGTTCTAAAATGGGCATCCATTTCCTTCTTGATAGACCGACGGATCTAGATCGTTAGGTGGTCGCGCCCCTGACGAACATTACTCATCATCTGCTGAAGTCATTTAGCTACCCGGTGATCGTAGATCTTCCTGATCATGAGATCATGTTCCATATCCCATACAAATTTCAACTGCGCAAAGTGATTCAATAACATTAGTTAGTCAAAATAAAATACAGTTCAAATACAGTTAATTCAATAACATTGGGTTTTTACTGCCCACTTCTGAAATCATCGCTCTCTGGTCTCAGCAGGGATCTTCGTGTAGCTTGGCCATGGGTAGTCATATATTGACTTGATTACCTTGGAGATCTTCTGTGTACATGCATTGTTGTTCAGTGCAAACCTATCAATGAAAAAATTTAAGATTAACAAATACACAAAAACATATAAACCTTATCCGTATAAAAGACATTAAAACAGTAATAACTCATGCCTGCATGCCATCAGGCCAAATCCTCATCCGTATGACGGGCAGTAATGGAGGGGCATCCTATTAGAATGCATTAAATGAATCACCCACCAGAGACTCTGTCACTGGATCTGTAGGGGGCGTAGTAGAAGGAGGCACGTAGTTCGAGTTCGGGACCATGATGAACTGCTGGTTCTCTAGACCCGCCTGTGACGTCAAAGAAGTTGACGGGGTAGTCGGGGTAGTTGGAGATGATTGAGCAGTCCTTGGGGATTCGGTGGAAACCCTTCCTCTACCACGACCACAAGACCTACTCGATCTACCTCTGTTACCTGTCGTTATGTTTGCAAAGAGAATATATTATTAACATTAATCAACATATATACTACACAAATCCTTTAACATTTACATTATTTCAAAAAAAAAATTGACATAATCTCCCCTAAAATTGGACATATATCCACCTTTACGATTCCCATAAATCCAACCAACCTCAATCCACATCATCACTAAATTCACAATAATTAAACTCAATTAAACAAGGAGCTTTCATGATTCAAATCCAAAGCAATAATCCATAATCTCATGAAGGTTGGAGATATAATATGTAAGCTAAAAGACCAAAATCTTATACCTTGGAGTGATAAATAAATCGTGAACATGACTAATTTAAAATCAAAAGCATCCATGTTAATGCATGATTAAGAACATAACAAATATGGTACCTAGTGTGTGTGTGTATATATATATATATATATATATGTATGTATGTATGTATGTATGTATGTATGTATGTATGTATGTATGTATGTATGTATGACTAATTTAAAATCAAAAGCATCCATGTTGATGCATGATTAAGAACATAACAAATATGGTACCTAGTGTGTATATGTGTGTGTGTGTGTGTGTGTGTGTGTGTGTGTGTGTGTGTGTGTGTGTGTGTGTGTGTGTGTGTGTGTGTGTGTGTGTGTGTGTGTGTGTGTGTGTGTGTGTGTTTTGCAAGTTTAAAATCATATACAAATAAAACTAGAACATTTAAATCAAGGATAATTAGTTTTGCTTACTTTCACAATTAGTCAACAAATTAACATAATCAAGCACAATAAGATGTGACATGTATAAATTCAATGCAAAAGTGATATGCAAAACTTTAAGTACAAATTTGATTGAGTGAGTGGGATTGTGCCATGGACTAATGCAACTTAGCAATTCAATCTACAGAGATGTGCCTAACAAGTTATTACTTCAACTTGTAATTATCTATATCAAATGGAAACATATTATTATGACTAAGTAGCCTTAGAAGCAGGTGTATGCTGTTTATACAACACAATTGGATTGTTACAAGATTATATTTGTGAAAAATGAAAATTCAACTATTTATTCTTAATGGCCAACTAGAAATTATAGTTAAAAAAGTTACATTTTAATTTTATAATTTATAGATCAAATAACAAAAATAATTTATCAAAAACACAAACACAGTAAATAATGAATATACTAGTGATAAGTGGATATCTTATCACTTTTTCATTGCATTTTCTTAGTGTTTTTAGTTATATTTTATTAAGTTTTAGTATGTTTCAGTGCAAAAATTCATATTTGGATGCTATTTTGAGTTTTTGTGTTTTTTCTATGATTTTAGGAGATTTTTGGGCGAAATTGCCAAAATTGGCAAAGTCTTGTTCAGAGATGAAGAAAGGATAGCAGATGTTGTTAAATCCTGACCTCTGTACATTCCAACAAGCATATCTTGAGCTACAAAGGTCCAATTGATGCATTCTCAATGGTGTTGAAAAACTAACTTCTAGAGCTTTCCAGCAATATATAATAGTTTATGCTTCTCTTCCAGATCACTACCTAAAACTGGCATTGAACGTTCATAACTTGAGTTCAATGCCCAAAAGGGAGCAAGCCCAGCGTTGAATGCCCAAAGCTGGCGTTCAACGCCACGAAGGGAGCAAGGAAGCAGCGCATTCACCCCCTAATGGGCGTTCAATGCCCATTCTCCAAGTTGAATGCCAGGCTTGTACGAAACACTCAACCAAGGTGGGCCCATAGTGGATTTTAGCACTTCTTAGCTTATGCAGTCCTATCTTTGTACTTTTAATTTAAAATTAACATTGCTTAGGGTTGGTATTTACTATTTAAAGAGGAGATCACTTAGAATTAAGGATCAAATTTACGAATTGATAGACAGATCTTCTCTGTTTTCTCTGTAAATTATGGGCAACTAAACCTCCTAGGTTAAGGTTAGGAGCTCTGCTTGTCCTATGGATTAATATTATTACTTCTCTATTTAATATATGTTTGATTCCATTCTATGATGTATTGTCATTCTTCATCTAAACGAATTTGGGGTGGAACAAAAGTATGACCCCTTATTCAACATGAGTTCTTGCGAGTCCTGACCCGGACAATAGTGAGCTATAGCTTGAGAATACATCTCCTAAACCAACAAGTTATCTAGGCTAATTGGGATATGTGACATTTAATCTCGTTAGTTATGGGTAATTGAGGTTTCTGTGGTGCTAAGACTAGAATATTGAGCTTCATTCTCCGATCCGAAAGATTTAACCTTGTCTATGGCACTTTAAGTAGGATCAAGGGAGAGTGAATTGCGTGAGCTTCATCCTCGTTCATATTAAATGACCATTGACAATGGCGTTTGATGTGGATTAGAGGAGATTAATTGACCATGACCAATGGCGTTAATCACTTACAGCTTTGCCATAGAATGAATCATTCATTGTTAAAGTAGTCAGTAAGAAGTATTAATCCAGAAAGATAAAGCATCTCCAAAGCCGTAACTGGTTTCTCATTATTGTTTCTACATCAATTCCCTACTGCTTTTTTTACTATTTTGTTTTATGCACCTACAACAACAACCACTATCTTTCTATTCGCCTGGCTAAGATCTGCAGGATAACCATTGCTTGCTCAATCCAACAATCCTCGTGGGATCAACCCTCACTCACCTGAGGTATTACTTGGATGACCCGGTGCACTTGCCGGTGAAGTTGTGCGAGTTCAATTTTGTCCACCAAGTTTTTGGCGCCCTTGTCGGGGATCGCTTGAGATTGATAACTACCAATTGTCTTGTTGCTTAGATCAGGTACTTTTACTAGTTTTTCTTTTAATTGTGTTTCTTATTTTCTTTCTCAAAACTTTTCAAAAATTTTTCATCTTTAGTCATCTTTCTTTTCTTTCTTTCAAATTTTGTGTCAAAATTTTTAAGTTTGGTGTTTTGTGGTAGTTTTGGTTAATTATTTTTTCTTCTTGATTTTCGAAAATTGTTCTTGTTTGCTTTCTTTTGTTCAATTTTTTTTATTATTATCTCTTATTTGATCTCACAATTTTTAAGTTTGGTGTCTTTCTAATGTTTTTCTTTTTTATTTATTTTCGAAAAAAACTTTTCTTTTAATTTTTCAAAAATTCTTATGAATCTTTTCTTATCTTGATTAGATTTTATGTTTGTTGTTATACTAGTAATCTTTTTGTTTAATTTAATTTTCTTCAAATCTTGTCTTTATTATCTCTCGTAATCTTTTTTATCTTTCTCTTTGATTTTAAAATTTTGATATCTTATCTCATTTTTCTTTTAAATTCAAATTTTAAAAGTTTAGTATTTTGTTAGTTTTTCTTTCTTTCAAATTTAAATTTCAAAATCTTGTTTTGGCTTTTTCTCTAATTTTCAAAAACTTCATTTTTTTTATTTCAAACCTTTTAATTAATTGTTTGCTTTAAGATTGGTGTTTCTTTATTCTTTCTTTCTTTCAAATTTAAATTTCAAAATCTTTTCTTATCTTATCTTGTTTCTTTCTCTTGACTTTTTCTTTCTAATTTTTGAATTTCAAAATCTTTCATTGACTTTTCCCTCTTTGATTTTTAGAAATCTTATCTTAAATTTCAAATCTTGTTTTATTTTATTTTAATTTTAAAGTTTGGTGTCTCTTTGCCTCCTCTTTCTCTTTCTTCTTTTTCGAAAATTTTTCACTTTTTTCTCTTTCTTTATTTTCAAAAATTCTTAGCTTAAAGACACTTCTATTTTTGAATCTTCTTTACTTTATCTCATTTGAATTCTTTATTAGATTTTCTCACAGGGATCCCTCTATACTCAGACATAGAGATTCCCATTTTTTCCTTTTCTTGTTTTATTTCTTCTAGTTTATGAGCAGGAACAGGGATAATGAATCTCTTCTTGATCTTGATCCTGAACCTGAGAGAACCTTAAAGAGGCATCTGCAACAAGCTCAGGCTAGCAGAACCAAAGAGAATCTCACGGAATTTCTTGAGCAAGAAGCTGAAGATACAACTATGGCAGCCAATCCAGATGCTGGAGGAGATGCAAGAAAGGTCCTTGGATCTCATACTGTACCCACATCTGACCTATATGGGCACAGCATTTCCATTTTTGCCATTGGTGCAAACAACTTTGAGCTAAAGCCTCAACTGGTCACTCTAGTGCAACAGAATTGCCAGTTTCATGGACTCACACAAGAAGATTCCAACAAATTTTTATCTGATTTTCTGTAGATCTGTGATTCTATCAAGACCAATGGAATAAATCCAGAGGTTTATATTGCTATAAGGGACAGAGCAAGGCTATGACTGGATTCTTAGCCTAAGGAGAGCCTAGACACATGGAAGAAAGTGGTCAATGGATTTTTTGTAAGACCCAGAATCTTTGAAAAGTCTTTTTATGATCAAGTCTCAAATCATATAGTTATTTATAGCCTTAATTTCAGAAATTATTTTATTAAAGACAATTAAGGCAAGTTTTGATTTATTGAATTTGAGATAAGTTATGGTTATTATCCAATTTTACAATTATTGGATTATTTTCTATATTTAAATCATATAGTTGGTAGTTGTGAAATAAAAAAGATTTTTATATGATTTTGGACTAAATAATTAATATTTTAGAATATTGATATTACTATTTTGGAAAATGAAGAAAATAAGTATATTATTTTTAATTATTTGGTGGGGACATTTTATTGAAAATAATTTATGAAATTGATGAACAAATAGTATTTTTATACATTATTATTAATGGATTAGAATTTATTTCTAATTACTATAATATCCTTATTTTTATTCGAAATTACTAAAATACCCCTAACCCTAATTTTTGAAAGAAAAACCCTAAACCTGAAACCCTAACCCGGTACCCGTTTCCCCTCCCTAAACCAGCAGCAACAGCTGCTGCCCTCTAACCAAAACACACACACACCGCCGCCGCTTTCCCCAATTCAACCAGCAGCAACAGTTGCGAAAATGGAAGAAAGAAATAAATAGAGAAGAAGGGAGAAAACAGATCCGTGGAGGAGAAGAAGGAGAGGAGGGGAGGAAAGAGACTGCGCCGCGCGCTGGGCTTCTCCACCATCGCACCCCGCCATGACCCACACCTCGTCGCCGCTCGCGCCGCCGACTAGCTCGCCGCCGCCTCTGTTCGTCACACCATCACTCCTAGCCGCGCCGTCGCCGAGGAGTCGTCGCTGTCGAGGGAGCCCAGAGGAGAGAAACTGCGCGACATTGAGGGAGGAGAGCGCGGGCCAGTGACGCGAGGAGCATGACCCGTTGCGCCGCCGTGTGCTAACACCGTCGTCCTCACCGTGCCGCCATCACCTTTGCCACCGAGACAGTCGCCGTCATTTATGGTAGAGTAGAGAGGGAGAGCTCAGGAGCAGAGCAGATGCGAGAGATCTGGGGCTGAGCTGGGAGTCCAGCCACTGCACCCGGCCGTGCTTGCGTCGCCGGCGCCGCCTCCGTTGGAACCGCCGTGCTGCGTGAAGCTAACGCTTCCTCCATCGGAAAAAGCCGCCATTAGAACCATTACTGATTCGGTGAGCCTTTCCCCTGTTTCTGGTTCTGTCACAGCCATTCCTGGAGGAGAAATCAGTCGTGCCGCCGTGCCTGGCCACCAGAAAATGCCATTTACCGTCACCGAAATACACTGCCGGTAAGGTCTTGTTAATGGACTCTGTTTCCTTTGAATTTCAAGAATACCATAGTCACGGCTTTTTGCTGCAGTGGTCATCTGAGTCGCGTGGAGGGAGGAAGGGCCACTGGGTGTCGCCGCACCTTGCCTTCGCCGCCGAAAATAGCCGTTGAGTCCTCAGTATCGGGTCGTGTATCCATGCTTGCCTTTCGTGCTCGGTGTTCGCAGCTGCCTTTGTCATTTCAGTAAGTATGTTTCGGAAAGCCTTGCGTTAGTATTTCGTTGTGTTTGGTTAATGAATGTGAATTTTAGTAACGTGGGGTCGAGTCTTGATTATTATATGTTGCGAATAGTGTTGCGATGGTTATTGCGAAAGTGGCTGGGAGCTGAGCTTTTGGTTACCGTCAGTTCGGGTTGAGGCGGAAAGGACCCTGTGAGGCATTTGGGTTATGGATTTGCGTTTTGAGGTAGGGGCACTTTCCAAAAACTATTTTTTATGTATTAGAATTATTACATATGGATACTGATGTGAGATATTGTGTATTTGGTGATTGTATCTGCCTTATGTATTATTTGATTGACTCGAATGACTATGGATGTTGTTTTGGCTAAATCGTTGTGTTGCTTGTGAAACGTAATGTTTGAAGTTGATTCTTTAAAGATTTGAAATGAGTTTAATCCGTTGAGGATTGGTTTGAATTGAGTCAATTATTTTGATGATGTGAAAAATAGAATCCACTCTTGAGTTCAGCCTAGCTGGCTTTAAATGATCTGGTTTTTGATAAATGATTGTTACTGAACCGTTTCTTTAAAGCTTTAGAAATGAGTTTATTCGGCTGATAATGATTTGATGTTGAAACAGTTTTCTTGAAATATGGAATTGAGATGACTATTGGATTTTGGCTTGCCTTGGACTGATTTTGGAATTTGGGCTGTTGAAAAGGGTTGTGAACGGTTTAGTTGGGACCCGAACCGGGTGGCAAAGTCCAAGTTTTAGGGGAGGTGCTGCCGAAATTTCTATAAAATCCGAGTCTTTATGGAATGTTGTCCGGAAAAATGATGAGTTAAAGACTTCTACTATTTTACTTGATTTATCAAGGAAAGAAGGATTCATGCTTTTGAAATGAATTATTAAAGAGGAAATTGTGACTTGGTCTTGCTTCTTAAGAAAGGCATTGTATCTCTTTCAGAAGAAAGTTATTTAGATGAAACTTGTGTTTTAAAGCTATTTGAATGTGAAAAGGGTTTATGCCTTTGAATTTGACTTGGGGGTTTCAATTAAAGAAGTTTCAATGACTTTGAAAGAACCTGAATGTCTATTGACAAGTTTCATTTCGAAATGTTTTGAGAAAGGTTTTAAGTACTCTCTGAATTCTGAATTTTTGCAAGACTAAAACAATTTTGAACAGTTGAAACGTTTTAGAATTCATCATGGGGGGTTAAAGCTGGTTTTGCCTAAGTAAAGGAAACGGCTTTGAAAGAAGTAAATGATTACGTGACTCGGTTTGGCTTAGACCCTATTTTATTACTCAAATCGGAAAGCCAAGGTTTTAATGATTTTAAATGAATTTGGCGAAATGAGTTATGCTATCCTCCCCTAAGGACTTGGGACTCTGCCAAGGAACGTTTGTTATAAAATCCCATTGTTGGATGGGTGATTTTGAATATCTCAAAGAGATTTTTAACTTGCCATGATTATGGAAGTTTTGGAAAGAGGGTGCCGAGAGTGGCATTGTTTTTAAAAGGAGAATTTACCTTGAGTAAAAGTGGCTTATGAGCCTGAGATGATTTGAGAAATGAGATCTTTAAAGCCAAGGCTGAAAAGAGTTGAAATTTGATTTCAAAGTGAAATGTATTGAGAAAAATGAATTATGGCTTAATTGCCGATTTTATGAATTTAATGATGTTGAATGATGGAAGTGCTGTTTTATTGTGAGCCGGAATGGTCGTGTATGATTTATGAATATTGGCTGGTTCTGGATTGAACCGTGAGCCGGAATGGCTGTGTATGATTATCAATATTGGCTGGTTCTGGATTGAACCGTGAGCCGAAAGGCTGAGATGGATGTTGATCCATGGCTGAGAATGAATGCATATATGCTGAGATATTGATAATTGTGATTTTGCACTTCCACTATCTGAGATACGAGTTTTCCTAGGTAGTAGCAGTGGCTAGCCACCACGTGCTCTAGGTTGAGACTTGATACTCTGTTGACCCTATGTCGTAAGTATGGCCGGGCACTGTGAAAGCCCCGGATGAGCTCGCCCCCGTAAATATTCACCAGTGAGGGTGATGGATATGGATCATGATTATGATCAAGTTTATGATGAGTATAACTCGAGTTGGGGATGCGCGATAGAGGGACAGTCCAATGGTTAGCTACCAGGACTTGTCGGGTTGGCTCTATAACCGACAGATGATATCATCAGCCACTAGGGACAGGCATGCATCATATGTATTTGTGTGACATTGGTTGGGTGTGCATATTATACTTGGTTTGCCTATGTGATTAATTGCTAACTGTTCTACTTGTAATAACTGTTTGTTTGTGCTTGAACTTCCTATCTGTGTTTGCATCTGGGACTCTGTTGGATTGTGGTGATTGGTTGTTGGTTGGATTGTTTGGGCCTAGGGCCGTGGTTGGAAAGAGATGAACTGATGGTTGATTTCGGTTTTGTGTTTCTGGTTTGGAATAAAATTATGAAAGGCTATTTTGGTTCCGCATAGATAAACTGTTTTGAAAGGCTTTTGAGTTTTGAGAATTGAATGGTTCCTCTTTCAGTAAAGATTTTTGACTTTACTTTTATTGAAAACCGTGTTTTTGAAAAGAGGCATAAGAATGTTATTAATCACTGGTACGGTTTATCTTCATGTATCCTATTACAGTAATTCCCAAAAAACCCTCTACTGAGAACCCTTTCGAGGATGATGTTCTCACCCCCCTACATTTTTCCCTTTCAGGATATGGGCGCAGAAGTTACGAAGAGCTTATTTAATTGTTGTTGTGATACTCTGTATTGTTTTAGCTGTGGTTTATTGTACCCTCGCCTTTATCTTGATATAATCTGTAAGAGATAGGAATTGTATTGATTATTGTTTGTAATATTATTTATATATATATATTTATGTATATATATATATATATAGATGTACTCTTTATGAGTTGTTGTGAGTTGTATGGTATTTATAGATGTACGTTATCGAACGAAAGTATTTTTTTGGGAGTGGTATTGTGGCTTAAAGTTTTAAACAGGCTCATATTTTAGTATTAAATAGTATAAGTGTCGTCGTAATGTCCGAGCTATCAGAGTCACGCAGCTAGAAGCGTGAGATTTGGTAGTTAGGGTGTTACATTTTTGACCAAGTCCTTTCCACTTCAGAAGCTGAGTAAGCTTAGGGTGGAAGTTTAAACTTTCAGACAGAAAGAGGGAGAATCCCTCTATAAAGCTTGGGAAAGGTACAAGCAGCTGATCAGGCGATGCCCTCCAAACATGATCTTAGAGTGGACAACGTTAGAGATCTTCTATGATGGCCTCTCTGAGATGTCCAAGATGTTATTAAACCACTCTGTTGGTGGCTCACTCCACATGAAGAAGACACCTGAGGAAGCACAGGAACTCATAGACATGGTTGCTAACAACCAGTATATGTACACTTCTGAGAGAAACTCCGTGAACACTGGGGCTGCTCAGAAGAGAGGAGTCATAGAAATGGACACTCTGGATGCCATCTTGGCTTAAAATAAGCTCATGTCCCAGCAGATCAACATGATCTCCCAGCACTTGAGTGGAGTGCAGAGCACAGCTGCCAACTCTCAAGAGGCAGCCTATGAGGGAGACGTTGGTGACACTACATGGACCACCATGGAGGAGGTGAACTACATGGGAAACTCCTCCAAAAACTCTAATAACAATCCCTATTTGAATACTTTCAATCAGGGATGGAGGAACCACCCTAACTTCAGGTGGAGAGATCAGCAGAGGCCTCAACAAGGCTTCAACAACAATCAGGGTGGAACGAACCAGAACAGGTTCAACAACAGACAGTTCCAACCCTCTCAGCAACAGATGTAGATGCCTACACAAAGCCTCTCTGACTTGGCTACTATAGTCTCTAACCTCTCCAAGGCCACTCACAGTATCATGGCAGAAACAAGGTCATCCATTCGGAATTTGGAGATACCGGTAGGTCAGCTAAGCAGGAGGATACCCAAGGTTACCTCCAACACTCTTCCAAGCAACACAAAGGTAAATCCAAAGGAATAGTGCAAGGCCTTCACTATGGAAGCTGAGGCTGAATCCAAGGAGGAGCCTGCTACTGAGGAACTGAAGGAGATCAAGGCTCAAGAGGAGATTGAGAGTGTCACCATGCATGTCCCTATAGAGACTAAGGAACCTGAAGAACAACCCTCTCCAGACATGAAAGAGGAACCTGAGGAGAAGTAACTTGCTTGGTTCTTGGCAATCCTCAGGAACCTGCAAGTTAATGTCTCTTGTGCAGAGGTGTTGGAGAAGAAACCCCCTTATATGGCCTGGCTGACGACTACTAGCTCTGAAAAGACGGCCTTGAAAAGTGATGAGACTGTAGTACTGACCAAGGAGTGCAGCACCCTGGTCTAAAAGAAGCTACCTCCAAAGATGCCAAATCCCGAAAGCTTCCTTATCCCTTGTACTGTAGGGACCATCACCTTTGAGAAGGCACTGTGGGACCTGGGTTCCAGCATTAACCTTATGCCTCTCTTTATGATGAGGAAACTGGGGATCCAAGAGGTACAGCCTACAAGAATCTCACTAGAGATGACTGATAAGTCCCTGAAACAGGCATATAGCATGGTGAAAAACGTCCTTGTAAAGGTTAAAAACCTTTACCTCCCTGCAGAATTTGTGATACTTGATACTGGGGAGGACAAAGACAACCCCATCATCCTTGGAAGGCCCTTCCTAGCTACTGCAAAGGCCTTGATTGATGTGGAAAAGGGATAGCTGATTCTGAGGCTCTGGGAAGATCATATACTTTTTAAAATTCCCAACCCTCAGTCTCTCTCTGACAAGGGAGGTACTACTGTGCAACACTTAGTGTTTCAATTTTCTCTCTCAATACAAAGTCATACAGAGACACCTGACATCAAACCTATGTTTGGTGTTGAGCATCCATCACCAGCTACTGAGGAAGGAGGCACCAAGAAAAAGGTGCCCAAGGGCTGGAGGAACAAGAAGATTCCAACTGAAGACTTCTCATCGGGCATGCGAGTTGCCTTCACTAGAAGTCCAGTCGTTCCACATACCGTGAACAAGATCCTGTCTCTGGAGCATGTTGAGTTGATCCATGAGAGCACAAGAAGAAAGTTCACCATGAGGGGGCAAAGATCTGAGCCCCTATCAACCTCCATAAAGGAGTTGTCTGTCAAGCTACTGACAATAAAGAAGCGCTTGTTGGGAGGCAACCCAACCATATGTATAGCATCTCTATTTTCTTTCTTTTCATTTATTTTAGTTTGACTTCATATTATTTTATTTTTTGTTAATTTTCATAGTTTTTCCTTGCTTGTTAATGTTTGTGATCATGTGTAGCACCTAGAACAGGGACAGGAATGCATAGGAGTGAAAACAGAACACCCCAGAGAAACCCCTTACTGGCGTTGAACGCCAGAACTAGCGCCCAGCGCCAGAAGGGGAGGAAGAAAGGGCGTTCAATGCCCATTAAGGAGCTCTAGACCATTTTCTTGGTACTTATTGGGCGTTCAACACCCAAACCTAGCGTTGAACACCCCACCAACAAAAAAAAGTGTCCCTACCTGGCGTTCAATGCCCATACTTGGCGTTGAACGCCCTGGAAGGGGCAGAGGCACTCAAAGTTTAAAGCTTCCTAAGCCAGTGGGTCCCACCCAATCCCCACCTACCCCCACCTATCATGCACTCCCTTCCTTCTCCCTTCTCTCACACCCAATATTCTATCCACATTCATCCATCACATCCCAATCACCTTTTCCTCTTCCCAATTCACATTCATAAATTCCATCACATTCCTTTCCCACCAACCCCACCCACTTCAAATTCAACCCCCCTCCCCCCATTCTTCCCTCCCATATGACCGAACCACAAACCTCCCCACCCCTATAAATACCCCTTCAATCCTTCATTCCTACTCACACCCTCACAATCTCCTTCCCTTCCTCAATATACCCTTCATACACTTCCTTTCTTCCTTTCTTACCCCCACTTGGCCGAAGCTTCTCTTCTCTCTCCTCTTTATTTTTTTTCCCTCTTCTCCTATTTTCTTTTTCTTTTGTTACTATTTGCTCGAGGACGAGCAAAGTCCTTAAGTTTGGTGTTGGAAAATCTCTGCTTTTTGCTTTCTATTACTAATCTCCATGGCACAAAAAATTGGAGAATCCTCAAGGAAGAGAAAAGGAAAAGCCCCCGCTTCCACCTCTGAATCTTGGAAAACATGGAGATTCCTCACCAAGGCTCATCAAGATCACTTTTATGGCATGGTGAGGCACAAAAAGGTGACTTCTGAGGTCCCCCTTTAGGCTCAAGGAAGATGAGTATCCAGAGATCCAACAAGAAATTTGGAAAAGAGATTGGGAAATTCTGGCCAATCCTATTTCAGCAGTTGGAACGTTAATGGTGCAAGAATTCTTTGCCAATGACTGGGTCACCAAGAAGCACGACACTAGTGTAAACCCGGAGCCCAAAAACTGGCGCACCATGGTGAAAGAGGAAATCCTAGATTTTAGCCCCGAAAGTGTGAGAATGACACTGCAATTGCCTTGGATGCAATGTAACCCACACTCTTACACTCGAAGGGTCAACTTTTACTAAAGGCTGGAGCAAGTGCTTATAGATATCTATGTGGATGGTGCTCAATGGAGGAGGGACGCACAAGTCAAGCCTTACCAACTGGATAGGCTTGACCTCAAGCCCGTGGCTAGAGGATGGTTGGAGCTTATCCAATGCTCCATCATCCCCACAAGTAACCAATCTAAGGTTACAATAGAGAGGGCAGTGATGATTCGTTGCATCATGCTCGGGAATGAGGTGGAGGTGCACAAGGTGATTCCTCAAGAGATCTACAAGGTAGCTGAAAAGGCCTCCATCCAAGCAAGGGTAGCGTCCCCTCACCTCATTTATTGCCTATTGATGAGCGGATAATTTATACGCTTTTTGGCATTGTTTTTAGTATGTTTTTAGTAGGATCTAGTTACTTTTAGGGATGTTTTCATTAGTTTTTATGTTAAATTCACATTTTTGGACTTTACTATGAGTTTGTGTGTTTTTCTGTGATTTCAGGTATTTTCTGGCTGAAATTGAGGGACTTGAGCAAAAATCAGATTCAGAGGTTGAAAAAGGACTGTTGATGCTGTTGGATTCTGACCTCCCTGCACTCAAAGTGGATTTTCTGGAGCTACAGAACTCAAAATGGCGTGCTTCCAATTGCGTTGGAAAGTAGACATCCAGGGCTTTCCAACAATGTTAATAGTCCATACTTTAAACACGTTTAGATGACATAAAAGGGCGTTGAACGCCAGTTCTACGCTGCTGTCTGGAGTTAAACGCCAGAAACAAGTCACAAACCAGAGTTGAACGCCAGAAATACGTTACAACCTGGCGTTCAACTCCAAGAAGGACCTCTACACGTGCAACACTCAAGCTCAGCCAAGCACACACCAAGTGGGCTCCGGAAGTGGATTTATACATCAATTACTTACTTCTGTAAATCCTAGTAGCTAGTTTATTATAAATAGAACTTTTTACTATTGTATTAGACATCCCGAGTTTTATCTTTGGATCATAGTAGTCTTGGTTACTTCGGTTCCCCTCTGGGGCCGAGACCAATGAACTCCATTATCACTTATGTATTTTCAACGGTAGAGTTTCTACACTCCATAGATTAAGGTGTGGAGCTCTACTGTTCCTCAAAGATTAATGCAAAGTACTACTGTTTTTCTATTCAATTCATCTTATTTCGCTTCTAAGATATTCATTCGCACTCCAACCTGAATGTGATGAACGTGACAATCATCATCATTCCCTATGAACACGTGCCTGACAACCACTTCCGTTCTACCTTTGATTGAATGAGTATCTCTTAGATCTCTTAATCAGAATCTTCGTGGTGTAACCTAGAATGATGGCGGCATTCAAGAGAATCCGGAAAGTCTAAACCTTGTCTGTGGTATTCCGAGTAGGATTCAATGATTGAATGACTGTGACGGGCTTCAAACTCGCGAGTGCTGGGCATAGTGACAGACACAAAAGGAGGGTGAATCCTATTCCAGCATGATCGGGAACCTCAGATGATTAGCCGTGCTGTGACAGGGCATCTTGGACCATTTTCACAAGAGGAGGGGATGTAGCCACTGACAACGGTGATGCCCTTGCATAAAGCCAGCCATGGAAAGGAGTAAGACTGATTGGATGAAGACAGCAGGAAAGCAGAGATTCAGAGGAACGAATGCATCTCCATACGCTTATCTGAAATTCTCGCCAATGATTTACATAAGTATTTCTATCCTTATTTTATTATTTATTTTTGAAAACTCCATAACTATTTTATATCCGCTTGACTGAGATCTACAAGGTGACCATAGCTTGCTTCAAGCCAACAATCTCCGTGGGATTCGACCCTTACTCACGTAAGGTATTACTTGGACGACCTAGTGCACTTGCTGGTTAGCTATGCGAGGTTGTGAAGATATGTTTAGACCATGGTTCTGTGCATCCGTTTTTGGTGCCATTGCCAGGGAATCAATTTCGAACAACAATTCACAACCTGAGTAACAATTTCGCATACCAAGTTTTTGGTGCCGTTGCCGGGGATTGTTCGAGTTTGGACAACTGACGGTTCATCTTGTTGCTCAGATTAGGTAACTTTCTTTTTGTTTTCTTTTCAAAAATTTTTCAAAAATCTTTCAAAATTTTCTCCTTTGTTTTCAAAAAATATATTTTAAAATAAAAATGTTTTCAAAAATAAAAATGTTTTCAAAAATACACTTTTCTTCAGAATTTTTAAGAATGAATTCTAGTGTTTCATAAAGCATGGCTGGCTGTAAAGCCACGACTGTAGGGCATGTTAGACGTGTCATGTCTGAGTTACATACTAAAGCTTGGCTGGCTATTAAGCCATGCCTGACTCTTTGATTGGAGCTTTAGTCTAAAGAGCATAAGATTCCTGGAATTCATATTAAAAATTTTGGAATCCTTATTTTTCTTTTTTTTCAAAATGATTTTCGAAAAAATTAAGAGAAAATACAAAAAAATCATAAAATCAAAAAATATCAAAAAATATTTTTTGTGTTTCTTGTTTGAGTCATGTGTCATGTTATAAGTTTGGTGTCAATTGCATGTGCATCTTGCATTTTTCGAAAATTTTCATGCATTCATAGTGTTCTTCATGATCTTCAAGTTGTTCTTGGTAAGTCTTCTTGTTTGATCTTTGCATTTTCATGTTTTGTGTCTTTTCTTGTTTTTCATATGCATTCTTGAATTCTTAGTGTCTAAGCATTAAAGAATTCTAAGTTTGGTGTCTTGCATGTTTTCTTTGCATTAAAAATTTTTCAAAAATATGTTCTTGGTGTTCATCATGATCTTCATAGTGTTCTTGGTGTTCATCTTTACACTCATAGCATTCTTGCATGCATTCATTGTTTTGATCCATAACTTTCATGCATTGCATCATTTTTCTTGTTTTTCTCTCTCATCATAAAAATTCAAAAATCAAAAAAATATCTTTCCCTTTTTCTCTCTTAAAATTTCGAAAATTAGATTTGACTTTTTCAAAAATTTTTAAAATCTAGTTGTTTTTATGAGTCAAATCAAATTTTCAATTTAAAAAAAATCTTATCTTTTTCAAAATCTTTTTCAAAAATCAAATCTTTTTTCAATTTTTTTTAGTTATTTTTGAAAATTTCAAAAATATTTTTCAAAAATCTTTTTCTTAATTTTACATCATATTTTCGAAAATAACATCATCAATTAATGTTTTGATTCAAAAATTTCAAGTTTGTTACTTACTTGTTAAGAAAGATTCAACCTTTAAGTTCTAGAATCATATCTTGTGATTTCTTGTGAATCAAGTCATTAATTGAGATTTTAAAAATCAAATCTTTTTCAAAAACTAATTTCTATCATATCTTTTCAAAAAATATCTTCTTATCTTATCTTTTTCAAAAAAAAAATTTTGATTTCAAAATATCTTTTCTAACTTCCTAACTTCTTATCTTTTCAAATTTGTTTCAACTAACTAACTAACTTTTTGTTTGTCTCTTATCTTTTTCAAAACCACCTAACTAACTCTCTCTCTCTAATTTTCGAAAATATCTTCCCTCTTTTTCAAAATTTCTTTTTAATTAACTAATTATTTTAATTTTGATTTTTATTTTCGAAAATTTCCAACCTTTTTCAAAAACTATTTTCGAAAATCACTAACTCTTTTTCAAAAATAATTTTCGAAAATTTTCTCCCTCTCTCATCTTATTCTATTTATTTATTCATCTACTAACATCTCTTCCTCACATCACTCACCAAATTCGAACCCCCTCTTCTATCTGTGTTCGAATTTTTTCTCTTCTTTTCTTCTTCTACAAACAATAAGGAACCTCTTTACTGTGACATAGAGGATTCCTCTTCTTTTCTTGTTCTCTTCTCTTTCTTATGAGCAGGAACAAAGAAAAAGGCATTCTTGTTGAAGCTGACCCAGAACCTGAAAGGACTCTGAAGAGAAAACTAAGAGAAGCTAAATTACAACAATCCAGAGACAACCTTATTGAAAATTTCGAACAAGTAAAGGAGATGGCAGCCAAACCCAACAACAATAATGCAAGGAGAATGCTTGGTGACTTTACTGCACCTAATTCCAATTTACATGGAAGAAGCATCTCCATTCCTACCATTGGAGCAAACAATTTTGAGCTGAAACCTCAGCTAGTTTCTCTGATGCAGCAGAACTGTAAGTTTCATGGACTTCCATCTGAAGATCCCTTTCAGTTCTTAATTGAATTCTTGCAGATCTGTAATACTATTAAGACTAATGGAGTAGATCCTGAAGTCTACAGGCTCATGCTTTTCCCTTTTGCTGTAAGAGACAGAGCTAGAATATGGTTGGACTCTCAACCTAAAGACAGCCTGAACTCTTGGGATAAGCTGGTCACGACTTTCTTAGCCAAGTTCTTTCCTCCTCAAAAGCTGAGCAAGCTTAGAGCTGATGTTCAAACCTTCAGACAAAAAGAAGGTGAATCCCTCTATGAAGCTTGGGAAAGATACAAACAGTTGACCAAAAAGTGTCCTTCTGACATGCTTTCAGAATGGACCATCCTGGATATATTCTATGATGGTTTATCTGAGCTATCAAAGATGTCATTGGATACTTCTGCAGGTGGATCCATTCACCTAAAGAAAACGCCTGCAGAAGCTCAAGAACTCATTGACATGGTTGCTAATAACCAGTTCATGTACACTTCTGAGAGGAATCCTGTGAGTAATGGGACGCCTCAGAAGAAGGGAGTTCTTGAAGTTGATACTCTGAATGCCATATTGGCTCAGAACAAAATATTGACTCAGCAAGTCAATATGATTTCTCAGAGTCTGAATGGAATGCAAGCTGCATCCAACAGTACTCAAGAGGCATCTTCTGAAGAAGAAGCTTATGATCCTGAGAACCCTGCAATAGCAGAGGTAAATTACATGGGTGAACCTTATGGAAACACCTATAATCCATCATGGAGAAATCATCCAAATCTCTCATGGAAGGATCAAAGGCCTCAACAAGGCTTTAATAATGGTGGAAGAAACAGGTTTAACAATAATAAACCTTTTCCATCATCCACTCAGCAACAGACAGAGAACTCTGAACAAAGTACCTCTAATTTAGCAAACTTAGTCTCTGATCTATCCAAGGCCACTGCAAGTTTCATGAATGAAACAAGGTCTTCCATTAGAAATTTGGAAGCACAAGTGGGCCAGCTGAGTAAAAGGATCACTGAAATCCCTCCTAGTACTCTCCCAAGCAATACAGAAGAGAATCCAAAAGGAGAGTGCAAGGCCATTGACATAAGCACCATGGCTGAACCTGTAAGGGAAGGAGAGGACGTGAATCCCAAGGAGGAAGACCTCTTGGGACGTCCAGTGATCAATAAGGAGCTTCCCTCTGAGGAGCCAAAGGACTCTGAGGCTCATCTAGAGACCATAGAGATTCCATTGAACCTCCTTATGCCATTCATGAGCTCTGATGAGTATTCCTCTTCTGAAGAGAATGAGGATGTTACTGAAGAGCAAGCTACCAAGTTCCTTGGTGCAATCATGAAGCTGAATGCCAAATTATTTGGCATTGAAACTTGGGAAGATGAACCTCCCTTGTTCACCAATGAACTAAGTGATCTGGATCAACTGACATTGCCTCAGAAGAAACAGGATCCTGGAAAGTTCATAATACCTTATACCATAGGCACCATGATCTTTAAGGCTCTGTGTGACCTTGGTTCAGGGATAAACCCCATGCCCCTCTCTGTAATAGAGAAACTAGGAATCTATGGGGTGCAAGCTGCTAAAATCTCATTAGAGATGGCAAACAATTCAAGAAAACAGGCTTATGGACAAGTAGAGGACGTGTTAGTAAAGGTTGAAGGCCTTTACATCCCTGCTGATTTCATAGTCCTAGACACTGGAAAGGAAGAGGATGAATCCATCATCCTAGGAAGACCTTTCCTAGCCACAGCAAGAGCTGTGATTGATGTGGACAGAGGAGAATTGATCCTTCAATTGAATGAGGACAACTTTGTGTTTACAACTCAAGGATCTCTCTCTGCATCCATAGAAAGGAAGCATAAAAAGCTTCTCTCAAAGCAGAGTCAAACAAAGCCCCCACAGTCAAACTCTAAGTTTGGTGTTGGGAGGCCACAACCAAATTCTAAGTTTGGTGTCAAAACCCCATATCCAAACTCTAAGTTTGGTGTTGGGAGGTCTCAACAAAGCTCTGCACATCTGTGAGGCTCCATAAGAGCCCACTGTCAAGCTATTGACATTAAAGAAGCGCTTGTTGGGAGGCAACCCAATTTTTATTTATCTAACTATATTTTTCTCAGTTATATGTCTTTATAGGTTCATGATCATGTGGAGTCACAAAATAAATATAAAAATTGAAAACGGAATCAAAAACAGCAGAAGAAAAATCACACCCTGGAGGAAGACCTTACTGGCGTTTAAACGCCAGTAAGAAGCATGTTTTGGGCGTTCAACGCCAGAACAGAGCATGGTTCTGGCGCTGAACGCCATAAATGGGCAGCATCTGGGTGTTTGAACGTCAGAAATGCACCCTGGAGGAGAGCTGGCGCTGAACGCCCAGAACAAGCATGGTTCTGGCGTTCAACGCCAGAAATAGGCTACAAATGGGCGTTCAACGCCCAGAACAAGCACTAACCTGGCGCTGAACGCCCAGAGTTGTGTACAAGGGCATTTTACATGCCTAATTTGGTGCAAGGTTGTAAATCCTTGAACACCTCAGGATCTGTGGACCCCACAGGATCCCCACTTACCTCCACTCACTTCTTCTCACCCCTCTTTCACACAATCCCATAAACACTCTTCCCCAAAACCCTTCACCAATCACCTCAATCTCTCTTCCCCATCACCTCTTCACCACTCACATCCATCCACTCTTCCCCATAAACCTACCTCATAAACTCCACCTACCTTCAAAATTCAAAATCAATTTCCCACCCAAACCCACCCTAAATGGCCGAACCTTCACCCCCCTCCCTTCCCTATATATAGCCCTCCATTATTCCTTATTTTCACACAACACAACCCTCTCTTCTCTTCTTGGCCGAAACACAACCCCTTCCCCCTCCTCTCCATATTTTCTTCTTCTTCTTCGTCTATTCTTTCTTCTCTTGCTCGAGGGCGAGAAAAATTCTAAGTTTGGTGTCGTAAAAGCATAAGCTTTTTGTTCTTCCATTACCATCGATGATTCGATGGCACCTAAGACCGGAGAATCCTCTAGAAAAGAAAAAGGGAAGACAAAAGCTTCCACCTCCGAGTCATGGGAGATGGAAAAGTTCATCTCCAAAGCCCATCAAGACCACTTCTATGATGTTATGGCAAAGAAGAAGGTGATCCCCGAGGTCCCTTTCAAACTCAAAAGAAATGAGTATCCGGAGATCCGACATGAAATTCAAAGAAGAGGTTGGGAAGTCCTAACAAATCCCATCCAACAAGTCGGCATCCTAATGGTTCAAGAGTTCTATGCCAATGCATGGATCACCAAGAACCATGATCAAAGTAAGAACCCGGATCCAAGGAACTATGTTACAATGGTTCGGGGGAAATACTTAGATTTTAGTTTGGAGAATGTGAGGCTGGCGTTCAACTTGCCAAACATGGAAGAGAACGCACGCCCTTACACAAGGAGAGTCAACTTTGATCAAAGGTTGGACCAAGTCCTTATGGACATATGTGTGGAAGGAGCTCAATGGAAGATTGACTCCAAAGGCAAGCCGGTTCAACTAAGAAGATTGGACCTCAAGCCTGTGGCTAGAGGATGGTTGGAATTCATCCAATGCTCCATCATCCCCACTAGCAACCGATCTGAAGTTACTGTGGATCGGGCCATCATGATTCATAGCATCATGATTGGAGAGGAAAAAGAAGTTCATGAAGTCATCTCTAATGAACTCTACAAAATAGCCAAAAAGTCATCCCCCATGGCAAGGCTAGCTTTTCCTCATCTTATTTGCCATCTATGTTACTCAGCTGGAGCTTTCATAGAAGGAGACATTCCCATTAAGGAAGAGAAGCCCATCACTAAGAAAAAGATGGAGCAAGCAAGAGATCCCATTCATGGAGCTCAAGAGGCGCAGGAAGCTCATCACCATGAGATCCCGGAGATGCCTCAAATGCATTTTCCTCCACAAAACTATTGGGAGCAAATTAACACCTCCCTAGGAGAATTGAGTTCCAACATGGGACAACTAAGGGTGGAACATCAAGAGCACTCCATCATCCTTCATGAAATAAGAAAAGATCAAAAAGCAATGAGGGAGGAGCAACAAAGACAAGGAAGAGACATAGAAGAGCTCAAGGACATCATTGGCTCCTCAAGGAGGAAACACCACCATCACTAAGGTGGATTCATTCCTTGTTCTTATTTCTTCTGTTTTTCGTTTTCTATGTTATGTGCTTATCTATGTTTGTGTCTTCATTACATGATCATTAGTAGCTAGTAACTATGTCTTAAAGTTATGAATGTCCTATGAATCCATCACCTCTCTTAAATGAAAAATATTTTAATTCAAAAGAACAAAAAGTACATGAGTTTCGAATTTATCCTTGAACTTAGTTTAATTATATTGATGTGGTGACAATGCTTCTTATTTTCTGAATGAATGCTTGAACAGTGCATGTGTCTTTTGAAGTTGTTGTTTAAGAATGTTAAATATGTTGGCTCTTGAAAGAATGATGACTAGGAGACATGTTATTTGATAATCTGAAAAATCATAAAAATGATTTTTGAAGCAAGAAAAAGCAGCAAAGAACAAAGCTTGCAGGAAAAAAAAATAGGCGAAAAAAAAATGGAAAGAAAAAGCAAGCAGAAAAAGCCAAAAGCTCTTAAAACCAAGAGGCAAGAGCAAAAAGCCAGTAACCCTTAAAACCAAAAGGCAAGGGCAAATAAAAAGGATCCCAAGGCTTTGAGCATCAGTGGATAGGAGGGCCTAAAGGAATAAAATCCTGGCCTAAGCGGCTAAACCAAGCTGTCCCTAACCATGTGCTTGTGGCGTGTAGGTGTCAAGTGAAAACTTGAGACTGAGCGGTTAAAGTCAAGGTCCAAAGCAAAAAAAAAGAGTGTGCTTAAGAACCCTGGACACCTCTAATTGGGGACTTTAGCAAAGCTGAGTCTGAAAAGGTTCACCCAATTATGTGTCTGTGGCATTTATCTATCCGGTGGTAATACTGGAAAACAAAGTACTTAGGGCCACGGCCAAGACTCATAAAATAGCTGTGTTCAAGAATCATCATACTGAACTAGGAGAATCAATAACACTATCTGAACTCTGAGTTCCTATAGATGCCAATCATTCCGAACCTCAATGGATAAAGTGAGATGCCAGAACTATTCAAGAGGCAAAAAGCTATAAGTCCCGCTCATTTGATTGGAGCTATGTTTCATTGATAGTTTGGAATTTATAGTATATTCTCTTCTTTTTATCCTATTTTATTTTCAGTTGCTTGGGAACAAGCAACAATTTAAGTTTGGTGTTGTGATGAGCGGATAATTTATACGCTTTTTGGCATTATTTTTAGTATGTTTTTAGTAGGATCTAGTTACTTTTAGGGATGTTTTCATTAGTTTTTATGTTAAATTCACATTTCTGGACTTTACTATGAGTTTGTGTATTTTTCTGTGATTTCAGGTATTTTCTGGCTGAAATTGAGGGACTTGAGCAAAAATCAGATTCAGAGGTTGAAGAAGGACTGCTGATGCTGTTGGATTCTGACCTCTCTGCACTCAAAGTAGATTTTCTGGAGCTACAGAACTCAAAATGGTGCGCTTCCAATTGCATTAGAAAGTAGACATCAAGCGCTTTCCAACAATGTATAATAATCCATACTTTGAACGAGTTTAGATGATGTAAAAGGGCGTTGAACGCCAGTTCTACGCTGCTGTCTGGAGTTAAACGCCAGAAACAAGTCACAAACCAGAGTTGAACGCCAGAAATACGTTACAACCTGGCGTTCAACTCCAAGAAGGACCTCTACACGTGCAACACTCAAGCTCAGCCCAAGCACACACCAAGTAGGCCCCGGAAGTGGATTTATACATCAATTACTTACTTCTGTAAACCCTAGTAGCTAGTTTATTATAAATAGAACTTTTTACTATTGTATTAGACATCCTGAGTTTTATCTTTGGATCATAGTAGTCTTGGTTACTCCGGTTCCCCTCTGGGGCCGAGACCAATGAACTCCATTATCACTTATGTATTTTTAACGGTAGAGTTTCTACACTCCATAGATTAAGGTGTGGAGCTCTGCTGTTCCTCAAAGATTAATGCAAAGTACTACTGTTTTTCTATTCAATTCATCTTATTTCGCTTCTAAGAAATTCATTCGCACTCCAACCTGAATGTGATGAACGTGACAATCATCATCATTCCCTATGAACGCGTGCCTGACAACCACTTCCATTCTACCTTCGATTGAATGAGTATCTCTTAGATCTCTTAATCAGAATCTTCGTGGTGTAACCTAGAATGATGGCGGCATTCAAGAGAATCCGGAAAGTCTATACCTTGTCTGTGGTATTCCGAGTAGGATTCAATGATTGAATGACTGTGACGAGCTTCAAAATCGCGAATGCTGGGCGTAGTGACAGACGCAAAAGGAGGGTGAATCCTATTCCAGCATGATCGGGAACCTCAGATGATTAGCCGTGCCGTGACAGGGCATCTTGGACCATTTTCACAAGAGGAGGGGATGTAGCCACTGACAACGGTGATGCCCTTGCATAAAGCCAGCCATGGAAAGGAGTAAGACTGATTGGATGAAGACAGCAGGAAAACAGAGATTCAGAGGAACGAATGCATCTCCATACGCTTATCTGAAATTCTTGCCAATGATTTATATAAGTATTTCTATCCTTATTTTATTATTTATTTTCGAAAACTCCATAACTATTTTATATCCGCCTGACTGAGATCTACAAGGTGACCATAGCTTGCTTCAAGCCAACAATCTCCGTGGGATTCGACCCTTACTCACGTAAGGTATTACTTGGACGACCCAGTGCACTTGCTGGTTAGCTATGCGAAGTTGTGAAGATATGTTTAGACCATGGTTCTGTGCATCCGTTTTTGGTGCCATTGCCAGGGAATCAATTTCGAACAACAATTCACAACCTGAGTAACAATTTCGCATACCACCTATGCAATTCATTTGGAGTTCGCATAGGAGGAGATACCCTCATTGAGATGGACAAACCCATCACAAAAAGAAGGATGGAGCATGTCAGGGAGTCTGGACACGGACCACAGCATGAGCCTATTCAGCCGCCTCCACCTGAGATCTTGGAGATGCCTCATGGAACATACTTTCCTCCTCGAGACTATTGGGACCAACTGAACACATCTCTAAGGGATAGAGCATCAAGATCATTCTGCCATCCTCCGACAGATAAGGGAGGATCAGAGGAACATGAGGGAGGAGCAGTGGAGACAAGGGCGAGACATTGAGGAGCTCAAACGCTCCAGCGGATTCACCGGAGGGAGCAGTAGCCACCATCACTGAGGCGGTCATGTTTCATTCTCCCTTTTTCTTATCTTATCTATTTCAGTGTACTTTATCTTATTATCTATTTTCTATTCTAGTGCATGATCACATTTAGTGTTTAGTTCCTTTCTAGTATTATTTTTTTCTTTGTTTTGTTATAAGATGTCTCATGTATCCCTCAGCAAGATTAAAAGAAAAATTTATTAAAAAAATGGAATAGTAAAGATGCACAAGGTTTCGAGTTATATCATGATTTATTGTAATTACTTTGATGTGCTAGCCTTATCCTTATTTTCTAAATATATGAATTAATTGTGCATAATTGATATTGAAGTTGAGTATGTTGGCTCTTGAGAATAGTGAATTTAGAAAAGTATTATTGATTCTCTGAAAAATAAAAAAGATTGATTCTTGAAGCAAAAGAAATAGCAAAAAGAAAAGATAAAGAAAAATAAAAAGAAAAGGACAAGAGCAAGGATCCAAGGCTTTGAGCATCAATGGTTAGGAGGGTCAAAATTGGCCTAAAAAGCTCAAATGAGTTGCTATCCCTAACTATATGCTTGTGGTATGAAGGTTTCAAGTAAAAAGCTTGAAACTGAGCATTTAAAGTCGTGATCCAAAGCTAAAGAGTACGCTAAAGAACTCTGAGCACTACTGTCTGGAAATTTAATCAAAGCTAAATTCAAATCTAAAGGGTTCCCCCTAGTTAAATGATTGTGGCGTTTATGTATCGGGTGGTAATACTTGAAAACAAAACGCTTAGAGTCACGGCTAGGCTCAAAAGTGCAAAGAACCAAAAAGAAGATATGTTCAAGAATCAAGAAAAACTAAAAGAAGAGAATCAATCATATCATCCGGATTCTAGTTCCAAAAGATGCCAATGTTCTAAGCTTCAAAGGAAAGTGAGATGCCAAAACTATTCAGAAGTAAGGAGCTAATAGCCCCATTCAGTAATTGGAACCAAGCTTCATTGACAATTCTAAAACCTCATCCATTTAGTTCTATCTTGTTTTTGGTTGCTTGAGGACAAACAACAGTTTAAGTTTGGTGTTGAGATAAGTGAATATCTTATACACTTTTTCATTGCATTTTCTTAGTGTTTTTAGTTATATTTTATTAAATTTTAGTATGTTTCAGTGCAAAAATTTATATTTGGATTCTACTTTGAGTTTTTGTATTTTTCCTATGATTTTAGGGGATTTTTGGGAAAAATTGCCAAAATTGGCAAAGTCTTGTTCAAAGATGAAGAAAGGATAGCAGATGCTTTCAAATCCTGACCTCCGTACATTCCAACGAGCATATCTTGAGCTACAAAGGTTCAATTGACGCGTTCTAAATGGCGTTGGAAAGCTAACTTCCAGAGCATTCTAGTAATATATAATAGTTTATACTTATTTTCCAGATCACTGCCCAAAACTGGCGTTGAACGTTCACATCTGGAGTTTAACGCCCAAAAGGGAGCAAGGAAGCAGCGCATTCACCCCCTAATGGGAGTTCAATGCCCATTCTCAAAGTTGAACTCCAGACTTGGACAAAACACTCAACCAAAGTGGGCCCAAAGTGGATTTTAGCACTCCTTAGCTTATGCAGTCCTATCTTTGTACTTTTTAATTTAAAATTAACATTTCTTAGGGTTAGTAATTACTATTTAAAGAGGAGATCACTTAGGATTAAGGATCAAATTTACGAATTGACAGACAAATCTTCTCTATTTTTTCTGTAAATTATGAGCAACTAAACCTCTTAGGTTAAGGTTAGGAGCTCTGCTTGTCCTATGGATTAATATTATTACTTCTCTATTTTAATATATGTTTGATTCCATTATATGATGTATTGTCGTTCTTCATCTAAATGAGTCTGGGGTGGAACGAAAGTATGACCCCTTATTCTACATGAGTTCTTGCGAGTCTTGACCCGGATAGTACTGAGCTATATCTTGAGAATATATCTCCTAAACTAACAAGTTATCTAGGCTAATTGGAATATGTAACAGATAATCTCATTAGTTATGGGTAATTGAGGTTTCTGTGGCGCTAAGTCTAGAATATTGAGCTTCATTCTCCGATCCGAAAGATCTGACCTTGTCTGTGGCACTCTAAGTAGGATCAAGGGAGAGTGAATTACGTGAGCTTCATCCTCGTTCATATTAAATGACCATTGATAACAGCGTTTGATGTGGATTAGAGGAGACTAATTGACCATGACCAATGGCGTTAATTACTTACAGCTTTGCCATAGAATGAATCATTCATTGTTAAAGTAGTCAGTAAGAAGTATTAATCCAGAAAGATAAAGCATCTCCAAAGCCTTAACTGATTTCTCATTATTGTTTCTACATCAATTCCCTACTGCTTTCTTTACTATTTTGTTTTATGCGCCTATAACAACAACCACTACATTTCTATTCGCCTGACTAAGATCTGCAGGATAATCATTACTTGCTCAATCCAAAAATCCTCGTGAGATCGACTCTCACTCACCTGAGGTATTACTTGGACGACCCGGTGCACTTTCCATTAAAGTTGTGCGAGTTCAATTTCGCACACCAACTAGTATTATAACAAAATTCGCATTTTTATATCTCGGGTCTTATACTAATTTTTTCTTAATATAACTATTTTTATTTGACACCCCTACATAAAAACTCTTCAATTTTCCCAAATAACTAAAGTCGTATTCCTAGAGCAAACAATTTATGTTCTTATATTAAATTTATAATTAGTATAGATACAACGAAATAACATTTCTTATTATCATATTATTATCAATAATATTGAATGATTAATTAAGTTGTTAAAAATCCTAAAGTAACAAAATCCAAACCCTAAACCCAATTTTATAGTAATCAATTCCAAACCCTAAACCCAATTTTACAGTAACATAATTTAAACTCTAAACCCCAAATTCAAAAAAAAATGTTCGATTTATTTTTAAAATATATATTAAAACTAATTTCACAGCAAAATCTAAACATTAATGGTGGAAACGGCTAACTTACTTGAAATGGAGGAGGTGGCCGGTAGCATGGCAGACTCCTCATCGCAGTGGCGAGGGAGTGCAGATTCCTCATGGAGCACAGGCACACACAGATTGTGAAACTCTCTTGTCGTGGAGAAGGGATAGTTCAAGGAGATGAAGGAGGCGACGGTGCTGACAGAGCAGCGGGGAGAGGCGAGGGGTAGAGAGAGAATGGGAGAAGAGAGGGTAGAGAGAGAGAGAGAGGATAACTCCGAGAGAGGGTTTGCGGTTCGAATTTAGGGCATAATTACCGGCGGATAACTCCGACAGTAACGTGGTGTGGATCACCAAAATGTAGCATTCCACTAAACGTATCTACCGTTGGAATTTTTTTACAGTAAATCCGACGCTAAAATTGGCGCCTATTTTCTTTGTTTTCCCTCCAATTATTACCAGCGGATTTATCATCGGAAGCGGTAATCCGTGGATAATTGTTTGACATGACGAATCTCACACCAAAACCGTTGATAAATTCGTCGATAAAGTCGATGCTAATGTGTAACGCTAAATCCAACGGTACTCAATGCACTTCTTTTAGTGTTGGAATAAAAAGGTAGATGGTGATGGAAGTATGAAGTTTCTTCACATGGCTTTCAAACAAAAAATTAGATATAAAAAGTATGCACTTCCTTAATGTTATTTAGTTGTAGTAACTTTTGAATTTTTCAAAGACAAGCGTGATAGTACATCCACAAGAGAGAAATGTTTATTGTATACTCTTATTTTTATGTAATTAATGAGAATGTTGCATTTTCAATGTATAAACAAGTTAATATATTCTACTGGAAATGTTGTGAATTTAATTGAGCTTTGAGTGATGTTGTGGATTGAGGTTAGTTAGATTTGTGAAAATCGTAAAAATGGAATATATGTCCAATTTTAGGGGAGGTTATATCAAAATCTTTTTGAAATAATGTAAATGTTGAAGGATTTGTGTAGTATATATGCTTATTAAAGTTAATAATATATTTTCTTTGCAAACATGACCACAAGTAGCAGAGGTAGATCGAGTGGATCTCGTGGTCGTGATAAAGGAAAGGTTTTCATTGAATCCCTAGGGACTGCTCAATCGTCGCCCTCTACCCCGACTACCCCGTTGGCCCCTGTGACATCACAAGTGGGTCCAACGGACCAGCAGTTCATAATGATCCCGAACCCAAACTACATGCCTCCTTTTGTTTCGCCCCCTACAGATCCAGCAACAGAGCCCGCAGTGGGTGATTCATCTAATGCGTCCCAGCAGGATGCCCCTCCACCACAACCCGTCATACGGATGAGTATTTAGCCTAATGGCATACAGACGTGAGTTATTACATTTTTTAATGTCTTTTATACAGATAAGGTTTATATGTTTTTATGTGTTTGTTAATCTTAAGTTTTTTCATTGATAGGTTTGCACCAAACAATAATGCATCTACACAGGAGATCTCTGAGGTGATTAAGTCAATGTACGACCACCCATGACCGAGCTACACGAAGATCCCTGCTGAGACCAGAAAGCGATGGTTTCAGAAGTGTGGGGTAAGAACCAAATGTTGTTGAATTAACTGTATTTGAACTGTATTTTATTTTGACTAACTAATGTTGTTGAATCACTTTGTGCAGTTGAAATTTATATGGGATACGGAACACGATCTCATGATCAGGAAAATCTACGATCACTAGACAATTGAACAACTTTAGCAGATGATGAGCGACGTTCATCAGGGGCGCGACCACCTAACGATCTGGATTTGTCCATCTATCAAGAAGGAACTGGCGGGTGGTGCACGAAATCACAATCACACTTTTGCAATTCTGCACAACTAACCAGCAAGTGCACTGGGTCGTCCAAGTAATACCTTACGTGAGTAAGGGTCGATCCCACGGAGATTGTCGGCTTGAAGCAAGTTATGGTCATCCTTGTAAATCTCAGACAGGGGAATTAAAATGGTTTTGAGGTTTTGATAATTAAAATATAATTAAAACAGAAAATAAGATAGAAATACTTATGTAATTCATTGGTAGGAGTTTCAGATAAGCATATGAAGATGCTTTGTTCCTTTTGAACCTCTGCTTTCCTACTGCCTTCTTCCAACCATGCGTTACCTCCTTCCATGGAAAGCTGTATGATCCTCTTGGATGAAAACAATTCTATATGCGCTGTCACCGCACGGCTAATCATCTGTCGGTTCCCGCTAGCGTCGGAATAGGACCATTGTCCTTTTGCGCACTATCACTTGCGCCCCACATTCGCAGGTTTGAAGCTCCTTCACAGTCGTCCCTTCCCAGATCCTACTCGGAATACCACAGACAAGGTTTAGACTTTCTGGATCCCAGGAATGCTGTCTATTGGTTCTAGCCTATACCACGAAGACTCTAATCTCACGGAATGGAAGGCTCTGTTGTCAGGAGAGGCAACCATGCATCGTGAACCAGGAGGCTAATAGATACGCACTCAAGCTATTGTAGATAGAACGGAAGTGTTTTTCAGGCACGCGTTCATAAGTGAGAATGATGATGAGTGTCACGGATCATAACATTCATCAGGTTGAAGTGCGAGTGAATATCTTAGAATAAGAAGTAGGCATGAATTGAATAGAAGAACAATAGTACTTGCATTAATTCATGAAGAACAGCAGAGCTTCACACCTTAATCTATGGGGTGTAGAAACTCCACCGTTGAAAATACAAAAATGATGAAGGTCCAGGCATGGCCGAATGGCCAACCCCAAAACGTGATCAAGAGATCAAAAGTGATCCAAAGATAGTCTCAAAAATGATCTGAAGATGAAAATACAATAGTAAAAAGTCCTATTTATAGTGAACTAGTAGCCTAGGGTTTACAGAAATAAGTAAATGATGCAGAAATCCACTTCCGGGGCCCACATGGTGTGTGCTTGGGCTGAGCATTGAAGCTTTCACGTGCATAGGCTATTCCTGGCATTGAACTCCAGCTTTTGTGCCAGTTTGGGCGTTTAACTCCAACTTTTATGCCAGTTCTGGCGTTTAACGCCAGAAAATGGTAAGGAGCTGGCGTTTAAACGCCAGTTTGCGCTACCAAATCTCGGGCCAAGTATGGACTATTATATATTGCTAGAAAGCGCAAGATATCTACTTTCCAACGCAATTGAGATCGCGTCAATTGGGCTTCTGTAGCTCCAGAAAATTCACTTCGAGTGCAGGGAGGTCAGAATCCAACAGCATCTGCAGTCCTTTTTCAGCCTCTGAATCAGATTTTTGCTCAGGTCCCTCAATTTCAGCCAGAAAATATCTAAAATCACAGAAAAACACACAAACTCATAGTAAAGTCCAGAAATGTTATTTTTATTTAAAAACTAATAATTATATACTAAAAACTAACTAAATCATATACTAAAAACTACCTAAAAACAATGCTAAAAAGCGTATAAATTATCCGCTCATCAGCGGTTCATTTTAGAACTGATGAGGGGTTCAAGTGTCGCCATCTGATGCACGTCACTAACAGGGCTTCGCCGAGATCATTGAAGTATACGGGTGGGTCAGCGACCTTCGTGAAGATGAAGAGCAGGCTGGTAAGTATTTTGCAAATGTTTATTAATAATTACTTGAATTAGTTGTTTCTTGATTTATTTTATTGGTTGATTTCAATATGTGTAGTCTATGCCATTTGATCATGAGGCGACACTGGTGGAGACCTTCAAGTATACCCATAGGTTGAAGGCCAACAAGGAGAGATTTGTTGATGAGCGGTCTGATATTAATTATGTGAGTTTTAATTAATTCTATGTTTGAAATTTATTCGGTTTAAAGTCAATTAACTGTTATCTGAATCACAACATGTGTTACACAGGAGGACTGAACATAGAGATTGAAGGCTACAACCCAGCAATCTCAGCCGCCTAGTGGGAACAATGACCCCAGCTCCAATACCTCAGTGGTATATCCTGATAGGGTTTGGCGCGAGACCGCCTCTGAGCCCCACAAGAATCGCATCTTCGGGTTGGGGTCGTTCTTTGCCAGCCCCACCGCATTGGCGGCTTCATCTACGTCTGCACCCAAGCTGGCGTTTAACTCCAAGAATGGCCTATGAACGTGAAAGCTTCAATGCTCAGCCCAAGCACACACCAAGTGGGCCCCGAAAGTGGATTTCTGCACTATTTGCACTTAGTTATTCATTTTCTGTAAACCTAAGTTACTAGTTTAGTATAAATAGCACTTTTTAATATTGTATTCGGATCGGATCATCATCTTAGGACTTGGAGGCTGGCCATTCGGCCATGCCTAGACCTTTTTCTCTTATGTATTTTCTACGGTGGAGTTTCTACACCTCATAGATTAAGGTGCGGAGCTCTGCTGTTCTTCATGAATTAATGCAAGTACTATTATTTTTCTTTCAATTCACACTTGCTTCTTCTCCAAGATATACTCTCGTACTTAATTCAGCTAAGTCAGAATGAAGGGGTGACCCATCACAATCACCCACTATCTTCGTTACTCGCTTAGCCAAGATCCGCGTGCCTGACAACCACAAGCGGTCTACATGATGTTCAACGTAATCATTGGACGACAACCAGAGTATATTCTCTTGGGTTTCTAATCCACGGACCAAGTCTGGAGGTTAGAACCTTCGTGGTATAGGCTAGAACCAATTGGCAGCATTCCTGAGATCCGAAAAGTCTAAACCTTGTCTGTGGTTCTGAGTAGGATCTGGGAAGGGATGACTGTGACGAGCTTCAAACTCGCGAATGTTGGGCACAGTGACAGTGTGCAAAAGGATAGAGAGATCCTATTCCGACGCTAGTGAGAACCGACAGATGATTAGCCGTGCAGAAATCGTACCTGGTATTTTTCATCCGAGAGGATCATATAGCTTGCCATGAAGGGAGCATGCATGATTGGAAGAAGGCAATAGGAAAGCAGAGGTTCAGAAGTAACAAAGCATCTCCAAACGCTTATCTGAAATTCCCACCAATGAATTACATAAGTACCTTTATTTTATTTTATGTTTTATTTATCTTTTAATTATCAAAACCTCATAACCATTTGAATCCGCCAGACTGAGATTTACAAGACGACCATAGCTTGCTTCAAGCAGACAATCTCCATGGGATCGACCCTTACTCACGTAAGGTATTACTTGGATGACCCAGTGCACTTGCTGGTTAGTTGTGCGGAGTTGTAACAAGTGTGATCACAATTTCGTGTACCAAGTTTTTGGTGTCGTTGCCGGGGATTGTTCGAGTTTGGACAACTGACGGTTCATCTTATTGCTTAGATTAGGTAATTTTATTTTATGTTTAAGATTTTTAATTTTTTATTTTTTATTTTCGAAAAAAATACAAAAAAAAATAAAATGTGTGTTTTCGAAAAATTCATTCAAAAATTTTTAAGAATGAATTCTAGAGTTTCATGAGATATGTTGAAACCTGGCTGGCTGTTAAACCATGTCTAATCTTTTGGACTGAGGTTTCCACTTTCCATTGTAGAAAGGACATGTTTGTATTTGTTATGCTAAAGCTTGGCTGGCCACTTGGCCATGTCTAATTCTTTTGGACCGAAGCTTTAGAATAACATTGCATGAGCCTTTGGATTCTCAGTTATAATTCTGTGCTAAAGCTTGGCTGGCCATTGGCCATGTCTAATCTTTTGGACCGAGGCTTTAGACTAACATTGCACGAATCCTGGAATTCTTATTAAAAATTTTGAATTTCATTATTTTCTTTTTCCAAAAAAAAAATTTCAAAAAATATACAAAAAAATTAATAAAACCAAAAATTTTGTGTTTCTTGTCTAAGTCTAGTGTCAAATTTTAAGTTTAGTATCAATTGCATGTTTTAATTTTTCTTTAATTTTCAAAGATATATACAATGTGTTCTTCATTGATCTCAAGTTGTTCTTGATTATTTTCCTTGTTTGATCTTTAAATTTTCTTGTTTTGTGTCTTTTCTTGTTTTTCTTGTGCATTTTCGAATTCATAGTGTCTAAACATTAAAAAAATTTCTAAGTTTGGTGTCTTGCATGTCTTTCTTTTCTTAAAAATTTTCAAAAATATGTTCTTGATGTTCATCATGATCTTCAAAGTGTTCTTGGTGTTCATCTTGACATTCAAGGTGTTCTTGCATGCATTATTTGTTTTGATCTTAAATTCTTATGTCTTGTGTCATTTTGTTGTTTTTCTCTTTCTTCATTAATTCAAAAAAATCAAAAATAATATCTTTCCCTTATTTTACTCATAAATTTTGAAATTTTGGGTTGATTTAGTAAAAATTTTTAAATTTAGTTTTTTCTTGTTAGTCAAGTCAAAATTTCGAATTAAAAATTCTATCTTTTCAAATCTTTTTCAAAATCAAATCTTTTTCATTTTTCTTTCATGTTTTTTTCGAAAATTATTCAAAATAAATTTTCAAAATCTTTTTCTTAATTTTTATTTCATAATTTTCGAAATTATTGCTAACATTTTATGTTTTGATTAAAAAATTTCAAGTTTGTTACTTTCCTGTTAAAAAAGGTTCAATCTTTAAATTCTAGAACCATATCTTTTAGTTTCTTGTTAGTCAAGTCATCAACTTTAATTTTAAAAATCAAATCTTTTTAATTTCCTTTTCAAATCTTTATCAAAATAAATTTCAATCATATCTCTTTCAAAATTTAATTTCAAAATCTTTGTCTAACTTCTTATCCTTTCAAAATTGATTTTCAAATCTTATTCAATTAACCACTTGATTTATTTGTTTTAATTTTAAAAAGTTTACTATTTCTTATCTTTTTCAAAATCACCTAACTACTTCTCTCTCTCATTAATTTCGAAAATCACTTACCACTTTTTTAAAATTCTTTTTAATTAACTAATTATTTTAAATTCTAATTTTAGTTTTTTTTTTCTTAAATTTCGAATTCTAGCTTAATTAATTAAATAAAAATTAAAAAAAATTCTTCTCCCTCTTCTTAAAATTCGAATAACTCTCTCTCTCTCATCTCTCTCTATTTATTTTATTTATTTACTAACACTTCTCTTCTACTCATAATTTGAACCCTCTCCCTCTCTCTGTGTTCGAATTCTTCTTATTCTCTCTGTACCTCATTCTTCTATTCTTCTACTCACATAAAGGAATCTCTATACTATGACATAGAGGATTCCTCTTTTTTTCTGTTCTCTTTTTTTTCATATGAGTAGGAACAAGGATAAGAACATTCTTGTTGAAGCTGATCCGGAACCTGAAAGGACTCTGAAGAAGAAGCTAAGAGAAGCTACAGCACAACACTCTGGAGAGGACCTTACAGAAATTTTTGAAAAAGAAGAAGACATGGCCGAACCCAATAATAATGGTGGAGATACAAAGAAGATGCTTGGTGACTTTACTGCACCAACTTCCGACTTCTATGGAAGAAGCATCTCAATTCCTACAATTTGAGTAAACAACTTTGAGCTTAAGCCTCAATTAGTTTCTCTAATGTAGCAGAATTGCAAGTTTCATGGACTTCCACTGGAAGATCCTCATCAGTTCTTATCTGAATTCTTGCAAATCTGTGATACTGTTAAGACCAATGGGGTTAATCCTAAGGTCTACAGACTTATGCTTTTTCCCTTTGCTGTAAGAGACAGAGCTAGGATATGGTTGGGCTCACAATCTAAAGAAAGCCTGAACTCTTGGGAAAAGTTGGTCAATGTTTTCTTGGCCAAATTCTTTCCACCTCAAAAGATGAGCAAGCTTAGAGTGGAAGTCCAAATCTTCAGATAGAAGGAAGGTGAATCCCTCTATGAAGCTTGGAAAAGATACAAGCAATTGATCAGAAGGTGTCATTCTAACATGCTTTCAGAATGGAGCATCTTATGTATATTCTATGATGGTCTGTCTGAATTATCCAAGATGTTATTGGACCACTCTGCTGGTGGATCTCTTCATCTGAAGAAAATACCTGCAGAAGCCCAGGAACTCATTGAAATGGTTGCAACTAACCAGTTCATGTACACTTCTGAAAGAAATCCTGTGAATAATGGGACAACTCAGAAGAAAGGAGTTATTGAGATTGATACTCTGAATGCCATATTGGCTCAGAACAAATATTGACTTAGCAAGTCAATATGATTTCTCAGAGTTTGACTGGAATGCAAGCTGCATCCAGCAGTACTAAAGAAGCTTCCTCTGAAGAAGAAGTTTATGACCCTGAGAATCCTGCAATGGAAGAGGTGAATTACGTGGGAGAATCCTATGGAAACACCTATAATCCTTCTTGGAGGAATCATCCTAATTTCTCATGGAAGGATCAGCAGAAGCCTAATCAAGGCTTCAATAATAATAATGGTGGGAGAAATAAGTTTAGCAATAGCAAGCCTTTTCCATCATCTTCTCAGCAACAGACAGAGAATTCTAAACAGAGCCTCTCTGACTTAGCAACCATAGTCTCTGATCTATCTAAGACCACTATCAGTTTCATAAATGAAACAATGTCCTCCATCAGAAATTTGGAGGCACAAGTGGATCAGCTGAGCAAAAGAGTTACTGAAATCCCTCCTAGTACTCTCCCAAGCAATACAGAAGAGAATCCAAAGAGAGAGTGCAAGGCCATCAATATACCCAACATGGCCGAACCTATAGAGGAGGAAGAGGCAGTGATTTCCAGTGAGGAATACCTCAATGGATGTCCACTGACCACTAAGGAGTTCCCTAATGAGGAACCAAAGGAATCTGAGGCTCATACAGAGACCATAGAGATTCCACTGAACTTACTGTTGCCATTCATGAGCTCTTATGAGTATTCTTCCTCTGAAGAGGATAAAGATATTATTGAAGAGCAAGTTGCTCAGTATCTAGGAGCAGTCATGAAGCTGAATGCCAAGTTATTTGGTAATGAGACTTGGGAGAATGAACCTTTATTGCTCATCAATGAACTGAATGCCTTGGTTCAACTGAAATTACCTCAGAAGAAACCGGATTCCGGAAAGTTCTTTATACCCTGGACCATAGGCACCATGACCTTTGAGAAGGCTCTGTGTGACCTGGGGTCAGGAATAAACCTCATGCTATTCTCTGTAATGGAGAAACTAGGGATCTTTGAGGTACAAGCTGCAAGAATCTCACTAGAATTAGCAGACAAATCAAGGAAACAGGCTTATGGACTTGTAGAGGATGTCTTAGTGGAGGTTGAAGACCTGTACATCCCTGCTGAATTCATAATCCTAGACACTGGGAAGGATGAGGATGAATCCATTATCCTTGGAAGACCCTTCCTAGCCACAGCAAGAGCTGTGATTGATGTGGACAGAGGAGAGTTAGTCCTTCAATTGAATGAGGACTACCTGGTGTTTAAGGCTCAAGGATCTTCTTTTGTAACCATGGAGAGGAAGCATGGAAAGCTTCTCTCAATATAGAGTCAAACACAGCACCCACACTCAACTTCTAAGTTTAGTGTTGAGAGGCCACCATCACGCTCTGAGTGTCTGTGAAGCTCTCAAAGAGCTTACTGTCAAGCTATTGACATTAAAGAAGCGCTTATTGGGAGGCAACCCAATGTTATTTAATTATATTTATTTGTTTTCCGTTGTTATTTTATGTTTTCTTTAGGTTGATGATCATGTGGAGTCATAAAAATAACTGCAGAATTAAAGCGGAATCAAAAACAGCATTAAAAATAGCACACCCTGGAAGACAGGCTTACTGGCGTTTAAATGCCAGTAAGGATAGCAGAATGGGCGTTTAATGCCCAGTCTGGTAGCATTCTGGGCGTTAAACGCCAGAATTGGCAGGCTAACTGGCGTTTAACACCAGAAAAGGGTGTCTGGTGTCTGGCTGGCGTTAAACACCAGAATTGGCAGACAGACTGGCGTTTAACGCCAGAAAAGCGGTGTCTGATGGGCGTTAAACGCCAGAAAGGGGCATCAGCCTGGCGTTTAATGCCAGAAAAGGTAGCAGAGTTGGCGTTAAATGCCAGAAATGGCACACAGAGGACGTTTAAATGCCAAAAAGGTGCAGGGAGCAGAATTCCTTGAAACCTCAGGATCTGTGGACCCCATAGGATCCCCACCTACCCTACCTCTCTTTCTCTCCTCTTCACACTTCTCCGTAACACTCTTCCCCAAATACCCTTGACCAATCACATCAACACCTCTTCCCCAAACACCATTCACCTATCAAATCCTACCCTCTTCCCCATAATCTCTTCACCACTCACCTCCATCCATCATAAAACCCCACCTACCTCACCATTCAAATTCAAACCATTTTCCTCCCAACCCCAACCCCCTCTTACACGAATTCCCTCTCCCTCTTACCCTATAAATATCCCTCCTTACCACCTTCAATTTCACACATCATAAACACTTACACCCCCCTTGGCCGAATCTATCACACACCTCTATCTCCTTCATTTCTTCTCCTTCTCCTCCTTTCTTTCTTCTTTTGCTCGAGGACGAGCAAACATTTTAAGTTTGGTGTGGGAAAAAGCTCTGCTTTTTTGTTTTTCCATAACCATTAATGGCACCTAAGACCGGAGAAACCTCTAGAAAGAGGAAAGGGAAGGCAATTACTTCCACCTCCGAGTTATGGAAGATGGATAGATTCATCTCAAAAGTCCATCAAGACCACTTCTATGAAGTTGTGGCCAAGAAAAAGGTGATCCTTGAGGTCTCCTTCATGCTTAAAAAGAGTGAATATCCAGAGATCCGACGTGAGGTTCGAAGAAGAGGTTGGAAAGCTCTTACCAACCCCATCCAACAAGTCAGAATCTTAATGGTTCAAGAGTTCTATGCTACTGCATGGATCACTAGGAACCATGACCAAAGTGTGAATCCGAACCCAAAGAATTGCTCACAATGGTTCGGGGGAAATACTTGGATTTCAGTCTGGAAACTGTAAGATTGGCATTCAACTTGCCAATAATGCAAGGAGATCCTCATCCTTTCACTAGAAGAATCAACTTTGATCAAAGGTTGGACCAAGTCCTCATGGACATCTGTGTGGAAGGAGCTCAATAGAAAAGAGACTCAAGAGGCAAGCCGGTTCAATTGAGAAGGCCTGACCTCAAATCCGTGGCTAGGGGATGGTTGGAGTTCATCCAACGCTCTATCATTCCTACTAGCAATCGGTCTGAAGTTACTGTGGACTGGGCTATCATGATCCATAGTATCATGATTGGAGAGGAAGTAGAAGTTCATGAGATTATATCTCTAGAACTATACAAGGTGGCTGACAAGCCCTCCACTTTGCCAAGGTTAGCATTTCCTCATCTCATCTGTCACCTATGCAATTCAGCTGGAGTTGTCATATAGGAAGACATCCTCATTGAAGAGGACAAGCCCATCACTAAGAAGAGGATGGAGCAAACAAGAGAGCCCACTCATGGACCTCAACAAGAGCATGAGGAAGTCCCTCATCAAGAAATCCCTGAGATGCCTCAGGGGATGCATTTCCCTCCACACAACTATTGGGGGAAACTCAAGACCTCTTTAGGAAAATTAAGTTCCAACATGGAACAACTAAGAATGGAGCACCAAGAGCACTCCATCATCCTCCATGAAATCAGAGAGGACCAAAAGGCCATGAGAGAGGAGCAACAAAAGCAAGGAAGAGACATTGAGGAGCTCAAGCACTCCATAGGATCTTCAAGAGGAAGAACTAGCCGCCGTCACTAAGGTGGACCCGTTCTTTAATTTTCTTGTTCTTATTTTTCTGTTTTTCGGTTTTTATGCTTTATGTTTTGACTATGTTTGTGTCTTTATTACATTATCATTAGTGTTTAGTGTCTATGTCTTAAAGCTATGAATGTTCCATGAATCCTTCACCTTTCTTAAATGAAAAATATTTTCTGAAAAAGAAAAAGAAGTACACGAATTCCGAATTCTATCTTGAAAATAATCTAATTATTTTGATGTGGTGGCAATAATTTTTGTTTTCTGAATGAATACGTGAATAGTGCATATTTTTTATAGTGAAGTTTATGAATGTTAAAATTGTTGACTCTTGAAAGAATAATGAAAAAGGAGAAATGTTACTGATAATCTGAAAAATCATAAAATTGATTCTTGAAGCAAGAAAAAGCAGTGAAAAACAAAGCTTGCGAAAAAAAATGGCGAAAAAAATAAAGAAAAAGAAAGAAAAAAAAAAGCAGAAAAAGCCAGTAGCCCTTTAAACCAAAAGGCAAGGGTAAAAAAAAGGATCCAAGGCTTTGAGCATTAATGGATAGGAGGGCCTAAAGGAATAAAATCCTGGCCTAAGTGGCTAAATCAAGCTGTCCATAACCATGTGCTTATGGCGTGAAGGTGTCAAGTGAAAAGCTTGAGACTAAGCGGTTAAAGTCGTGGTTCAAAAGCAAAAAGAGTGTGCTTAAGAGCTCTGGGCACCTCTAACTAGGGACTCTAGCAAAGCTGAGTCATAATCTGAAAAGGTTCACCCAGTTATGTGTCTGTGGCATTTGTGTATCCGGTGGTAATACTGCAAAACAAAATGCTTAGGGTCACGGCCAAGACTCATAAAGTAGCTGTGTTCAAGAATCAACATACTGAACTAGGAGAATCAATAACACTATCTGAATTCTGAGTTTCTATGGATGCCAATCATTCTGAACTTCAAAGGATAAAGTGAGATGCCAAAACTGTTTAGAAGCAAAAAAGCTACTAGTCCCGCTCATCTAATTGGAACCGAGCTTCATTGATATTTGAAATTTATTGTATTTTCTCTTCTTTTTATCCTATTTTGTTTTTAGTTGCTTGGGGACAAGCAACAATTTAAGTTTGGTGTTGTGATGAGCGGATAATTTATACCCTTTTTGGCATTGTTTTTACATAGTTTTTAGTATGTTTTAGTTACTTTTTATTATATTTTTATTAATTTTTATGCAAAAATTACATTTCTGAACTTTACTATGAGTTTGTATGTTTTTCTGTAATTTTAGGTATTTTCTGGCTGAAATTGAGGGACCTGAGCAAAAATTTGATTCAGAGGCTGAGAAAGGACTGCAGATGTTGTTGGATTCTGACCCTCCTGCACTCGAAGTGGATTTTCTGGAGCTATAGAAGCCCAATTAGGGCGTTCTCAATTGCTTTAAAAAGTAGACATCTTGGGCTTTCTAGAAATATATAATAGTCCATACTTTGCCCGAGATTTGATGGCCTAAACTGGCGTTCAAACGCCCACCAAAGACCCTTTTCTGGCGTAAAACGCCAGAACTGGCACATTTCTTGGCGTTAAACGCCCATTTTGGCACCCAGGGTGGCGTTTAACTCCAACTTGAGGCATATGCACGTGAAAGCTTGAAAGTTCAGCCCAAACACTCACCAAGTGGGTCTTGAAAGTGGATTTCTATACTATCTGCACTTAGTTACTCATTTTCTGTTAACAACAGAAAAAGTTAACAGCAGAAAGAGAAAGAAGGTGTTTCTAGCACTGCAATTCGCGAGATTTCTCTCCTCAAGGAAATGCAGCACATGAATATTGTTAGGTATTCTTTTCTTCATCCTAATCTCACTTCTTCTTGCTCTTATTATTTGAATGCGTGTATCTCTGATGAATGCTTCTTTTTAGTAATTTGTGTTTGTAGTTTCAATTGGTGAAATTCATGTGACATGGAAAATTGGAGGGTTTTGGTGTTCATTGTGTGTGGTGTTTTTGGTGAAATTGAGGTTTCTTTCGTTTGGTGTTTTTGATGAAAAATTGAGGCTTCATTGTGTGAAAAATTACTAAGGTGTGTGGTTTGTACTTTGTAAATTGTAATGAAATCATATATATGTTGGGATGTCTATGTTTAGTAGTTCAATCATGGTTAATCACAGAACCTGAAATGATGTTTCCTTCAATGTGATACTTGTTGACTGTAGTTGATAGTCTGTTGTTTTCATTACAGATAACTGGAGTGTGAAGGCCATCCGCAGAAAGACCACCGACACTGGCAGGATGAGCTACCTCCATCACGTGCCTTGCCGATTCAAGAGCGGCTTCAGAGAAGGTACCTCCACGATCTATTTTTAGATCTTCAATAGTTGTGTTTTCCATCAATCATCATTTCGTTAATGCGATCTTGTTTCTGTTTAACTAGGTACTGAAGCTGTACCAAGGAAGAAGGGAGCAGCTGCATCTAGAGATACTATACATGGGAATCGTCATCATCTTGGTCAAGCTCTTCTGGAAGAAACCAAAGCAACGTTACAAGTATGAATCCATCCAGGATGATCTTGAACTTGGAAGCTCCAATTTCCCTGTGGTTCTCATCTAGATTCTAATATTCAATGAGAAAGAGATCTTCTTAATTCGCTTGCATATGCTTATCTCTAGTCTCTATTTTCCTCTGCCTCCTCTTTTTTATTTCTGTGAAATTTGGTTGATTTTTTTTAGTTCTTTTTCTGTGTGTATATATAGGTATACAAGGTATCAATTGGTGCAGCTTGTAATCTTTCATGGCCTGCTGATTGTCTTCTCATCCAAGTTCTTGACGATTCTACTGAGCCTGCAATCAAGGTAGTCTTATTATTGATATAGTAAAATACTTTTATTAAAAATTCTATAATTTTTTAGTAAAAAATAATGAGTCTTAGGAAATATGTGTTGCTAATAAGAAATGAAAAATAATGTAGCAAATGATGGAGATGGAATGCCATAGATGGGGAAGTAAAGGCATAAACATAACATACCAAATATGAGAGAACAGAACAGGATACAAAGCAGGTGCACTTAAAGAAGGTTTAAAGCGTAGCTATGTCAAACACTGAATATGTTGCAATATTCAATGCTGATTTCCGGCCTAAACTTGATTTCTTGAGAAGAGCCATTCCCTTCTTGATTGGCAATCCTAACATGACTCTTGTTCAAGCTCGTTCGAGATTTGGTAAATAAAATCCCAAACTTATGCTTTCTTTCTTCAATTACTTTTTGGAATGAGTTGCTTAGTAAATTAAGAGCATGTACTTGTTCTCGCTGCTACAAATAGGTCCTTTATTCTTACTGCTACAAATAATGTAAAAAATTCAACACAAACACCTTATATAAGGGCTTTCTAACCTTTCAATTCCACTTTTCAAAATTTTCAAACATGGGATACATTGTTTTCTTAAGCCTTCAACAAATTTTTTCCTTTATGATTGTTGCTTGTTTTTGTTGTTACAACTTCATTTTTGTAACTGCCAGCTTCATTTCTGTTTAGGTCAATGTGGTTCTCTGGTTTGAGTGGAGCAAGATCCAGACGCCTACGGATGAAGTCGTGTGCCTTATGACAGTCTAGCTCCAACTCCTGAAGGTAAGTTTCTTTTTCGCATTTTTCTTTTATCTAATTGGTTGGTCTGAATCTAATGTAACTAATCAATGTATTTGCTGCTTGAACTGAAACTGGTGGAGCCTCTTCCGGGTGAAGAGCCTCTGGGACAAGCTTGTGGTGCTTTAGCTTAATGGAGGCTGGGGACAACTATGGGTTGCACTGGTCCAAAGTATTCTGAATCTTATTTTATTATTTTACTTGTTTATTGTAATTATTTTTATTTTTTTATGCTTACTTTAGGTGCGGAATTTTCAGTATGTAATTACTTGTTTACTGGTTCGTGCTTCTTTGATGCTTATCGCAATGATCAGTTTGATAAACTTTATTGACTAGAATTTGGAACATCACTAGGCGTTTCGATTGGTTTTGCAACTTGGTTATTTGTTAATGACTGTTTGCCATTCCAATTCCAAAGGGCAGACTGGCAGAGACGGGTGGTATGATTTCATTTGTGTATTTTGCCTTTGTTATTCAACTGCATTGATGTAACCAGTTTCACTCGAGTCATGTATTTCTCTCCCTTTGAATTGGAAGTCCAAGACTACTATAAATATAGCTTGTTGATGAATCAGAGATTGATTTAGATACTTACACAGCATAACTATCCTTTAAACTACCATTTAGACGGCTATTCAGATTCAGAAGGATATGAATCTATGGCCAATTAACTACACTTTGGTATGTGATTTGTCTCGTGTATTTCGATGTCATGTTTCAGCAATCCTAGAGATAACAATCTGAATTAAATTGACTTTTCATGCTTGGGAAGAAACATTTGTAGTGTATATAGTTTGTTTTGTTTTGGCAGTCATCTTTGTTTTAGGGCGGTTAGTAGTGTACCCCGAGTTGTATATGATGTGACACAATTAGGCACAAACTTTGACATAAAATATCTATCAAATTTAAGTAATATCATATTCCAAGTACATCTTAAACACGTGTATTTGTTGTTGTTGTGGAATGTATCGTGTGTTCACTATTCATTAATCATCCGCCATAACTTTGGCCTTTAAGTATGTCTTTGCTCATAGCTTCCTAAGCTTGGTTTATGAGTAATTCCTTCATGCATAGGTACTGATGAGCGGATATTTTATACGCTTTTTGGGGTTAATTTCATATAGTTTTTAGTATGTTTTACATAGTTTTTAGTTTATTTTCATTAGTTTTTAGGAAAAATTCATATTTCTGGACTTTACTATGAGTTGTGTGTTTTTTTGTAATTTCAGGTATTTTTCTGGCTGAAATTGAGGGAGCTGAGCAAAAATCTGATTCAGGCTGAAAAAGGACTGCTGATGTTGTTGGATTCTGACCTCCCTGCACTCAAAGTGGATTTTCTGGAGCTACAGAACTTGAAATGGCGTGCTTCCAATTGCGTTGGAAAGTAGACATCCAGGGCTTTCCCGCAATATATAATAGTCCATACTTTGCTCAAAGATAGATGACGTAAACTGGCGTTCAACGCCAGTTCTCTGCCCAATTCTGGCATCCAGCGCCAGAAAAGGATTAAAAGTTGGAGTTCAACGCCAGAAATGGATCCAAACCTGGCGTTGAACGCCCAAAATGGCCTTATGCACGTGAATTGCTTAAATCTCAACCCCAGCACACACCAAGTGGGCCCCAGAAGTGGACCTCTATACCATCTGCTATAGTTTACTCATCTCCTGTAAACCTAGGCTACTAGTTTAGTATTTAAACAACTTTTAGAGACTTATTTTGTATCTCATAACATTTTTAGATCTAAACTTTGTACTCTTTGACGGCATGAGTCTCTAAACTCCATTGTTGGGGGTGAGGAGCTCTGCTGTGTCTCGATGAATTAATGCAAGTATTCTTGTTTTCTATTCAAACATGCGTGTTCCTATCTAAGATATTCATTCGCACTTCAACATGAATGTGATGAACGTGACAATCATCATCATTCCCCCACGAACGCGTGCCTGACAACCACCTCCGTTCTACATCAGATTGAATGAGTATCTCTTAGATTCCTTAATCAGAATCTCCATGGTAAAAGCTAGAACTGATGATAGCATTCATGAGAATTCGGAAAGTCTAACCTTGTCTGTGGTATTCCGAGTAGGATTCAATGATCGAATGACTGTGACGAGCTTCAAACTCGCGAGTGCTGGGCGTAGTGACAGACGCAAAAGGAGGGTGAATCCTATTCCAGCATGATCGGGAACCTCAGATGATTAGCCGTGCTGTGACAGAGCATGTGAGCATATTCTTCACTGAGAGGATGGGATGTAGCCATTGACGACGGTGATCCCCTACATACAGCTTGCCATAGGAGGAAGTGCGTGCATGAACAAGAAGACAGAGGAAAGCAGAGATTCAGAAGACAAAGCATCTCTAAAACTCCAACATATTCTCCATTACTGCATAACAAGTAACCTTTAATCCATGCTCTCCTGTTTATTCACAATTCAACTGATAAATATAATTGACTTCCTGACTAAGAATTGTAAGATAACCATAGATTGCTTCAAACCAACAATCTCCGTGGGATTCGACCCTTACTCACGTGAGGTATTACTTGGACGACCCAATGCACTTGCTGGTTAGTGGTACGAGTTGTGAAAAGTGTGATTCACAATTTGTGCACCAAGTTTTTGGCGCCGTTGCCGGGGATTGTTCGTGTTTGAACAACTGACGGTTTATTTTATTTCTTAGATTAGGAAAATTTTTCTTTTTGGTTTAGAGTCTCTTATTATTGTTCTTGGTTAAAAAAAAAAAATATATATATATATACTTCTTCAAAACAAGTGTTACATTCATAACTCATTTGGCTAGAGCGTTAATCTGTGTTCTTGGTAATTGGGTTAGAATCTTTTATATTCTTTTCAAAACCTTCTTTTTCATAAATAATAATTTCTCTATTAAATTGTGTGCCAAACTTTAAGTTTGGTGTTTTCTTGTTGATTTCCCTTTGGTTTTCGAAAATTTTGGTTTGGTTTTCTAAAAATTTTAAGTTTGGTGTTCTTTCTTCATGTTCTTGTGTTCTTGTGAGTCTTCAAAGTGTTCTTGAGTTTTCCTTGTGTCTTGATCTTAAAATTTTTAAGTTTGTGTTCCTTGGTGTTTTCCCTCCAAAATTTTCAAAAACAAGGAGCATTAGATCTAAAAATTTTAAATCTTGTGCTATCTTATTGTTTTTCTCTTTCCTCACTAAATTCAAAAATATCTTTTCTCTCTATTTTTAAAACAAATTTTCGAAAATTATTTTTAAAAAAAATATAATTTCAGATTTTTAAAATTTAAAATCTTTTCCAAATCATATCTTTTTCAAAACTTCCTAACCACTTTCTCTCTCCTCATTTTTTTTCGAAAATCTTCACCTATTTTTATTTATTTTATTTTAATTTATTTTATTTTTGAAATAATTAAATAAATAAATAAATAAATAAAAATATTTTTTTTATTTTACATCATCTCCCTTTCTCCATCATGGATCTAAGTGGAAATGAACAGTCCAGGAGGACTCTGGGGTCATATGCTGACCCCTCTACTGCTTCATACGGGAGTAGTATCTGCATACCTTCCATTGGAGTCAGTAGCTTTGAGTTGAATCCTCAGCTCATTATCATGGTGCAGCAAAATTGCCAGTATTCCGGTCTTCCACAGGAAGAACCTACAGAGTTTCTGGCACAGTTTTTACAAATTGCTGACACAGTACATGATAAGGAAATAGATCAGGATGTTTACAGACTATTACTATTTCCATTTGCTGTGAAAGATCAAGCTAAGAGGTGGTTAAATAACCAACCTAAGGCCAGCATAAGGACATGGAAACAGCTGACAGAAAAATTCCTGAATCAATACTTTCCCCCAAAACGGATGACACAGCTAAGGCTGGACATCCAAGGCTTTAAACAAGGAGATAATGAATCTCTTTATGATGCCTGGGAGAGATACAGAGAGATGCTACGAAAATGCCCCTCTGAAATATTTTCAGAGTGGGTTCAGTTAGACATCTTCTACTATGGGCTTGCAAAAGGAGCTCAGATGTCTCTAGATTACTCAGCTGGTGGATCTATCCACATGAGAAAGACAATTGAAGAGGCTCAAGAGCTCATTGATACAGTTGCCAGGAATCAGCATCTGTACCTAAGCAGCAACCCTTCCATGAATGAAGAGGTTAAAACAGTAACTGCTAAACTCAGTCCTGTAAAACAAGCTGCTGAATTTAATCAGCAATTGGACTTTCTAACAAAGCAGCTAGCCGAATTTAAAGACAGGCTACAAGAGACAAGAATGGCTAATATACATATGGAAGAACAGTTTAAGCAAACAAAGCAGCAGCTATCAAGACAAATAACAGAAGAATGCCAAGCAGTTCAATTAAGAAGTGGGAAAATATTAAATACCCCACCTCAAGGCAGCAAAAAGCTAAGGAATGAGCAAACCACCCAAAATTCACCTGAGGACAGTAAGAGCCCAGGGAAAAATAATTCTGGCACTAAAACGCCAGAAAATTGGTGGAAGGCTGGCGCTGAACGCCCAGACCATGCCCAAAACTGGCGTTCAACGCCAGAAACAAGGCAAATCTGGCGTTCAACGCCAGAAATGGGCAAGGATCTGGCGTTGAACGCCCAAACTGGGCAAGATCTGGCGCTGAATGCCCAAAATGGGCACAATTCTGGCGTTCAGACGCCAGGAACAGACAAGGAGTTGGCGTCTAACGTCACTCCAGTTTCTAACTCTGGCACTCAATTGGCAGTGAGGGATCAGACACACACAAATGCTGATAACAACCCCTCTAAAAAGGCTTCTTCAACCACTTCTGTAGGCAATAAACCTGCAGCAACTACGGTTGAGGAATATAAAGCCAAGATACCTTATCCTCAAAAACTCCGGAAAGAGGAACAGGATAAGCAATTTGCTCGCTTTGCAGATTATCTCAGGACTCTTGAAATAAAGATTCCATTTGCAGAAGCACTCGAGCAAATACCTTCTTATGCCAAGTTCATGAAAGAGATCTTGAGTCATAAAAAGGATTGGAGAGAAACAGAAAGAGTTCTCCTCACTGAAGAATGCAGTGCAGTCATTCTGAAGAGCTTTCTTGAAAAGCTTAAAGACCCTGGGAGTTTTCTGATACCACGCATATTAGAAGATAATTGTACCAAGACAGCTTTATGCGATCTTGGGGCAAGCATCAACCTAATACCTGCATCCACTGTCAGAAAGCTTGGCTTACTTGACGAAGTTAAACCAACCCGGATATGTCTCCAACTTGCTGATAGCTCCACTAAATACCCATCAGGCGTGATCGAAGACATGATAGTCAGAGTTTGGCCATTCGCCTTTCCCACTGACTTTGTTGTGCTGGAAATGGAGGAGCACAAGAGTGCTACTCTCATTCTAGGAAGACCCTTCCTAGCAACTGGACGATCCCTCATTGACGTCCAACAGGGGGAAATAACCCTGAGAGTCAATGATGATGAGTTCAAGTTGAACGCTGTCAAAGCCATGCAGCATCCAGACACATCAACAGACTGCATGAAAGTTGATCTTATTGACTCCTTGGTAGAAGAGATCAACATGGCTGAGAGTCTCGAATCAGAGTTGGAAAATATCTTTAAAGATGTTCAGCCTGATTTGGAGGACTCAGAGGACATGAAAGAGCCTCTGAAATTTCTTCTGGAAGAGGAAAAACCTCCTAAACCCGAGCTCAAGCCATTACCACCATCCTTGAAATATGCATTTTTGGGAGAAGGTGACACTTTTCCAGTGATCATAAGCTCTGCTTTAAATTCACAGGAAGAGGAAGCACTTATTCAAGTGCTAAGGACACACAAGACAGCTCTTGGGTGGTCCATAGGTGACCTTAAGGGCATAAGCCCAGCTAGATGCATGCACAAAATCTTATTGGAGGATAATGCCAAACCAGTGATACAACCACAGAGGCAGCTAAATCCAGCCATGAAAAAAGTGGTGCAGAAAGAGGTCACCAAATTACTAGAGGCTGAGATTATTTATCCTATTTCTGATAGCCCCTGGGTGAGCCCTGTCCAAGTCGTCCCAAAAAAGGGAGGCATGACAGTGATTCATAATGAAAAAAATGAACTGGTTCCTACAAGAACAGTTACAGGGTGGCGCATGTGTATTGACTACAGAAGGCTCAATACAGCCACCAGAAAGGATCATTTTTCTTTACCATTCATAGACCAGATGCTAGAAAGACTAGCAGGTCATGATTATTACTGCTTTTTAGATGGCTACTCAGGCTATAACCAGATTGCAGTAGATCCCCAAGATCAAGAGAAAACAGCATTCACATGTCCATCTGGAGTGTTTGCTTATAGAAGGATGTCATTTGGGCTATGTAATGCGCCTGCAACCTTCCAGAGATGCATGCTCTCTATTTTCTCTGATATGGTGGAAAAATTTCTGGAAGTCTTCATGGATGACTTCTCAGTATATGGAGACTCATTCAGCTCCTGTCTTGATCACCTGAAACTTGTTCTGAAAAGATGCCAAGAGACCAACCTAGTTTTAAACTGGGAAAAATGTCACTTCATGGTGACTGAGGGGATTGTCCTTGGGCATAAAATCTCAAACAAGGGAATAGAGGTAGATCAATCAAAAATAGAGGTAATTGAAAAATTACCACCACCTGCCAATGTTAAGGCAATCAGAAGCTTTCTGGGGCATGCAGGATTCTATAGGAGGTTTATAAAGGATTTTTCAAAAATCGCAAAACCTCTAAGTAATCTGCTAGCTGCTGACACGCCATTTGTGTTTGACACAGAGTGTCTGCAGGCGTTTGAAACGCTGAAAGCTAAGCTGGTCACAGCACCAGTCATTTCTGCACCAGACTGGACGTCACCATTTGAGCTAATGTGTGATGCCAGTGATCACGCCATTGGTGCAGTATTGGGACAGAGGCATGACAAGCTTCTGCATGTCATTTATTATACTAGTCGCGTTTTAAATGATGCCCAGAAAAATTACACAACCACAGAAAAAGAATTACTTGCAGTGGTTTATGCCATTGACAAGTTCAGATCATACTTAGTAGGATCAAAAGTGATTGTGTATACTGATCATGCTGCTCTTAAATATCTACTCACAAAGCATGATTCAAAACCCAGGCTCATCAGATGGGTGTTGCTTCTGCAAGAGTTTGATATAGAAATAAGAGACAGAAAAGGGACAGAGAACCAAGTAGCTGATCATCTGTCCCGGATAGAGCCAGTAGAAGGGATGCCCCTCCCCTCTCTTGAGATCTCTGAGACTTTTCCGGATGAGCATTTATTTGCCATTCAGGAAACACCATGGTTTGCCGATATTGCAAACTATAAAGCTGCAAGGTTCATACCCAAGGAGTACAACAGGATACAAAAGAAGAAACTAATTACTGATGCAAAGTACTACTTGTGGGATGAACCCTATCTCTTTAAAAGATGTGCAGACGGAATAATCCGTAGGTGTGTGCCTAGAGAAGAAGCACAGAGGATCTTATGGCACTGCCATGGATCACAATATGGAGGCCATTTCGGAGGTGAGCGAACAGCCACCAAGGTCCTCCAATGTGGCTTCTATTGGCCCACACTCTATAAAGATTCTCGAGAGTTTGTACGTAACTGTGATAGTTGCCAAAGAGCTGGCAATCTACCTCATGGTTACGCCATGCCTCAACAAGGAATCTTGGAGATTGAGTTGTTTGACGTATGGGGAATTGACTTCATGGGACCTTTCCCACCATCATACTCAAACACTTATATTCTGGTGGCAGTTGATTATGTATCAAAATGGGTTGAGGCCATTGCCACACCCACCAATGATACTAAAACGGTGCTGAAGTTCCTCCAGAAATATATCTTTAGCAGGTTCGGTGTCCCTAGAGTACTAATCAGTAATGGGGGCACCCACTTCTGCAATAAACAGCTTTACTCTGCCATGGTTCGGTATGGGATTCGTCACAAGGTGGCTACTCCATATCATCCACAAACTAATGGGCAAGCTGAAGTCTCTAACAGAGAATTAAAGAGAATCCTGGAACGGACAGTAAATGCCCGTAGAAAGGATTGGGCACGGAGCTTGGATGATGCTCTGTGGGCATACAGAACAGCATTCAAGACCCCTATAGGGACCTCTCCATACCAACTCGTGTATGGTAAGGCATGTCACTTGCCCGTGGAACTGGAACATAAGGCCTACTGGGCAACCAGATTCCTAAACTTTGATGCCAAATTAGCAGGAGAAAAACGATTGCTCCAGCTAAATGAGCTAGAGGAATTCAGATTCACAGCTTTCGAAAATGCCAAGCTTTATAAAGAGAAATCAAAAAAGTGGCATGACAGAAAGCTGTCATCTAGAATCTTTGAACCAGGACAGAAGGTTCTACTGTTCAACTCTAGACTCAGGCTATTCCCCGGGAAATTGAAATCCCGGTGGAGGGGACCATACGTGATTACAAGCGTATCACCATATGGTTATGTAGAGCTTCAAGATATTGACTCTGACAAGAAGTTCATTGTTAATGGACAGAGAATCAAGCACTATCTTGAAGGCAATGTTGAGCAAGAGTGCTCAAGGTTGAAGCTAGATTAAAAGCTCAGCAAGGTCCAGCTAAGGACATTAAAGAAGCGCTTGTTGGGAGGCAACCCAATTTTTATTTATTTTCATGGTTTTTCATGTTTTATTAGGTTCATGATCATGTGGAGTCACAAAATAAATATTAAAAATTGAAAACAGAATCAAAAATAGCAGAAGAAAAATCACACCCTGGAGGAAGCACCTGTCTGGCGTTCAACGCCAGAACAGAGCATGGTTCTGACGCTGAACGCCCAAAATGGGCAACATCCTGGCGCTGAACGCCCAGAACAAGCATGGTTCTGGCGTTCAACGCCAGAAATGGCTAGTAAATGGGCGTTGAACGCCCAAAATGGGCACCAACCTGGCGCTGAACGCCCAGAGTTGTGTGCAAGGGCATTTTGCATGCCTAAATTGGTGCAGGGATGTAAATGCCTTGACACCTCAAGATCTGTGGACCTCACAGGATCATTTCAAGATCTGTGGACCACACAGGATCCCCACCTTCCCTCTTCATAATCCTAATTTTTTTCCACATCTTCTTCTTCATCTATTCCTTCTTCTTTTGCTCGAGGGCGAGCAACATTCTAAGTTTGGTGTGGTAAAACAATTATGTGAAGGATCTATAGCTTAGTGGTAGAACATATGGCTGCAAATCAAGAGATCCCTGAGATACCTCAGGGGATGCACTTCCCTCCACATAATTATTGGAAGCAACTGAGGATAGAAATACCAAAAATCACTAGGAATCAAGCCACAAAGGCAAGGAAGAGACATAAAAGAGCTCAAGAACATCATTGGTTCCTCAAGAAGGAAATGCCATCATCACTAAGGTGGACTCGTTCCTTGTTCTTACTTTCTCTGTTTTTCGTTTTCTCTATGTTAAGTGCTTATCTATGTTTGTGTCTTCAATACATGATCATTAGTAGTAATTAGTGTCTATTTTGATTTTATCCCCAATTAAGTTATAGTCTATTTTTCTCATCATCAGCAAACATGAATAAAATAGTAGATCTTTTGAATAAGAGGCAATAAAATTTCGAGTTTTTAATAAGAAAAATTCTAATTAGTAACATGTGGTGGCAATGCTTTCTGTCTTCTGAATGAATGCTTGAACAGTGCATATGTCTTTTGAATTTGTTGTTTAAGACTGCTAAATATGTTGGCTCTTGAAAGAATGATGAACATGAGACATGTTATTGATAATCTGAAAAATCATAAAAATGATTCTTGAAGCAAGAAAAAGCAGCAAAGAACAAAGCTTGCAGAAAAAAATATATATATATATATAAAATAAAATAGGCGAAAAAAAATAGAAAAGAAAAGGAAAAAGCAAGCAGAAAAAGCCAAAAGCTCTTAAAACCAAGAGGCAAGAGCAAAAAGCCAATAACCCTTAAAACCAAAAGGCAAGGGCAAATAAAAAGGATCCCAAGGCTTTGAGCATCAGTGGATAGGAGGGCCTAAAGGAATAAAATCCTGGTCTAAGTGGCTAAACCAAGTTGTCCCTAACCATGTGCTTGTGGCGTGTATGTGTCAAGTGAGAACTTGAGACTGAGCGGTTAAAGTCAAGGTCCAAAGCAAAAAGAAGAGTGTGCTTAAGAACCCTGGACACCTCTAATTGGGGGCTTTAGCAAAGCTGAGCCACAATCTGAAAAGGTTCACCCAATTATGTGTCTGTGGCATTTATGTATCCGGTGGTAATACTGGAAAACAAAGTGCTTAGGGCCACGGCCAAGACTCATAAAATAGCTGTGTTCAAGAATCATCACACTGAAATAGGAGAATCAATAACACTATCTAAATTCTAAGTTCCTATAGATGCCAATCACTCTGAGCTTCAATGGATAAAGTGAGATGCCAAAACTGTTCGGAAGCAAAAAGCTACTAGTCCCGCTCATCTAATTAGAATCTGAGCTTCACTCAAAACTCTGAGATATTATTGCTTCTCAACCTATTAGTCTTCTATTTTATTTGTCTAGTTGCTTGAGGACAAACAACAGTTTACGTTTGGTGTTGTGATGAGCGGATATTTTATACGCTTTTTGGGGTTAATTTCATATAGTTTTTAGTATGTTTTAGTTAGTTTTTAGTTTATTTTCATTAGTTTTTAGGAAAAATTCATATTTCTGGACTTTACTATGAGTTGTGTGTTTTTCTGTAATTTCAGGTATTTTTCTGGCTGAAATTGAGGGAGCTGAGCAAAAATCTGATTCAGGATGAAAAAAGACTGCTGATGCTGTTGGATTCTGACCTCCCTGCACTCAAAGTGAATTTTCTGGAGCTACATAACTTGAAATGGCGTGCTTTCAATTGAGTTGGAAAGTAGACATCCAGGGCTTTCCAGCAATATATAATAGTCCATACTTTGCTCAAGGATAGATGACGTAAACTGGCGTTCAACACCAGTTCTCTGCCCAATTCTGGCGTCCAGCGCCAGAAAAGGATTAAAAGTTGGAGTTCAACGCCAGAAATGGATCCAAACCTGGCGTTGAACGCCCAAAATGGCCTTATGCACATGAATTGCTTAAATCTCAGCCCCAGCACACACCAAGTGGGCCCCAGAAGTGGACCTCTATACCATCTGCTATAGTTTACTCATCTCCTGTAAACCTAGGCTACTAATTTAGTATTTAAACAACTTTTAGAGACTTATTTTGTATCTCATAACATTTTTAGATCTAAACTTTGTACTCTTTGACGGCATGAGTCTCTAAACTCCATTGTTGGGGGTGAGGAGCTCTGCTGTGTCTCGATGAATTAATGCAAGTATTCTTATTTTCTATTCAAACATGCGTGTTCCTATCTAAGATGTTCATTCGCACTTCAACATGAATGTGATGAACGTGACAATCATCATCATTCCCCCACGAACGCGTGCCTGACAACCACCTCCGTTCTACATCAGATTGAATGAGTATCTCTTAGATTCCTTAATCAGAATCTCCGTGGTAAAAGCTAGAACTGATGACAGCATTCATGAAAATCCGAAAAGTCTAACCTTGTCTGTGGTATTCCGAGTAGGATTCAATGATCGAATGACTGTGACGAGCTTCAAACTCGCGAGTGCTGGGCGTAGTGACAGACTCAAAAGGAGGGTGAATCATATTCCAGCATGATCGGGAACCTCAGATGATTAGCCGTGCTGTGACAGAGCATGTGAGCATATTCTTCACTGAGAGGATGGGATGTAACCATTGACGATGATGATCCCCTACATACAGCTTGCCATAGGAGGACGTGCGTGCGTGAACAAGAAGACAGAGGAAAGCAGAGATTCAGAAGACAAAGCATCTCCAAAACTCCAACATATTCTCCATTACTGCATAACAAGTAACCTTTAATCCATGCTCTCCTGTTTATTCGCAATTCAACTGATAAATATAATTGACTTCCTGACTAAGAATTGCAAGATAACCATAGATTGCTTCAAATCAACAATCTCCGTGGGATTCGACCCTTACTCACGTGAGGTATTACTTGGACGACCCAGTGCACTTGCTGGTTAGTGGTACGAGTTGTGAAAAGTGTGATTCACAATTTGTGCACCAGGTACCCTCCTAGCCATGGAGATGTCTTCCCATCATTACTGAATAGTGGAAAACTTCATGCACTATTGTCACAGGTTTACACCAGAACTCAATTTATTTTTATTTGTAGATGGACAAAGTCTTATATTTCACCCTTTTTTTTTCTTCTTAAGAATCGTAACTATCCCTTTTTTTTATTAATTTACTTATATTTTTTGGTGCCTGTTATGCAGGTGACTCCCAAAGGATTTGTTGATGTGAAGGGTGGCACTTTGATTTCTTATGAAGAGTTCAGACACATAACCATTGCTGAATCACCACTTCTCAATCAAGATTTAGCTGATTAAATATGTACTGTGATGGTTGCAAATTGGCCACAAATTTGATAGTTCTAATGATCTCCTAAGTTCTAATGATGAACTTATTTTGTCCTAATTCAATTATTAGTTTTGTTAAAGTATTATAATTTTTTAATTATAATTTTAGCATGTAAATAATTCATGTTAATTCAATAAAAACTCAATTTTTTATACCTTCTAATTTTCTCCTTTTTTTAATTTGACAAAGGAATAGGCCACGCTTTGAAAGCGTGGCAAAAGATTTTAGCTGGCAAGCCACGCTTTTGAAGTGTGACTGTACATGCTCTATCGATATGCTTTCAAAGCATACCGAAAACCAACCTAATCGGCACACTTCAAAAGCGTGGCAATATGTACACTTTTCAGTACGCTTTTAAAGCATAGCTATAGGTTAATAGATATGGCCACGCTTTTTAAGTGTGATAAGAGATGAAAGCGTGGAAAAAAAAAAAGCGTGCCGATAGATCCACAAAAGCGTGCCGATAGAGCAACTGGCACGCTCGCGGATATGACCCTTTCAAAAGCGTGCCGATAGCTCAAAAAGTGTGGCGAAAAGCTATCGGTACGCTTTTAAGCACTTTTTGGCACGCTTTAAAAGCGCGGCAGAAAGCTTATTTTCTTGTAGTACCTCCAGCAACGGACACCGTGATGCCAAAATCCTTCCACGGAAGCCAGCCAGCTGATGCCCCTCCACCACCTCCCATCGTACAGATGACAATTTGGCCTGATTGGAGAACGTCGTAAGTATTACTTTAAGTCTTTTATATGCTAAAAGTGTTTGATAATTCTTAGTTAATGATTCTTGATTATTGATTATAGTGTTAGTGGATTTAGGGTTGTAGGTTTGAACTGCTAAAATTATTTGATATATCATGATTAGTAATTCTTGATTATTGATTCTAGTTTTAGTGAATTTAGGATTGTAGCTTTGAACTGCTGAAAGTGTTTTATATATCCTGATTATTGGTTTTTAATTATTGATTCTAGTTTAGTGGATTTAGTGGATTTATGGATATTGCTTCTTGATTATTGGCTATTGTTCATTGATTGTTGACAACCGGTACTGTTTAAGTTAATTGTTGATGGATAGAGTTTGTGGCGCATTCCAGTTATAGATGAAACTCTGCCGAAATTTCTAAAAACAAATCTCTACATATTATGGTTATTTTCTTCTGCAGTTTAAATTTATATTACCATATTGGTTTGTTTGTAAATTGTTGATATGTTTGTGCCAAATAACAACGCATGTACTCAAGAGATGACCAACGTCATCAAGCTGATGTACGACCATCCATGGCCGAGTTACAAGAAGATCCCCTCTGAGAGTTAAATACACAACTTCAAACTTAAATGAGCTGTTTAAAACTAAATTGTCAAACTACACATAAGGCCAATAATTGTTTAACAACCACTATATATAATATTGGTGATTCATTTAGAAAAATTCAAGTTGATAAAATTAGGAATTATTTCAATTGTAGATGCATTTTGAGCATGTGATGCAATATGACATTTATTTGGCTATAAAATCTAAAAGAAAGAACTATCTCTAACTAGACCTTCATTTAATTTGGAGAATGACCAATCTATGATTTACATTACAGAGAATCTTCTTATGTGTATGATATCGTTGAAAAGACAAAATATTACAAATATATATTTTTGGGCCAAATGACAGGTCATATTCTCATACATAAAATTTAACTTATGTCAGATTATTTGGAAAAAAAATATTTTACAATTAAAAGTTAAGGTTGACCCATGTGCTTGCAAGTAATGATGACCTTCTATTCAAAGTTGTTTTGCATATATTCAATGATTTAAATTCGAAATCTTAACATGTACCCTGCATCTATTTTATTTAATTTGTTGATACGAAAAAAATATTTAGATAATTTTTAGCTATTATAATTTTGTGTTATACAAATTACAAAATTCTATCATTGTTGTTCACTTTATCAAAAGAATAATTTGCTATGCATATATAATTGTTCATAATACTTTAGAAGTGAAATTTTAACTAATGTTTCTTTAAGAAATGATAAAGATAATTACCAACAACTACTTCTCTTAAATAGTCAAAGAAAATGTATGATAATTTGAGTCATAAAGACAACAAGAGTGATCATCCATATTATATTTACAAGGATACATGTTTTACTCTTAAGATTGTTGCATGATAGAAAATTCATAGATGCTATTAATGAAACGAAGTTCATAAAACCTCTAGATCATATGTCAATAGGTTATCATTCTACTAACTTTTAATAATATTTCAAAACCAAAATACATCTAGGATAGCTATTGGCATGAGCTCTCAAATAATATTTTATATCTGTGAAAAATAATATTAAACATAAAAGAAGAGTTTCATTAACTGGAAATAATAAAAATTTTCTAACTATTGATCATTTTAAGTTAATTGAATTTTAACACTATTTTATATTATATGCAGAGTTAACTATGTCAGATGATGAGATTAAGTTATTATTATATTTATTTGATATAGATGAAAGATTACAATCCTATGGTAAAACAATGAAAGACTATCCCCTTTATCTCTTATACGCTTAACAATTAAAGTTGATAGTTCTTTGTTAGTTAAAAGAATTGTTATGAAAAAACTAAATTTTGAGAGTGATAAGTTAAAACAAATAGTCTCAAACATGTTAGTCGTTGCAATACATCTAAGCAGAAAAAATATATATTTGATAAAGTTATTACAGTTGTGTATCATGGAGTAGAGATTTTGGCTTTGTTTATGGTGGCGGAATTTGACATTTCAAATGATATTGCATTTTTACTCCTGCATAATTGATGATTCCATTATTCAAGTCTCAAGATCTAACCCAATTCCCTTTGGGTGTGTGTGGTTCAAAGATTAAATTTTATTACCAAGTAATCTCATTCCTAGGTATTATATTCCTAGGAATGAGATTACTTGGAATATATGATTCCCATATTTGGTTGTAAAATTTAATACATTGGAATATTATGTAATAATCCTAGGAATGACTAAATTTTTGTTTGGTTGAGTTTAAATATCTTGGTCATATTATGTAATATATCAAAATTACCCTTAATCATTCAAATTAAAATATTAATGACTAAAAGTTAAATATTTTTTAAATTTACTAAAATACCCCTAATAACAAATATCTTAGTTAAAATTATTATTGATTCTAAATTTTTTTAAATTTACTAAAATTAAAATTTTTTAAATTTACTAAAATACCCCTAATAACAAATATGTTTAGTTAAAATTATTATTGATTTTAATTTTTTTAAATTTACTAAAATACCCCTAATAAAAAATATGTTTAGTTAAAATTATTATTGACTCAAAATTTTTTTAAATGTACTAAAATACCCCTAATATCAAATATCTTTAGTTAAATTATTATTGATTCTAAATTTTTTAAAATTTACTAAAATATTTCTAATAACAAATATCTTTAGTTAAATTATTATTGACTCTAAATTTTATCTCTACTAATAAATTTACTATAATACCCTTAATAACAAATGTTTAATTAAATTAAATTAGTGACTATGACAATGTAAAAGGAGCAGTGTTCATCTCAGATGATTCTCAACTAACTGAATGGCGACATCTCTATTCTCCTAGCATTGTAATTACTTCCAAAGATGCAAAATCTGTGATCAATTATACACAAAGCAACAAAAATTCAAAATCCACCATCAATTTTCAACAAACATTTCTTGGAATCAAGCCATCACCAGTTGCTACACATTCTAGTTCAAGAGGAACTTTAACTAGTTTTCCATGGATCTTAAAACCTGATATAATGGCATCAGGAACTAGGGTTTTAGCTACTTATATTCCTCACAAAACAACAGCAACAATTGGCACAAATGTTTTCCTATCAAGTCACTATAATATTCAATAAAAATTCAAAAATAGCAATATTTAAAGCAATTTCTTCAAAAATGGCAAAAGTTTCTCCGGTTGAAGTTGGAACACCATGTCAATCAGACTATTGTCCCTTAGAATGCTAAGGCCAGCCTTCATTCTATCATCATCGCTCAAACCAGGAACATCTCTCAACAGTGCCATTAGCTTCATTCTGCGCTCAGCTCCTTCTTTCTCATGCTTAAAACAAGAAACCATATCAACTAAAACGGCTGTGTGTTCTTGATAAGCACCTTTCATATCTCTCATTGAGTCTACTACTATGTCAATCACTTCCTCACTTTTGCTCCCTCTTTTTCTTTTATTCCTTTCTATATATGAAGCACTAGGAGCAGCAGAAGAACTAGGAGCAGCAGTAGCACCGGAAGCAGCAGGAACACCAGGAATTGGAGGCTCCTAAAAATTGAAAGCAACACCAGCAGGAACATCAGAAGATTATTCAATATTTATAGAAATGAAGAACAAGTAGCCTAACTGATTATACATGCTCTACACTTGTATATACAAGCATTATCTCTGCCTTGGCCAGCAAGACTAACAACATTAACTAACTAAACAGAACCTAATAGAATATTAACTACCTTGATTCTAATTATGTTTGCATAATTACATTCATATCCTTTTTTTCTTTATTATTATACTCCACAGAAATGAAGATCAGTATTTCTATCTAAATGCTCAACATGATGGGAATAGTTAAGGCTAGTCACAGGCACAGGTTAAAGTAAATGAACTAATGAAGAATCACACTAAAATCAAAGAAAATACACAGCAGTAGGATCAACAATAAGTAAATCTATGTATATAAATTAGAGTCAATTGCTTACGTACTTGAGAATCAGCTTCATATTCCATTTCGGTCTCTTCCAAATTTACTTGGGTGTTTTCATTCACTTGCCGATCACTCAAGGTTGCTTCGCGCTCAGCCTCCATTGTTGCAACTGCTTGAGTTACATTTTCTGCATTGCCTCCTTGAGCCCTATCTCTACCAAATGCTATTCCCAACTCCTCAAAATGTGGAAATGGTTTATTATAGAGGCCATTAGCATTAGGATGAGACTGAAATTAAAAGAAAATAAATAAGCAATTAATATTAAAAAGCTAAGATAAATAAACTTGTATTAAGAAAGTTATTTAGAATTTACACTCTTCCATTCATTGAAAATTTGTCGCTCCACCACAATCATTTTATCTTTGTCGTTCCAACCAAATCCACTCCCAGCCGTGCCCATCATCTCAACTATTGCAAAATATTGTCTTTTTAGCAATTTCACCCTTGATTCAATGTGTGGATTAGCCTAAACATAGCAAAACAATTTAGAATTATTACTACTCTGTATATGACACCACAATTCATCCAAGCATAACTAAATATAGTGAATGTATGGAGCAGTAATAATCATTCAGTTTTTGAATAACCAACTTATTATGAATAAGGTAAAGTTTATATGTAAGTTGAATATAAAGTTTCTTTATTTAATTTAACACTGCAATTTTAAGACTATATATATGAACCAATTCGTAATAACACAACAACCCAACAACATAAAGATCACCAAAGTGCATCTATGAATTAAAATTATGCATTTATAAAAAAGTTGATGATCATATAATTTGAATCTAAATCAATGATGATAATATAATATAGTCGCATTCATAGATCATGCATGGTATCTAGATCTGAAGGCATCCTTCTTAACATATCCTTGATTTTTCAATTTTGTTTAAATTATAATTTTTATATATTCAAACTAAATTCTTTCTGGTCCTTTCATCTCTATCCCATCATCATCTTAAAATAAAATGAGAGCACAGTAGTAAAGCATCTCAATATAGAAGCATAAATATTTTGTAAACTATACAATTATAACACAAATATAGAATTATAAACAAAGAAAACAAGTATTATGTAAAAAAACTGTACCTTAAGATCACATCCAGGGATCTTTTCATGCAGCATTTTTTCCAAATGTTTTCCATAACCGGATTTAAACGTGCCATTGTCACACTTCCAAGAAGTAGTTGCAAGCTCTATCAAACACTCAACTAATTTTGAATCTTCGTGTGGCGTCCATTGACGCTTAGTTTGTTTTGAATTAAGTCGAGTATTCTCTTCCATTTTCTATAAAAGCTTTGATATAAAAATAAGATGGAATAATAAATCTCTGTCTAGAAACAAACAAATGTATAAAAGCATATATTTCTCCTAATGCTAGCAAGCTGAATTAATACTCATGCATGTTACTATTTTATAAATAATAACATAATTGATTTCTAATTAATCAGTAAAGTGTTACTATCTAGTATCTAATACAATTGGTATAGGAAACTACAATTTAATATCAGGAAGTTCTCAATTGAAGCATATTTTATTGCTTGATTGGTTTTATGGTATCAATCATAAACTCCCATTTAGAGTAGGTGACATGATTCTTAAACTAATTTTGTTTTGATTAATTTCAATCAAACATTTGCATCTAAACCCCTGCTTGAGAAGTGTAAAGAGGCCATAAAATGTAGCTCTATTTTGGAAAACTAGTTTCATGGTAAGTTTCAAATGCATGATACTTATTAACAAAAATCAATTGCAAATTTTTTAACATAGAATCTAATACAAAACAAGCTTTTGCTCCAGCTCATGTTCACAAAATAAATTCCAAACAAAACAATATTTTACAAAAGAAACTACAAAGATACTATATAACATGCAATATGGCCTTCATGTCAAGTTGTCAACACTAAGTTAAAAGAGGTTTTTGAGAAGAAGCCTACCTCAGAACCCTCAAATTTGATATGCTTCACTTGATTTAATTGTTTGAGAAGTAGAAAAGCATGAAGTCCTGTTTGTGTGTCCTTCTCACATTTCCACAGAGTGATATCAGCAAAAGCATTATGAGCAGACAGTGGATCTACCAGTGTAATACACTGTGATATAAAACCATAAGCACAGTATCTGAATCTTTTCAAATGTGAAGCAGAAACATAGATCGGACAGCTACTTGGCTTATAAGATGCAGATTCAGCTTCTTGTTTCATGAAAAAACTAAAGAATACCACAACCAATAACCTTTTACACATGAAATATTTAATACATATTTCAGCTTCAAATTTAGTTAAAATTGGCTTATTATTGACTCTAAATTTAACACATGAAATACATATTTCAGCTTGTACTGTTCTTCCTGAAAAACAAATAATAGCAACAGAATTTTTTAAAAATCAAAGTAACAAACAAAACTAAAGGAAATCTTGTAATACACAGCATTGACTCTAAATAAATATGTACTAAAATATGTACTAAAATACCCCTAATAACAAATATGTACTAAAATACCTCTAATAACAAATATGTTTAGTTAAAATTATTATTGACTCTAAATAAATATGTTTAACATGAAACCAATTTTCAATATGAAACTAATGGCAATGCCATGGCTAATCAAATGTTCTTGAAACATCAAAGTAACAAAGAAGTTAGGCATCAGAACAAGACAAAGAAAGAAACATTAACAAATTCAAAAGATCAAAATTCAGCAATTATTATATAAGATTCAAAGAAAACAGCAACAAACAGAAAGTGATCTTCAAGTTTTGTTCAAGAGCTGAAACTATACAACAGAAGCAGTTAATAAATCAGGCAGAAAACAAATCATCAAATCATCAAAATCGGTGACAACAAGCTTAAACTCTTTATTTGAGGCAAATCATCAAACACCATGTTTGCATGCAACATAATCACAGAGAGCATCTAAGAAATCAAGCAAAATAGAAAATAAATAATCAAATTAGCAGTCTATTGCAGAAAATTAGTGTAATATGATGTAGAAAGCATAAAAAAAACTCAAACCTTAATGAGAGATTCGAAGAGAATTCAAAGAGAATTCGCAGAGAGAAGCAATGCGAACATGAACTCGAAGAAGAGAAGGAGACCAATCTTCCGTTTAGGGTAACGGTGGCGCCGGCGCAGCTCCGGTGGCGGTGGCGTTGGTGAAGTCTCACTGATTTGGGGACAAAAACAAAGCTCTGCTAGGGTTTCGCCGTTTCCTTCTTCAGAGAGAAATGAAGAAGAAGCTGAAATATGTATTAAATAGCAGGGGTAATTTAGTCTTTTTGTTTCATTATATACATTCCAATGGGATTGGAATGAAAGATAACCAGGGAAGAAATGGGAATTAAATTGGTGGGAATTCAATTCCCTGGAACAAAATATACCTAGGAATGATTTTCTAGATCTTGAACCAAACATGGAAATAAATCATTCCCATATCAAAATTCCTGGGAATATAGTTGCATTCCCTCCAACCACACACCCCCTTTAAGTAATGTTGTTAGTGTTAGGATTTGGTTGAATTAGTCCCACATTGCTTAGGATAGCAAATGGAGTAGGTGGCCTAGGCTATAAATATGAGGCTAAGTTCTCCATTTGTTTTTGCACCAGTCAGAAACACTTTAAGCTTGTATCTGATTTTTCTTTTCCTCTGTACTCTTTGATTAGAGAGTGTTGTGAGGTGTAGTTAGATATTTGCTTTGAGAGAGTGTGGGTGTACTGGGGTGCCGGTGAGAGAAAGAAGTCTATGTGTTGTAACAATTTTCACATAGTGATATTCTCTGGTTGTCATTAGACAACGGCCATGGTTTTTTCTCCGGTAATTAGAGTTTCCACGTTAAATTCTTGTGTTGTGATTGTGTCTATTTTATTTCTCTGTCAAAGGTGTTTTCTCAAGGGGGAATGGTGTATTATTCCCAACAAATGGTATCAGAGCTTCGGTTCGGTGGGATTTATTCTTAGTATGCTCTGTGGTTGCAGCCTAGTCTGACCTTCCACATCAGAAAAGAATTTTGTCCTGTGGCTTGAGGTTGATCTTTGGTTGTTGTTGTTGTTGCTGGAAGGCAGTGTGACACTGTGAGAGTGCTGTTTGGAAAGGTTCTGGCTAAGGAAAGACTTGGTATTTAAGTGTGTCCATTGTGACCCACCTCTCTTTCCTGGGGACCCTTCCTAGTGCACGGTTGAGTTATACTATTCCAGTATACGGTTGCAACAATGTCAGGATATTCAAGTGCTGTGAAGCTTGAAATAGAGAAATTTGATGGAAGAATCAATTTTGGCTTGTGGCAAATACAAGTCAAGGATGTGTTGATACAATCAGGTTTGCACAAGGCGTTGAAGGAGAAGATCTCTGGTTGCTCTCTCTATGAGAGAAGATGATGTTCTCTAGAAGACAAGAAGTATCCTCATGGTATTACCGCACTGCCATGGATAAGGATGAGTTGTGGCAATCGGGTCCACAATTGCACACGGGCATTGGTTGGCGTTGAGATGCAAGGTGTGTGGTGGAGTTAGGTCGATGGCTGAAGAACTTCCAGGAAAAGCCAATTTGGAAGTTGCACCATGAATTTTCAGCAAGGTTTCGATCTGTACCAAGGTGAAATGCTTGGAGTGGTCTAATTCCAAGTGAGTATACTTTCATGGTGGAGTATGATAGTTCTCTGAACTATGATTGTCGGTATAGACAATGACAGCAAAGAATTGTCGGTGTTGACAATGGAAGCTGAAGATGTGTGACTATTTCAATCAAGGTGGAGATTGTTAGGATTTGGTTGAATTAGTCTCACATTGCTTAGGATAGCAAATGGAGTGGGTGGCCTAGGCTATAAATATGAGGCTAAGTTCTCCATTTGTTTTTGCACCAGTCAGAAACACTTTAAGCTTGTATCTGATTTTTCTTTTCCTCTGTACTCTTTGATTAGAGAGTGTTGTGAGGTGTAGTTAGATATTTGCTTTGAGAGAGTGTGGGTGTACTGGGGTGCCGGTGAGAGAAAGAAGTCTATGTGTTGTAACAATTTTCACATAGTGATATTCTCTGGTTGTCATTAGACAACGGCCGTGGTTTTTTCTCCGGTAATTGGAGTTTCCACGTTAAATTCTTGTGTTGTGATTGTGTCTATTTTATTTCTCTGTCAAAGGTGTTTTCTCAAGGGAGAATGGTGTATTATTCCCAACAGTTAGTAAGAACCAAATGTATAATTTGAGAAGATGCTCATATGGTTAGTAGGTATTGCTATGAAGCACATGATAAAATATTTCAATGGTATCATGATGTTTTTATGTTATATAACAAATATTTTTATTTTGGAGGAAAAAGTGGTTGTACTTGACAAAGGCTTTAGACCTATGGAACACAGACACTGGCACAGATACTAGATATGCGTGAATAGTCAACCAGTATTACACGTGCATCCAACCACGGAACGTCATTTCAGCAAAAATAACTAATTTTTACATTGACCGCGTGAATATTTAACTAAAAGAACAAATGTAATTAGACAATTGTGTAAAACATATTGTATAGTGTCAGTGCATCAAAATTAAACTTATATAAAACATATAAGGTATTTTTTGGATAAATGATAATAATATTTCAATATAGTATTCATATTAAAATATAAATTATATATTTTAACTGTTTTTAGTATTTTTAATTATAAAAAGATTTAATTATAATATATACTATTTGTAAACTCATTTTAAGAATATAAGTTACTAATAAGGTTGGACACGGTTGACACATGATAGTATTTAGATGTGTTTAAGCGTGTCCGCAGAAGCATTTTGTATATGTTTTATTAAAACACGGTTGGACTCACAAGATACGGATGTCGGACAAGTGTCAAATGAGTGTCGTGTTGTGTCCAAAATGTGTCTTATACGTGGACACTGCAACTTGAAGAAGTGTCTGTGTTTCATATCTTTAGACAAATCCTTCCTATCATTCCAGAGAGTTAAGACAAGATCTTGTATTCAATTATGTATTCATCCTATCTTTAATAGTTTTATTAGGTGTTCAAACTAACAAAAAAAATGGCATTATCTCTAAGTATAAATATAACTACTTCAACTCAAGAAGAGACAAAATAAATTAATAAGTTTCAATAGGTAACAACGTTGGTCGTATTACTTTAATTCCAAAAATGAATATAGTACCAACAAGTAAAACAGTCCTAAGTAGATTTTAATAAAGACAATTCTCAATATTAGTATCTTTTACTATAATAATAATAATAATAATAATAATAATAATAATAATAAAGAATGTTCAAAGTCAAATTTTATCTCATATTAGATTGTACTTGCTCAAATTGGTTTTTTTTTTTTTTTGGTGACTGCTCAAATCGGTTTTAATATAAAAGTAAGAGAGTTTAAAAGGTTTATTCATGAATTATTAAAAAATATCTACAAATTCAAGTACCAATATTGCTTAAAATGAATTGTTCGAAAACGTAGGATCCTAATATAAATATTTTAATTTAATCACAAATTATGTATTATTATCGATAAATACTTGTTCTATTTTAAAAATAAATAAAATAATTATTCATTGTTTTCGACATTAAAAACAGTTAAATTTAGATTTAATTAACTTTGTAAAATTTATATAACAATAATTGTTGTGTATTTTTATTTAAAATTTTCAAAAAATTATTTTATATATTTTTGTGTATATTTCTCGGTGCAAGACACCGATACATATACTAGTTCACTTTAATAATCCACTTTTACTTATTCATGTCTAGATGTTTGGACATTTTTTTTAGAATGTGCAAGAAAAATTAATCGAATAATATCTAAAGAATGAATAGGTTAATACTTTCGGTAAGATACAAAATTATAAGTTTAATCATTATACTAATCAATATATTTTAAGTAATTAAAACATGGATGGTGCAATTCAACTCAAATCCTAATGAAACTACAAAAATAGTTTATATGAAGAGACATAAGAGTTGACATTTATCAAGATACCCTCTAATGGCCAAGTTACAAAGGCACATAGAGAAGTTTCAGAATTTACAACCATAACCAGAACATCCGAGTAAAGAATTTTAGCCTTGAGAGACAATTCATTGCATAAAACTCAGAATTTTTGAATTGCAGAAAATTTTAGCAAAAGCTTACACAAGGTGAATAATTTACATCTTGATCCATCATAATAGAAACGATGTGAAGCGACAGTTTTTGCCAATAGAGACAATCAACAAAACCTCACAGGTTTATAACAGAATCGAATTTCCACGTATGGTTCTCAAGGGGACGACATATTGTCCCGCGCCCGCTGCTTGATGTGGAGGGATCAATCAAACTGTGGTTATTGCACAGTTCTCTTCCAGAGATGGAAAAATTAGCGTATATGTTCTACTAACATGAATTCATGATCTACAAAGGAAAATGGGATAGTCGCGAAAATGTGTGATACCCCATGACTTGTCGAAAGACAGCGAAACTCTCAATCAGAGAGACGTAGGCTGTGAATTTACCAGAAATCTCTCCTTCATAATATCCAAGATCACATGTTTCATGCTATTCTTATTGTTTGGGTGATGTAGAAGAGACGACCTGTACGAGTGGATGCCCTGGAAGTTTCTTCAATTCTGGACTACCATGCAATAGGGATGCCCTTTGTGGATTCGAAAGCATGATTTGTTGCATGTCCTTTGAAAGTGCATTGAAAACTGCCTGAAGGTCTCCCATTAGTTTCTGACAAGTTGCCCTGGAATCAAGACCTCCATTTCCAGATTGCTGCAGCTGGTAATTGCATTCAACAGAGGTATAAAAGCAATGTTTATGTTTCATTCACAGCCAAAAAAGATCGAGTATTGTCATATCATATTCTGCAGCAAATTATGTAATGAATAACAATGTGTTGCTAAAAGCATAGTCCGCTGCAAAGGGCCAATGAAATTTTGTAGCTATTCTTGAGCTTAACTAATGGTGTACCCCACCAACTGAAAAAAGCCTCTTCAACGCTAAACTTGTGAAATGTAGCAATATGTATTTAGTCGTCAAAGAACACAACAATCACAATAAAACCTTTCTCACATGGTTAAGTCAGTTATCTAAATTAAAGGATGCCATTGAGCCCTATCTTAAACAACTTTTTTTTATTACTATTATAAATAACTGCTGATAAACAAAAACCATGTAGTCGGCCTCATGAAGTGGGATAAGACTCTATTGTTATGGTTGTTAATAAATAACTTAAATAAACGCCGAAGCAACTTGATAAACTCCATTTTATCGTTATAAATTGTGTTAAAAAATATGGAGTTTATCAACAAACTTGCACAATTTTAGCTAAATAATTAATTGAGTTTTTCGAATCTTGCTTCCAACGAACTTGTGTGTGAAAAGCATGCTTTTTTTGTGCTCCTAATCGTTAATTTCATGATTCCTTTTTATGCCATTTGATGCCATGATCAATTTCATTTAAGTGTTCCAGGGTTAAGGTACTTCAATGGCTTCAAAAGATCGAAAAGAATGGAGCAAAGAAGCGAATTCAAGAAGCGATTCAGAGTGGAGATTGCTGAATGCTCGCGTGGGCAGCCGTTTCTCACTTAGGCGAGTTTCCCGCGTAACCACCATATCTTGCGTACTCGAGATTCTCGCGTGCGCGAGCATTTTCCGCATGCGCGAAAAACCCCCGCGTGCCTAGTATAATGAAACACGTGCATCCTCGTTTTTTGGCTTTCCAAAGACCCCCCCAATTGCTATATTTTTATGTATTTTGATGCCAAGAGGAAGGGGGGAAGGGGGAACTCTCATACACTCACCATTTTACATTTTTCTTAGTTTTGTTCATAGTTTTAGTGAGAGAAACTCCAACTTCTCTCTAGGTTTTCTAGGGATTAATTCAATTTTGCTCTTGTTTAATTGTAGTTTTGACACTTGTTCTCTTGTTCTTGCATTATAATTCTCTTAGAATTTGGTGTTAGTTTGCCTTCTTCCATTTTACTATTCTATGAACTTGGTGAATTCTTGGTTTATATTAATGAATTGGATGTTTTATGATTTATTCATGTTTATTTGAGTTATTATTGTTGAATTCTTATAGTGGATTGTCTTAGTGTTTGCTATTTCTTCCAATTTATCATGTTTTACTTTTATGCACACCAAGTGTTTGATGAAATGTTTACTTTGATTATGAAGTAGATTTTCCTTTTCTTGGCTTGGGGTTGAGGAATTAGGTGACCTTAAGTCATTGATATTCAATATTGATCGGTGATTTAGAATTGTTAGTCGATTTTGTTTTTACTAACGCTAATCTTTTACTAAACTCAATTAGTAAGTTGGTTAGGATTTGTAAATTAAAATCAATTATGCTTACTTAACTTTCCTCAATGTTTAGAAGTTGACAGAGTGGAATTAACTCTTAACAATTGCATGTTTGTGGTTAATGACAATGATAGGAATTCTTGACTCTCAACCCTAACCAAAACCCTTTAAGAACTTGAATTGCACCTCTTTATTAGTTCATTGTCTTAATCATTTCTATCTCACTTTAGTTGCTTTATAGTGTAGTTATTGCTTTAATTGTTGCCTTTTATTCCATGTTTGCTTAGTTCATCATTTATTTATTAATTTCATTTTCTTGCAATTTAATTGTTACGTGCTCTTTTACTTTCTAGTTGATTTACATTCCCGTAACTGGGTTCAAACCCTGATTTCCATAACCAATGTTGCACATCCTATTGCAAGTCCTAGGGACAACGACCCGGAATTAAACTCCCAGTATTTGATTTGAATTTGTGACATTTTCACTAAACTTTGAAGAGCGTTGAATTCCGGTTTAGAGCTACGACGAATCTTGAGCTTTAAACCGGTATTTAGCGCCTGTCACAACTCCCACTTGATTGACTCAGTTACCTAAGTTCTATTCTTACAGAGGCTTCCACAAGTCTTTTCTTCATATGATCAAACCATTCATGACAAGATTCTACATTTTTTTCCAGAATAAGTGCTTCAACTTTTTTTTTTAAACTTTCTGTACAATCATTTGTAATCCTATCTTGTTTAATGTATCCACTCATCCTAAATAATTCAATGTTGAGCAAAGACCAAGAGAAAGGCACAGTAAAGCAAATTAACTGCATAACTGAAAGGATATTAGGAGGGTTGGTTACCTGTACTTCTCTAAGTAGAAATCTCTCTATTACACCAAAGAAATCCACAATTTCCAACTCAGACATTTTAGATATAAGCTGTTGTATGTCAGCTTTCATTCTTGCATGCCTCCACAGCCTATTTTGTTCTTGTTCAGCTACAGCACGCCTCCTTCTAAACCAAGGCATAAAGTTTGGTCCATTCAGGAATCGCCTGATAAGAACATGCAAGCAAACTCGTGAAGAAAAGGTCACATTTTAAACACTATCATATATAAAGGTTGGTAGCAAATGGTAGCACGAAAAAATAGCATAAACAAAATTCCTTACGTGTAGAAGTCAAGCCAGTTAGATCTCATCCGCTTTAGTAAGAACTTCCCTGGACCTCTGGCTGATAAATTTGCAAGAAATTCATCAGAATTAAATGGAGGCAGAGGAGGAGGATCTACATATGGAGAAGATCCTTCTGATGGAGCAGTAGTCCTAAAATATGGACCAAAAGGGGCCAAAAAATTGGTAGTGAGCTCCAAGAAATGCCGCCGTAATATCTCATTGTTAACAACTGACATTGACTCCTCAACTCTTGCCGACACTCCAGCATCTATTAGCCTATTTAAGATAGAGGTGTCTGGCTTAGTTGCGGCAGAGTAGGTACTCCAAATGGCTTCCTTATGTTCTGTCATGAGACAGAGCGGACCATCCCTACGAAGCTTTACTGCACCCAATAAACTTGAAGGAGAAAACTTCTTTAGAGAAAATTGTTGAAGCCCAAGGCCCTCGGATCTACCAGGAATTCTTCCAGTAGACTTAGCTGAGAGGGAAACTCTGTTCGAATTAGTAGGAGGGGTACCAACTGAGACAACATGTGGAATGTTACGGAGCGCTTTGAGGAAGAAAAGGTTTGTCACCCCTAAAACCATTGGAGGGAAAGCCTCCCCTTCTCGAATTGAGTTCAAACGGGCAAACAAAGGGTCATGGATAGTGAAATAGGGTCGGAAATCAACACTGCAAAGTAATGGTGAAACCAAACTCACAAGACTGGCAACAGCCTCACAACACTGGGAAGGTGTGGGTGCAATGATGAGAATGGGTTCACCAATTAGCAACAACTCCCATAATATCCAAAGCTGCAATAGCAGGCTACGAAAGGTACCAAAAAGATCCGAATCATGGAAGAGTCCGTGGGGGATAGATTGATTATTAGGAAGAAGAGGTGCCACAGAATAAGCTGAATCGTCAACAGATGCTCCACCTTCCACGGGCAAGCTATGCGCAGGTGGCAAGTTCACTTTAAGTGTTGCATTTCCAATTGGAAGATCCATTAGTTTACCAGGAACAGGAGCAGGCCATGTCGACACATAAGCAGCAATATGCTCGAGTGCTTTTTTACCCATGTCAAAATATAAGGGACCTATAATCTGTAACAAAGGCCTGAAGACACTAGAATAAGGACTGTGAGACAGAATGACCACAGACTTTTGCTCCCCTCCTCGTTTTAGCCTCTCATCATGTCTCTGTCTGTTAAAAACAAAGCCATACATGTATTTCGAAACATTATCATCACTTGTACTGGATAATCTTCTACTAACATTCTTTTTTTCTATGGAATTCGAAGGAAACTCCTTGCCAGCTTCTGTTATCTCTGAATGAGTAGCATTGCTGGTTTGAGATTTAAGGCGCCTGGGAAATCGGAAAAAGAATATACAGTCATGGACGCTTGATCGGTTATGCTGCTGCGAAACAGAATCGGGAAATGAATTATAAGCAACTTCAAGCTCCTCCTCCTGTGTAAGACATCCTGGTGGATAACACACTTCTATGAGTTGGCCTTGTTCAAGGTCAAATCTTATAGCACAAAATGCAACAATCCATCTCTGTAAAGATTCTGGATCAAGATTAGGACTTTGTTCTGTTTTAACTTTGAAAGAAGGAGACCGATTCATATCCGAGAGAAAACACTAGCAATACCAACTCGCATTGATCAAAATGCCGTCATCAACACCTTTGGCAACCATTTTGGGCTAGAAAACCAGCAGCACCATCATTGATCAAACAAGTTTAATCCAACTTTTACACTTCAAATTTAAAATTCTCTATGCTCTATTTTATTTCTTCTCTCCCACTCAATAGAGAACTTGCAGCCTAACAATAAACCCAAAACAATGCATTAGTTTGCAGATATGGTTTTGTAATTGGGAGAAGTAATTAACAACAAATTAGCATGATATAGCAGAAACCCCAAAACGAAAAGATAGCAACTTTGGGAGGGAAAATTGCAACACAAGTTCAAACCATTCTACTCAACTACTTGTTTTACTTTGGTTAATATATAAACAAGTTTTTCAGAACCAAAGAAAGCTTATGCAAGATCCACAATTCCATAGAGTTTGTCATTTTCCCAGCAACAAAATGAGGAGGAAAAACAAAAGGAATTCATTTCCAAACAAGAAATCATTTCGAATGGGATACCTGAAAATTGGAACTTTCGGAACACGGATACTGTTCTTGGGAAGAACCAATCTGGATCGGTACAAACGTAAACCAAAAATGATCGGAAACAATGGAATCTCAGGGAAATCAAACAAAGTTTCGAGCTTTAGGCATTGGCCCCAGCAACTGTGGCTCCGGATTCATGAATTTCGTTCCACACTGAAATGGGTACCCAAATCTATGAACTTCCTGTGGTTTTTGGAGAGAACCGCATACATGAGCAATTAAATGCAGAAAAGGAAATTAATTAAAAACAAACAAACATGAAGAGTATTTTGTTTTCTTCTATTTGTTTTTAGTTTCTGTTTTTTTTTTTTTTTCATTTTCTTTTTGGGAGCAATGCAAGGGGAAGAAATTATAACAAAATTACCGTTTTGTTTTTGTATATGCTATTATGCTTATCCCCAAAACGGGAATGATTAAATACTTTTTTTATTATTATTATTATTATTATTATTATTATTATTATTATTATTAATTTATGAATTTAATTTTGATGAGCAAAAGTCTTACTATACATAGTTGTTCGTTTTGAATGATTATTTACAAAAATAATATAAAAAATAAATATTTTGACTAATGTTATTATATAATTAAATATAAATATAAATTTATTTTATATTAGTAATGTATTAAAATTAAATCTTATTATTATTATTATAACTGGTGATAAATTTATTGTTTATTTAAATAAATTTAATTTTTATGCATGATGAGTTAAAAAAAATTATACAAGTAACTATTTTGTATTGTTGCATAATAAATGAAGGAAAACTAACATGAATGATAAGAGAAAGCGTAAAGAAAATAAGAAAACGTATATTCAGTTATAAATAATGTTACAAGTCAAATTCAATCTCATGGTTTATAATATGATGTTATGTATAGGCAGTATAGCAATTGAATGAGTAATAGAAATAGAATATAATTAACGAATTATAATTCAAATGGTATAGTTTTTTTTTTATTTATTTAGAGGTTTCGAATTCGAATCTCACTTCTAGCTTTGAAAAAAATATAAAAATAGGACAATAAAATAATTCTATATTAATCTTAATCAATTTGTCTATCTACGATATTAATCTCTCTCAAACTTAAAATCACTTTTTTGAGAGTTTCTTCTAAATTTGAATTTAAATTTTTCAAAAGGACTCCATTTATTAGTTTCTGATTCATAGTTCTGCCTCCTCTAAAAGCATAATTTTCTCTTCCTCTCCTACTAGGGTTTGTGAAGTTATTGTCATGGCCATATTGATATGGACCTTGAGAATAATTGGCATGAATAGATTCTAATTCCACTTTTTTGAATTTTTCATTCAAATCTTCGTGAGTCAGTAATAAGACTTCTACTTCAATAAGAGAGATATAATCTAATTTTGTCAATACTAAAAATATGAATATATGATAATCTTCGTTAAGTCCATAAGTGATTGTTCATATATGATCTTCTAGAAGTAAAAAATGACCAATTGATGCAAACGCATCAACAATTGATCTAATCTTCTTAAGTACTCAGTAACAAAAATACCACACATTTTCACATTTTTTAATTGAGTTTTCAATTGTTATAATTTGATTTTGAAAATCTTGGCAAAATAATCTTGGATAGTAGACCAAACTTAATGAAAAAATTGACACTCTAGTATTCTTCTTGAAAGAAATATTGATGGAGATTAAGAGCCATGTTATTAATTGATCGTCCTTCACCTTTTAATTTGTATAAGTTGTTGATTCAGTGCCTGCTATTCTTGCTTCATCAGAATCATATTGTGGAATCTTGCTTGCAAGAAGATGATCCCCCTCTCCCCCCCCCCCCCATTTGTTTTCATGGATGTCATGTAGAGCAAGTTGTTGTCAAGTACGAATAGATTTTCATCAAGTTTGTCCAGAAGAGGAGTTGTGAATCTAAAGTTGTTGAAATTGTTAATGAGAATAGGTTGATGAAGGATGATAGCATCAGCCATGAATTCTCAACCTAGAACTCTTGATACCATGAAGAAAAATTGATATGAATGATAAGAGAATGTAATGAAAGTGTAAAGAAACTAAGAAAACGTATATTGAGTTATGAGTAATGTTACAAGTCAAATCCAATCTCATAGTTTACACTTTGATGCTATATGAATGAGTAACAGAAACAGAATATAACGGTATTCTGTTATTAGTGCTAACTGTAAAATTTGAGAAATTAGTGAATAATTGGCCAATAAATTAATTATTATTTAAAGAAATTAGAAAATTAGAATGGAAGAAATAATTAAAATATGAATTTTGACACTAATTTTAAAGATTTTGACCCAAAATTAGACCGAACGGATTAAACCAGTTGAACCGAGCCCAAAATGGACCCAAGGCCCAACCAAATAACAAGTTAATAAGTGAGCTTCAACTCTTCTTCTCCTTCCTCATTGGAAGCATGCTAGTTTTTGGGAAAGGGGAGCAAAGAACATGCAAACCCTTGGTTCCGAAATTCAATCTCACATAATTTTCGATTCGGAGCTCCGATTGACGAGTCGTCAGTGGCCATGCGTTCGTCTCGGAATCCTCTATAAAACTCACTAAACAATTTAGTTGACCATAGGACAAGTTTGAATAGATTTTGGTTATTGAATTGGTTAGTGAATAAATATGTGGTTGATGTGTGATATGAAGAATATATAGTGGCATGTTGTGGTATGAGACTAGTGCAATTGAATGAAATTATTGTTGGTTTTGTAGAGGAGTTATATATATATATATATATATATATATATATATATATATATATATATATATATATATATATATATATATATATATATATATATATATATGGTATATATATGGATGAAGTTGCTTGATGTTGGATTGTTGAGAGGGAAAGTAAATTTTGAATGCTGTTCATGATGTGGAATAAATGTAAAGTGTTTAGGCATATTTTGGGTATGGTTGGTTGAATTGGAACTTGAAAACTTGTAGGTTATGTAATGAATGATCGAATTAATGTCAATGATTTGAGAAAGCATTGAATATAATATGAAGAATGATGTAATAACGATGATTGATCGAGATTATTGAGGATGAACATATGATTGATGATTAAATGATTGGGAGTAATTGAGGAAGTGCGAAAAATTTGCGAATATGCTGGAGATGCATATACGAGTTAATGAATGAATGAATGAATGATTTATAATGATTTAAAATGAAATTTATCTTTGAGCTTTGACCTAGCAAGGATCATGGTGATTTACCGCTTGCCCAATGTCGAAATGTTTGTGAGGATCGTTGTGGTTTATCGCTCACAGAAGGTGGGGATCGTGGTTGTTTACCGTCCACGTGTGTGTTGTTTTTCCAATTGAAGATCTTGCGAGGTTCGTGGTGGTGTACCGCTTGCAATGGTAGGTTTGTGGTGGTGTACCGCCCACCAGGAGGGGTTCGTGGTGGTGTACCACCCACCGATTTTCAAGAGGATGATATCTGGGTTAGCTTCCGGATGTGTCGGGTTCTGGCAATAGAAAAGGCATGAATCATATGCATTTATGTGTCTTGTTTGGTTTTGCACTACTTGGGTTTGCTTATTTGAATATCTATGCTTATCTGCTATATTGGTTACCTGTTGTATCTGTATTCTACTTGTGTTTGCTTTGTTTATATTGTTTGTCTGTTCACTGGTGTTTCGGAGGATTGGAGGAAAGGCGATGAATTTAGGGATTTAGTTAGAATTGAGATAGAATAAAAAATCTTTAGATACCCCACCCTATTTATGGTTTTCAATTTTATTTTTAAATTTGAATCTATTGTTTGAAGTTCTAGGATTATCTTTGGCTTTTCCGAGGCCTTATATGTTAATTATGTGGGTACTGTTACCATGCTGAGAACCTCCGGTTCTCATTCCATACAAAATATTGTGGTTTTTAGATGCAGGACGTGAGGCACCTCGCTAAGGCATACTGGAAGCTTTCTGCAAGTGAAGGGCTCTAGCCGTTTGGGGTTTCATTTTGGTTTTAGATGCATATGTACATAGTTATATATCTCCACTATATATATTTATATATTATGTTTTGTCTCTCTTAGAGGTTGACTTCGAGAAACAGGTTCTGTAAACAGTATTTTGGGTTTCACATGTATATATGTATGTATGTATGTATGTATGTATGCTCTAGCCGGTCTTAACTTCGCGAGCCGAGTAAGAAGCTTTGTTATTTGTATCTTTGGAACTCTTCTCTTAGGTATCTATATTACTTTGTTCTTATCTTATATGGTTCACTTTTATCGACGTCGAGAGATATGCGCTTTTCTTTTCTTAAAGAGTAAAGTATCGTTTTTGTCCCCAACGTTTGGGGTAAGTCTCAAAGTTGTCCCTAACGTTTGAATCATCCTATTTAAGTCCCTAACATTTCAAAATTGACTCAATATTGTCCTGCGTTAGGAATCTGTTAACGGAATTGATGGCGAGTGTAAGAACCGGAGTTTTTCGTAAAATCGTTTTAATAAAAAAATAATAATCATTTTAAGTACCCGAGATAGATTCAAAATTTAGAAGTTTTAATTTGAAAATATAAAGGTGAAATTTGATTTCAATGAATTTTTCTAAGTTGGAAAATGTATCTTTTGCGAAAAGTTTTTGTAAAAATGCATACTGGTGCTTAAGCAGGCAGTACCGGCTTTAGTCTATCTAATACCGCGTATTTTGAAAAATAATATTTTAAAAATTGATTTATTGTTTTGAAAGGACAAAAATAATTTAGAATTGAAAACCGGGCACCAATCTTAAAGGTTTTAGCCCAAAGTGAGACAAATAGACTGAAAATGCTAACGGATTGGACTAGATCCAAACCAGGCCCAAGGCCCAACATATATATATAATGAGCTTTCAGCTCATTTTTCACCTCCAAGAGAGAGAGAGGCGCGGTTTAAGAGAGAAGGGAGGAGAAAGGGGGTGACATTATTGATCACTACCTTCTAGAAGCCATATCTTGAGCTACGGAGCTCCAATTGACGAGCCGTCTGCGACCACGAGAAGCTCTCGTCGAACTCTTTATTTTTATTTAAGAAAATCTGATAAGAACTCGAAGCTCACACTCCAGTTTCCTGCCCTATTTTCTGTGCGTTTTTTGTTATGGTTTTTGAGTAGATTTTGTGGTTTTGGTTGTTTAGGTGATGTCTAGTAGCGGGTAATTGTTGGAAATTGTCCCAATCCTCTTTTGACAAGGCAAAGTTACTCATAAACTCTTGTAGTTTTGTATGTTGTGGTTTCTAGGTTTTGATTTTGGTGATATATGTGTTGTTAGTTTGAGCTTTGGTGCTTTTTGGAGTTGTCTTGGCTTTTTGGTGGTTTCGTGCGTGGAGGATAATCGGTCAAGGTATGGTTTCGATTTTCTTTATGTAATATATAAGGTTTCATGAACCTTAGGCTAGTGGACCCTAAGATAGGATTGAATGATATTGGCATAAGAATAATTATATGTGAATTGATGTAATTGTTGGTTTCATTGGATTATTGGTGTTGATGAATAATGAAGATTATGAGAATTTAAGGTAATAAGTTAATGTAAAATATTTGTGATGGTTTGGAGTAAAGGATAGTGATGATTTTGATGTGTGATGATATATGTTGATGATAATTTCGGACTTTGAATCTTGTGTTTGATGTGGTGTTAAGGTTGGTGGGTTATTGATGGTGTGTAAGGTTGATGTTGGGTGACTTTTATGATAATGATAGGTGGTAAGTGAAGTATATTTATGTATGAGGAATTATTGATGTTGTTAGTGTTGTTAAATAATGTTGTTGATTGTATGATGTATGATGAATTTGGATGAGTAATATTGTTGATTATTGATATGGAGTATAAATGAGGTTGATGATGAAGATTGATAGTGATAGAATGATGATTGATGAATGTGTTGGTGGAGGAATGATTATAGTGTATATATTTGATATTTAAGAATGAGAATAATGAAATGTGAAGGAAAATTTGGTATGAAGGGTGAATTGTGACACAAAGGGTGAGTTATGAGGTAAATTGGAGTTTGGCATGGTTTTGATTTGATTTTGGTTGAGGATTTGGAAAGTTGAGAACTTGTGACTTTTTGGTTAAAAATGAGTTTTGGGCTAACTTTGACGGATCATATCTTGAGCTACGGTTATTGGAATTTGATGTATTTTATATCGAATGAAAGATAATTTAACAAGCTTTAAAATGGTTTAAATTTGTGGAAATCTAAATTTTGTAGAGAAAGATATGATCATTTAAAGTTTGGTGTCAAAATCTGAATTATGTGCATACTGCAGAATTTGTGATTTCTGGTTTGTGTGCGCACGCACAGCCTTGTGCGTACGTAGACACAGGGGAAGGCTTACTGATGGGAGCGCTAGCACGACTTGTGCGCACACACAACCAACGAAGTTTTGCAACCTGTGCGCACACACATGTTGGAAGGTGTACTCTGTTGAGGGTGTTCGCACGCCTTGTGCGGATGAACAGAGTTGAAATTGTTACTACCTGTGTGTATGCACACCTCTATGCGTACGCACACATTGAAAACTTTCCTGGGCGTGCGCACGCACACCCTTGTGCGTACGCACATGCCCTGTTTTTCAACTAAAATATTTTTTTAACTGTTTCACCTTCCAAACAAGCTTGTAAACTTATGTGATACCTATTTAAGACTTTTTGGCTTGTTTTTGGATGTTAAACATAGAGAAGGTCTTGGAAAAATTTGGGTATTACCGTGAAAAGTTAGAGAATGAAGGTTTAAGTTTCTGGTGTATTGAGGATGGGTTTAGTTGAGAGAGAAGGAAAGGTAGTGAAATTGGTGATTACTGACAACAAATTGAGAAACTGATGAACTAATGAGTTCGGAATGGAAGTAAGAACTGATGATGGTTATTATGAGTTTGATGGATATTGAAGGAAAGTGTGCTAGACACTATATCCTTGGAATGTTGAGAATTGATAATTAAAACTGATTTGAGATGAGAATGGTGATGACTGATGATGATTTAAGGTCGATAGACTTGCTGAATGTGGATAGTGTACCAGGCACTATATCCTTGGAATGATAGTGTGCCAAGCACTATATCCTCGGAATGATTTATGATGAAATAGATGTTGTTGTTGGTTTCCTTCTTTACCACAAGAGTGTGCCAGGCACTATATCCTCCGAATGAGCATGCAAGTGTGCCAGGCACTATATCCTCGGAACGATAGTGTGCCAGGCACTATATCCTCGGAATAAAAGCGTGTCAGATGCTATATTCTCGGACGTGGCAGAAAGGCGACATCCGAAAGGATGTGTCGGGTTGGCATTCATAGACCGACAAGTGATATCACGAACCAATAGGATAGGAATTCATCATGTACATCTACTATGTGTTTTGTTTGCTTTGCCTAATTGCATATCTTGCCTAAATGAATAATATGCTTATTTTCTAGTTGTTCTACTTGCTGTACATATATATTACTTGTGATTTACTTGCTTGTATTACTTGTGATTTGTCTGGTGCTGAGGAGGTAGGTAGGCGGTGGTGATGGGATCGCACGGAGGTTGGGTTAATGAAAAGGTTGTGGGTTACAGCGGTGTGTTTAGCATTAGTTAGAATTTTCCTAAGTTTAGATAATTCGGTTTATGTTTAAAGTTCTTTATTTATTTAATTTATTCTAAGCTTGAATATCCTTATTTGATGTGAAGTTCTAGGATTGCCTTCGGCGTCCCAGAACCTTACATCTTACTTATTGGGCACTGTTACCATACTGAGAACATCCGGTTCTCATACCATATTCTGTTGTTGTTTTTCAGATGCAGGTCGCAACCCACCTCGGTGAGTTGTTTTGGTGGTGACAGAGCAGAGGATCTCTATCTGTTTTGGAGTCTTTTTGCTTATTTTGTATTATCTCTCACTTTTATATTTACTTTTGCCTAGAGGCTTACTTTGAGAGAAAAATTTGTATAAGCTGTTTTAACTTCCAGATGTCTGTATGGTCTGTATATAGCTATCCAGCTTAAACTCCGTGAGCCGTGGCTAGGTCTTCATACTATTATACTCTTATATTTGGTTATATTATATCTATTTCCTGTGTGTTAAGTTTGTAGCTTTGTGAGTACGTTTTGTGCTTTTCACATCCTGTTTTTGAGTTGTATCCTTCATCGGGCTTCTAGAATATATTACTTCTTCTATATATTATATGTATAAGCTTTAGACTTGTCGTAACCTTTGATTAACCTTTCCTTTACGACACGAGGTAAGGCTTAAGGTAATTAGGGTGTTATAGCGGGACAAAATTGAGACAATTTTAAAACATTAGGGACTTAAATAGGACGAAAACGTTGAGGACAAAAATGATACATAGAAATAAATTTTAATTTTATCCTTCACTAATATCAATCTTTTACGGTACATAGTTATTCAATTATTTTTTAATCACATTTAAGTAAATTACACTTAATTACATTACTTTGATTCTAAATTAAATTTTTTATAATTTTACTTTTAAAAATTTTTACTCATCATGAAATGTTTGTAAAATGACTAGAATCACATTACTTTATTATATATGTATCATTTTTTTCCCACAAGTTTATGTACTAGTTATTCTACAAACATTTTATGATGAGTAAAAATTTTTAAGGGTAAAATTATAAAAAAATAAATTTATTTAGAATAAAATTATTGTGATTAAATATAATTTACTTAGATGTGATTAAAAAATAATTGAATAACCATGTACCGTAAAAAATTGATATTATTGAAGGATAAAATTAAAATTTATTTATATGCATCGTTTTTGTCCCCAACGTGTTCGTCCTATTTAAGTCCCTAATGTTTCAAAATCGTCTCAATTTTCTCCTGCCGTCAATTCCATTAACAAATTTCTAACGGCAGGACAACATTGAGTCAATTTTGAAACGTTAGGGACTTAAATAGGACGATTCAAACGTTAGAAATAACTTTGAAACTTACCCCAAACGTTGGGGACAAAAACGATACTTTACTCTTTCTTATAAAGGCTCCTAGATAAAATTCTTTTTCACCTATATTATATATATGATTTTACTTTTAGAGACCATAATTGTAACACCTTAACTTTTAGCACCTCATGATCGTACTAAAAGCTTAGGCGTTACTTACCTCTAAACCTTTTTATTATACACTATCTTTATTTAATATTGAGCCTTTGCGGATACGAACCGAAACTTTAATTATGAAAGCAAAAAGTTTACTCTTAACCACTTAATCTCAAAGATATACATATTCACATAACATTATATACATAGACTTATTTCAAGTTTCACAAATACAAGTCCTACCCCTATAAAAAACAAAGACAATAAATGGCAAGGGGAAATTCTAAGACTAAACTAACTACAGAAAATACGGATACATATTTACATAAATCTCTGATGTTCAGTCGCGGCTCCACGCCAAGGATTCCTGAACCTATTGCTGAAAGGAAAATCTATAGGGGGTGAGAACATCGTCCTCGCATGTTCTCAATAGGGACAGTGAATGCCGTAAAAGTAATGAACGAAATGCGAATAATTGACTTTACTCGGTAAAACTATTATTTTATCAAGCCTTTGAAAATATTTTTAAATTTTACTTTAGACAATTAATTGCTTTCTTTAAAATTTCTGAACTTAAAATAAAACTCATTTATAACATTAATTCTTAATTACTTCAATACATAAACTAATAGTACTAGAGATTCAATTGAACACACAAGCAAGGTAGAATAAGACAACCAGTACAATCACAGAGAAATAAAACAAGCAAAACATAACCAAAACGAAAATGCGCGAACAATATGATGCATGTCTGTCCTAAGCAGGCCATGAGCTCACGCGTCGGTTGTCTACCCGCAACCCGACGATATTCGGAGCGAACAACGAATATGGTTTCTTTACCGTGTCAGTCAGGCACAATTATTATCATGGACGAACCCACGTCAGTTAGAATATCTTGGCATCACGGTAGAAACAGGCTATCGGTTAGGCGAACATTCCCGCATTAGCAACCTCAGACTATCAGTTAGGCGGGTACTTTCGCATTAGCAATTTGGCACAAAGGCCCGTTCAACATACAATATGCTATCAGTTAGGTGGACATTCCCGCATTAGCAATCTTAGGCTATCAGTCAGGTGGGCACTTCCGCATTAGCACTTTGGCACAAGGCCCATTCGACATACACTTTTCATGATTCATTATCTGTTTCAGTTATCTCTTTTATACTGGCTCCTCATTTTCTTTTTCTTTATCATGCCTCCACATTACCAATTACATACACACACCTCTGCATCACCTATATTATTAAATGTACCTCCGCATCACCGTTTAATTACACATACTTTCGCATCACCAAATAATCAACTACTCTTACCTCCATACTTCAAACGTATACTTTCAGTCTTAGCATCAAAATCTTTAATTTCTAAATATCCAAACTTCTTTTAACTTTTATTCAAGATAAAAGTCACTTTAATACATAAAAATCGAACTCAATTCCTAACTTAAAACAAAATCTTTTCTTAATAGATTGAACTCAAAACATTATACTTTTCTTAATAAATCGAAATCAATTAATACGATTCTTAAATCAAATTTTCTTTTAAATAACGCTTTAAACAAGCCTTGAAGATTTATAAAAATTTCTACAGCATTTTCTCTAAAATCCGGATTTTGCCACCCTTCAAAGGCTCCTGCCAAACCATCTTCAATTCTCAAAAACCCCTTTTTGATAATTCAAACAAATTAAATTCAATATTATAAATCCATTTTCAATTCTCAAATATCACTTCCAATAAGTCAAATTTTTAATACAAAAACCCTTTTCTCAATTATGAGTAAATATGTAAACTAAATCTTTTTCTAACATAGAGTCATTTTTTCAAATAAGCTTGTAAATCAGGTTTCCAAAATAAAATTATTTTTTTATATATTTTACAAAAACTTGGCAGAACCTCACCTTAAAATAGACTTCACCACCCTCACGGGCTCCCTTACTTTTATCATTCCTTAACTTATCTCCATCCATACACTACTCTCAATTCTTACATCATTTTACCAAAACATACACATAATTTATTCACAGCCACAGTTTCGACAACTCTCATCACAACCAGCTATAAATCAGAATCTTTAGTATTCTCAAACATTCAGGAAATCAAACACATATTCATCGAATTCAATTATTTTCACAGTCACAAATCCAACATAAATTTGTCGTTCAACCAGTCCAGACAATCATAAATTATTTGCAATTACTCATTAAGCTTTTGAGCATTCATGTATTAAAAATTTATAATTTTAAAATGAATCCCCTACTTCCGTACGAAATTAGAATCAACGAAAATTCTGGAGAAGTTTTTTACCGAGCTGCTGAAGAGGAAAACGTCAGAAATCGTCTATGTCTCCTACTCTTCTAGAACTCCAATTGACCAAACTCAAGGGGAAGGAGAGTTACGTCACCGTCAGCTTTCACTGAACAAAAATGACGCCAACGTGTAGAGAGAAAAAATACGAACACTTTTGTCGAATTAGATTTTTTATCGAAATTACAGATCACAAGAAATCGAGCTCGAAAGGGTTAAGGTTCCATGGTTTCTCGTTCCTCTCACTCACGACTTACTCTCTCTTTTGCTTTCAAGGTTGATTCGGTGATGCATGAAGGAAAAGAAAGTATAATTAGTGATTATGGTGATTAATAAGGATTTGTGGTAATAAGGCTTATTAGGTGTCATTGGTTATTAAATGAATAAAACATGTGTCATATTTGCATAGATATATGTAAACATATAAGCCACGTCCTTTCATTTCTTTTTCTTTCTAAGGAGTTCGGCTGAGTTAAATCCCAAAATGGTCTCTGAGATTGGCGTCGTGCACTAAAATTGTTCTTGAGATTCTAATTGCACAAATTACGTCCCTGAGATTGAAAAAAGTGCACCATATTAGTCCCTGACCTATTTTTCATTAACGACGTGATGACATGGTATGATGACATGGATTGTAAGTGACACGTGTCACTTTATGATTTGGCCACGTGTAATGGTATGATGTGGTGACCAATGACACGTGGCATGATGACGTGGATGGTAGTGCCACGTGTCACAATGTTATTTGGCCACGTGTCCGTTTGTGCCACGTGTCACAACAGTATTCGTCCACATGTCATCTACTATGTCATCGTTGTATATGCACCAAATTAGTCCCTCACTTTGTATTAAGTGACTCATTTTAGTCCCTGAAATTGAATGTCGTGCACCAAACTAGTCCCTTCACCAGTTTTTTCTCAATTTTTTCTATAAATTCAAAATTCTCAATATTTTTAAATGCATTAATTTCAATTCTATTTTTTCACATGTTCTTCAAATAAAAGTATTTTTATAAAATATTTTTTTTCTTGCGAATACCCTAACCGTCGACTTAGAGTTGACGTGAAGGCTTTTCAAGCACCTTCACTACCATCTCTGACCTCTTTCAATACTTTTATAAAATATTTTTTTCTTACGGATATCCCTAATGACCGTCGTCTTGGAGTTGACGTGAAGGAATTTCAAGCTTCTCTCATTACCATCTCTGACCTCTTTCGTCTAGACTGCAGAGATAAAAAATGGTAGTGAGGGTGCTTGAAGTGCCTTCAATCTAGCTCATTTACACATAACGAAAATGTGTATTTCATAAGACAAAAAATGTTTATTTTAATTATTAATTTATTGTTAAAAACACATATTTTTTATGAAAAAAAAATGTGTCTAATCAATCATATAATTATTTTTTTTATAATAACATATTTATATATTACAAAATTTACCAATGTTAAATTATTAAAAAAATTATATAATTAAAACTAAAATCTTAAAAAAATTTATGAAAGCACTTGTATTTAAACGATATGTGAAAAAATAGAATTGAAATTAGTGTATCCAAGATATTAAAATTTTAAATTAAAAAAAAAGAGAAAAAATTGGTGAAGGGACTAATTTGGTGCACGACATTCAATTTCAGGGACTAAAATGAGTCACTTAATGCAAAGTGAGGGACTAATTTGGTGCATATACAACGATGACATAATAGATGACACGTGGACGAATACTGTTGCGACACGTGGCACAAACGGACACGTGACTAAATAACATTGTGACACGTGGCACAACCATCAACGTCAGCATGTCACGTGTCACTGGTCACCACATCATCATACCATTACACGTGGCCAAATCATGAAGTGACACGTGTCATTTACAGTCCACGTCATCATGCCATGTCATCACGTCGTTAATGGAAAATAGGTCAGGGATTAATATGGTGCATTTTTTTTAATTTCAGGGACGTAATTAGTGCAATTGGAATCTCAGGGACGATTTTAGTGCACGACGCCAATCTCTGGGACCATTTTGGGGTTTAACTCGAGTTCGGCTATAATGAATGAAAGTGATAAAAGAGAATGATGTTAATGAATGATGGTTTGTGGTGTGACACGTGTTTGTGGAGACTGGTCAAAAGCACTGTGTTGATGCAGTAATGGCAAGGGAGCTCATTGTGATTCCATTTTCTATTTGGCCTAAATGTATTAATTAACATAACTAAAGTGTTTATATTAACTATTAAGTAGTAATATGGGCGGGTCCAGTGCCTGTGTTACTGGGCCATAAGAATTTTGGGCTTAGGTAGTTAAAATTTTTGGCATTGTAAATTGTAATACTAGTTTAGTCTAATAGTATTGCCATAAAAATAATGAAAGCAAAAAAAAAATATTTGCTACTTTATATGATGCAACTATATGTATCAATAATTTATCATAACTTGTACTATAATATGTCAATAGAGAGTACCTTTTAATTAATTAATTAATTAATAATAATAATAAGGGATAAGTATGATTTTGGTCTCTAACGTAGAGGCCAAAAATTTATTTCGTCCCTGGCCTTTTTTTCGCTACAAAATGGTTCCCAAGGTTTCAGTTTGTTTTAAAACCGTCCTTCGGACCAAAATGCCCCTATCCCTTCTCCCCCAAATCAACCAAAAGCGAAGCTGAAGCAGAACAGAAACAAAAGCAAAACAGAAACAGAAACAGAAGCAGAAACAACACCAATGAACTCAGAACTCAGAAAAATAATCATCATCAAAACTCAGAAAATCATCATCTGAATTCAAACAAACAACAATAAAAATAGCAAGAAATAGAAGAACAACAATAATAGAAGAACAACAATCCAGAACTCAAAATCATCGTCATCGTCAAAACTCAGAACCCAAAATCAGAAAAACGAAAACCCATAAATTAAAACTCAATCGATAATGGAATCAAAAGAACAACAACAACACAGAAACCAGATTGATAATCATAAGCATGCAGAAGCAGCAGAACCAGAAGAAACCACAAGAAAACCAGAAACCAGAAACCGGCGAGAGCAGCGACCCCGACGGCCGAGCGAGGAGGAGGAACAGAAACGGCGACCGGCGCACGACGTGCACCCTCGCGGATCTGCTAGCGCCGACGTCGATCCAGGAAGAAGAGCAGCGGCGACATCTGGCAGTGAGATCCAACGGAGATGACGAGGAGCAGTAGTGGCGGCGACAGCGAAGAGCGGCGGCGTCCGTGAAGACCGGTGGCGGCGGCGAGGACCCTTCCCCTTCCCCCTCTTCTTCCCGAAATCCCCTCCCCCCTCTTCTCCCTTCGCGTTCCCTTCCCCCTTTCCCCGAGGAGCAGAGCAGCGGCGGCAGACAAGAGCGGCGGTGGTAATGAAGACCGGTGACGGCGGCGAGGAGAGAGAAGAAGAAGAAGAAGAAGAAGAAGAAGAAGAAGAAGAAGAAGAAAAAGAAGGTAGTGGTGGTGCGGTGGTGCGGTGCAGTGCGGTAGGGCAGCAAGGCGGCGGGCGGCGGTGCGGTGGTGCGGCGGTCTCCCCTCCCCCTCCCCCCTTTTTCTCGCGCCCCCGGCTTTCTTTCTCTCCCCACCCCCCTTTCTTGTATCCCTTTCTTTCTTCTTTTTTTTTATTTATTTTATATTTATTTTATTTTATAATTTTTTTAATGAGGGGTAGTTTGGTAATAAAAAAATAAAATTGGTAAAAAGGACGATTTTAAAACAAACTGAAACCTTTGGGACCATTTTATAGCGAAAAAAAGGCCGGAGACGAAATAAATTTTTAGTCTCTATGTTGGAGACTAAAATCATACTTATCCCTAATAATAATAATAATAATAATAATAATAATAATAATAATAATAATAAAGAGTACAAATATATTATGCATGAATATGTGATAAATTTATAACAAAAATATGTTAACTCAACAATAATAACTTAGCTCATTTAAAAATCAAGTTAATTCAAATAAAATAAAATTATAATCTTTTTAACTAAATTTATTTCATGTTTTACCATGTTCTCGTCAGAAACCAAATTTTAAATATTTTTTATTTCTTTTATATAACAATAATAATAAGGGAATGACCTTTTCTAACCATCAAGGCTGTCAAAAAAAATTGAAAATAACGTAAAACGTTATTATTTGTAATTTAATTTTACAAATATGTATATCAAAAAGACAATCATTTCAAAATTTACTTTGAAAAATCTAAAAATACTTCAAAAAGTACCTATCATCTAAAAAATATCAACAAATAAATTTAGAATTTTTTTTAATTTTTTCATGAAAAAAGTAAAAATTAATTTATATTTGGATATCTCATATAAAAAAAAATATTTTTATCCATTAAACATGTTTCGGTATAAGAATATAAAAAAAAATTCTTTTTTTGTTGTATAAAAAATATGACTAAAACCCCAAAGTGGTTCCTGAGATTGGGCGAGTTACCCATAATTGTCCTTGACTTTCAAAATTTTCTAACAGTATCCCTCACATTCAGCTCTGGGACCCATAGTTGTCCTGCGACCCTTTCCGGCGCACAGTCAGCAAACGGAATAATGATCTGGCACCTCCCATGTCATGCTGGAGTCAGCAACGGCTAGCTGACGTGACAAATCTTAATTTTTTACCCAATGTGGTCTTGGTCCATTAAAACCCTAAAAACTAAGAATAATTATTATATGTAGTATCTCTTCTTCCCTTCTCCTTCGTCCCATAATTGTGGTTCACCATTGTGATTTAACGGAGATTCCATTGATACTCTGAAGCAATGTTTGGAGGTGAAGGACAAGCCAGTGATTATTCAGCTAAGCATAAATGCCCTTTATCTCAATCTACTCATTCCATTGATATAATATAATGCTAAAAATACAAGGAAAAAAATCTTGGACAAATGATAAATATTCATAAGTGAATTTCAACCCTAATTTTCAAACATGTAATTCAGACCACTGTGCTAGATTGATAATAGGAACAGAAGAATAATTAATATCTGGTTCTTCCCCCTACCAAGTGGGTGATTAAACTTGCAACTGAATCCAAATTTGCAAGTTCTAGTTTTAAGATAGAAAGCACAATATTCAGCCTAAGGCCTCAGTGGATATTGCTACTGAACTCTACCACTGCTTCTATCTTTCTTCTTTTCCACTTCTTCATCACCTTCAACTTCAACTTTATCATCACTATTACCATCACCATCAACATCAAAATTTTCACTTACCTTATCAACCTCACTCTCTTTCACATTCTCATTCCAGCCATAACCTTCATCATCATCCCAACCATCATTATCATCACTCCCTTGTGCTTCACCTGTTTCCGGGGCACAACCACCTTCACCACCCAATTTCTCACCACCATATTCTCCACTACTAGCTACAAAGTTCGAATCTTTCTTCTCATTTTCAGCTACCCTTTCATCCTCATCCTTCAAATCTAACTTCTTGTGAAACTCTGCACCAAGTTCATCACGAGTTTCATCCTACAACCCCAAATTTTTACTGAGATCTGACTCTGACAGGTTGATTTTATTATGTGGAAAGCACCTTTGCACATGTCAATGGAATCTCCCTTAAATCACAATGGTGAACCATAATTATGGGACGAAGGAGAAGGGAAGAAGAGATACTACATATAATAATCATTCTTAATTTTTAGGGTCTTAATGGGACCAGGACCACATTGGGTAGAAAATTAAGATTTGCCACGTCAGCTAGCCGTTGCTGGCTCTAGCATGGCATGGGAGGTGCCAGATCATTACTCCGTTTGCTGACTGTGCGCCGGAAAGAGTCGCAGGACAACTATGGGTCCCGGAGCTGAATGTAAGGGATACTGTTAGAAAATTTTAAAAATCAAGGACAATTATGGGTAACTCGCTCAATCTTAAGGATCACTTTAGAATTTTAGTCAAAAAATATCAAATATTTTTTTTTAAAAAAAAAATATTAATATAAATTCTTAGTTTATTCTTTTCTATAATGTTCACGAAGAAAAACAATTTAGAGGGCAAATATGTTAAGAGCATTAAGTCATGATTCACTGTGCTTTTTTAGGGTAATAAATTTTTGATAAATTAATAAATTATTAATACGTATAATTGCTTCATATAAAGTAGCATATGTTCAATAAGTCCACATCACAGGTGCTTTGGACCTTTGAATCAGAAAATTACTTTCATTATTTTTATGGCAACACTACTAGACTAAACTAGTATTATAATTTAAAATGCCAAAAAATTTAATTACCTGAGTCTAAAACCCTCATGGCTCAGTAACATAGGCACTGGAGCCGCCCATATTACTACTTAATAGTTAATATAAATACTTCAGTTACGTTAATTAATACATTTAGGTCAAACAAAAAATGAAACTACGATGAGCTCTCTTACCTATACTGTATTAACACAGTGCCTTTGACCAGTCTTCACAAATATGTGTCACATTTTAACAGTGACACATAGGTAGCATTTGGTGGAGAGACAGAGACGGAAAGACTGAGATTGAGAGACAGAGACTAAGAGAAAGGGATTAAAATAAATCCCAGTATTCTGTTTGGTGCAAAATGGGAGACAGAAATTGAAACTAGAATGAAACTCTAATTTAATTTGCACAAAGGGTAAAATTGGAATTAATTAATTGAAATAAAAATATTTTAGGTATAAAATGTTATTAAAGTTTCAGTCTTCATCTCTAAAAATTTCAGTCCCCTGTGTCCCTACTTTTTGGAGGTACTGAAATACTGAGATTTTAGAGGCAGAGACAGAAATTTCAATACCAATCTCTAAACAAATAAACACGATATTGAATCTCAATCTCTCAGTCTCTGTCTCAGTACCTCAAAATAAACGCTACCATACAATCTACATGACATGATGATTATATTGGTAAGCACCATAGAACTTCTCATATATATATATATATATATATATATACTTGTACATGAGCCACGTTTGACTTTTCTTTAAACTATTCATGTTTTCTTAATAACTTCAGCCAAAGGAAAGAAATAAATAATAATAATATAGTAATAATAATAATGATAACAATAATAATGATAGTAGTATAATAATCATAATAGTAATAATAATATCAATAAAAATCAATTTAATTTTTGTCTTATCAAAATATTTTTTGATAAATAATTCAAATTTAATAGAATAAGTCATAATTAAATTAAACTTTAATAATCATAAAATTTTATTTAATTATTTTTTTTGTTAAAAATAATTTTTTTAAAAATTAAATCTCAATATAATATAATAACTCATAAATAATTAATTATTTAATTTTTCAAAAATCCAGAATCTTACAGTAATACCTCGTCACTTTAGTTTTATGACTTAAACATAAAATTCTGTATGATAAGGTGTTACACTAACTACCTATAATCAAGAATACTGCTTGAGACAGCAAAAAAGTGATCTTGCATTAATCTTGATCAATTTGTCTAACACTTTATTATTATCATTATTAACGGAACAAGAAATCCGAAAAAAAAAAAGATTACAAAGAACCAGCATCACGAGAAAAGACAACCCCTTAACGTCAGCGGAGAACTGGATCAAATATATAT